>NC_140990.1:107875624-108547291 GCF_052327205.1 Somniosus microcephalus | reverse complement strand
AATCGTGCTTCGTGTGAAGTAGGATCATGGCTGAATGGGATTTAGGATGATGCATGAATGGCTCTTGGTTTAAGCTAGGATGATGGGTGAATGGAGTTGGGTGTGGGTTAAGATGATGAGTGATTGGGGTTTTCTGTGAGTTACGATGATGTATCAATTGGGCTTGATGTGAGTTAGGATGATGGATGAATGGATTTAGGTGTGAGTTAGAATGATTGGTGACTCGTTCTTGGTGTGAGTTAGAATGATGTGTGAATGGAGCTGAGTGTGAGTTAGGAAGATGGGTGAATGGGACTTGATTTGAGCTAGGATGATGGGTGAATGGGTCCTAGTTTGAGTTAGGATGATGGGTGAATGGGTTTGGTGTGAATTAGGATCATGGGTGAATGGGCTTGCTGTGTGTTAGGATGATGGGTGAGTGGTTTGGTGTGAGTTAGAATGATGGGCGAATGTAGCTTGGCATGAGTTAGGATGATGGGTGAATGGGCTTGATGTCAGTTTCGATGATGGGTGAGTGGTTTTATTGTGCATTAGGATGATGGGTGAATGGGGCTTTGTGTGAGTTAGGATGATGGGCGAATGGGTCTTGGTGTGAGTTAGAAAATGGGAGAATGGAGCTTGGTGTGAGTTAGGATGATGGGTGAATGGGCTTGATATCAGTTAGGATGATGGGTGAAAGTTTCCTAGTGCGAGTTAGAATGAGCGGTGAATGGGGATCGGAGTGATTTAGGATGATAGGTGAATCGGACTTGGTGGGGTTTAGGATGACGAGTGAATGTGTTTTGGTGTAAGCTAGGATGAAGGGTGAAGGGGGCTGGGTGTGGGTTAAGATGATTGGTGAATGGGGCTTTGTGTGTGTGTTACGATGATGTGTCAGTCGGGATTTATGTGAGTTAGGAAGATGGATGAATGTATCTTGGTGTGAGTTAGGATGATTGGTGAATAGGTCTTGGTATGGGTTAGCATGATGGGTGAATGTTTCTTAGTGTGAATTAGCATGATGTGTGAATGGAGCTCAGTGTATGTTCGGATGATGGGTGAATGATTTTGGTGTGAGTTAGGCTGATGGGTGAATGGGTCTCTGTCTGAGTTAAGCTGATGGGTGAATGGGTCTTGGTGTGAGCTAAGATGTTGTGTGAATTGGTCTTTTTAGTGAGTTAGGATGATGGGTGAATGGGTCTTGTTGTGAGTTAGGATGATGGATGAATGGGTCTTGTTGTGAGTTAGGATGATGGGTGAATGGGATTGGTGTGAGTTAGGATGATGGGTGAATGGATCTTAGTGCTGGTTAAGATGATGGATGAACGGATTTTTGTGAGTTAGGGAGATGGGTGAATGGGTCTTAGTGTGAGTTATGATGATGGGTGAATGGATCTTGGTGTGAGTTAGGATGATGGTTGACTGGGCCTTGGTGTGAGTTAGGATGATGGGAGAATGAATCTTGTTGTGAGTCAGGATAATGTGTGAATGTGTCTTGGTGTGAATTAGGTTGATGGGTGAATTGTGTGGGAGTGAGATAGGATGATGGGTGAATGGGCCTTGGTGTCAGTTAGGATGAGGGGTGAATGATCTTTGTGTGAGTTAGGATGATGGGAGAATGGTTTTCTTTATGAGTTAGGATGATGGGTGAATGGGCTTGTTGTGACTTAGGGTGATATATCAATGGTACTTTTCGTGAGTTATACAATGGGTGAACGGGGCTTGGTGCGAGTCAGCATGATGCTTCCATTGGGCTTGGTGTCAGTTAGGATGATGTGTGAATGTGTCATGTTGTGGGTTAGGATGATGCCTTAATGCGTCTTGTTTTGAGTCAGAATGATGGGTGAATGTGTTTTCTTGTGAGTTAGGATGATGGATGAAGGAGTCTTGGTGTCAGTTAGAATGATGGGTGAATGGCTCTTGGTGTGTCTTTGGATGATTCGTGAATGGATCTTCGTGTGACTTAGGAGGATGGGTGAATGGGACTTGGTGTGAGTTACGATGATGTGTCAATCGGGCATGATGTGAGTTAGGAGGATGGATGAATGGATCTTGGTGTGAGTTAGGATGATTGGTGATAATCTCTTGGTTGAATGGATCACGTTGTGAGTTAGAATGATTTGTGAATGGGGCTTGGTGTGAGTTAGGATAAGGGGTGAATGGTTCTTGGTGAGAGTTTGGATGATGGGTGAATGGGTCTTAGTGTGAGTGTGGATGCTGGGTGAATGGGACTTTATGTGAGTTAGGATGATGGTTGAATTGGTCTTTGTGTGAGTTAGGATGATGGGAGAACGGATCTTGTTGTGAGTCAGGATAACGTGTGAAATTGTATTGATGTGTGTTAGGGTGATGGTTGAATGGAGCTCGATCTGAGTTAGGACGATGGCTGAACGTTTTTGGTGTGTGTTTGGATGATCGGTGCATGGATCTTATTGTGATTTAGGATGATGGGTGAATTAGTCTTGATGTGAGTAAGGTTGATGGGAGAATGGATATTGTCAAGAGTTAGGATGATGAGTGAATGGGACTTGGAGTGAGTTTGGATGTTGGGTGAATTGGGCTTGGTGTGAGTTTCGATGCTGGGTGAATGGATCTTAGTGTGAGCTAGGATGATGAGTGAATGGGCCTTGGTGTGAGTTAGGATGATGTGTGAGTTGTTCTTGTGATTTAGGTTGATGGGTGAATGGGCTTGGTGTGCGTTAAGGTAATGGGTGAATCGATCTTAGTGTTAGTTAGGAAGATGTGTGAACGGTTCTTGGTGTGAGTTAGGATGATGGGAGAATGGAGCTTCGTGTGAGTTAGGATGATGGGTGAATTGAACTTAGTGTGAGCTGGGATGATGGGTAACTTAGTCTTGGTGAGAGTTTGGATGATGTGTGAGTGGTTCTAAGTGTTAGTTAGGATGATGTGTGAATGGGCTTCGTGTGAATTTGGAGGATGGGTGAATGGTTCTTGGTGTGAGTTAGAATGATGGGAGAATGGATCTTGCTGTGAGTCAGGATGATGTGTGAATGTGACTTGGTGTGAGTTAGGATGATTGGTGAATGGGGTTGGAGAGAGATAGGATGATTGGTGAATGGGCCTTGGTGTGAGAGAGAGAGAGAGAGAGTAAGGATGATGGTTCAATGATCTTTGTGTGAGTTAGGATGATGGTTCCATTGGGCTTGGTGCGAGTTAGGATGATGGGTGAACGAGCCATGTTGTGGTTTAGGATGACGGTTGAATGCGTCTTCTTGTGAGTTAGAATGATAGGTGAATGGGGCTCGGAGTGAGTTAGGCTGGTGTTTGAATGCGATTTGGAATGAGTTTGGATGATGTGTGAATGGGTCTTGGTGTGAGGTAGGATGATGTGTGAATGGTTCTTGGTGTGTGTTTGGATGATGGGTGAATGGAGCTCTGTGTGAGATAGGCTGATGGTTGAATGTGAATTGGTATGTGTTTGGATGATGGGTCAATGGGTCTTGTGTGTTAGAATGACGGGTGAATAAGTATTGGTGTCAGTAAAGTTGATGGGTGAATATGCCTTGGTATACGTTAGGATGATGGTTGAAATGGGCTTGGTGTGAGTTTAGATGATGGATGAATGGTTCTTGGTGTGAGTTAGAATGATGGGAGAATGGATCTTTCTGTGAGTCAGGATGATGTGTGAATGTTTCTTGGTGTGAGTTAGGATGATGTGTGAATGGGGTTGGAGTGAGATAGGATGATGGGTGAATGGGCCTTGGTGACAGAGAGAGAGAGAGAGTTAGGATGATGGGTCAATGATCTTTGTGTGAGTTAGGTTGATTGTTCCATTGGGCTTGGTGCGAGTTCGGATGATGTGTGAATGAGCCATGTTGTGGTTTATGATGATGGTTGAATGCGTCTTCTTGTGAGTTAGAATGAAAGGTGAATGGGGCTCAGTGTGAGTTAGGCTGATGTTTAAATGTGATTTGTTATGAGTGTCGGTGGGAGGCGCGAGCAGGAAGCTTAAAAAGGCTTCAGAGACCCAGGTAAGTCCTCAGACCGCGGGTGTCAGCGGGAGGCGCGAGCGGTTACCTTGAAAAGGCTTCAGAGGCCTAGGTAAGGCCTCAGATGGCGGGTGTCGGCGGGAGGCGCGAGTGGGAAGCTTGAAAAGGCTTCAAAGACCCAGGTAAGGCCTACCAGTCTCCAGTCTCCGAAGTCAGAAGGAAGGAGAGAGGTAAAAAGTAATCCAAGTGTGACGTCACCAGAAAGCAGGTAAGTGATTGGTTGGTAAGTATTTCCCTCTATTTAAGCTTAAACTCTGTGTTTCATAGTTTCTAAGGTGCGATATTCTTCATCTAGAATCGGGGCAGAGGGTATTTAATAATAATAATAAATTCAATTAACTGCATAGAATGGGAGATCAGGTGATGTGTTGCTGCTGCAATATGTGGGAGCTGGTGGACACCATTGGTGCTCACAGTGATCACATTTGCAGTAAGTGTTGGCTGCTTGTTGAAGAGCTGGAATCCGAGCTTCAGACACATCAGGGAGGGGGAGGTTTACCTGGTCTCTGTGTATCAGGAGGTAGTCACACCAATTAGATTAATTAATTCAGATGTAATCCGTGGCCAGGGTCAAGATGGTGTGACTAGAAGTGAGGCAGGTACGGGGATCCAGGAGGTAGTGTTGGAGGAGCCGCAGCCCTTGCTCTTGTCCAACAGGTTTGAGCATCTTACTCCCTGTGAGGATGGGAACGGGGACTATGGGGAGGATGAGCAACCCGGCCACAGCACCGTGGAGCGGGCGGCCATTCAAGTGGGGGGAGATAAAATAAATTTTGTAGTGGTAGGGGATAGTATCGTTAGGGGGATCGATAGGGTTCTTTGCAGCCGAGAGCGAGACTCCCGAAGGCTGTGTTGCCTGCCCGGTGCCAGGGTTAAGGACATCTCCTCTGGGCTGGAGAGAAACTTGGATTGGGAGGGGGAGGATCCAGTTGTCGTGGCCCATGTTGGTACCAACGACATAGATAGGACAAGGAAGGAGGTTCTGCTGAGGGAGTTTGAGCAGCTAGGGGCCAAATTAAAAAGCAGAACCACAAGGGTAATAATCTCTGGATTACTACCTGAGCCACGTGCAAATTTGGCTCGGGTAAATAAAATTAGAGAGTTAAATGCGTGGCTCAAAGCCTAGTGTGGGAGAAATGGGTTTTGCTTCCTGGGACACTGGCATCAGTACTGGGACAGGAGAGAGCTGTTCCGTTGGGGCGGACTTCACTTGGCCAGTTCTGGGACTAGAGTCATGGCGAATCGAATAACTAGGGCTGTAGAGAGGGCTTTAAACTAATTAGTGGGGGGAGGTTTTAAGAGAGCGAAAAATAAAAATGACATCGGAGAAGGCAATAGAGCAAGGTAGCAGTGGGGGAATTAAAAACCAGGGCGTGTCAGGAAGGGACAGAAAGTATAATGATACAGGTAAAGTAGTAGAAGGGGTAAAAGCATGAATACATTTTCAGAAAACAGATTTGAAAGTTCTTTATCTGAATGCACGCAGCATTCGTAATAAAATTGACGAGTTGACGGTACAAATAACTACACATGGGTAAGATCTGGTGGCCATTATGGAAACATGGCAGCAAGATAATCATGACTGGGAACTAAACATACAAGGGTATTTGACAATTAGGAAGGACAAACAGGAAGGAAAGGGAGGTGGGGTTGCTATGTTAATCAAGGATGGAATCACTGCAATAGTCAGAAATGATATTGGGTCAAAGGATCAGGTTAGTGAAATAGTTTGGGTGGAGATAAGGATTAAGAAAGGGAAAAAGTAATTAGTGGGCATAGTCTATAGGCCTCCTAACAGTTGCAACTCTGTTGGTCAGAGTATAAATCAGGAAATAGTTGGGGCTTGTAATAAGGGAACAGCTATAATCATGGGGGATTTTAGCTTTCATATTGACTGGGCTAATCAAATTGGGCATGGCAGCATTGAGGAATAGTTCATATAGTGTATTAGGGACGGGTACCTTGAGCAGTATGTAACTAAACCAACCAGGGGGCAGGCAATCTTAGATCTGGTCCTGGGTAATGAAACAGGATTAAGAAAAAATGTCCTAGTAAAGGATCCCCTCGGAATGAGTGACCATAATATGGTTGAATTCCAAATTCAGTTTGAGTGTGAGAGAGTTGGATCTTAAACCAGCATACTGAGCTTAAATAAAGGTGACTATGAAGGTATGAGAGTAGAATTGACTAAAGTGGACTGGGAAAACAGATTGAAGTGTAAGACGGTACAAGAGCAGTGGTCTACATTCAAGGAGATATTTCACATCTTTCAAGATAAATATATTCCACTGAGGAAAAAGGGGAATAAAAGGAAAGACAGCCATCCGTGGCTTAGTAAAGTAATAAAGGATAGTATCCGACTGAAAACAAGGGCATATAAAGTAACCAAATCTAGTGGGAGGATAGAAGATTGGGAAGCATTTAAAGCCAGCAAACAATAACTAAAAGATTAATTAAGAAAGGGAAGATAGATTATGAAAGTAAACTAGCAAAAAATATAAAAACAGATTGCAAGAGTTTCTACAGCTATATAAAAAGAAAAAGTGTGGCTAAAGTGAACATTGGTCCCTTAGAGGATGCGACCGGGAAACTAGTGGTGGGGAACATGGAGATGGCAAAGACGCTGAACAAATATTTTGTATCCGTCTTTACAGTAGAGGACACTAAAAATATCCCAACACTGGACAAACAGGGGGCAATGAGGGGGGAGGAGCTAAAGACGATTAAAATCACTAAGGAGATGGTACTCAGTAAAACAATGGGACTTAAGGCGGATAAATCCCCCGGACCTGATGGCCTACATCCCAGGGTCTTGAGAGAAGTGGCGGTAGGGATTGTGGATGCATTGGTGATTATTTTCCAGAACTCCCTGGACTCAGGAAAGGTCCCGGCAGATTGGAAAACTGCTTATATAACACCCTTATTTAAGAAGGGAAGTAGACAAAAAGCTGGAAACTATAGACCAGTTAGCCTAACATCTGTGGTTGGCAAAATGTTGGAGTCCATTATGAAGGAAACAATAATAGAGCATTTGGATAAACATAATTTAATAGGACAGAGTCAGCATGGTTTTATGAAGGGGAAGTCATGTTTGACAAATTTGCTTGAATTCTTTGACGATGTAACATACAGGGTGCTAAAGGTGAACCAGTGGATGTAGTGTATTTGGACTTCCAAAAGGCATTATACAAGGTTCCACACAAAAGATTACTGATCAAGATAAGAAATTGCGGGATTGGGGGTAATATACTGGCATGGGTGGAAGATTGGATATCTAACCGAAAACAAAGAATTGGGATAAATGGTTCATTCTTGGCCAGGCAATCAGTAACTAGTGGTGTTCCGCAGGGGTCAGTGCTGGGACCCCAACTCTTTACAAACTATATTAACGATTTGGAGGAAGGGACCGAGTGCAACATATCCAAGTTTGCCGATGATACAAGGATGGGAGGGAAAGCAATGAGTGAGGAAGACATAAAAAACCTGCAAAAGGATATAGACAGGCTAAGTGGGTGGGCAGAGATTTGGCAGATGCAATATAATGTTGGAAAGTGTGAGGTTATGCAGTTTGGCAGAAAAAATCAAAGAGCAAGTTATTATCTAAATGGAGAGAAACTGCAAAGTGCTGCAGTGCAAAGGGATCTGGTGGTCCTGGTGCATGAAACACAAAAAGTTAGTATGCAGGTGCAGAAGGTGATCAGGAAGGCCAATGGAATCTTGGCTTTTATTGCAAGGGGGATGGAGTATAAAAACAGGGAAGTCTTGCTGCAGTTATACAGGCTATTGGTGAGGCCACACCTGGAATACTGCCTGCAGTTTTGGTTTCCATATTTAAGAAAAAATATACTTGCTCTCGAGGCGGTTCAGGGAAGGTTCACTCGGTTGATTCCAGAGATGAGGGGTTTGACGTATGAGGAAAGGTTGAGTAGGTTGGGACTCAACTCATTGGAGTTCAGAAGAATGAGAGGCGATCTTATCGAAACATATAAGATTGTGAGGGGAGGATGTTTCCACTGATGGGTGAGACTAGAACTAGGGGGCATAATCTAAGAATAAGGGGCTGCCCTTTCAAAACTGAGATGAGGAGAAACTTTTTCACTCAGTGGGTAGTAAATCTATGGAATTTGCTACCCCAGAGAGCTGTGGAAGCAGCAACTTTAAATAAATTTAAAATGGAGATAGACAGTTTCCTAGCAGATAAGGGAATTAGGGATTTATGGGGAGAGGGCAGGGAAGTGGACGTGAGTCTGGATTCGGATCAGCCATGATCCTATTGAATGGCGGAGCAGGCCTGAGGGGCCGTATGGCCTGCTCCTGCTCCTACTTCTTATGTTCTGATGTTCTTATGGATGAAGGGTCAATGGGTCTTGGTGTGAGGTAGGATGATGGGTGAATTGGTATTGGTGTCAGTAAAGTTGTTGGGTGAATATGCCTTCGTATAAGTTAGGATGATGGGTTAAATGGGCTTGGTGCGAGTTTCGATGATGGATGAATGGTTCTTGGTGTGAGTTAGAATGATGGGTGAATGGTTCTTGGTGTGACTTAATATGATGGTTGAATGGAGCTCAGTGTGAGTTCGGAAGATGAGTGCATGGGTCTAGATGTCAGCTAGGATGAGGGGTGAATGGGTCTTGGTGTGAGTTAGGATGGTGTTTGATTGGGGCTCTGTCTGAGGTAGGCTGATGGGTGAATGGGTCTAGATGTCAGCTAGGATGATGGGTGAATGGGTCTTGGTGTGAGTTAGGATGATGGGTGAATGGGTCTTGGTGTGAGGTGGGATGATGTGTGAATGGGTCTCGGTCTGAGTTAGGACGATGGCTGAATGATTTTGGTGTGTGTTTGGGCCTTGGTGTGAGTTAGAATGATGGGTGAATGGTTCTTGTTGTGACTTAATATGATGGGTATATGGAGCTGAGTGTGAGTTAGGATGATGAGTGAATGGGTCTAGATGTCAGCTTGGATGCTGGATGAATGTGTGTTGGTGTGAGTTAGGATGGTGTTTGAATGGGGCTCTGTCTGAGGTAGGCTGATGATTGAATGGGTCTAGATGTCAGCAAAGATGATGGGTGAATGTGTCTTGTTCTGAGTTAGGATGACGGGTGAATGCGCTTGGTGGGAGATAGGATGATGGGTGAATGGATCTTGGTGTGATTTAGGATGATGAATGAATGTATCTTGGTGTGAGTTAGCATGATGTGTGAATGGGTCTAGTTGTTGGTTAGGATGTTGGGTGAATGCGTCAGTTGGGAGTTAGAATGACTGGTGAATGGTCTTGGTGTGAGTTAGGATGATGTTTGAATGGGGCTCTGTCTGAGTTAGGAAGAAGCATGAATTGTTCTTATTGTGAATTAGAATGATGGTTGAATGTTTCTTGGTGTGAGTTCGGATGATGGGTGAATGGGGCTCGGTCTGAATTACGATAATGGGTGAATGGTTATTTTGTGTGTTAGGATGATGGGTGAATGGATCTTAGCTTGAGTTGGGATGATGGGTGAATGGATCTTAGCGTGAGTTAGGCTGATAGGTGAATGGGTCTTGGTGTGAGTTAGCATGATGTGTGAATGGGTTTTGTTGTTGGTTAGGATGACTGGTGAATGTGTCTTATTGTGAGTTAGAATGATGGGAGAATGTGGTTCTTTGTGAGTTACGATGATTGATAAATGATCTTTGTGTGAGTTTGGATGATGGGTGAATGTGTATTGGCGTGAGTTAGAATGATGGCCGATTGGTTCTTCGTGTGATTTTGGAGGATGGGTAAATGGGTCATGGTGTGAGTTACGATGATGAGTGAATGGGTCTTGTTGTGAGTTAGGATGATGTGTAAATCGGGCTTGTTTTGATTTAGGATGATAGGTTAATGGGTCTTGCTGTGAATTAGGATGATGGATCAATGGGGCTAGTTTTGATTTAGGATGATGGGTGAATGGATCTTGGTGTGAGTTAGTATGATGGGTAAATTGTCTTGGTGAGAGTTAGGATGATGGCTGAATGGGCTTGGTGTGTGTTATAATGACGTGTGAATCATGCTTCATGTGTGTTAGGATGATGGGTGAATAGGTCTTAGTGTGAGTTAGGTTAATGGGTGAATGGAGTTTGGTGTGAGTTAAGATGATGGTTGAATGGGGCTATGTCTGAATTAGGATGAAGGGTGAATTGGTCTTGAAGTGAACTAGGATGATTGGTGAATTGTTTTTGGTGTGAGTTAGTTTGATGGGTGAATGTAGTTTGGTGTGGGATAGGATGATGTGTGAATGAGTCTAGCTGTGACTTAGCATGATGGGTGAATGGGTCTTGGTGTGTGTTAGGATGTTGATTGATTGGAACTTGGTGTGAGATAGAATCATGGGCAAATGTCGTTGTTGTGCATTAGGATAATATCTGAAGGGGGCACGGTGTGGGTTAGGATGATGGGTGAATAGACTTGGTGTTTGTTAAGATGATGGGTGAATGGGGCTCGGTGTGATCTAGGCTGATGGCTGAATGTGTTTTGGTATGAGTTTGGATGATGGGTCAATGGGTCTTGGTGTGAGGAAGGATGATGGATCAATGGGTCTTGGTGTCAGTAAAGTTGATAGGTGGATATGCCTTGGTATAAGTTAGGATGATGGGTGAAATGGGCTTGGTGTCGGTTTGGATGATGGGTGAATGGTTCTTGGTGTGAGTTAGAACGATGGGTGTATGTGGCTTGGTGTGACTTCGGATGATGTGTGAATGGAGCTCAGTGTGAGTTAGGATGGTGGGTGAATGGGTCTAGATGTGAGCTAGGATGATGGGCGAATGGTTCTTGGTGTGAGTTAGGATAATGGGTGAATGTGTCCTGGTATGAGTTAGGATGATGGGTGAATGGGTCTTGGTTTGAGGTAGGATGATGGGTGAATGGGGCTCGGTCTGAGTTAGGACGATGGCTGAAAATTTTTGGTGTTTGTTTCGATGATGGGTGTATGGTCCTTAGCGTGATTTAGGATGATGGGTGAATAGATATTAATGTGAGTTAGGTTGATGGGTGAATGGGCCTTGGCGTGAGTTAGGTTGATGGGTGAATGGGTCTTGGTGTCAGTTTCGATGATGAGTGAATGGTATTGGTGTGAGTTAGGATGATGTGCGAATGGTTTTGGTGTGTGTTAGGATGATGGCCGAAACATCTTGATGTGGGTTAGGATGATGTGTGAATGGATAACTTTGTGAGTTAGGATCATGTGTGAATGCGGCATGGTGTGATTTAGGATGATATGTGAGTGGGTCTTATTGTGAGTAAGGATGATGAGTGAATGGACTTGGTGTGTGTTAGTGTAATGGGTGAACGGATCTTAGTGTTAGTTAGGATGATGTGTGAACGGGTCTTGGTGTGAGTTAGGATGATGGGTAAATTAGTCTTGGTGAGAATTAGGATGATAGTTGAATGTGCCTAAGTGTTAGTTAGGATGATGTTTGAATGGGTCTTGGTGGGAGTTATGTTAATGTTTGAATTGGTTTTGGTGTGAGTTAGGATAATGGGAGAAAGGATCTTGTTTTGAGTCAGGATGATGGGTGAATGTGTCTTGGTGTGAGTTAGGATGATGGGTGAATGGGGTTGGGATGAGATAGGATGATGGGTGAATGGACCTTGTTGTGAGTTAGGATGATGGGTGAATGATCTTTGCGTGTGTTAGGATGATGGGTGAATGGGTCATTTTTTGAGTTAGGATAATGGGCGAATGGGCTTGTTGTGATTTAGGATGCTATGTAAATGTGTCTTGGTGTGAGTTAGGATGATGGTTGAACGAGGTTTGGTATGAGTCAGGATATTGTTTTCATTGGGCTTGGTGTGAGTTAGGATGTTGGGCGAATGGGTCATGTTGTGGGTTAGGATGATGGTTGAAGTGGTCTTCTTGTGAGTTAGGATGATGGATGAATGAGTCTTGGTGTGAGTTAGAATTATGTGTGAATGGTTCTTGGTGTGTGTTTGGATGATAGGGGAATGCGGCTCGGTGCGAGTTAGGCTGATGGTTCAATGTGAATTGGTGTGAGTTTGGATGATGTGTCAGTGGGTCTTGTTGTGAGTTAGAATGATGGGTGAATAGGTATTGGTGTCAGTAAAGTTGATGCGTGAATATGCCTTGGTATAAGTTAGGATGATGGGTGAAATGGGCTTCCTGTGAGTTTGGATGATGGATGAATGGTTCTTGATGTGAGTTAGAGTTTAGGGTGAATGGGTCTTCTTGTGCCATAATATGATGTGTGAATGGAGCTCAATGTGAGTTAGGATGATGGGTGAATGGTTCTAGATGTCAGCTAGGATGATGGGTGCATGGGTCTTGGTGTGAGTTAGGATGATGGGTGAATGGGTCTTAGTGTGAATTAGAATGATGGGTGAATGGAGCTCAGTGCGAATTAAGATGATGGGGTGAATGGTTTTGGTGTGAGTTAGGATGATGGTTGAATGGTGCTCTGTCTGATTTAGGATGATGGGTGAATGGGTCTAGATGTGAGCTAGGATGATGGGTGAATGGGTCTTGGTGTGAGTAAGGATGATGTGTGAATGGGACTTGATGTGAGTTAGGATGATGGGTGAATGGGGCTTGGTGTGAGTTAGGAGGATGTGTGAATGGGACTTGGGGTGTGGAGCATGATTGCTGAACGATCTTGATGTTCGTTAGGATGATGGGTAAAACGATCACGTTGTGAGTTACAATGATGTGTAAATGTGGCTTGGTGTGAGTTAGGATGATTGGTGAATTGATCTTAGTCTGAGTTAGGATGATGGATAAATTAGTCTTCGTGTGAGTTAGGCTGATGGGCGAACGGGGCTTGGTGAGTCAGGATGATGTTTCCGTTGGGCTTGGTGTGAGTTAGGATGATGGGTGAATGGGTCATGTTGTGGGTTAGGATGTTGGTTGAATGCGTCTTGTTGTGAGTTAGAAATATGGGTGAATGTGGTTCTTTGTGAGTTAGGATGATGGATGAATGAGTCTTGGTGTGAGTTAGAATAGAAACATAGAAGATAGGAACAGGAGTAGGCCATTCGGCCCTTCGAGCCTGCCCCGCCATTCAACGAGATCATGGCTGATCATCCAAACCCTAGCACCCGGTCCCTACACCGACAGCCATCCCACACAAGCCCTATCCCCGTAACCCCACATATTTAATCCCCCCTAACACTAAGGGCCAATTTTTTTTATCATGGCCAATCAACCTAACCCGCACATCTTTAGACTGTGGGAGGAAACCGGAGCACCCGGAGGAAACCCACGCAAACACGGGGAGAATGTGCAAACTCCACACAGACAGTCACCCGAGGCCGGATTTGAACCCGGTTCCCTGGCGCTGTGAGGCAACAGTGCTAACCACTATGCCAATCACAATGATTGGTGAATGGCTCTTGGTGTGTGTTTTGCTGATGTGTGAATGGTTCTTCGTGTGATTTAGGAGGATGGGTGAATGGGGCTTGGTTATATTTAGGATGATTTTTCAATGGGTCTTGTAGTGATTTAGGATGATGGGTACATGAGGCTTGTTTTGGTTTAGGATGATGGGCAAATGGGTGTGTGAGATAGCATGATGAGTGAATGGGACTTGTTGTGATTTAGGATGATGGGTACATGAGGCTTGTTTTGGTTTAGGATGATGGGCAAATGGGTGTGTGAGATAGCATGATGAGTGAATGGGACTTGTTGTGATTTAGGATGATGGGGAAATTGTCTTGGTGAGAGTTAGGATGATGGGACAACGGGGCTTGTAGTGAGTTAAGATGATGTGTGAATTGGGCTCCGTGTGAGTTTTGATGATGAGTCAATGTGTCTTGGTGTGAGTTAGGCTGATGGGTGAATGGGGCTTGGTGTCAGTAAAGTTGATGGGTGAATCTGCCTTGGTATAACTAAGGATGATGGGTGAAATGGGCTTGGTGTGAGTTTGGATGATGGGTGATTTATTGTTGGGGTGATGTAAGATGATGAGTGAATGCGTCTTGGTGTGAGTTAGGATTATGCTTGACTGGGGCTCTGTCTGAGTTAGGATGAAGTTTGAATGGGTTTGATGTGAGCTAGGATGATGCTTAAATGGGGATCTGTCTGAGTTAGGATGAAGGGTGAGTAGGTTTGCTGTGAGCTAGGATGATGGGTGAATGCTTCTTAGTGTGAGTTAGGATGATGGTTGAATGTGTCTTGGTGTGTTAGAATGGGGTTGTGTTTGAGTTAAGATGATGTGTGAATATGGGTTGGTGTGAGTTACGTTGATGAGTCACTCGACCTGATATGAGTTAGGATGATGGGTGAATGGGTCTTGGTGTGAGTTACCATGATGTGTGAATGAAGCACAGTGTGAGTTAGGACGATTGGTGAATGGTCTTGGTGTGAGTTAGGATGATGCTTGAATGGGGCTTTGTCTGAGTTAGGATGGTGGGTGAATGGGTCTTGGTGTGAGTTAGGATGATGTGTAAATGTGGTTTGTTTTCGTTTAGGATGATGGGTGAATGTGTTTGTGAGTCAGCATGAGTGAATGTGTTTTGTTGTTAGTTAGGATGATGGGGAAATTGTCTTGGTGAGAGTTAGGATGATGGGTGAATGGTTTTGGTGTGAGTTAGGATGATGGGTGAATGGGACGTGCTGTGAGTTTCGATGATGGGGGAATGGTTTCTGTGTTTGTTAGCATGATTGGTGAATGGATCTTAGTGTGAGTTGGGATGATGGGTGAATGGGTCTTGGTGTGAGTTAGGTTGATGGAAGAATGGAGCATGGTGTGAGTTAGGATGATGGGTGAATGGAGCTTGGTGTGAGTTTCGATGATGGGTGAATGGTTTATGTGTGTGTTAGGATGATATGTGAATGGATCTTAGTGTGAGTTAGGATGATGGGTGAATGGGTCTTGATGTGAGTTAGGATGATGTGAGAATAGAGCTGGTGTGAGTTAAGATGTTTGGTGAATGGGCTTGATGTCAGTTAGTATGATGGGAGAAAGCAGCTTATGTTGTGAGTTAGAATGAAGGGTGAATGGGATTAGTGTGAGTTAGGATGATGGGTGAGTGAGTCTTGTTGTGAGTTAGGACGATGGGTGAGAGCGCTTGGTGTGATTTAGGATGATGTGTGATTGGGTCTTGATCTGAGTTAGCATGATGGGTGAATGTGTCTTGTTGCGGGTTAGGATGATTGGTGAATGCGTCTTGTTGTGATTTAGAATGATGGTTGAGTGTGGTTCATTATGAGCTAGGATGATGGATGAATGTGTCCTATTGGGAGTTTGGATGATGGGTGAATGTGTCTTGGTGTGAGTTAGAATGATGTGTGAATGGTTCTTCGAGTGATTTAGGATGCTGGCTGAATGGGCTTGGTGTAAGTTAAGTTGATGGGTGAATCGTGCTTCGTATGGGTGAATGGATCTTAGTGTGAGTTTGATTGATGGGTGAATGGAGTTTGGTATGTGTTGGAATGATTGGTGAATGGATCTTAGTTTGAGTTGGGATGATGAGTGAATGGATCTTAGAGTGAGTTAGGATGATGGGTGAATGGGTCTTGGTGTGAGGTAGGTTGATGGGAGAATGGGAGCATGGAGTGAGTAAGGATGATGGTTGAATTGGGCTTGGCGTGAGTTTCGATGATGGTTGACTGGTCTTTGTGTGAATTTAGATGATAGGTGAATGGTCCTGGTGTGAGTTATAATGATGGGTGAATTGGGCTTGATGTGAGTTTCGATGATGGGTGAAAGGTTTTTGTGTTTGTTAGGATGATGGGTGAATAGATCTGAGTGTGAGTTAGGATGATGGTTGAATGGGTCTTGATGTGAGTTAGGAAGATGTGAAAATGGATCTTGGTGTGAGTTAAGATGCTTGGTGAATGGGCTTGGTGTCAGTTAGCATGATGGGAGAATGGAGCTTGTTGTGAGTTAGGATGAAGGGTGAACGGGACTAGTGTGAGTTAAGATAATGGGTGAGTGAGTCTTGTTGTGAGTTTGGATGATGGGTGAATGCAATGGTTGTGAGATAGGATGATGGATGAATGGGTCTTGTAATGAGTTAGGATGATGGGTGAATAGGCTTGATGTGAGATAGGATGATTGGTGAATGGATCTTGGTGTGAGTTAGGATGATGAATGAATGGATCTTGGTGTGAGTTAGCATGATGGGTGAATGGATCTTGTTGGTTAGGATGATTGGTTAATGCGTCTTGATGTCATAGAGTCATAGAGTCATAGAGTTTTAAAGCACAGAAAGAGGCCCTTCGGCCCATCGCGTCTGCGCCGCCCATCCATCCCTGTCCAGTCTAATCCCATTTTCCAGCATTTGGTCCATAGCCTTGTATGGATTGGCATTCCAAGTGCTCATCCAAATGCTTCTTGAATGTTGTGAGGGTTCCTGCCTCTACCACCCTTTTGGGCATTGAGTTCCACATTCCAACCACCCTCTGGGTGAAAAAGTTCCTCCTCAAATCCCCTCTAAATCTCCTGCCCCTTACCCTGAATCTATGCCCCCTTGTTATTGACCCCCCTACTAAGGGGAAAAGTTCCTCTTTGTCTACCCTATCTATGCCCCTCATCATTTTGTATACCTCAATCAGGTCCCCCCTCAGCCTTCTTTGCTCCAAGGAAAACAACCCCAGCCTGTTTAGTCTTTCTTCATAGCTGAGGCGCTGCATCCCAGGTAACATCCTGGTGAATCTTCTCTGCACCCTCTCCAAAGCAATCACATCCTTCCTATAGTGAGGCGACCAGAACTGCACACAGTACTCCAGCTGTGGCCTCACCAGCGTTTTGTACAGCTCCATCATAACCTCCCTGCTCTTATATTCTATGCCTCGGCTAATGAAGGCAAGTATCCCATATGCCTTTTTAACCACCTTATCTACCTGTTCCGCTGCCTTCAGGGATCTATGTACATGTACACCAAGGTCCCTCTGACCCTTTGTACTTCCTAGGGTCCTACCACTCATTGTGTATTCCCTTGCCTTATTTGTCCGTCCAAAATGCATCACCTCGCACTTTTCAGGGTTAAATTCCATTTGCCACTTTTCCGCCCATCTGACCAACCCGTTTATATCGTCCTGTAGCCTGAGGCTTTCCTCCTCGCAGTTGACCACCCCACCAATTTTCGTGTCATCTGCGAAATTGCTGATCATACCTTTTACATTCTCATCCAAATCATTTATGTAGATCACAAACAACAAGGGACCCAGCACCGATCCCTGAGGTACCCCACTGGACACAGGCTTCCATTCACAAAAGCAACCTTCGACCATCACCCTCTGCCTCCTGCCACTCAGCCAGTTTAGGATCCAACGCGCCAAGGCACCCTGGATCCCATGGGCTCTTACCTTCTTGACCAGTCTCCTATGCGGGATTTTGTCAAAGGCTTTACTGAAGTCCATGTAAACCACATCCACAGCATTTCCCTCATCCACCCCCCTAGTCACCCCCTCGAAAAATTCAATCAGATTTGTCAGACATGATTTACCCTTGACAAAGCCATGCTGACTATCCCCGATTAATCCTTGCCTCTCCAAGTGGAGACTAATTTTGTCCCTCAGAGTTTTTTCCAATAATTTCCCTACCACAGATGTTAGGCTCACTGGCCTGTAATTCCCTGGTTTATCCCTGCTACCCTTCTTGTATAATGGTACTACATTAGCTGTTCTCCAGTCCTCTGGTACATCCCCTGTGGCCAGAGAGGTTCTGAAAATTTGTGTCAGAGCCCCTGCAATCTCCTCCTTTGCCTCCCACAGCAGCCTGGGATACATCTCGTCCGGGCCTGGGGATTTATCCAATTTTTGGCCTGCTAAAACCGCTAGCACCTCCTCCCTCTCGATGCTAATATGTTCAAGTATGTCACAGTCCCCTTGCCCGATTTCTATGTCTGCATCGTCTTTCTCCATAGTGAACACAGTTGCAAAAAATTCATTTAAAACCCCGCCTACATCATCTGGCTCTACACACAGATTGCCACTTTGGTCCCTAATGGGCCCTACCCTTTCCCTGGTTATCCTCTTGCCCTTAATATACTTATAAAACATCTTAGGATTTTCCTTTATTTTGCTCGCCAGTGTTATTTCATGGCCCCTCCTCGCCCTCCTAATTTCTTTTTTAAGTATGCCCCTGCACTTTTTATACTCCTCTCGGGCTTCTTCCGTCTTTAGTCTTTTGTAACTGCCAAAAGCCCCCCTTTTATTTCTAATGCATTTTTGTATATCCCTTGTCATCCAAGGTTCCCTTTGCTTGTTGGTCCCACCCTTGACCTTTACAGGAACATGTTGGCGCTGTACTCTCTCTACTTCCCTTCTGAAAGTCTCCCACTGTTTTGATGTGGATTTTCCTATAAGTAGCTGCTCCCAGTCCACTTTGGCCAGATCCTGCCTTATCATATTAAAATCGGCCTTCACCCAATTTAGAACCGTTATTTCCGGGCCCTCTTTGTCTTTTTCCATGACCACCTTAAATCTCACCGAATTATGGTCACTGTCGCCAAAATGCTCCCCTAATGATACTTCCACCACTTGCCCGGCTACATTCCCCAGGATTAGGTCCAGTACCGCCCCCTCTCTTGTAGGACTTTCTACATGTTGGCTCAAAAAGCTCTCCTGGATGCACTTTAAGAATTCTGCACCCTCTAAGCCTTTCACACTCTGACTATCCCAATTAATATTGGGGAAGTTGAAATCCCCCACTATTATAACCCTATTATTTTCGCACTTCTCTGAGATTTGCCTACATATCTGTTCCTCTGTCTCCCCCTGACTGTTTGGGGGCCTATAGTACACTCCCAGCAAAGTGCTTGCCCCCTTTTGTTTTTAAGTTCTACCCATATGGCCTCATTAGAGGAACCCGCTAATATATCGTCCCTCCTTACAGCAGTAATTGACTCCTTAATTAATATTGCAACACCCCCTCCCCTTTTACACCCCCCTCTGTCTCGCCTGAAGATTCTATACCCCGGAATATTGAGCTGCCAGTCCTGACCCTCCCTCAACCATGTCTCCGTGATAGCAACAATATCGTACTCCCATGTGTTCAACAACAACTTCAGTTCATCCACCTTATTTGCAAGACTCCTTGCATTAGAATAGATGCCTTCCAGCCCTGCCATATTCCCTTTTGCCTTCACGTATTTGCTCTGCCTTCCCAGCTGACTTGTTTTTTCCTCTGTATTTGGCTGTAAATCACCCCCTACTATAGCTCCACTCTGTACACCATCCCCCTGCCAAGTTAGTTTAAACCTCCCCCAGGGGGTGAATGAGTCTTGTTGTAAGTTAAAATGATTTAGAATGATGGGTGTATGTGGTTCTTTGTGAGTTAGGATGATGGATGAAAGAGTCCTGGTGTGAGTTTGGATGATGGGTGAATGTGGCTTGGTGTGAGTTAGAATGATGGGTGAATGGATCTTCGTTTGATTTTGGAGGAGGGTGAATGGGTCTTGGTGTGAGTTAGGATGATGAGTGAATGTGTCTTGTTTTGAGTTAGGATGAAGTGTAAATGTGGCTTGTTTTCATTTCGGATGATTGGAGAATGGGTCTTGTTATGAGTTAGGATGTTGGGTAAATGGGGCTTGTTTTGATTTGTGCTCATGGGTGAATGGGTCTTTTTGTGAGTTAGGATGATGGGTAAATTGTATTGGTGAGAATTAGGATGATGGCTGATTGGGCTTGGTGTGAGTTAAGATGATGGGTGAATCATGCTTCGTATGTGTTAGGATGATGGATGAATGGGTCTTAGTATGAGTTAGGTTGATGGGTGAATGGAGTTTGATGTGGGATCGGATGATATGTGAATTAGTATTGGTGTGATTTAGGATGATGGTGAATGAGTCTTGTTGTAAGTTAAAATGATGGGTGAATGAACTTGGTGTGAGTTAGGACGATGGTTGAATGGGGCTCAGTCAGAGTTCGGATGAAGGATGAATGGATCTTGATGTGAGCTAGGATGATGGGTGAATGGTTCTTGTTGTGAGTTAGGTTGATGTGTAAATGGAGTTTGGTGTGGTATAGGATCATGGTAGAATGAGGTTGTTGTATGTTAGGGTGATGGGTGAATGGGGCTTGGTGTGAGTAACGATGATGGGTGAATGTGGCTCGGTGTGAGTTAGGCTGATGGATGAATATGTTTTGGTATGAGTTTGGATGATTGGTCAATGGGTCTTGGTGTGAGATAGGCTGATGGGTGAATGGGTCTTGGTGTCAGTAAAGTTGATGGGTGAATATGCCTATGTATAAATAAGGATGGTGGGTGAAATGGGCCTGGTGTGTGTTTGGATGATGGGTGACTGCTTTTTGGTGTGTGTTCGAATGATGGGTGAATGGGGAATTGTGTGACTTGGGATGATGGGTGAATGGGACATTCTGTGATTTAGGATGATGAGTGAATCGGTCTTGGTGTGAGTTAGGATTATTGTTTAATGGGTTTGGTATGAGTTAGGATGATGTGTGAATGGGCTCGATCTGAGTTAGGACGATGTGTGAATGTTTTTGGTGTGTGTTAGGATGATGGCTGAATGGGAATGGTGTGAGTTCAGCATATTGGTGTATCGTGCTTCGTGTTTGTTAGGATGATGGGTGTAGTGTATGTAACCTGTACCACCTTAAGGGGATACCTTAAGGTGATGGGCTTCTTTCTGATGGCTCCTGTACATTGTAGTACCGGTGGTGACCACACCGGCATATAAACCCTGTGGAGCAAACTGTATTTCAGTTCAGCCCTGACCCTCAGTTACTAAAGACCTGTTTAAGTATTCTGTATTCTGTGTCCAGTTATTCAGCATAACTACATTTGAAAGCACAGACTCAACAGTGGCGACGAGTCTGATCGTACCTAGTGGCAGTTTTGCATCCAAGGAAGCTTCGTCCTCAGAACGGGCGTCGAAAAGGGGCATCCGCCCTCAACATCCTGCTGAGCACTGCATCGCACGGGAGGCCATCGGGAACCCGGGTTCCGTTGCTGGCCACGAAGTCCAACATCAGCAACAGGCAGTGATCATCCCTTCTACGACAGCGGTGGGTAAGCCTGATCGAGCGGCACGGAGGGGAAGTCGGTCGAGTTGTCAGTGGGAGAAGGGGAGGGAAAATGAAGAAAAGGGCGGAGAACACGGCCGCAGCTGGTGTCAGGGGCTGGACTGCAATCGGGGCAGAGACGTGCAGCAGCCAGAAAAGCGTTGATGTCCACAAGGACCGGGGAGCGGCGGGGAAAAAGAGCAGCAGCGTCGGGGGAAATAAAGGACCACTGGGAGGCGAGAATGGCAACAGCGCGGTAATCGCCATTTTTAGGCGGCGGGGGAAGAAGACAAGCGCGGGAAGCCGCCATTTTGAAAAATAAAATAAAATAAGAATCATAATCCGAAGGAAAGGAAACACAACAAGGATGCCAAAAACGGGTAACGTCACCGCTTTTGATAGCGATGTGGAAGATTGGGCCACTTATGTGGAATACGTTGAAGTTTACTGTACAGCGAATGAGGTACCGGTGGATAAGAAAGCACTCACCCTATTAAACTCGATGGGTGCGAAGACGTACGGGTTATTAAGGCACCTTGTAACACCAGATAAACTGGTAGGAAAGATTTTTGCGGATATTGTTACTATCCTGCAAGATCATTTAAACCCCACGCCGCCGCTGATAGCGGAACGATTTAAATTTTACAAAAGAATTCAACTTAAAGAGGAAAGCAACGCTGAATTCTTAATCGAACTGCGCAAGTTATCAAAGTACTGTCAGTTCGGTACAGGACTAGCAGACGCTCTGAGAGATAAGTTTGTGTGTGGGCTACTAAGGGCAGGAATCCAGAAGCGGTTGCTAGAGGAAAAGGATCTTACGCTGGACAAAGCTTTCAGCATTGCAGCATCGCATGAGGCAGCAGCAAGAGGCACTGCAGAAATGCAGCAAAGGCCATTGGAATTCAGCACCAATGAAATGACATTGGGCGCAGTAAAGTGCTATTGTTGCGGAAGGACAACGCATGACCAGAACCAGTGCTGGTTCAAAGATAAAGAATGCAGGCAATGTGGCAAACTTGGTCACATAGCGAGAGTATGCCGGTCAGGAAAGAAGACCAGCAGCAAAAAGTCGCCGCAGGCGAAGTACAAAAAAGTACACAAGGTGACAGAGAACAGTTCGGATGAACAGAAGACGGATTCAGACTCCAGCAGTAAGGAACTGGGTTGTCTAAAAATACATAATGTGGGTAACACAGTAGACCACCAAACTATCTGGGTCATGCTTCGGATAGCAGGAGTCCAGGTGAAGATGGAATTGGACACTGGATCGGCATTGACGTTCATGAATAAGCAAGATTACACAAGTTTATTCTCACACATTCCCCTGAGGGATACGGAGATAGTATTGAAAACATACACGGGGCAAAGGGTATACCCCATCGGAAAGATAAAGGTAAAGGTGGTCTACAATGGAATAGAAAGTCAGGAAATGGACTTGTATGTGTTACCTGAGGGAGGTCCGCCACTACTGGGACGGGAATGGATCCGGAGAATAAATGTGGGCTGGCATTCCTTACAAGCACTAACTGTAGATTCCTGTAAAGAGGACGACGTCAAAACTAAACGACTGTCCAAAATATTGGACGATGCTAAGGAGGTGTTCCAACAGGGACTGGGAACACTGAAAGGAATTACGGCAAACATCAAGGTTGAAGAACATGCAAACCCAAAATTTTTCAAAGCCAGACCTGTACCTTATGCGATACGACCTGCTGTGGAAGCAGAGCTGGAAGGGCTAGAACGTTCAGGAGTACTGTTAAAGGTGGACTGGAGCGAATGGACCACACCCATTGTTCCCGTCATGAAGCGTTCATTGAGCAACAAGCCGGGGGAACCTGGGAAGGTTCGCATCTGTGGCGATTTCAAGATCACTGTTAATCCAGTTCTTCACATGGTGCAATATCCGCTTCCCCGGATTGAGGATATCTTCGCTTCGCTGTCTGGTGGGAAACACTTCACCAAGATAGACCTGGTGCAGGCGTACCTACAGGTGGAAGTTGATGAAGCGTCACGCCAGTATCTCACGATCAATACACATAAGGGCTTATATAGGTAAAATGGACTGGTTTTTGGAGTGGCATCAGCTCCAGCGATTTGGCAAAGGGCCATGGAGCAGGTATTGCAGCGAATTCCAGGCACACGATGCTACCTGGACGACATTCTGATTACAGGAAATGATGATAAGGAACACCTCGCGAATTTGGAGCAGGTGCTCACCAGATTGAAAGAATATGGACTCAGAGTTCATCGCCAGAAATGTGAGTTCTTTCAGAAGTGAATCTCGTACTGCAGCCACGTCATTGACCAGGAGGGGCTTCATAAATCACCTGACAAGATCGAAGCTGTTGTGAAAGCTCCCGCTCCGGAAAATGTATCCCAGTTGAGGTCGTTCCTTGGGTTGATTAACTATTACCACAAGTTTCTTCCAAATTTATCCACGGTGTTACACCCGCTGAACACTCTTTTGCAAATGGGAGTACCATGGAAGTGGAGCGAGGACTGTAAGCGGGCTTTTCAAAAAAACAAGGCACTGATCACCTCTAAGGAAGTGTTGGCTCACTTTAACCCAACGCTGCCTATTCGCTTAGCTTGTGATGCTTCTCCATATGGTATCGGGGCAGTGCTCTCACATAAGTTGCCAAATGGCTTGGAAAGGCCAGTCGCGTTCGCATCCAGATCATTGACCTCCGCAGAGCACAACTATGCTCAGATAGACAGGGAGGCTCTCAGCCTCGTGAGGGGAGTTAAGAAATTTAACCATTACCTGCAAGGCCAAAAGTTTACGCTGCTGACAGATCACCAGACGTTGGTTTCGATTTTTAACCCTAAGAAGGGTGTTCAGGTTATGGCGGCTCAGAGGCTTCAGAGATGGTCCCTTTTCCTAGGGGCACATCAATATGATATCGAATTCAAAGGTACAAAGCAACATGGTAATGCTGATGGGCTGTCGCGCCTGCCACTACCTACAGCAGAAGAGGCACCGGCGGTTGACCCTGTCGAGATATTTCACTCGACCATCATCGAATGCTTACCAATCATCAATGCGAGTATTGAGAGAGAGACCCGAAACGAACCGCCACTCTCTCGGGTCTACAATTTGACAGTGAAGGGATGGCCAGCATATGGCGAACCACTGTTACCTGCATTCTCAGCCAGACGAGAACAGCTGTCCGTCTGTCAAGGAACATTGATGTATGGAACAAGGGTGATTATTCCTCCTAAATTAAGGGAGAGAGTTCTGAAGGAACTGCATGAAGGTCATCTGGGGGGAGTCAAGATGAAAAGCCTTGCTAGGGCTTATGTGTGGTGGCCAGGTATCGAAAAACAAATAGAGGATCTGACTAAAAGCTGCTCAGGTGCCAAAATGTTCAAAACGCAACTCCAATTGCACCGCTGCATCCGTGGGAATGGCCTTCAACCCCATGGCAACGTGTGCATATCGACTTTGCAGGTCCATTCATGGATTCCATGTTTTTGATAGCGGTAGACGCACATTCTAAATGGCCAGAAGTGATTAAGATGTCGACCACTACCTCTGAGAAGGCGATCACAGTTCTAAGAAACATATTTGCAAGGAATGGGTTGCCGGAACAAATATGTTCAGACAACGGACCACAGTTCGTGTCAGAAGAATTCCAGAAATTCATGAAAAAGAATGGGGTGAAACACTATACATCTGCCCCATATCATCCGGCTACCAATGGGTTGGCCGAGAGATTTGTACAAACGTTCAAAAAGGCGATAAAGGCCATGAGTGAAGACCATATTCCACTACAACACAAGGTGGACAATTTCCTGATGGCATATCGAAATGCCACGCATGGAGTGACAAATCAAAGCCCTGCCATAATGTTCTCTAACAGGAGGTTGCAGTCCCGGTTGGATTTGTTAAAACCCAATGGGCGTAGGGAAGTCGAAAACAAGCAATTCCAGCACGTAAATAACAAGGCCACTCGGAGTTTCGAAATAGGACAACCAGTGTTGGCCAGGGACTATAGGAATGATAAATGGCAATCCAGAACAATTCGTGCCCGACAAGGATCCTTGATGTACACGGTAGACGTTGGTGAGAACGTAATACGACGTCATGCTGACCAACTTGTGGAATCGAGAACAAGGGTCGACCCCATGTCTACGGCAGAGACACCAGTTTAAGAAGTTATTGAGCCTGTAGCATCTACCTCAGACTCGAACGTACATGATGATGTTCAATCCATAGGAGATCAAATGGATGAGTCACCCCAGCAACGAGAACCAGAGACCCCTGAAAGGTGTTATCCGGCCCGGATCAGGAGGCCTCCTCAGAGACTGAATCTTTGAACAGTTTTGTGTGAAAGTTGTATATATGTTATCCATGTTATGTTTAAATTGGGGTGTACACTGTTAAGCTAAAAGGGGAGGAATTGTAGTGTATGTAACCTGTACCACCTTAAGAGGATACCTTAAGTTGATGGACTACTTTCTGATGGCTCCTGTACATTGTAGTACCGGTGGTGACCACACCGGTATATAAACCCTGTGGAGCAAAGTGTATTTCAGTTCAGCCCTGACCCTCAGTTACTAAAGACCTGTTTAAGTATTCTGTAGTCTGTGTCCAGTTATTCAGCATAACTACATTTGAAAGCACAGACTCAACAATGGGTGATTGGTTCTTAGTGTGAGTTAGGATGATGGGTGAATGGAGTTGTTGTGGGATATGATGATGGTTGAATGAGACTTGCTGTGATTTAAGATGATGGGTGAATGAGACTTTGTGTGAGTTGGGATGTGTAGTGATTGGAACTTGGTGTGAATTAGCCTCATTGGTGAATGGGGCTTGTGGTGAGTTAGGATGATGTGTGAATTGGGCTCGGTGTGAGTTTGGATGATGGGTCAATGTGGCTTGGTGTGAATTCGGTTGATGGGTGAATGGGTCTTGGTGTCAGTAAAGTTGATGGGTGAATATGCCTTGGTATAAGTAAGGATGATGTGTGAAATAGGCTTGGTGTGAGTTTGGATGATGGGTGATTGGTTGTTGATGTGAGTTAGAATGATGGGTGAATGGTGCTTCGTGTGACTTAGGATGATGTGTGAATGGAGCTCAGTGTGTGTTAGGATGATGGGTGAATGTGTCTTGGTGTAAGTTCAATTATGGGTGAATGAGGTTGGTTGCGAGTTAAGATGATGGATGAATGGGGATTGGTATGAGTTACGGTGATGTGTCAATTGGGCTTGATGTGAATTAGGATGATGGTTGAATGGATCGTGGTGTGAGTTAGGATGATTGATGAATGGGTCTTGGAGTGAGTTAGCATGATGTGTGAATGGAGTTCAGCGTGAGTTAGGATGATTGGTGAATGGTCTTGGTGTGAGATAAGGTGATGCTTGAATGGGTCTCTGTCTGAGTTAGGATTAAGGGTGAATGGGTTTGATGTGAGCTAGGATGATGGGTGAATGGGTCTTGGTGTGAGTTAGGATGATGATTCAATGTGTTTTGGTTTGAGTTAGGATGATGTGTGAATGGGGCTCGGTCTGAGTTTCGATGATGGGTGAATGGTTTTGGTTTGTGTTCGGATAATGGGAACATGGGTCTTGTTGTGAATTAGGCTGATGGGTGAATGGGTCTTGTTGTGAATTTGTATGATGGGTGAATGGGTCTTGGTGTGAGTTAGGATAATGGGAGTATGGGTCTCTTTTGAGTTAGGGTGATGGGTGAATGCGCTTGGTGTGAGTTAGGATGATGAGTGTACGGGTCTTGTTGTGAATTAGGATGATGGGTGAATGGGTCTTGGTGTGAGATAGGATGATGGGTGAATGGATCTTATTCTGAGTTAGGATCATGGTAGAAAGGGCTTGGTGTGAGATAGGATGATGGGTGAATGGATTTTGGTGTGAGTTAGGATGATGAATGAATGGATCTTGGGATTAGTTAGCATGATGGGTGAATGGGTCTTGTTGTGAGTTAGAATGATGGGTGAATGTTTTTGGTGTGAGTTAGGATGCTGGTTGAATGGGGCTCTGTCTGAGTTAGGATGAAGGGTGAATGGGTCTTTGTGTGAGTTAGGTTGATGGGAGAATGGAGCATGTTGTGAGCTAGTGTGATGGGTGAATTGGGCTTGGTGTGAGTTTCGATGAGGTGTGAATGTTCTTTGTGCGAGTTTAGATGATAGCTGAATGGTCTTTGTGTGAGTTCGGAAGATGGATGAATGGGGCTTGGTGTGAGTTTCGATGAAGGGTGAATGGTTCTTGTGTGGGTTAGGATGATGGGTGAATGGATCTTAATGTGAGTTAGGATGATGGGTAAAGGGGTCTTGATGTGAGTTAGGACGATGGGAGAATAAAGCTTGGTGTGAGTTAGGATAATGGGTGAATGGGATTGGTGTGAATAAGGATGATGTGTGAATGGGTCTTGTTGTGAGTTAGGATGATGGGTGAATGCGGTTGGTGTGAGTGATGATGATGTGTGAATGGGTCTTGTTCTGTGTTAGCATGATGGGTTAATGGGCTTGATGTGAGATAGGATGATGGATGAATGGATCTTGGTGTGAGATAGGATGATGAATGAATGGATCTTGTTGTGTGTTACCATGATGGGTGAATGGGTCTTGTTGTGGGTTAGGATGATTGCTGAATGCGTCTTGTTGTTGTTTAGAATAATGGGGGAATGTGATTCTTTGTGAGTCAGGATGATGCATGGATGAGTCTGAGTGTGAGTTTGGATGATGGGTATATGGGTCTTGTTATGAGTTCTAATGATGTGTGAATGGTTCTTCATGTGATTTTGTAGGATGGGTGAATGGGTCTTGGTGTGAGTTAGGATGATGAGTGAATGTGTGTTGTTGTGAGTTAGGATGATGTTTAAATGGGGCTTGTTTTTACTTAGGATTAATGTCAAATGGGACTTGTGAGTTAGGATGATGGGTAAATGGGGCTTGCTTTGATTTAGGATGATGAGTGAATGGGTCTTGATGTGAGTTATTATAATGAATAAATTGCCTTGGTGAGAGTTAGGATGATGGCGGAATGGGCTTGATGTGAGTTGAGATGATATATAAATCGTCCTTCGTGTGTGTTAGTCTGGTGTGCGAATGGGTCTTAGTGAGAGTTAGGTTGATGGGTGAATGTTCTTGGTGTGAGCTAGGATGATGTTTGAATGGGGCTCAGCCTGAGTTAGGATGAAGGGTGAGTGGGTCTAGATGTGATCTAGGACGATGTGTGAATGGTTCTTGGTGTGAGTTAGGATGATGGGTGAATGGAGTTTGGTGTGGGATAGCATGATGCGTGACTGAGTCTTGCTGTGATTAAGGATGATGGGTGAATGGGTCTTGGTGTGAGTTAAGAGGTAGAGTGATTGGAACTTGGTGTAAGATAGGATCATGGGTGAATGTTGTTGTGTGTTAGATGATGGGTGAATGGGGCTTGCAGTGAGTTAGGATAATTGGTGAAGAGGGCACGGTGTGGGTTATGAATATGGGTGAATAGACTTGGTGTGTGTTAGGATAATGGGTGAATGGGGCTCGGTGTGAGTTAGGCTGAATGTTGAAAGTGTTTTGGTATGTGTTTGGATGATTGGTCAATGGGTCCTGGCGAGAGTTAGGGTGATGGGTGAATGTGCCTTGGTGTGAGTTAGGATGATGAGTGAATCGGTCTTGTTGTTAGTAAATTTGATGGGTGAGTATGCCTTGCTATAAGTTAGGATGATCGTTGAAATGGGCGTGTTGTGTGTTTGGATGATGGGTGAATGGTTCTTTGTATGAGTTAGAATGATGGGTGAATGGGGCTTTGTCTGATTTAGGATGATGAGTGAATGGATCGTAGTGTGATTTAGTATGATGGGTAAATGGATCTTTGTGTGAGTTAGGGTGATGGGTGAATGGGCCTTGGTGTGAGTTAGGTTGATGGGAGAATGGAGATTGTCGAGAGTTAGGATGATGAATGAATGTGTCTTGTTGTGAGTTAGGATGATGGGTGAATGGTCTTGGTTCGCGTTTGGATGATGGGTGAATGGGGCGTGGTGTGAGTTTCGATGATGGGTGAATGTTTTTTGTGTGTTTTAGGATGATGAGTGAATGGATCTCATTTTGTGTTAGAATTATTGGTGAGTTGGTCTTGGTGTGAGTTAGGATGATGGGAGAATGTAACTTGGTGTGAGTTACGATGATTCCTGAATGGGCTTGGTGTAAGTTAGGATGATGGATGAATGGGTCGTTCTGTGAGTTAGGATGATGGGTGAATGGCCTTGGCATGAGATAGTTTGATGTGTGAATGGAACTTGGTGTGAGTTAGGTTGATGGAAGAATGGAGCTTGGTGTGAGTTAGCATGATGTGTGAATGGGTATTGTTGTGGCTTAGGATGATGGGTGAATGCGTCCGGTTGTGAGTTAGAATGCTGGGTGTATTTGGTTTTTGTGAGTTAGGATGATGGATAGAAATGTCTTGGTGTGAGTAAGGATGATGGGTGAATGTGTGCTGGTGTGTGTTAGAATCATGGGTGAATTGTTTGTCATGTGATGAATGGGTCTTGGTGTGAGTTAGGATGATGGGCAATTGGGGCTTGTTTTGTGTTAGGTTGATGGATGAATGGGCTTGGTGTGAGTTAGTTGATGGGTGAATCGTGCATCGTGTGTCATAGAATAATGGGTGAATGGGTCTTAGTGTGAGATAGGTTGATGGGCGAATGAGTTTGTTGTGGGATAGGATGATGTGTGAATGAGACTTGCTGTGATTTAGGATGATGTGTGAATGGGACTTGGTGTGAGTTAGGATGTTGTGTGATTGGAAGTTTGTGTGAGATAAGATCATGGTTGAATGGGGCATCTGGTGAGTTAGGTTGATGGGTGAATGGGGCTTGCAGTGAGTTAGGATGATGGCTGAAGGGGGCACAGTGTGGGTTAGGATGATGGGTGAATAGATCTTGGTGTGAGTTAGAATGATGTGTGGATGGGACTCGGTGTGACTTTGGATGCTGGGTGAATGGGAATGCGGGTATTTAGAATGATGGGTGAATGTTTCTTGGTGTTTGCTAAGATGATGGGTAAATGGGGTTGATGTGAGTTAGGATGATGGATGAATGCGTTTTGGTGTGAGTTAGGTTGATTTGTCAATCGGGCTTCATGTGAGTTAGGATGATGGATGAATGGGTCTTGGTGTGTGCCAGCATGATGGGTGAATGGAGCACATTGTGAGATAGGATAAAGGTTGAATGGTATTTATTTGAGTTAGGATGATGGGTGAATGGGGCTCTGTCTGAGTTAGGATGATGGGTGAATGGGTATTGGTGTGAGCTAGGATAATGGGTGAATGGGCCTTGGTGTGAGTTAGGATGATGCGTGAATGGGGCTCGTTCTTAGTTAGGATAATGGGTGAAACTATCGTGGTGTGAGTTAGGATGATGGGTGAATATTTCTTGGTGTGAGTTAGGATGATGTGTGAATTGGCCTTGGTGTGAGTTACGATGATGTGTGAATGGGACTTGCTGTGACTTTCGATGATGGGTGTATGGTCTTGGTGTGAGATTCGATGATGGGTGAATGGTTTTGGTGGGTGTTAGGATGATGGGTGAATGGAGCTTTGTGTGAGTTAGTATGCTGCGTGAATGTGTCTTGGTGTGAGTTAGGATGATAGGAGAATGGGTCTTGTTGTGTGTTAGGATGATCGTTGAATGGGCTTTTTATGAGTCAGGATGATGGGTGTATGGGTCTTGTTGTGAGTTAGGATGATGGGTGAATGGGCATGGATTGAGTTAGGATGATGGGTGAATGTATCTTCGTGTGAGTTAGGAAGATGAGTGAATGATCTTGGTGTAAGTTAGGATGATGGGTGGATGGTTCTTGGCGTGAGATAGGATGATGGTTGAATGGGTCTTGTGCGATTTAGGATGATGCGTGAATGGGGCTTTGTGTGAGCTTCGATGATGCATGAATGGCCTTGCAGTGAGTTTTGATGGTGTGTGATTGGATCTTGGTATGAGTTTGCATGATGTGTGAATGGGGCAGGTTGTGAGTTTCGATAATGTGTAAATGTTTTTTGTGTGTGTTAGCATGATGAATGAATGGATATTCGTGTGAATTAAAATGATGGTTAAATTGGTCTTGGTATGAGTTAGGATGATGGATGAATGGGTCTTAGTGTGAGTTAGGATGATGGGTGAGAGGGTCTTGGTGTGAGTTAGGATGATGGGTGAATGGTTCTTCGTGTGATTTAGGAGGTTGGATGAATGGGTCTTGGTGTGAGTTAGGATGTTGAATGAATGGGTCTTGTTGTGAGATAGGATGATTGGTAAATGTGGCTTGTTTTGATTTAGGATGATGGGTGAATGGGTCTTGATGTGAGTTGGGATGATGGGTAAATGGGGCTTGATGTGAGTTAGGATGGTGGATGAATCGGTCTTCATTTTCGTTAGGATGATGTGTCAATCGGGCTTGATGTGAGTTAGGATGATGGATGAATGCGTTTTGGTGTGAGTTAGCATGTTAGGTGAATGGAGCTCAGTGTGAGTTAGAATGATGAGTGAAAGGTATTTATTTGAGTTAGGTTGACGCGTGAATGGGGCTCTGTCTGAGTTAGGATGATGGGTGAATTGGTCCTGTTGTGAGCTAGGATAATGGGTGAATGGGTCTTGGTGTGTGATAGGATGATGGGTGAATGGCTATTGGTGTGAGTTGGGATGATGCGTGAATGGGGCTCGGTCTTAGCTAGGATGATGTGTGAATGAGACGTGGTGTTATTTAGAACGATGGGTGAATAATTCTTGGTGTGTATTAGGATGATATGTGAATGGGTCTTGGTGTGAGTTAGGATGATGGGTGAATGGGACCTGCTGTGCGTTTCGATGATGGGTGAATGTTCTTGGTGTGAGTTTCGATGATGTGTGAATGGTTTTGCTGGGTGTTAGGATGACGGGTGAAAGGAGCATAGTGTGAGTTAGGACAATGGGTGAATGGTATTTGTGTGTGTTAACGTGATGAATTAATAGATTTTAGTCTGAGTTAGGATGATGTGTAAATTGGTCTTGGTATGAGTTAGGATGATGGATGGAACAGTCTTGGTGTGTGTTAGGATGATGGGTGAATGGGTCTTTGTGTGAGTTAGGATGATGGATGAATGGGTTAGGTTTGAGTTAGGATGATGGGTGAATGGGTCTTGTTGTGATTTAGGATGATGGGTGATTGGGACTTGGTGTGAGTTAGGATGTAGAGTGATTGGAACTTGGTGTGAGATAGAATCATGGTGAATGGTGTTGTTGTGAGTTAGGAAGATGGGTGAATGGGGCTTGCAATGAGTTAGTATAATTACTGAAGAGGGCACGGTGTGGGTTAGGAACATGGGTAAATAGACTTGGTGTGTGTTAGCATGATGTGTGAATGGGGCTCGGTGTGAGTTAGGCTGATGGTTGAAAGTGTTTTGCTATGAGTTTGGATGATTGGACAATGGGTTTGGTGTGAGTTAGGATGATGGGTGAATGGGTCTTGGTGTCAATAAAGTTGATGGGTGAATGGGCCTTGGTGTGAGTTAGGTTGATGGGAGAATGGAGATTGGGGAGAGTTAGGTTAAAGGTGAATGTGTCTTGGTGTGAGTTAGGATGATGTTTGAATTGGTCTTGGTGTGAGTTTGGATGATGGGTGAATTGGGCTTGGTGTGGGTTTCGATGACGGGTGAATGGACTTGTTGTGAGTTTCGAAGAAGGGTGAATGGCTTTTCTGTGTGTTAGGATGATGGGTGAATGGATCTTAGTTTGAGTTAGAATGATTGTTGAATGGGTCTTGGTGTGAGTTACGATGATTCCTGAATGAGTTGGTGTGAGGTAGGATGATGGTTGAATGGGTATTTTTGAGAGTTAGGATGATGGGTGAATGGTCTTGGCGTGAGTTAGGTTGATGTGTGACTGGAACTTGGTGTGAGTTAGGATGAAGGAAGAATGGAGCTTGGTGTGTGTTAACATGATGTGTGAATGGGTATTGTTGTGGCTTAGGATGAAGGGTGAATGAGTCTTGTTGTGAGTTAGAATGATGGGTGTGTTTGGTTCTTTGTGAATTAGGATAATGGGCAAAAGTGTCTTGGTGTGTGTTAGGATGATGGGTGAATGTGTGCTGGTGTGCGTTAGATTCATGTGTGATTGGTTCTTCGTGTGATGAATGTGTCTTTGTGTGAGTTAGAATGTTGAATGAATGGGTCTTGTTGTGAGATAGGATGATTTGTAAATGGGGCTTGTTTTGATTTAGGATGGTGCGTGAATGGGTGTAGATGTGAGTTAGGATGATGGCTAAATGGGGCTTGTTTTGATTTAGGTTGCTGGGTGAATGTGTCTTGGTGAGTGTTAGGATGATGGATGAATGGGCTTGGGGTGTGTTAAGTTGATGGGAGAATCGTGCTTCGTGTGTGTTAGGATGATGGGTGAATGGGTCGTAGTGTGCGATAGGTTGATGGGTGAATGGAATTTTACGTGGGATAGGATGATGTGTGAATGAGACTAGCCGTGATTCACGATGATGGGTGAATGGGTTTTCGTTTGAGTTAGGATGTTGATTGATTGGAACTTTGTATGAGATAGGATCATGGATGAATGGGGCTTGTGGTGAGTTAGGATGATGGGTGAATGGGGCTTGTAGTGAGTTAGGATGATGTCTGAAGGGGGCACGGTGTGGGTTAGGATGAAGGGTGTATAGACTTGGTGTGGGTTAGGAAGATTGCTGAATGGGTCTTGGTGTGAGTTAGGATGTTGTGTGATTGCAATTCGGTGAGAGATAGGATCATGGTTGAATGGGGCTTCTGGTGAGGTAGCATGATGGGTGACAGTGGCTTGGTGTGAGTTTGGTTGATGGGTGAATGTTTCTTGGTGTGATTAGAATGAAGGGTGAATGGGGCTCGGTGTGACTTTGCATGATGTGTGAATGGGAATGGGGGGATTTAAAATGATGGGTGAATGTTTCTTCATGTACGCTAAGATGATGGGAGAATGGGGTTGAGTGTGAGTTAAGATGATGTGTGTTTGGTGCTTGATGTGAGTTAGGATGATGGATGAATGGGACTTGGTGTGAGTTAGAATGATGTGTCAATCGGACATGATGTGAGTTAGGATGATGGATGAATGGGTCTTGGTGTGACGAAGCATGATATGTGAATGGACCTCAGTATGAGTTAGGATGATGGGTGAATGTTATTTATATGAGTTAGGATGATGAGTGAATGGTGCTCTATCTGAGTTAGGATGATCGGTGAATGGTTATTGGTGTGAGTTGGGATGATGCGGGAATGGGGCTCGGTCTTAGTTAGGATGATGTTTGATTGAGTCGTGGTGTGAGTTAGGATGATGGGTAAATAATTATTGGTTTGAGTTAGGATGATGTTTGAATGGGTCTTGGTGTGAGTTAGGATGATGCGCGAATGGGACTTGCTGTCAGTTACGATGATGCGTGAATGGTCTTGGTGTGAGTTTCGATGATGGGTGAATGGTTTTGTTGGGAGTTAGAATGATGGGTGAATGGATCTTAGTGTGAGTTAGGATAATGTGTGAATGGGTCTTGGTGTGAGTTAGGATGATGGGTGATAGGGTCTTGTTGTGAGTTAGGATGATGTTTGAATGGCCTTCGTGTGACTCAGCATGATGGGTGTATGGGTCTTGTTGTGAGTTAGGATGATGGGTGAATGGGCGTGGTGTGAGTTAGGATGATGGGTGATTGGGTCTTCGTGTGAGTTAGGATGATCGGTCAATGATCTTGGTGTGAGTTAGGATGATGGGGAAATTGGTCATGTGAGTTAGGATGTCGTGTGAATTCGTCTTGGTGTGAGATATGATGATGGTTCAATGGGTCTTGAGTGAGATAGAATGATGTCTGAATGGGGCTTTGTGTGAACTTCGATGATTGGTGAATGGTCTTTGTGTGAGTTTCGATGATTTGTGATTGGGTCTTGGTGTGAGTTAGGATGATGGAGGCATGATCTTGGTGTGAGATAGGATGATGGGTGAATGGATCTTGGTGTGAGCTAGGATGATGTGTGAATGTGTCTTGGTGTGAGTTAGAATGATGGGTGAATTTGGTTGTTTTGTTTTAGGATGATGTGTGAATGGATCTTGTTGTGAGGTAGGATGATGGGTAAATGGGCCTTGTTTTGATTTAGGATGATGGTTGAATGGGTCATGGTGTGAGTTGGGATGATGGGTAAATTTTCTTGGTGAGTTTTAGGATGATGCTTGAATGCAATTGGTGTGAGTTAAGATGCAGGGTGAACTGTGCTTCGTGTGGGATAGGATGATGCCTGAATGGGTCTTGCTTTCAGTTTCGATGATAGGTGAATGGTCTTGGTGTGAGTTTCGATGATGGGTGAATGGTATTGCTGGGTGTTAGGATGTTGGGTGAATGGATCTTAGTGTGAGTTAGTCTAATATCTGAATGGGGCATGTGGTGAGTTAGGATGATGGGTGAATGGGGCTTGTAGTGAGCTAGGATGATGGGTGAATTTGTCTTGGTTTGAGATAGAATGATGGGTGAATGGGTCTTGGTCTGCGATGGATGATGGGTGAATTGGGCTCGGTCTGAGTAAGGAAGATTGGTGAATGTGTTGGTGTGTGTCAGGATGACGGGTGAATGGATATTAGTGTGAGTTCGGATGTTTGATAAATGGACCTTAGTGTGAGTTAGGAAGCTGTGTGAATGGGTCCTGGTGTGATTACGATGATGGGTGAATTAGGCTTGGTGTGAGTTTAGATGATGTTTGAATGGGGCTTGGTGTGATTTAGGATGATTGGAGAATGGAGCTTGGTGATGAGTTAGGATGATGGGTGATTGGGCTTGGTGTGAGTTATGATGATGGTAGAATGGGTCTTCTTTTGAGTTAGAATGATGGGCGAATGCGCTGGGTGTGAGTTAGAATGATGGGTGAATGGGACTTCTTGTGAGTTAGGATGATGGGTGAATGGGCGTGATGTGAGTTAGGATGATGGGTGAATGGGCGTGATGTGAGTTAGGATGATGGGTGAATGGATCTTGGCGTGTGTTAACATAATGAGTCAATGGATCTTGTTGTGGGTTAGGATGATGGGTGAATGCGTCTTGTTGTGAATTAGAATGTTGGGTGAATGTGGATTTTTGTGAGTTAGGATGATGGATGAATGAGCCATGGTATTAGTAGGAACGATGGGTGAATGGTTTTCGTGCGATTTAGGAGGATGAGTGATGAGTCTTGGTGCGAGTTAGGATGATGAGTGAATGGCCCTTGATTTAGGATGATGTGTGAGTGGGTCTTGGTGTGAGTTAAATTATGGGGGAATCGTGCTTCGTGTTTGTTTGGATGATGGTTGAAGGGGTCTTATTGTGAGATAGGTTGATGGGTGAATGGAGTTTGGTTTTGGATAGGATGATGCATGAATCAGTCTTGCTGTGATTTAGTATGATGGGTGAATGGGTCTTAGTGTGAGTTAGGATGTTGAGAATCATGGGTGAATTGTTCGTCGTGTGATGAATGGGCCTTGGTGTGAGGTAGGGTGATGGTTCAATGGGGCTTGTTTTGATTTAGGATGATGGTTGAATGGGTCTTGTTGTGAGTTAGGATGATGTGTAAATTTTCTTGGTGAGAGTTAGGATGACGCTTGAATGCAATTGGTGTGAGTTAAGATTCTGGGTGAATTGTGCTATGTGTGGGACAGGATGATGGGTGAATGGGTCTTGCTTTCAGTTTCGATGATGGGTGAATGGTGTTGGTGTGAGTTTCGATGATGAATGACTGGTTTTGCTGGGTGTTAGGATGATGGGTGAATGGCTCTTAGTGTGAGTTATGATAATGGAGCTTGGTGTGAGTTAGGATGATGGGTGATTGGTCTTGGTGTTAGTTAGGATGAAGAGAGAATTGAGCTTGGTGTGAGTAGGATGATGGGTGATTGGGCTTGGTGTGACTTATGATGATGGTAGAATGGGTCTTCTTTTGAGTTAGAATGATGGGTGAATGCTTTGGGTGTGAGTTAGAATGATGCGTGAATGGGACTTGTTGTGAGTTAGAATGATGGGTGAATGGACGTGGTGTGAGTTAGGATGATGAGTCAATGGATCTTGGCGTGAGTGAGTTAGGATGATAGATGAATGGATCTTGGTGTGAGTTAACATAATGAGTCAATGGATCTTGTTGTTGGTTAGGATGATGTGTGAATGCGTCTTGTTGTGAATTAGAATGATGGGTGAATGTGGTTATTTGTGATTTAGGATGATGGATGAATGAGTCTTGGTATTAGTAGCAACGATGGGTGAATGGTTTTCGTGTGACTTAGGAGGATGGGTGAATGGGTCTTGGTGCGAGTTAGGATGATATGTTAATGGCCCTTGTTGTGAGTTAGGATTATGTGTAAATGGGGCGTGTTTTGATTTAGGATGATGGGTGAATGGGTCTTGGTGTGAGTTAAATTATGGGTGAATCGTGCTTCGTGTTTATTAGGATGATGGTTGAAGGGGTCTTAGTGTGAGTTAGGATGTTGAGTGATTGGGACTTGTTGTGAGATATGATCATGGGTGACTGGGGCTTGTCGTGAGTTAGGCTGATGGGAGAACGGGGCTTCTAGTGAGTTAGGATAATGGGTGAATGGGTCTGGGTGTGAATTAAGATGGTGGGTGAATGGGACTTGAAGTGAGCTAGCATGATGGGTGAATGGGACTTAGTGTGAGTTAGGAGGATGGGTGAATGTGTCTTTGTGTGAGTTAGCATGATGGGTGAATAGGGCTCGGTCTGATGTCGGATGATGTGTGAATGATTTTGGTGTGTTTTAGCATGATAGTTGAATTGATCTTAGTGCGAGTTAGGATGATGAGTGAATGGATTTTAGTGTGAGTGAGGATGATGGGTGAATGGGTCCTGGTGTGAGTTAGGAAGATGGGTGAATGGGTCCTGGTGTGAGTTATGAAGATGGGTGAATGGATCTTGGTGTGAGTTAGAATGATTGCTGAATTGGGCTTGGTGTGAGATTCGATGATGGGTGAATGGTCCTGGTGTGAGTTTCGATGATGAGTGAATGGTGTTGGTGTGAGTTAGGATGATGGGTGAATGGGTCTTGGTGTGAGTTAGGATGATGGGGGAATGGAGCGTGGTGTGATTTAGGATGATGTGTGAATGGGTTTTGGTGTGAGTTAGAATGATGTGAGTATGGAGCTTGGTGGGAGTTAGAATGATGTGTGAATGGACTTGGTGTGATTTAGGATGATGGGTGAATGTGCTTGGTGTGAGTTAGGATGATGGGTGATGGGTCTTTTTGTGAGTTAAGATGATGGGTGAATGGGCTTGGTGTGAGATAGTTTGATTGGTGAATCGATCTTGGTGTGAGTTTGAATGATGGGTGAATGGTTCCTCGTGTGATTTAGTAGGATGGGTGAATGGGTGTTGGTGTGAGTTAGGATGAAGAATGAATTTTTCTTGTGATTTAGAATGATGTGTAATTGGGGCTAGTTTTGATTTTGGATGATGGGTGATTGGGTCTTGGTGTGAGTTAGGATGATGGGTAAATCTTGCTTCGTGTGTGTTAGGATGATGCGTGAATGGGTCTTAGTGTGAGATAGGTTGATGGGTGAATTGAGTGTGGTGTGGGATAGGATGATGTGTGAATGAGTCTCTCTGTGATGTAGGATGATGGGTGAATGTGCCTTGGTGTGATTAAGGATGTTGAGTGTTTGGAACTTGGTGTGTGATAGGATCATGTATGAATGTGGCTTGTGGTGAGTTAGGATGATGGGTGAAGGGGGCACATTGTGGGTTAGGATGATGGGTGAATATTTGTTGGTGTGAGTTGAATGTTGTGAGAATGGGTTTCGGTGTGACTTAGGATGATGAGTGAATGGTCTTGGTGTAAGCTAGGATGATGTGTGAATGGGGTTGGTGTGAGTTAAGATGAAGGGTGAATGGGGCTTTGTGTGAGTTCCGATGATCTGTCAATCGTGCTTGATGTAAGTTAGGATGATGGATGAATGGATCTTGTTGTGAGTAAGGATGATGGGTGAATTTGGCTCGGTCTGAGTTAGTATGACGGGTGAATGATTCTAGATGTGATTTAGGATGATGGGTGAATAGGTCTTTGTGTGAGTTAGGGTGATGGGTAAATGGGTCTCGGTGTGAGTTCGGATGATGTGTGAATGGGTTTTGTTTTGAGTTAGGATGATGGTACAATGGGCTTCATGTGAGTTACGATGATGCGTGAATGTGTCTTGTTGTGAGTTAGGATGATGAGTTAATGTGCTTGGTGTAAGTTAGGATGATGTGTTATTGGCCTTGTTGTGATTTAGGATTATGGGTGAATGGTGCTAGTTTTGAGTTAGGATGATGGGTGAATGGATCTAGGTGTGAGTTAGGATGATGACTGATTTGTTCTTGTTGTGAATTAGAAAGATGGTTAAATTGTGCTGGTATTGAGTTAGGATGAATGGGTCTTGGTGTGAGTTAGGATGATGGGTAAATTGTCTTGGTGAGAGTAGGAAGATGTCTGAATGGGCTTGGCGTGAGTTAAGATAATGTGTGAATCGTGGTTCATGTGTGTTCGGAAGATGAGTGAATCGATCTTAGTGTGAGATAGGTTGATGGGTGAATGGAGCTTCGTGTGGGATAGGATGATGTGTGAATGAGTCTCGCTGTGAATTAGGATGATGGTTGAATGGGTCTTGGTGTGAATTATGATGTTGAATGTTTGGAAATTGGTGTGAGATAGGATCATGGGTGAATGGGGCTTGTGGTGAGTTAGGATGATGGGTGAATGGGGTTTGTAGTGAGTTAGGATAAAGTGGGAAGGGGGCACGGTATGGCTTAGGATGATGGGTGAATGGTTCTTGCGGTGAGTTAAATGATGGGTGAATGGGTCTCGGTGTGACTTAGGATGATGAGTAAATGTGTTTTGGTGTAAGCTAGGATGATGGGTGAATGAGGTTGGTGTGATTTAAGAAGATGGGTGAATGGGGCTTGGTGTGAGTTCAGATGATGTGTCAATCGGGCTTTATGTAAGTTAGGATTATGGGTGAATGGACATTGTTTGAGTTCGGTTGATGGGTGAATGTGGCTCTGCCTGAGTTTGGATGATGAGTAAACGGGTCTTGGTGTGATTTAGGATGATGGGTGAACAGGTCTTTGTGTGAGTTAGGATGATGGGTGAATTGTTCTTGGTGTGAGTTCGGATGATGTGTGAATGGGTCTTGTTTTGAGTTAGGATGATGGTTCAATGGGCTTGGTGTGAGTTAGGATGATGGGTGAATGTGTCTTGTTTAAATTTGGATGATTTGTGAATGTGCTTGGTGTGAGTTAGGATGATTGGCGGTCGGTCTTGTTGTGATTTAGGATTATGGGTGACTGGGCTTGGTGTGAGATATGTTGATGGGTGAATGGGTCTTTTTGTGGGTTAGGATGATGTGTGAATTGGTCTTACTGCTAGCTAGCATGATGGTTGAATGGGTTTTGGTGTGAGTTCAGATGATGGGTGAATGGGCTTGGTGTGAGTTTGGATGATAGGTGAATGGGTCTTGTTGTGAGCTTCGATAATGGGTGAATGGTTTTGGTGTGTGTTATCATGATCCGTGAATGGATCTAAGTGTGTGTTAGGAGGATGTGTAAATTGGTCTTGGTATGAGTTAGAATGATGCGTGGATGTGTCTTAGTGTGAGTTAGGATGATGTATGAATGGGTCTTTGTGTGAGTTAGGATGATGGGTGAATGGGCTTGGTGTGATTAGGATGATGGGTGAATGGGTCCTATTGTGTGTTCGGATGATGGATGAATGGATCTTGGTGTGAGTTAGCATGATTGGTGAATGGCTCTTGTTGTGGGTGAGGATGATGGGTGAATGCGTCTTGTTGTGAGCTAGAATGATGGGTGAATGTGGTTCTTTGTGAGTTAGGATGAAGGATGAATGGGTCTTGGTGTGAGTTAGGATGATGGGTGAATGTGGCTTGCTGTGAGTTAGAATGATGGGTGAATGGTTCTTCATGTGATTTAGGAGGATGGGTGATTGGTACTTGGTGTGAGTTAAGATGATGGGTCAATGGATATTGGCATGGGTTAGGATGATTGATGAATGGATCTTGGTGTGAGTTAGCATAATGAGTCAATGTGTCTCGTGTGGGTTAGGATGATGGGTGAATGCATCTTGTTTTGAATTAGAATGATGGGTGAATGTGGTTTTTTTGTGAGTTAGGATGATGGATGAATGTGTCTTGGTCTTAGTAGGAATGATGGCTGAACAGTTTTCGTGTGATTTAGGAGGATGCGTGAATGGGTCTTGGTGCGAGTTAGGATGATGAGTGAATGGCCCTTGTTGTGAGTTAGGATTATGGGTAACTGGGTCGTGTTTTGATTTAGGATGATGGGTGAACGGGTCTTGGTGTGAGTTAAATTATGGGTGAATCGTGCATCGTGTGTGTTAGGATGATGTTTGAAGGGGTCTTAGTGTGAGATAGTTTGATGGGTGAATGGAGTTTGGTTTTGGATAGGATGATGCGTGAATCAGTCTTGCTGTATTTTAGTATGATGGGTGAATGGATCTTACTGTGAGTTAGGATGTTGAGTGGTAGGATCATGGGTGAATGGGACTTGTCGTGAGTTAAGCTAATGGGGGAATGGGGCTTCGACTGAGTTAGGATGATGGGTGAATGGGATTTGGTGTGATTTAGGATGATGAGTGAATTGGCATTGGTGTATGCTAGCATGATGGGTGAATGGGGTTGGGTGTGAGTTAAGATGATGGGTGAATGGGGCTTGGTGTGAGTTACGATGATGTGTCAATCGCGCTTGATGTGAGGTAGCATGATGGGTGAACGGAGCTCAGTATGTGTTAGGATGATGGGTGAATTTACTTGGTGTGAATTATGATGATGTTTGAATGTGGCTCTGTCTGATTTAGGATGATGGGTGAATGGGACTTGAAGTGAGCTAGCATGATGGGTGAATGGGTCTTGGTGTGAGTTAGGAGGATGGGTGAATGTGTCTTGGTGTGAGTTAGCATGATGGGTGAATAGGGCTCGGTCTGAGGCCGGATGATGGGTGAATGATTTTGGTGTGTGTTAGAATGATGGTTGAATTGATCTTAGTGTGAGTTAGGATGATGGATGAATGGATCTTAGTGTGAGTTAGGTTGATGGGTGAATGGTTCTTGGTGTGAGTTAGAAAGATGGCCGAATGTGTCCTGTTGTGAGTTATGGAGATGGGGGAATGGGTCTTGGTTTGAGTTAGAATGATGGGTGAATTGGGCTTGGTGTGAGATTCGAAGATGGATGAATGGTCCTGGTCTGAATTTCGATGATGAGTGAATGGTCTTGGTGTGAGTTAGGATGATGGGTGAAGGAGTCTTGTTGTGAGTTAGGATGATGGGGGAATGCAGCGTGGTGTGAGATAGGTTGATGGGTGAAGTAGTGAGTTAGAATGATGTGTGAATGGAGCTTGATGCGAGTTAGAATGATCACAGAATCACAGAAACCCCACAATGCAGATAGAGGCCATATCGGCCCATCGAGCCTGCACCGACACATATCCCACCCGATCCCCGTAACCCCATGTATTTAATCCCCCTAACACTAAGGGTCAATTTATCATAGCCAATCAACCTAACCTGCACATCTTTGGACTGTGGGAGGAAACCGGAGCACCCGGAGTAAACCCACGCAAACATGGGGAGAATGTGCAAACTCCACACACACTGTCGCCCGAGGCCGGATTTGAACCCGGGTCCCTGGCGCTGTGAGGCAACAGTGCTAACCACTATGCCACCGTGCTGTGTGAATGGACTTGGTGTGAGTTAAGATGATGGTTAAATGGGACTTTTTATGAGTTAGGATGATGGGTGAATGCGCTTGGTGTGAGTTAGGATGATGGGTGATGGGTCATTTTGTGAGTTAGGATGATGGGTGAATGGGATTGCTATGTGATAGGTTGATGGGTGAATCGATCTTGGCGTGAGTTAGGATGATGGTTGAATGGATCTCGCTGTGACTTAGCATGATGTGTGAATGGACCTTGTTGTGGTTTAGGATGATCGGTGAGTGCATCTTGTTGTGAGTTAGGATGAAGAGTGAATGTGTCTTGTGATTTAGAATGATGTCCAAATGGTGCTAGCTTTGAATTAGAATGATGCGTGATTGGGTCTTAGTGTGAGATAGGTTGATGGGTGAATTGAGTTTGGTGTGGGATAGGATGATGCGTGAATGAGTCTCGCTGTGATTTAGGATGATGGGTGAATGTGTCTTGGTGTGATTAAGGATGTTGAGTGTTTGGAACTTGGTGTGTGATAGGATAATTTGTGAATGTGGCTTGTGGTGAGTTAGGATGATAGGTGAAGGGGGCACATTGTGGGTTAGGATGTTGGGTGAATGGTTCTTGGTGTGAGTTGAAAGATGTGTGAATGTGGTTCGGTGTGACTTAGGATCATGAGTGAATGAGTCTTGGTGTAAGCTACATTGACGTGTGAATGGGGTTGGTGTGAGTTAAGATGATGTGTGAATGGGCTTGGTTTGAGTTAGGATGATGGGTGAATGTGTCTTGGTGTGAGTTAGAGTGATGTGTGAGTGGTTCTTCTTGTGATTTAAGAGGATGGGTGAATGGGTGTTGATGTGAGTTAGGATGATGGGTGAGTCTTGCTTCATTTCTATTAGGATGGTGCGTGAATATGTGTTAGTGTGAGATGGGTTGATGGATGAATTGAGTTCGGCGTGGGATAGGATGATGTGTGAATGAATCTCGCCATGATTTAGAATGATGGGTGAATGTCTCTTGGTGTGATTAAGGATGTTGAGTGTTTGTAACTTGGTGTGTGATAGGATAATGTGTGAATGTGGCTTGTGTTGAGTTAGGATGATGGGTGAAGGGGGCACATTATGGGTTAGGATGATGGGTGAATAGTTCTTGGTGTGAGTTGAAAGATGTGTGAATGGGGTTCGGTTTGACGTAGGATGATGAGTGAATGAGGCTTGGTGTAAGCTAAGATGATGTGTGAATGGGGTTGGTGTGAGTTAAGATGATGGGTGAATGGGGATTGCTGTGAGTCCTGATGATGTGTCAATCGTGCTTGTTGTAAGTTAGGATGATAGATAAATGGATCTTTTTGTGACTAAGGATGATGTGTAAATAAGGCTCGGTCTGCGTTAGTATGATGGGTGAATGATTCTTGGTGTGATTTAGGATGATGGGTGAATAGTTCTTTGTGTGAGTTAGGATGATGTGTGAATGGGTCTCGGTGTGAGTTCGGATGATGCTTGAATGGGTTTTGTTGTGAGTTAGGATGATAGTTCAATGGGCTTGGTGTGAGTTAGGATGATGCGTGAATGTGTCTTGTTGTGAGTTAGGGTGATGGGTGAATGCCCTTGGTGTGCGTTAGGATGATGGGTGATTGGTCTTGTTGTGATTTAGGATTATGGGTGAATGGGCTGGGTGTGAGATATGTTGATGGGTGAATGGGCTTGGTGTGAGTTAGAATGATGCGTGAATGGGTCTTGTTGTGAGTTAGAATGATGATAAATGGGGCTACTTTTGAGTTAGGATGATGGGTGAATGGGCCTTGGTGTGAGTTAGGATGATGGGTAAATTGTCTTGGTGAGAGTTAGGAAGATGTCTGAATGGGTTTGGTGCGAGTTAAAATGATGTGTGAATCGTGCTTCATGTGTGTTAGGATGTTGAGTGAATGGGTCTTAATTTGAGATAGGTTGATGGGTGAATGAAGTTTGGTGTGGGATAGGATGATGTGTGAATGAATCTCGCTGTGAATTAGGATGATGGTGGAATGGGTCTTGGTGTGAAATATGTTGTTGAGTATTTGGAACTTGGCGTGAGATAGGGTCATGGGTGAATGGGGCTTGTGTTGAGTTAGGATGATGTGTGAATGGAGTTTGTAGTGAGTTAGGATAAAGGGGGAAGGGGGCACGGTGTGGCTTAGGATGACGGGTGAATGTTTCTTGGGGTGAGTTAAATGATGGGTGAATGAGTCTCGGTGTGACTTAGGATGATGAGTGAATGTGTCTTGGTGTAAGCTGGGATGCTGGGTATATGGGGTTGGTGTGTGTTAAGATGATGGGTGAATGAGTCTTGGTGTGAGTTCCGATGATGTGTCAATCGGGTATGATATAAGTTAGAATGATTGGTGAATGGATTTTGTCGTGAGTTAGGACGATTCTTGAATGGGTCTTGGTCTGAGTTAGCATGATGGTTGAATTGAGCTCAGGGTGAGATAGGATGATGGGTGAATTGTCTTTGTTTGAGTTCAGATGATGGGTGAATGTGGCACTGCCTGAGTTAGGATGATGGGTAAATTGGTCTTGGTGTGAGTAAGGATGATGGGTGAATAAGGCTCGGTCTGAGTAAGTATGACGGGTGAATGTGTCTTGGTGTGATTTAGGATGATGGGTGAATAGGTCTTTGTGTGAGTTAGGATGATGGGTGAATTGTTCTTGGTGTGAGGTCGGATGATGGGTGAATGTGTCTTGTGAGTTTGGATGATGGTTGAATGTGCATGGTGTGAGTTAGGATGATGGTCGATGGTTCTTGTTGTGAGTTAGGATAATGGGTGACTGGGCTTGGTGTGAGATATGTTGTTGGTTGAATGGGTCTTGTTGTGGGTTCGGATGATGTGTGAATTGGTCTTACTGTTAGCTAGAACGATGGTTGAATGGGACTTGCTGTGTGTTGGGATGATGGCTGAATGGGTCTTTGTATGAGTTCCGATGATTGGTGAATGGGCTTGGTGTGCGTTTGGATGATAGGTGAATGGGTCTTGTTGTGAGTTTGGATGATGGTTGCATGGGCGTTGTGTGAGTTAGGATGATGGGTGAATGGGTCTTTGTGTGAGTTAGGATGATGGGTGAATGGGAATTTGTGTGAGATAGGATGATAGGTGAACGTGGCTTGGCGTGAGCTTCGATGATGTGTAAATGGTTTTGATGTGTGTTAGAATGATCTGTGAATGGATCTTAGTGTGAATTAGGATGATGTGTGATTGGGTCTTTGTGTGAGTTAGGATGATGTGTGAATGGGCTTGGTGTGAGTTAGGATGATGGGTGAATGGGTCCTATTGTGTATTAGGATGATGGATGAATGCATCTTGGTGTGTGTTAGGATGATGGGTGACTGGGTCTTGTTTTGGTTTAGGATGATGGGTGAGTTCCTCTTGTTGTGAGCTAGAAGGATGGGTGAATGTGGTTCTTTGTGAGTTAGGATGATGGATGAATGAGTCTTGGTGTGAGTTAAGATGATGTGTGAATGTGGCTTGCTGTGTGTTAGAATGATGGGTCAATGGTTCTTCGTGTGAGTTAGGAGGATGGGTGATTGGGACTTGGTAAGAGTTAGGATGATGAGTGAATGGGTCTTGTTGTGAGTTACGATGATGGGTAAATGTGGCTTGTTTTGACTTCGGGTGATGGGTGAATTCGTCTTGGTGTGAGTTAGGATGATGGGTACGTTGCATTGGTGAGAGTTAGGATGATGGCTGAATGGGCTTGGTGTGAGTTAAGATGATGTGTGAATCGTGCTTCGTGTGATTTAGGATGATGCATGAATGGGTTTTAGTGCGAGATCAGTTGATTTGTGAATGGAGTTTGGTGTGGGGTAGGATGTTGAGTCAATTAGACTTGCTGTGATTTAGGATGATGTGTGAATGTGTCTTGGTGTGAGTTAGGATGTTGAGTGTTTGGAACTTGGTTTGAGGTTGGATCATGTGTGAATGGGGCTTGTGGTGAGTTAGGATGATGGTTGAATGGCGTGGTGTGAGTTAGGATGATGGGTGAATGGGTGTTGTTGTGAGATAGGATGATGGTTGACTGGGCGTTGTGTGAGTTAGGATGATGGGTGAATGGGAATTTCTGTAAGTTAGGATGATGTGTGAATGGGGCTTGGTGTGAGCTTCGATGATGTGTAAATAATCTTGGTGTGAGTTTCGATGATGGGTGAAGGTGTCTTGGTTTGAGTTAGGATGATGGGGGAATGGAGCTTTGTGTGAGTTTCGATGATGAGTGAATGGTTTGGTGTATGTTTGCAAGTACCGCGAAAGGATCTTTGTGTGAGTTAGGATGATGTGTAAATTGGTTTGGTATGAGTTAGGATGATGTGAGAATGGGTCTTAGTGTGAGTTAGGATAATGGGTGAATGGGTTTTGGTGTGAGTTAAGATGATGTGTGCATGGGTCTTTGTGTGAATTCGGATGATGATTGAATGGGCTTGGTGTGAGTTAGGATGATTTATTGAATGCGTCTTGTTGTGCGTTAGCATGATGGGTGAATGGTTCTTGGTGTGTGCTTGGTTGAATGGTGAATGGGCCTTGGTGTAAATTATGATGATGGTGTTGGGGCATGGTTAGAGTTAGGATGATGACTGAATGGGTCTTGTTGTGAGTTAGTCTGATTGGTAAATTGGGCGTGTTTTGGTTTAGGAATGTGGGTGAATGGGTCTTGGTGTGATTTAGGCTGATGAGTGAATGGGTCTTGGTGTGAAATGGATGATGGGTAAATTGTCTTGGTGAGGGTCAGGATGATGGCTGAATGGGCTTGGTGTGAGTTTAGATGATGGGTGAGTGGCTCTTGTTGTTGTGAGATTGGACGCTGGGTGATTGGGCTTGGTTTGAGATAGGATGATGGGTGAATGGGACTTTTTGTAAGTTAAGATGATGGATGAATGGGATTGGTGTGAGTTAGGATGATAGGTGAATGGGTCTTGTTGTGACTTTGGATGATGGGTGAATGGGCTTGGTTTGAGATAGGATGATGGTTGAATGGGACTTGATAGATGATGGGTGAATGTATCTTGTTGTGAATAAGTATGTTGGTTGAATGGGTCTTGGTGTTAGATAGGATGGTGGGTGAACCGGTCTTAGTACGAGTTAGGATGATAGGTGAATGTGTCTTGTTGTGAGTAAGTATAATGGCTGAATGGGTCTTGGTGTGAGTTAGGATGTCGGGTGTACGGGGCTTGGTGTGAGTTAGGTTGATGGGTGAATTGGTCCTGGTGTGAATTAGGATGTTGAGTGACTGGAACTTGGTGTGAGTTTGGATCATGGGTGAATGGGGCTTGTGGTGTGTAAGAAGGATGTGTGAATGGAGCATGTAATGAGTTAGGCTGATGGGTGAAGGGAGCCTGGTGTGGGTTAGGATGATGGGTGAATTGACTTGGTGTGAGTTAGGATAATCGGTGAATGGAGCTCGGTGTAATTAGCATGAAGGTTGAATGTTTTGTGGTATAAGTTAGAATGATGGGTGAAAGGAACTTGGTGTGAGTTTGGGTGATGGGTGAATGGTCCTTGCTTTGAGTTAGATAGATGAGTGAATGGGGTTTGTCTGACTTAGGATGATGTGTTAATGGGCCCTGCTGCAAGCTAGGATGATGGGTGAATGGGGTTGTTGTGAATAAAGATGATGGGTGAATGAGGCTTGGTGTGAGTTATGATGATGTGTTAATCGGGCTTGATGTGAGTTAGGATGATGGATGCATGAAACTTGGTGTGAGTTAGGGTGATTGATGAATGCAAGTCAGTGTGAGTTAGGATGATGGATGAATGGTCTTTGCTTGAGTTAGGATGAGGGGGATTGTGGCTCTCTCTGTGTTATGATGTTGGGCGAATGTGTCTTTGTGTGAGCTATGATGATGGGTAAATGGTCTTTGTGTTAGTTAGGATGATGGGTGAATGGGCGTGGTGTGAGTTAGGAAGATGGGTGAATGAGTCATGTTGTGAGTTAGGATGATGGGTGAATGTGTCTTGGCATGAGTTAAGATGATGGGTGAATGGGTCTTGGTGTGAGTAAGAATGATGTGTGAACGGGGCTTGGGGTGAGTTAGGATGATGGGAGAATGCTCTCGGTGTGAGTTAGGACGATGTGTGAATGGGTTTTGGTGAGAGCTAGAATGATGCGTTAATGGGTCTTGGTGTGTGTTTGGCTGATGGGTGAATGGGGCTTGGAGTCAGTCAAGAATTTGGTTCATTTGCGCTTTTTGTGAGTTGGATGATGGTTGAATGAATCTTGTTGTTAGTTAGCATGATGGGGGAATGGGTCTTGTGTTGGGTTATGATGAAGAGTGAAGGAAGTTTGGCATGGGATAACATGATGGGTGAATGTGTCTTGCGGTGAGGTAGGATGATGAGTTAATTTGTCTTAGTGTGTGTTAGGATGATGGGTGAATGATGGTTGGTGTCGGATAGCATGATGGGTGAATGAGTCTTTAAGTGATTTAGTATGATTGGTGAATGGGTCTTGGTGTGAGATAGGATATTGCGTGATTGGGACTTGGTCTGATTTAGGATTATGGTTGAATGGAGCGTGTAGTGAGTTCGGATGATGGGTGAATATGGCACAGTGTGAGTTAGAATGATGGGTGAATAGTCTTGCTGTGAGTTAGGATGATGGGTGAATGGGACTCGGTGTGAGATAGGATGATGTTTGAATGTGTCTTGCTGTCAGTTTGGATGATGGGTGAATGGGTCTTGGTGTGAGTTAGTATTATGGGTGAGTGGGTCTTGGTGTGATTTACAATGAGGCGCGAATGGATCTTGTTGTGATTTAGGATGATGGGAGAATGGGCTTGGTGGGAGTTAGGATGATGCGTGAATGAGTTTTGCTGTGAGTTAGCACAATGGGTGAATGGGCTTGGTGTGAATTAAGATGATGGTTGAATGGGTCTTAATGTGAGTGAGGATTATGGGGGAATGATCTTGGTGTGAGTTAGGATGTTGGGTGAATGGGTCATTTTGTGAGTTACGATGATGGGTGAATGGGTCTTGGTGTGAGTTACGATGATGGGTGAATGATCTTCGTGTGAGTTTGGATGATTGGTGAATGGGTCTTGTGAATTAGAATGATGATTGAATGGGCTTGGTGTGAGTTACGATGATAGATAATTGGGTCTTCTTGTGAGTAAGGAGGATGGGTGAACGGGGCTTGGTGTGCATTAGGATGACGGGTGAATGGGGCTTGGTCTGAGTAAGGATTATGGGAGAATGTGTTTTGTTGTGAGTAAGGATGATGGGTGAATGGGCTTGTTGTGTGTTTGGATGATAGATGAATAGGTCTTGGTGCGAGTTAGGATGATGGGTGAATGCGGCCTGGTGTGAGTTATGATGATGTGTGAATGGGGCTTGGTGTGTGCTTCGATGATGGGTGATTGGTCTTGTTTGATGTAGGATGATGTGTGAATCGGTCTTCGTGTGAGATAGGATGATGGGTGAATGGGTCTTGGTGTGAGTAGGATGATGTTTGAATTTGTCTTCGTGTGAGATAGGATGGTGGGTGAATGGATTTGGTGTGAGTAGAATGATGGGTGAATTGATCTTGGTGTGAGATAGGATGATGTGTGAACGGGGCTTGGAGTGAGTTTCGATGATGGGTGAATGGCTTTTGTGTGACTTAGGATGATGGTTGAATTTGTCTTGGTGTGAGTTAGGATGATGGCTGAATGGGCTGGGTGTGAGTTAAGATGATACGTGACTCGTGCTTCGTGTGTGTTAGGATGATAGGTGAATGGGTCCTTTTGTGAATTAGGATGAAGGGTGAATGGAGTTTGGATGGGGTAGGATGATGGGTGAATGAATCTTGCTGCGATTTACAATGTTGACTGACTGGAGCTTGTAGTGAGTTAGGATCATAAGTTTTAAGGGCTTGTGCATGAGTTAGTATAATGGTGAATGGGCTTGGTGTGAGTTAGGATGATGTGTGAATGGGTCTTGCTGAGAGTTAGGACAATGGGAGAATGGGCTTGGTGTGAAATAGGGTGATGGGTGAATGGGTCTTAATGTGAGTTAGGATGATGGGAGAATGATCTTGATGTGAGTTAGGATGATGGGTGAATGGGCCTTGTTGGGAGTTAGGATGATGGGAGAATGGGCTTGGTGTGAGTTAGGATGATGGGTGAATTGGTCTTGCTGAGAGTTAGGACAATGGGAGAATGGGCTTGGTATGAAATAGGATGATGGGTGAATGGGTCTTATTGTGAGTTAGGATGATGGGTGAATCATCTTGGTTTGAGTTAGGATGATGGTTGAATGGATCATGTTGTGAGTTACGATGATGGGGAATGGTTCTTGGTGTGAGTGACGATGATGGGTGAATGATCTTGGTAAGACTTTGGTGATGGGTGAATGGGTCATGCTTTGAGTACGGACGATGTGTGAATGGCGCTTGGTGTGAGTTTGTATGATGGCTGAATGTGTTTTGTTGTGAATTAGATTGATGATTGAATGGGCTTTGTGTGAGTTATGATGATAGATGATTGGGTCTTTTTGTGAGTTAGGGGGATGGCTGAATGTGTTTTGTTGTGATTATGGATGATGGGTGAATGGGCTTGTTGTGAGTTAGGATGATAGGTGACTGGTTCTTGGTGTGAGTTAGTATGATTGTTGAAAGCGGCTTGGTGTGAGTTAGGGTGATCGGTGAATGGGGCTTGGTGTGAGCTAGGATGACGCGGGAATGGGTGCTTGTGTAAGTTTGGACGATGGGTGTATGTGTTTGGGTGTTAGCTAAGATGATGGGTGATTGGGGCTTGGTGTGAGTTACGATAATGGTTGAATGGGGCTTGGTATGAGTTGGATGATTGGTGAATGGGTCTTGGTGCGAGTTAGGATGATGGGTGAATGGAGTTCAATATGCGATAGGATGATGGGTGAATGGGTCTTAACGTGAGTTAGGACGATGGGTGAATGATCGTGGTGCGAGTTATGATGATCGGTGAATGGGTAATATTGTGAGTGTCACGGGGCCATGCATTCACGGGGCAGTTTTGCTAGGGTTTCGGTAGTGGACCCAAGCGCAGGAAACCTATCCAAGGACTCGAGACCGGGTAGAACTCGAAAGATGCTTCCTTGAGACTCGAGAACATAGAAACAGGGTAACACTCGAAAGGAGATTCAGTTGAGACTCGAAAACACAGAGACATGGTAACACTCGAAAGGAGGTTCAGTTGAGACTCGAGAACGCCAGAGACACAGCCAGAGTTGTTACTTGCAGGCAGGTGAACCCACAACTGAGCATAGAGGACAGGAAACAGGAAGCTTAAATACAGACCTGCTTGGTCACGTGACAATTATTCAAATGAGACACAAGAGACAAATACTTTAATAACATACAGGTGAGGCCACAGGCACAGAGACAAGACAGGGACTGGACCGACCAGCTTTATTCATTCTCTGCCTTGCTCTCTATTCTGCAGGTTGGAGCTGAAACAGAGTGGAAAGTGGTGGTCTCCTTGACCAGGGAGAGGAGGAGAAGTAGAAACCACAGACCACCACTACCACAACAGCAACAGCAACTACTGAGGTGCCTGGAGAGAGAGGACAGAGGAGAGGAGAGGGAAAAAGGAGGCCAGCACCTACCAGAGGAGAGGCCTTTCCACCACTGCCTCCCCAAATTGGCCTCCATTCCAGGAGAGGGAGAGAGGGGAGAGAAGCAACAACCAACACCCACCACCCACCATCAACTGCTTTGAAGGAGGGAAGCATAATATCTTCACTGAACATCTGCAGGTGGGTGTTATTTGGTGCACTCTCCAAAAGACTTTGTACTGTAGGCGGGCGGGAGGAAAGAAGACCGGAACACCAACGGGTGTCTGTGTGTGTGTGTGTGGCTCTTGTAGAACACTAGGCCACACACACCACTATCAAACACCCGCCTTCTATTGCCTGGCCTGGGACAGCTGGAGCTGCCTAGGTGAAGCCTTTAATTTCATTGAACATCGTTAAGACCTGGTGCAGGACTGAGCCTGGGCATCTCCAACTTTCCCAGGCGAAGACATCTTCTCCCCCTGCCAGAAGAACACCATTAGAGACTTTATTTCCCATCGGAGAGTGCACCCCTGCCGGCAGCCACCCACCCACCATCATGAGTGGGGACCCTGCCTTTTGCGACCTCCCTCCTTCCCACCCCCCTCTCTCTCTCTCTTTGTCTCTCTCAAGAGGCACCTCTTTTCCACTTATTAATTAATTGCCACTTCAGCAGAGGGGAGAAGGCCCCTCTCCCAATTCCAATCAATAAGGGGAGAGGTGTGCCTTCAATTTAACAGCTCCCTCTGCTCAAGGGAGGATTTTAAAAAACCGGAGGCCGTCTTCAACATCTTAAGGCCTGTGACTTGGGGTGAGTGTAGCTCTTTTTAAAAACCACCCCATAATGGCGTCCACATCATCGCTGGTGACGGGGCCAGCTAAGTCATATGCGTCGGTGGCGGCCAAAGCCATGGCTGCTCCCGCTGCCTCAGCTGCCCCGTCACCTTTCTCATTAATAACAAAACAGATTGGGGTGCAGAGCTGCACCCACCACACAATGACCATTGAGGCATGTGTAAAGGCCATTGCTGGGGTTGTCGGCACTTCAGCCATCCTCGCCACCTCAAAAATGTACGGGAAGGCTGTGTTCTTCCTGGGGTCGGAGCAGCCGGTGTCCATGGCCGTCGCCAAAGGGCTCACCATGGGCATGACCTTCCTGCCGGTGGACCCCATCGAGGCTACCGCGCAGAGGGTGGTGATTTCCAACGTCCCGCCCTTTGTTCCTGGTGAGCTCCTCCTCCCCCACTTATGCCATCTTGGGGAGGTGAGGTCGGGGATCACGCCTATCCCACTTGGCTGCCGGGAAGCCAGCCTTCGGCACGTCTTCTACTTCCGGCGCCAGCTCTTTATTCAGCTGGCGCGGGAGGATGACACCGACGGGGCTTTCGTCGTCCTCCACGAGGGGACCGCCTATCGCGCCTTTTCGATGGTGGATGGTGTGGGGTGCCATGCCTGCAAGGAGCTGGGGCATATTAGGAAAAACTGCCCCACCTCCAAGGCTGGCGCCGCGGCCACTCCTCCCGCTGGGTCTGGCCGCGCGTCCGAAACAACCGATGCGGGGCCGACGTAAGAGGCCGATGCCAACAGGGCCTCCGGCGGGGGAGAGGGAGCCCGTCCGGTTGGAATGAAAGCGCTGCATAAGATGAAACACTTCAGGACGGGTCCACCCGCGGAGGGCCGGCCCCTAAACCTAGAGCCCCTGACAGCCACGCTCCTCACGGAGTTGGTCGGAGCATACGAGGGCGGGAAGGGCTTCCTTCCCGAGCCTGTGGCCACAACGGCCGTAGCGGAATCGCCAATAGCTGCGGCCGGGCTCGGGCCCGAGGAACCCAACAAACCTGCTCTGCCGGAGGGCGCAGAGGAGGAGGCCCCTGCAGACATGAAGGTCTCCCTCGCTCCCTCCACGCTAAAAAGAAGGTGCAACCCCCTGGAAGACGAGGAGTACTGGGAGGAGGAAGGTCCCTCCGTGTAGGGGCAGTCGTCACCCGCCACGTGTACTGCACCCCGCCCCCTGCTGTCACCAGCGTTCGGCAGGGGTCACCTGTCCCTCGGGAGGCTGAGGCAGATGTGTCTGTCCAGCACATGCCTCCTGGGAATGGGGACGAGACCCTGCCCGTGCGGGGAGTCGCGGAACAACCCGCAGCGGAACTAGATATTTTATCAGTACCATTACCCCTCGCTGGGTCGGGCGGCCTGGGGTCTGGTTCGGGCGTGCTGGAAGAAACTGAGCTCACCCAATGCGACCCAGACATTTCCCAGGGGCTGCTCGACCTGGTTGAAACTTTAGTGCAGGACACCCCATCCGTTGGGTCGGAGACTGGTGGCGAGGAGGAGGAAGGCCCCCTGACTGCGCCTCTGGCGCCGGACGTCCTGGATGAATTTCAATTTGTTTTCTCCCTGATTTCTCCGGGCGTTCTGGCATCTGGGGCGGAGGGGTCTCTGAACCGCCGCCGTCTTCTGGCCCGGCGCCCCTGGAGGAGCCCAGGGAGGAATCCTCTGCCACCAATCCTGGGGGTGGGATTCAGGCAGAGGCGGGGCCGGCCAATGTGGCTGAGCCGTTCACTGCGCACTGCGCGACGGACGGGTCGATCGCTGGTGGAGACCCCCCAGAGGAGTACGGGGACTCGGTGATGGGCGCGGAGGACGCATTGGATTCCATCGCCGATGAGGCGATGGATGACCTCATGCCCCTCGCCGAGTCTCCCCTCATTCCTGACTGGCAGCTCCGGGATTTTATGGCCGCGTGCCTGGGTCATCAAAACAAGACCAGGCTGGCACTCGACAGGTGGTCGATGCTGGCGCTGCTCATCGAGTCAGTCCGCGCCGCCGTTAAAATCATGGGCGCGGACCAGGACGTGAGCCCGCTCGAGCTGCGTCGGCTCAGGTCATTCCTCACTGGGCTGCTGAGGGAGTGCCGGTCGAATAGCGGCTGAGCTCCCTCCCCCCGTTAGGTGTCGGTAGAGGTTGCACTATGCTTCTGATATGAAGATAACCATAGCCAGCCTCAACATCAATGGCAGCAGGGAGGCTCACCGCAGATTTAATAACCTTTCGGTCCTTCGGGATGGAAAGTATGCGGTGTGCTTCCTGCAAGAAACCCACACTGTTCCGGGAGACGAGGCCACGTGGCTCCTGGAGTGGTAAGATGGGGTCAGCATGAGTCACCTCTCCAACGTTTCCAGAGGGGTGGTTATCTTGCTGGCCCCGCATTTTCAGCCGGAGATATTGGGGGTCAAGGAGCACGTGCCGGGCCGCTTGCTCCAGGTCACTGTTTGCCTGGGGGGCTTGCCGCTCCATCTAGTGAACATGTACGCCCCTCAGTCCGGTGCGCAGCAAGTGCGCTTCTTTGAAGAAGTGTCCGCTCTTCTGGGCTCCATCGACGTGGGCGAGTGCGTCATTCTCGGGGGTTTTTTAACTGCACCCTCGAGGCGAGGGACCTTTTGGCCCCCCAGCATTGCCCAGCGGCGATAGAGAAGTTGAGGGACCTGGTCGGGTCCTTCGACTTGGTGGACATCTGGCAACATCTCCACCCCGACTCCAGCGCCTTCACTAGCATGAGGTCTGGAGGAGGATGGTCCAGAATCGACCGCCTTTATATTTCCCGGGCGTAAGTCTCCTGCATTCCGGCGGCTTCCATGCGGCCGGTGCCATGCACGGACCACCACCTGGTGTGGGTGGAGCTTGTTCCACTGCACGTGCCGGGGTGGTCCATGTACTGGAATTTTAACAACCTGCTGCTGGAGGACGCGCGGTTCCAGGATTCGATTCGTCGGTTCTGGGCCGACTGGAGAAGGAAGCAGGGGGGCTCCCCTCCTTGATGCTGTGGTGGGACGTGGGCAAGGCTCACGTCCATCTCTTCTGTCAGGAGTACGCGAAGGGGTCGACCTAGGGGTGGGAGGCCCGAGTCAGGCGGTTGGGGAAGGAGGTGCTCGACCTGGAGTCCCGTCTCAGTCAAGTCGTCGAGGACCCGGCCCTGCGGAAGGTGTACGAAGAGAAGAAGGGCGCGCTGAAGGACCTGCAGCCGGTCGGGTCCCAAGGCGCGTACGTGAGGTCGCGGATCCAGTTCCTGCGGGACCTGGACCGCGGCTCCCCCTTCTTCTACTCACTGGAAAAAAGACGAGGGGTCCGTAAGCACCTCTTGGGGCTGCTGGCCGACGACGGATCGCTGGTCTCGGATCCGGAGGGAATCAACGCAGATGCCCGCACCTATTATAGGGCTCTGTTCTCTCCGGATCCATCCAGTGAGGATGTGTGCAGAGTTTTGTGGGAGGACCTGCCGAAGGTCGGCCTGGAGGGCGCTGAAAAATTGGACGCCCCTCTGAGTCTGGAGGAGCTGACCGGCGCCCTCCGCCAGCTCTCCAGTGGAAAGTCCCCGGGGCTGGACGGGCTGACCGTGGAGTTCCACAGGGCATTCTGGGGCGTCTTAGGGGGTGACTACGCACGGGTCCTGGGGGAAAGTTTGGCGACCGGGGAGATGCCCCTCTCTTGGCGCAGGGCTGTTATTGTCCTGCTGCCTAAGAAGGGCGATCGCCGCCTCCTTAAGAACTGGCGCCCGGTCACCCTCCTCAGCACGGAATACAAAATTTTTGCCAGGGCCATGTCTGCTCGCCTTGGCGCCGTGCTGGCCCACATGATCCACTCCGACCAGTCTTACACGGTCCCGGGCCGGACCATCCACGATAATATCTATCTGGTCCGGGACCTGGCCCACCATTCCCAGAGGGCTGTTCTGTCGGTCGCCTTCCTTTCCCTGGATCAGGAGAAGGCTTTTGACATGGTAGATCACGAGTATCTCTTCGGGACTTTGCGCGCATTCGGGTTCGGGATGCATTTTGTCACCCGGATCCGACTTCTGTACACTGCCACAGAGTGTCTGATTAAAGTTAATGGGTCCTTGATGGCGCCCCTTCACTTCGGGAGGAGGGTGCATCAGGGATGCCCCATGTCCGGCCAGTTTTACGCCGTTTGCGTAGTGCCTTTCCTGCGCCTCTTGCGGAAGAGGTTGACAGGACTGGCTCTGCAAGAGCCGGGCGTGGAGGTGGTCCTCTCGGCTTACACCGATAACGTGCTCCTCACGGTGATGGATCCCGCCGACTTGCGGAGGATGCAGGAATGCCAGCAGATTTACTCGGACGCATCCTGCGCAAAGATCAACTGGGAGAAATGTTCCGGACTCCTGGTGGGTCAGTGGCGGGTGGATTCCCTGCCGGAGGAGTTCAGGCCCTTCGCCTGGAGCACCACGCCCCTCCTGTACTTGGGAGTCTACCTTAGCCCTGCCGAGGACCCCTGGCCGGCGAACTGGCAAGAGTTGGAGCCCAAAGTCACCACTCGCTTAGGACGCTGGACAGGACTGCTCCGAGTGTTGTCCTACAGGGGTCGAGCGATGGTCATAAACCAACTGGTGGCCGCCATGTTGTGGTACTGGTTGGTCAATTTGATCCCTCCCCCTGCGTTTATCACCAAGATACAGAAGAAGCTCATCGACTTCTTCTGGGACAACAGGAAGCACTGGGTCTCTGCCGCGGTTCTGAGTCTCCCGCTTAGGGAGGGCGGTCAGGCGCTGGTGTGCCTCCACACCCAGGCTGCGACTTAGCATCTTCAGACGCTGCAGAGATACCTGTACATCGAGAATCCTCCGAGATGTTGTGCGCTGGCGAAGTATTTTTTCCGCCAGCTGCACGGCCTCAATTATGACATGCAGCTCCTGTTTTTGGAAGTCGGCGGCACGCGTGCCAGCCTGCGGGAGCTGCCTGTCTTCTACCAGGAACTGCTATGGGTTTGGAATCACGTCGCTTCCAGGCGGAGCTCTCCCCCATCAGGAATGGCAGCAGTCCTTCGGGAGCTGCTGTTCAGGAATCCGCACCTCCACGTCCGTGGGTTTGGGTGGCTGGCGGAGTGCAGGGCTGTGCCTGGCAAGGTGGCTAGAGTCGGGGACCTGCTCGATGGCGGAGGAGCAGGCTGGATGGCGCCGGTGGAGTTGTTGCGGCGCATGTCTTGGGCCAACGCCCAGCTCGCGGTCAATTCCATCGAGTCGATGAAAGTGACACTGCGCCCCGGCGCCACAAGGTGTGTCGAGGCGGCTCAAGGACATGGGGCGATCCCGCCCGAGCTTTACCCCGTTCGGACGGAATTCCTTATCGGCGCCCAGCCCCAAAACTCCCCTCGGGAACCGGTGCCTCACAACTTGAGCCGTCTCGAGGAAATACCCTCCATGCCTTTTCATTCCGCATGGAGGGGTCTCCTGTACGGGCTGCTCCTGCACACTCTCTACTTTGCCATCTTTGCCTGCCATCCGGACACGCCTTGGCGTGCCATCTTGCCTTCCAGCAGAGGCAGAGGTCCGCAATGGAATGCTCTCTATGCGGGTGTCCTCCACTGTTCTATTGGGGACTTCGCCTAGAGGGTGTTGCACGGGGTAGTCCCGTGCAATATATTTTTAAGTAGATTCACGGACTCCCAGGCCACGTGTTTTTTCTGCAGCCTGGAGGAGTCCGTTTTTCATATATATACAGAATGTGAGAGGTTGCAGCCGCTCTTCCATTATTTGAAGGGGCTGCTCCTCGATTTTTGGTTGCACTTCAGTCCCATGCTCTTGATCTATGGTCACCCGGTGCGGAGGGGAGTGGGCAGGTTGGGGGACCTCCTCGTGGGTCTGCTACTGGGCCTGGCTAAAAAAGCCATCAATTGGTCCAGGCAGCGGGCGGTCGAGGGTGTCGTCCAGCCAGATTGCCTCCCTCTCTTCCACGGCCATGTTCGCCCCTGGGTGGCCCTGTAGATGGAGCACGCAGTGTCCGCCGACACGCTCGAGTACTTCCATGACTGGTGGGCGCTGCGGGGACTGGAGTGCATAAATGATCTGGATAACCAAATTTTAATTTGATTTGCTAAGGTTTATTTAAAGTTTTACAGTTCAAATTACAGTTTATTTGTTTAATTTACTTGGTCCAAATAAAAGAGGACAAGACAGGGACTGGACCGGACCAGCTTTATTAACTAGCCTAATTTACTCTGATGAGAACAATTACACGAGAAACAGGTGAGGAGAGGGGCCCAAAGGCACGGCAGCAGTGCACCGAAGCCTCAAAAACCGCCGTCAGGCGGCGAGCAGAGGGCTGTGCCGCTGAAGCCGTTACAGTGAGTTACGATGATGGGTGAAGGATCTTGGTTTCAGTTTGGATGATGGGTGAATGGTCATGTTGTGAGTTAGGATGATGTGTGAATGGGGCTAGGTGTGATTGAGGATGATGGCTGAATGGGTGTTGTTGTGAATTAGGATGATGAGTGAATGGGCTTGGTGTGATTTACGATGATAGATGATTGGGTTGTTGTTGTGAGTTTGGATGATGGCTGAACGGCGCTTGGTGTGAGATAGGATGATGGGTGAACGGGGCTTGGTTTGAGTTAGGATGATGGGTGAATGTGTCTTGTTGTGAGAAAGGATGATGGGTGAATGTGCTTGTTGTGAGTTATGATGATAGGTGAATGCGTGAATGCGCCTTGGTGTGAGCTTGGATGATGTGTGAGCGCAGATTGGTGTGAGATAGGATGGTGGATGAATGGGGCTTGGTGTGTGTTTGGATGATATTTGAATGGGTCTTGGTCTGAGTTATATAATGGGTGAATGGGGATTGGTGTGAGTTAGGATGATCGGTGAATGGGGCTTGGTGTGAGTTTGGATGATGGGTGATTGGGTCTTGGAGTGAGTTATGATGATGGGTGAATGGATCTTGGTGTGTGAACATAAGAACATCATAACATAAGAAGTAGGAGCAGGAGTAGGCCATACGACCCCTCGGGCCTGCTCCGCCATTCAATAGGATCATGGCTGATCCGAACATAGACTCACTTCCACTTCCTTGCCCGCTCCCCGTAACCCCTAATTCCCTTATCAGCTAGGAAACTGTCGATCTCCGTTTTAAATGTATTTAATGTCGCAGCTTCCACAGCTCTCTGAGGTAGCAAATTCCATAGATTTACTACCCTCTGAGTGAAGAAGTTTGAAACGGCATCCCCTTATTCTAAGATTATGGCCCCTAGTTCTAGCCTCACCCATCAGTGGAAATATCCTCCCCGCATCCACCCGATCAAGCCCCCTCACAATCTTATATGTTTCAATTAGATCACCTCTCATTCTTCTGAATTCCAATGAGTAGAGGCCCAACCTACTCAACCTTTCCTCATAAGTCAACCCCCTCATCTCTGGAATCAACCGAGTGAAGCTTCTCTGAACTGCCTCGAGAGCAAATATATATTTTCTTATACATGGAAACCAAAACTGTACGCAGTATTCCAGGTGTGGCCTGACCAGAACCCTGTATAACTGAAGCAAGACTTCCCTGCTTTTATAGTGCATCCCCCTTGCAATAAAAGCCAAGATTCCATTGGCCTTCCTGATCACCTGCTGTACCTGCATACTACCCTTCTGTGTTTCATGCACCAGGACCTCCAGATCCCTTTCTCCTGTAGCACTTTGCAGTTTCTTTCCATTTAGATAATAACTTGCTCTTTGATTTTTCCTGCCAAAGTACATAACCTCACAATTTCCAACATTATATTCCATCTGCCACATTTCTGGCCACTCACTTAGCATGTCTATGTCCTTTTGCAGGTTTTTTATGTCCTCCTCACTCACTGCTTTCCCTCCCATCTTTGTATCATTGGTAAACTTGGATACGTTGCACTTGGTCTCCTCCTCCAAATCGTTAATATAGATTGTAAAGAGTTGGGGTTCCAGCACTGACCCCTGCAGAACATCACTAGTTACTGATTGCTAACCCGAGAATGAAACATTTATCCCCACTCTCTGTTTTCTGTTAGATAGCCTATCTTCCACCCATTTCAGTATATTACCCCCAATCCCGTGATTTATTATTTTGTGCAGTAACCATTTGTGTGGCACCTTGTCAAATGCCTTTTGGAAGTCCAAATACACCACATCCACTGGTTCCCCTTGATCCATGCGTTTTGTTCCGTCCTCAAAGAATTCGAGCAAATTTGTCAAACATGACTTCCTCTTCATAAAACCATGCTGACTCTGTCTGATAAAATTATGCTTATCCAAATGTCCCGTTACTGCTTCCTTAATTATGGACTCCAACATTTGACCAACCACAGATTTTAGGCTAACTGGTCTATAGTTTCCAGCCTTTTGTCTACCTCCCTTTTTAAATAAGGGCGTTATATTAGCAGTTTTCCAATCTGCTGGGAGCTTTCCTGAATCCAGGGAGATTTGGAAAATTACCACCAATGCATCCGCAATCCCTATCGCTACTTCTCTCAAGACCCTAGGTTGTATGCCATCAGGTCCAGGGGATTTATCCACCTTAAGTCCCATTATGTTACCGAGTACCATCTCCTTAGTGATTTTAATTGTGTTCAGCTCCTCCCCCCCTATAGCCCCTGCTTGTCCAGTGTTGGGATATTTTTAGATTCCTGTACTGTAAAGACTGATACAAAATATTTGTTCAGCGTATTTGCCATCTCCATGTTCCCCACTACTAATTTCCCATTCTCATCCTCTAAGGGACCAACATTCACTTTAGTCACCCTTTTTCTTTTTATATAACTGTAGAAACTCTTGCTATCTGTTTGTATATTTTTTGCTAGTTTACTTTCATAATCAATCTTCCCTTTCTTAATTAATCTTTTAGTTATTCTTTGCTGGCTATTAAATGCTCCCCAAACTTCTATCCTCCCACTAGATTTGGCTACTTTATAAGCCCTTGTTTACAGTCGGATACTGTCCTTTATTAATTTACTTAGCCACGGATGGCTGTTTTTTCCTTTACGCCCCTTTTTCCTCAGTGGAATATATTATTCTTGAAAGTTGTGAAATGTCTCCTTGCATGTACACCACTGCTCATGTACTGTCTTACATCTTAATCTATTTTCCCAGTCCACTTTAGTGAACTCTGCTCTCATACCTTCATAGTCTCCTTTTTTAAGCTTAGTACGCTGGTTTGAGATCCAACACTCTCACCCTCCAACTGAATTTGGAATTCAACCATGTTATGGTCACTCGTTCTAAGGGCATCCTTTACTAGGACACTTTTTATTAATCCAGTCTCGTTACACAGTACCAGAGCTAAGATTGCCTGCCCCCTGATAGGTCCAGTAACATACTGCTCAAGGAACCCGTCCCTAATGCACTTTATGAACTCTTCCTCAAGGCTGCCCTGCCCAATGTGATTTGTCCAGTCAATGTGAAAGTTATAATCTCCCATGTTTATAGCTGTTCCCTTATTACAAGCCCCAACTATTTCCTGATTTATACTCCGACCAATAGATTTGCAACTGTTAGGAGGCCTATAGACTACGCCCACCAGTGACTTTTTCCCCTCATTATTCCTTATCTCCAAACAAATTGTTTCACTATCCAGATCCTTTGACCCAATATCATTTCTCACTATAGCAGTGATTCCATCCTTTATTACCATAACCACCCCACCTCCCATTCCTTCCTGTCTGTCCTTCCTAATAGTCAAATACCACTGGATGTTTAGTTCCCAGTCATGGTCACCTCGCAGCCATGTTTCTGTAATGGCCACCAGATCATACCCATGTGTAGTTATTTGTACCGTCAACTCGTCTATTTTGTTATGAAAGCGGTGTGCATTCAGATAAAGAAATTTCAAATATGTGTTGTGACAATTTATTCCTGCTTTTACCCCCTTTACTACTTTACCTTTACCTTTATATATACTGTCCCTTCCTGACACGCTCTGGTTTTTATTTTCCCCACTGCTACATTGCTCTATTGCCTTCTCCACCAACATTTTTATCTTTCGCTCACTTGAAACCTCTTGGATGATGGATGAATGCGTTTCGGTGTGAGTCAGGATGATGGGTCCATTGTGCTTAGTGTGAGTTAGGATGATGGATGAATGGATCTTGGTGTGAGTTATCATGATGGGTGAATATGTCTTGTTGTGGGATGGATGATGGGTGAATGCGTCTTGTTGTGAGTTAGAATGATAGGTGAATTTTGTTCTTTGTGACTTAGGATGATGGATGAATGAGTCTTGGTTTGAGTTAGGATGATGGGGTATTGGTCTTGGTGTGAGTTTGAATGATAGGTGAATGTGTCTTGGTGTGTGTTTGGATGATGGGTGAATGGTTTTCGTGTGATTAAGGAGGATGTGTGAATGGGACTTTGTGTGAGTAAGGATGACGAGTGGATGGGTTTTTTTGTGAGTAAGGTTGTTGGGTAAATGGAGATTGTTTTGATTTAGGATGATGGGTGAATGGGTCTTTGAGTGAGTTAGGATGATGGGTGAATGGGTCTTGGTGTGAGTTAGGATGATGAGTGAATGAGTCTTGGTATGAGTTAGGATGATGGGTCAATTGTCTTGGTGTAGAGTTAGGATGAAGTGTGAATGGGCTAGTTTTGAGTTAGAATGATTGGAGAATGGAGCTTGATGTGAGTTAGAATGATGTGTTAATGAGCGTGGTGTGAGATTAGAATGATTGGTGAATGGGTATTCACGTGAGTTCGGATGAAGTGTGAACGGACTTGGTGTGAGTTAGGGAATTGGTTGAATGGGGCTTGTTGTGATTTAGGAGGATGGGTGAATGGGCTTGGTGTGTGTTAGGATGATGGGTGAATGGGTCTTGGTTTGAATTAGGAAGATGGGTGAATAGGTTGGTGTTAGTTACGATGATAGATGAATGGGACTTGGTGTGGTTTAGGATGATGTGTAAATGGGGCTTGGTTTGAGTTAGGTTATTTGGTGAATGGGTCTTGTTGTGAGTTAGGAGGATGGGTGAATGGGCTTGGTGTGTGTTAGGATGAAAGGTGAATGGGTCTTGGTGTGAATTAGGATGATGGGTGAATCGGCTTGGTGTGAGTTATGATGATAGTTGAATGTGAGTTGGTGTGATTTAGGATGATGGGTGAACGGGGCTTGGTGTGAGTTAAGATGCTGCGTGAATATGTCTTGTTGTGAGTAAGGATTATGGGTGAATGGGCTTGTTGTGAGTTAGGATGACAGGTGAATGGGTCTTGGTGTGAGTTTCGTTGATGTGTGAACGGGGCTTGGTGTGAGTTAGGATGATGTGTGAATGCGGCATGGTGTATGTTAGGATGATTTTAGAATGCTCTCGGTGTGAATTAGGATGATGGGTTAATGGGTGTTGGTGAGAGTTTGAATGATGCCTGAATGGGTCTTATAGTGTGTTTGGATGATGGGTGCATAATGCTTGGTGTCAGTCAGGAAGTTGGTTCAATTGGGCTTTTTGTGAGTTAGGATGATGGATGAATGAATCTTGTTGTGAATTAGCATAATGGGTGAATGGGTCGTGTGTTGGGTTAGGATGATGTGTGAATGCAGTTTGGTATGGGATAGCATGATGGGTGAATGTGTCTTGCTGTGAGTTAGGATGATGGGTTAATGGGTTTTAGTGTGAGTTAGGATGATGTGCGAATGGGGTTTGGTGTGGGATAGCATGATGGGTGAATGTGTCTTGATATTATTTAGCATGATGGGTGAATGGGTCTTGGTGTGAGATAGGATGTTGCGTGATTGGAACTTGGTGTGAATTAGGACTTCTATCCTCCCACTAGATTTGGCTACTTTATATGCCCTTGTTTACAGTCGGATACTGTCCTTTATTAATTTATTAGCCACGGATGGCTGTCTTTTCTTTTACGCCCCTTTTCCTCAGTGGAATATATTTTTCGTGAAAGTTGTGAAATATCTCCTTGAATGTACACCACTGCTCATGTACCGTCTTGCATCTTAATCTATCTTCCCAGTCCACTTTAGTCAACTCTGCTCTCATACCTTCATAGTCTGCTTTATTTAAGCTTAGTACGCTGGTTTGAGGTCCAACTCTCTCACCATCCAACTGAATTTGGAATTCAACCATGTTATGGTCACTCATTCCAAGAGCATCCTTCACTAGGACATTTTTTATTAATCTTGTCTCGTTACACAGGACCAGATCTAAGATTGCCTGCCCCCGGATAGGTCCAGTAAAATACTGCTCAAGGAACCCGTCCCTAATGCACTCTATGAACTCTTCCGCAAGGCTGCCCTGCCCAATTTGATTTGTCCAGTCAATATGAAAGTAAAAATCTCCCATGATTATAGCTGTTCCCTTATTACAAGCCCCAACTATTTCCTGATTTATACTGCGACCAATAGATTTGCAACTGTTAGGAGGCCTATAGGCTATGCCCACTAGTGACCTTTTCCCCCTCATTATTCCTCATCTCCACCCACATTGTTTCACTATCCTGTTCATTTGATCCAATATCATTTCTCACTATTGCAGTGATTCCATCCTTTATTACCATAGCCACCCCACCTCCCATTCCTTCCTGTCTGTCCTTCCTAATAGTCAAATACCCCTGGATGTTTAGTTCCCAGTCATGGTCATCTCGCAGCCATATTTCTGTAATGGCCACCAGATCATACTCATGTGTAGTTATTTGTACCGTCAACTCATCTATTTTGTAATGAATGCGGTGTGCATTCAGATAAAGAACGTTTAAAGATGTGTTGTGTCAATTTATTCCTGCTTTACCCCCTTTACTATATTACCTTTACCTTTATATATTCTGTCCCTTCCTGACACGCTCTGGTTTTTAATTTCCCCACTGCTACATTGCTCTATTGCCTTCTCTGCTAACATTTTTGTTTTTTGCTCACTGGAAACCTCTTGGATGATGGATGAATGCGTCTTGGTGTAAGTCAGGATGACGGGTGAATATGTCTCGTTATGGGTTAGGATGATGGGTGGATGTCTTGTTGTGAGTTAGAATGATGGGTGAATTTGGTTCTTTGTGACTTAGGATGATGGATGAATGAGTCTTGGTGTGAGTTAGGGTGATGGGGGAATTGGTCTTGGTGTGAGTTACAATGATAAGTGAATGTGTCTTGGTGTGTGTTTGGATGATGGGTGAATGGTTCTTAGTGTGATTAAGGAGGATGTGTGAATGGGACTTTGTGTGAGTTAGGATGATGAGTGGATGGGTTTGTTGTGAGTAAGGACGATGGGTAAATGGGGCTTCTTTTGATTAAGGATGATGGGTGAATGGGTCTTTGTGTGAGTTAGGATGAAGTGTGAATGGGTCTTTGTGTGAGTTAGGATGATGGATGAATGGGTTAGGTTTGAGTTAGGATGATGGGAGAATGGAGCTTGATGTGAGTTAGGATGATGTGTGAATGAGCTTCGTGTGAGAGTAGAATGATTGGTGAATGGGTATTGTCATGAGTTAGGATGATGGGTGAACGGGCTTGGTGTGAGTTAGGATATTGGGTGAATGAGCCTTGTGATTTAGGAGGAGGGGTGAATGGGCGTGGTTTGTGTTAATATGATGGGTGAATGGGTCTTGGTGTCAATTAGGAAGATGGGTGAATAGGCTTGGTGTTAGTTACGATGATAGATGAATGGGACTTGATGTGGTTCAGGATGATGGGTAATGGGGCTTGGTGTGAGTTAGGATATTGGGTGAATGGTTCTTGTTGTGAGTTAGGAGGATGGGTGAATGGGCGTGGTGTGTGTTAGGATGATTGGTGAATGTGTCTTGGTGTGAATTAGGATGATGGGTGAATAGGCTTGGTGTGAGTTACAATGATAGATGAATGTGACTTGGTGTGATTTAGGATGATGGGTGAACGGGGCTTGGTGTGAGTTAGGATGCTGCATGAAGACATCTTGTTGTGAGTAAGGATTATGGGTGAATGGGCTTGTTGTGAGTTAGGATGATAGGTGAATGGGTCTTGGTGTGAGTTACGTTGATGTGTGAATGGGGCTTGGTGTGAGTTAGGATGATGGGTGAATGGGCGTGGTGTGTGTTAGGGTGATGGTTGAATGGGTCTTGGTGTGAGTTAGGATGATGTGTGAATGGGGCATGGTGAGTTAGGATGATTATAGAATGCTCTCGGTGTGAGTTAGGATGATGGGTTAATGGGTGTTGGTGAGAGTTAGAATGGTGCCTGAATGGGTCTTGGTGTGTGTTTGGATGATTGGTGCATAACGCTTGGTGTCAGTCAGGAATTTGGTTCCATTGGGCTTCTTGTGAGTTAGGATGATGGATGAATGAATCTTGTTGTGAGTTAGCATAATGGGTGAATGGGTTGTGTATTGGGTTAGGATGATGTGTGAATGCAGTTTGGTATGGGATAGCATGATGGGTGAATGTGTCTTGCTGTGCATTAGGATGATGAGTTAATTGGTCTTAGTGTGAGTTAGGATGATGTGCGAATGGAGTTTGGTGTGGATAGCTTGACGGGTGAATGGGTCTTGGTGTGAGATAGAATGTTGCATGATTGGAACTTGGTGTGAATTAGGATCATGTGTGAATGGGGCTTGTGGTCAGTTAGGATTATGGATGAATAGGGCTTGTCGTGAGTTAGGATGCAGTGTGAAGATGGCACAGTGTAAGTTAGAATGATGGGTGAATAGTCTTGGCATGAGTTCGAATGATGGGTGAATGGACTCGATCTGAGATATGATGATGGTTGAATGTGCCTTGCGGTGAGTTTGGATGATGAGTCAATGGGTCTTGGTGTGAGTTACCATGATGTGTGAATGGGTCTTGGTGTCAGTTATGTTGATGGGTGAATATGTCATTGTATAAGTTAGGATGTTCTTTGAAAAGGGCTTGGTGTGAGCTAGGATGAAGGTTGAATGGGGCTCGGTGTGAATAAGGATGATGTGTGAATTGGGCTTTGTGTGAGTTGGATGATGGGTCAATCGGGCTGGATATGAGTTAAGATGATGGATGAATGAAACTTGGCGTGAGTTAGGACGATTGATGAATGGGTCTTGGTGTGAGTTAGGATGATGGGTGAATGGAGTTCAGTATGAGATAGGTTGATGGGTGAATGGTCGTGTGTGCGTTAGGGTGATGGATGAATGGGGATCGGTCTGAGTTCGGATAATGGGTGAATGGTTCTTCGTGTGAGTTAGGATGATGGGTGAATGGGTCCTGGTGTGAGTAGGATGATGTGTGAATTGTCTTGGTGTGAGTTAGGATGATGTGTGAACCGGGCGTGGTGTGAGTTTCGATGATGGGTGAATGGTATTGGTGTGAGTTAGGATGATGCGTGAATTGGTTTTGTTGTGAGTTAGGATGATGGGTGAATGGGTCTTGCTATGAGTTAGGACGATGGGTGAATGGGTTTGGTGTGATTTAGGATGATGTGTGAATGCGTCTTAATGTGATTTAGGACGATCGGTGAATGATCTTGGTGTGAGTTAGGATGATGCGTGAATGGGTCATGTAGTGATTTACGATGATGGGTGAATGCATCTTGGTGTGTGTTAAGATGATTGGTGAATCGGCCTTGGTGTGAATTACGATGATGGGTGAATGATCTTGGTGTGAGTTTGGAAGATGGGTGAATGGGTCATGTTGTGAGTTATGATGATGTGTGAATGGGGCTTGGTGTGAGTTAGGATGAAGGCTGAATGGGTGTTGTGGTGAATTAGGATTATGAATGAATGTGCTTGGTGTGAGTTAAGATGATAAATGATTGTGTCTTGAGAGTCAGGATGAAGTGTGAACGGGGTTGGTGTGAGAAAGGATGATGGGTGAACGGGGCTTGGTTTGAGTTAGGGTAATGGATGAATGTGTCTTGTTGTGAGTAAGGATGATGGTTGAATGGGCTTGTTGTGAGTTAGGATGATAGCTGAATGGGTGTTGCTGTGAGTTAGGATGATGGGTGAACGTGGCTTGGTGTGAGTTAGGATGGTTGTTGAATGGGGCTTGGTGTGTGTTTGGATGATGAGTGAATGGGGCTTGGTGCGAGATATGATGATGGGTGAATTGTTCTTGGAGTGAGTTATGATGATGGGTGAATGGGTCTTGGTGTGTGCTTGGATGATGGATGAATGCGCCTTGGTGTGAGTAAGGATGATGGTTCCATGTGGCTTAGTGTGACTTAGGATGATGGATGAATGGATCTTGGTGTGAGTTAGTTAATGCGTGAATGTGTCTTGTTGTGGGTTATGATGACGGGTGAAGGCGTCCTGTTGTGAGTTAGAAGGTTGGGTGAATTGGTTTGTTGTGACTTAGCATGATGGGTGAATGAGTCTTGGTTTGAGTTAGGATGATGGGGAATTGGTCTTGGTGTGAGTTAGAATGATACGTGAATGTGTCTTGGTTTGCATTTGAATGATGGGTGAATGTTTCTTCGTGTGATTAAGGGGGATGGGTGAATGAGACTTTGTGTGAGTTAGGATGATGAGTGTATGGGTTTGTTGTGAGTTAGGATGATGGGTAAATGGGGATTGTTTTAATTTAGGATGACGAGTGAATGGGTCTTGGTGTGAGTAAGGAATATGAGTGAATGGGTCTTGGTATGAGTTAGGATGATGTGTGAATAGGTTTGTTTTGAGGTAGGATGAAGGGAGAATGGACCTTGATGTGAGTTAGGGTGATGTGTGAATGGGCTTGGTGTGAGATTTAGAATTATTTTTGAATGGGTATTGATGCGAGATAGGATGAATGGTGAAAGGGCATGGTGTGAGTTACGATGTTGGGTGAATGGGTTTTGTTGTAAGTTGGCACGATGGGTGAATGTGCGTGGTGTGTGTTAGAATGATGGGGGAATGGGTCTTGGTGTTATTTAGCATGATGGGTAAATTTTATTGGTGTGAGTTAGGATGTTGTGTGTAAGTGCCTTGTTTTGAGTTAGTATGATGGCTGAATGGTCTTGGTGAGAGATAGGCTGATGTGTGAATGGCTCTTGGTGTGAGTTAGGCTGATGGCTGAATGGGTCATGTTCTGAGTTAGGATGATGTGTTAATGTTTCTTATTGTGTGTAAGGGATGATGGGTGAATGTTTCTTGTGTGTAAGGAATGATGGGTGAATGGGTTTCTTGTGAGTTAGGATGATAGGTGAATGGGTCTTGGAGTGAGTTAGGATGCTGTGTGTACAGGTCTTGGTGTGAATTAGGATGATTGGTGAATGGTGCTTGGTGTGTGTTGGGATGATTGGGGAAAGGGGCTTGATGTGTGTTAGGATGATGAGTGAACGGGGCTTGATGTGAGTTAGGATGATCGGTGAAATCTTTCGGTATGAGATAGGATGATGGGTGATTGGGAGTTGGTGAGAGTTCAAATGATGCGTCAGTGGGTCTTGGTGTGAGTTACGATGATGGGTGAATGGGTCATGTTGTGAGTTAGGATGATGTGTAAATTGTTCTTGCTGAGCGTTAGGGTGACTGGTGAATGGGACTTCTTGTGAATTAGGATGATGGGTGAATAGGCTTGTGTGTGTTACGATGATAGATGAATGGGATTGGTGTGAGTTAGCATGATGTTTGCACGTGGCTTGGTGTGAGTTCGGATGATTGTTGATTGGGGCTTGGTGTGTGATAGGAAGATTTGTGATTAGGGCTTGGTGTGAGTTAGGATGATGGGTGATTGTGTCTTGGAGTTAGATATGATGATGTGAGAATGGGTCTTGACTTGAGTTAGGATGATGTTTGAATGGGTCATGTGGTGAGTTACGGTGATGGGTGAATGGTGTTGGTGTGAGTTAAGATGCCGTGTGAATGGGGCTTGGTATGTGTTAGGATGATGGATGAATGGGGCTTGTTGTGAGTCAGTTTGATGTTTACATTAGGCTTGGTGTGAGTTAGCATGATGGGTGAATGGATCTTGTTGTGGGTTTGGATGATGGGTGAATGCGTCTGAGTTAGAATGAGAGGTGAATGGGTCTTGTTGTGTGTTAGAATGATGGGTGAATGTGTATTGGTGTGTTTTTGGATGATGGGTGAATGTGCCTTCGTGTGATTTAGGGGCATGGTTGAATGGGGCTACATGTGAGTAAGCATTATGACTGAATGGGTCTTGTTGTGAGTTAGGATGATGGCTAAATGGGTCTTGTTGTGAGTTAGGATGATGGGTAAATGGGGCTTGTTTTTATTTAGGATGATGGGTGAATGGCTCTTGGTGTGAGTTAGGATGATGTGTGAATGGGTCTTGGTGTGCCTTAGGTTGATGGGTAAAGGGGTCTTGGTGTCAGTTAAGTGGATGAGTGAATATGCCTTGGTGTAAGTTAGGATGATCTATGAAAGGGGCATGGTGTGAGTTTGGATGATGTGTGAATGGTTTTTGGTGTGAGTTAGGATGATGAGTGAATGGCGCTCGGTGCGAATTAGGATGATGAGTGAATGTGTCTTTGTGTAAGCTATGATGATGGGTGCCTGTGGTTCGGTGTGAGTAAAGATGATGGGTGTATTGGGCTTGGTGTGAGTTGCGATGATGGGTGAATGGGTCTTGTTGTGAGCTAGGGTGATTTGTGAATGGGTTTGTATGTGAATTATGATGATATGTGTATGGGTCTTGGTGTGAGTTAAGATGATGGGTGAATGGGGCTTGGAGTGAGTTGGATGCAGGGTCAATCGGTCTGGGTATTAGTTAGGATGATGGATGAATGAAATTTGGTGTGAGTTAGGATGATTAGTGAATGGCTCTTGGTGTGAGTTAGGATGATGGGTGAATGCACTTGGTGTGAGTTAGGATGATATGTGAATGGGGCTCTGTCTGGGTTACGATCATGGGTGAATGGGTCTTCGTGTGACTTAGGATGATGGGTGAATGGGTATAGAAGTGAATTAGGATGATGGGTGAATGGGTCATGCTGTGAATAGGATGATGTGCTAATGGGGCCTGGTGTGAGTTTCGATGATGGGTGAAAGGTCTTGGCGTGATTTGCGATGATGGGTCAATGGTTTTGGTGTGAGTTAGGAGGATGGGTGAATGGGGCTTGCTGTGAGTTAGGATGATGGCTGTATTATTCTTGGTGTGAGCTAGGATGATCGCTGAATGAGCTTGGTGTGAGATTCGATGATGGGTGAATGGATTTGTTGTGTGTTAGGATGATGGGTGAATGGATCTTAGTGTGAGTTGGGATGATTGTTGTATTAGCCTTGGAGTGAGTTAGGATGATTGCTGAATGTGCTTGGTGTGATTTAACATGATTTGTGACTCATGCTTCGTGTGTGTTAGGATGATGTGGGCATGGTTCTTTTTGTGTGTTAGGATGATGGGTGAAACTGTCCTTTTGTGAGTTAGGATGATGGGTGAGTGGAGTTTAAGGTGGGATAGGATGATGGTTGAATGAGTCTTGCTGTGATTTATAATGTTGAGTGATTGGAACCTGGTGTGAATTAGGATGATGGGTGAATGGGTCTTGGTGTGAGGTAGGATGATGGGTGAATGGGGCTCGGTGTGATTTAGTATGATTGGTGAATGTGTCTTGGTGTCAGTTACGTTGGGGGTTTAAGCTAAGATGCTGGGTGATTGGGGCTTGGTGTGATTTTGGATGATGGGTGAATGGATTTGGTGTGAGTTAGGAAGATGTGTGAAATGGTCTTGGTGTGAGTTAGGATGATGGGTGAATGGTTGTTGGTGTCAGTCAGGAAGTGGGTTCCTTTGGGCTTTTTGTGAGTTAGGATGATGGATGAATGAATCTTGTTGTGATTTAGCATGATGGGTGAATGGGTCTTTTGTTGGGTTAGGTTGATTTGTGAATGGAGTTTGGTATGGGATAGCATGATGTGTGAATGTGTCTTGCTGTGAGTTAGGATGATGAGTTAATTAGTCTTAGTGTGAGTTAGGATGATGTGTGAATGGGGTTGGGTGTGGGATAGCATGATGGGTGAATATGTCTTGATGTGATTTAGCATGATGGGTGAATGGGTCTTGGTGGGTGTGAGATAGGATGTTGCGTGATTGGAATTTGGTATGAATTAGGATTATAGGTGAAGTGGGCTTGTGGGGAGTTAGGATAATGGGTGAATGGGGCTTGTAGTTCCAAGATCCAAGGAGAGGGCATATAATTTGGCCAGAAGAAGCAGTAAACCTGAGGATTGGGAGCAGTTTAGGATTCAACAAAGGAGGACAAACAGGATTAATTAAGAGGGGAACATAGAGTATGAGAGTAAGCATTCAGGGAACATAAAAACTGACTGTAAAAGCTTTTATAGATATGTGAAGAGAAAAGATTGAAGAATTCAAGCGTAGGTCCCTTGCAGTCAGAATCAGGGGCATTTATAATGGGGACCAAAGAAATGGCCGACCAATTAAATAGAAACATAGAAACAAAGAACATAGGAGCAGGAGTAGGCCATTCGGCCCCTTGAGCCTGCTCCGCCATTCGATGAGATCATGGCTGATCATCCAAACTCAGTACCCCGTACCTGCCTTCTCCCCATATCCCTTGACAGCTTTAGCTCTAAGAAATATATCTAATTCCTTCTTGAATATATTTAGAGTCTTGGCCTCAACCACCTGCTGTGGTAGAGAATTCCACAGGTTCACCACTCTCTGGATGAAGAAGTTCTTCCTCATCTCTGTCCTAAATGGATTACCCCTTATCCTTAGACTATGACCCCTGGTTCTGGACTCTCCGACCATCGGGAACATTCTACCTGCATCTAGTTTGTCCAGATCTGTCAGAATTATATAAGTTTCGATGAGATCCCCTCTCATTCTTCTAAACTCCAGCGAGTATAATCCCAATCGACCCAATTTCCCCTCATACGTAATTCCTGCCATCCCAGGGATCAGCCTTGTGAATCTTCGCTGAACTTCTTCCATGGCAAGAACTCCTTCCTCATATAAGGCGACAGTACTTCAAGGTGTTGTCTCACCAAGGCCCTGTGCAACTGCAGCAGGACATCCCTGCTCCTGTACTCAAACCCTTTCGCTATGAAGGCCAACATATCATTTGCCTTCTTCAGCTCCTGCTGCACCTGCATGCTTACCTTCAGTGACTGGTGCACAAGGACACCCAGGTCTCGTTGCACTTCCCTTTCTCACAATCTATTGCCATTCAGATAATAGTCTGCCTTTCTGTTTTTGACACCAAAGTGGGTAACCACGCATTTATCCACGTTATATTGCATCTGCCACGCTTCTGCCCATTCACCCAACCTATCCAAATCATCCTGGAGTTTCTCGGTATCCTCCTCACAGCACACACGCCCACCCAGCTTTGTGTCGTCTGCAAACTTGGAGCTATTACATCTTGTTCCCTTATCTAGATCATTAATGTATATTGTGAATAGCTGGGGTCCAAGGACCGACCCCTGCGGTACCCCACTAGTCACTGCCTGCCACTCGGAAAAAGACCCGTTAATTCCTATTCTCTGCTTTCTGTCCGCCAACCAGTTCTCTATCCAAGTCAATAGCTAACCCCCAATCCCATGTGCCTTAACTTTACACGCTAATCTCTTATGTGGGACCTTATCGAAAGCCTTTTGAAAGTCCAAATACACCACATCTACTGCTTCTTCCTTATCTATTTTCCCAATTACATCCTCAAAAAATTCCAGTAGATTAGTCAAGCACGATTTACCTTTTGTAAATCCATGTTGACTTTGTCCAATCCTGTCACTGTTTTCCAAGTGCTCAGCTATTACATCCTTTATAATGGATTCTAGCATTTTCCCCACTACCGATGTCAAGCTTACCGGTCTGTAATTCCCTGCTTTCTCTCTACCACTCTTTTTGAATAGTGGGGTAACATTAGCTACCCTCCAATCCATGGGTACATTTCCAGATTCCAGCGAATTTTGGCAGGTGATCAGCAATGCATCTACTATTTCTAGGGCCACCTCCTTAATTACCCTAGGATGTTGATTATCAGGCCCTGGGGATTTATCGGCCTTCAAGCCCGTCAATTTCCCTAACAATACTGATATCTTTCAGTTCTTCCCTCTCATCAGACCCTATGTTCTCCAACATCTCTGGGAGGTTATTTGTGTCCTCCTTTGTGAAGACAGAACCAAAATATGCATTTAATTGGTCAGCCATTTCTTTGTTCCCCATTATAACTTACCCTGCTTCTGACTGCAAGGGACCTACACTTGATTTCACTAATCTTTTTCTCTTCACAGATCTATTAATGCCCTTACAGTCAGTTTTTATGTTTCCTGCAAGCTTACTTTCATATTCTATTTTCCCCTTCTTAATTAATCCCTTTGTCCTCCTTTGTTGAATCCTAAGCTGCTCCCAATCCTCAGGGTTACCGCTTTTTCTGGCCAATTTATATGCCCTCTCCTTGGATCTTATGCTATCCCTAATTTCCCTTGTTAGCCACGGTTGACTCACCCTTTTTGTTTTATTCTTATCCCAATCTGGGATGAACAACTTCTGTAGTTCATCCATGCGGTCTTTGAATGTTTGCCATTGCCTATCCACCGTCAACCCTTTGAGTGACATTCCCAATTAATCCTACCCAATTTGCGCCTCATACCATCGTAGTTTCCTTTATTTAAATTCAGGACCCTAGTCTCCGAGTCAACTACTTCACTTTCCATCCTAATGAAGAATTCTATCAGATTATGATCGCTCTGACCCAAGTGGCCTTGTACAACAAAATTGCTAATTAATCCTCTCTCATTACATAATACCCAGTCTAAGATAGCTTGATCTCTGGTTGGTTCCTCGACATATTGTTCCAGAAAACCATCCCGTAAACGTTCTAGGAATTCCACCTCCACAGTATTTTTACTAATTTGGTCAGCCCAATCTATATATAAATTAAAGTCACCCATGATGACTGCTGTGCCCTTACTGCATGCTTCTCTAATTTCCCTTTAATGCCATCCCCAACCTCCGTATTATTGTTTGGAGTCTATATACCACTCCCACTAACGTTTTCTGCCTCTTGATATTTCTCAGTTCTACCCATACAGATTTGTATCATCTGAGTTTATATCCTTCCTTTCAATTGTGTTAATCCCCTCCTTAACCAGCAATGCTTCCCCACCTCCCTTTCTTTTTTGCCTATCCTTCCTAAATATTGAATACCCGTGGATGTTGAGTTCCCAGCCTTGGCCACCCTGGAGCCACGTTTCTGTAATCCCAATCAAATCAATTTAATTTACCTCTATTTGCGCAGCTAATTCATCCACCTTGTTCCGAATGCTCCTTGAATTAAGACACAATCAGGCTTGTTTTTTGAACGCTCTCAGACCTATATGAATTATTATTTACTGTGACCATGTTTGATTTAAACCGTTGAGTTCTTTGACTTCTAATTTTGTTTTTCTCCTTCCAGTCTTTTGCTTTTTCCCTTGTTTCCCTTTCCTCTGTAATCCTGCTCAGGTTCCCAAACCCCTGCCACTTTAGTTTAAACCCTCGCCAACAGCAATAGCAAACACTCCCCCTAGGACATCAGTCCCGGCCCTGCCGAGGTGCAAACCGTCCCGATTGTACTGGTCCCACCTCTCCCAGAATCGGTTCCAATGTCCAAGGAATTTGAATCCCTCCCCCTTGCACCATTGCTCTAGCCACGTAATCATTTGAAATATCCTCCTATTTCTACTCTGACTAGCACGTGGCACTGGTAGCAATCCTGAGATTACGACCATTGAGGTCCTATTTTTTAATTTACCTCCTAACTCCCTATATTCTGCTTTTAGGACCTATCCCGCTTTTTACCTATATCGTTGGTGCCTATGTGCACAACGACAACTGGCTGTTCGCCCTCCCCCTCCAAAATGTTCTGCAGCTGCACCGAGACGTCCTTGACCCTTGCACCAGGGAGGCAACACACCATCCTGGAGTCTCAATTGCGGCTGCAAAAACGCCTATCTATTCCCCTTACAATTGAGTCCCCTATCACTATAGCTTTGGTTCTGTCTTCAAAAAGAAGGACGCAAATAACCTCCCAAAGATGTCGGGGAACAAAGGGTCTAATGACAGGGAGGAACTGATAGAAATCAGTAATCGTAGGGAAATGCTGTTAGGGAAATTGATGGGATTGAGGGCTGATATATCCCCAGGACCTGTTAATCTACATCCTCGGGTAATAAAGGAAGTGGCCCTAGAAATAGTAGATGCATTGCGGGTCATCTTCAAAATTCGATAGACTCTGGAACAGTACCCATGGATTGGCGGGTATCTAATGCTACCCCACTGTTCAAAAAGGGTGGTAGACAGTAAACGGGGAATTAAAGACCGGTAAGCCTGACATCGGTAGTGGGGAAAATGCTCGAGTCCATTATAAAGAATGTAATAGCAGAACACTTGCAAATAAGTGACCGGATCGGACATAGTCAACATGGATTTACAAATGATAAATCGTGCTTGACTAACCTACTGGAATTTTTTGAGGATTTAATTGGTATAATAGATAAGGGAGAACCAGTGGATATGGTGTATTTGGATTTTTAAAAGGCTGTCAATAAGGTCCCGCATAAGAGATTAGTTTGTAAAATTAAGGCACATGGGATAGAGGGCAAGGTATTGACTTTGATAGAGAGCTGGTTGGCAGACAGAAAGCAACGAGTTGGAATAAATGGCTCTATTTCTAAGTGGCAGGCAGTGGCTAATGGGGTTCCACAGGGATCGGTCCTTGGACCCCAGCTAATCACGCCCACACAAAGCTGGGTGGGCGTGTGTGCAGTGAGGAGGATACCTAGAAACTCCAGTATGATTTGGACAGGTTGGATGATTGGGCAGAAGCATGGCAGATGCAATATAACGTGGATAAATGCGAGGTTATCCACTTTGGTGCCAAAAACAGGTAGGCAGATCATTATCTAAATGGCAATAGATTGGGAGAAGGGGAAGTGCAACGAGACCTGGGTGTCCTTGTGCACCAGTCGCTGAAAGTAAGGATGCAGGTGCAGCAGGCGGTTAAGAAGGCAAATGGTATGTTGGCCTTCGTAGCGAAAGGGTTTGAGTACAGGAACAAGGATGTCTTGCTGCAGTTGTACAGGGCCTTGGTGAGAGCACATCGGGAGTATTGTGTGCAGTTCTGGTCGACATATCTGAGGAAGGATGTTCTTGCCATGGAGGGAGTGCAGCGAAAATTGACCAAGCTGATACCTGGAATGGCAGGAATGACGTATGAGTAAAGATTGGGTCCATTGGGCTTGTACTCGCTGGAGTTCAGAAGAATGAGAGGGGATCGCATCGAAACATATAAAATTCTAACACAACTGGAAAGACTAGATGCTGGAAGGATGTTCCCGATGGTCGGGGAATCCGGAACAATGGGTCACAGTCTAAGGATAAGCAGTAAGCCATTTAGGACAGAGATGAGGAGGAATTTCTTCACGCAGAGCGTGGTGAACCTGTGCGATTCTCTACCACAGAAGGCAGTAGAGGCCAATTCATTAAATATATTCAAGAAGGAGTTGGATATATTTCTTAAAGCTAGGGGGATCAAGGGATATGGAGAGAAGGCAGGAACAGGTTACTAAATTTGGACGGTCAGGCATGATCTCATTGAATGGCGGAGCAGGCTCGAGGGGCCCAATGGCCGACTTCTGCTCCTATCTTCTATGTTTCTATGTTTCTATGTAGTGAGTTAGGATGAAGGGTGAAGATGGCACAGTGTGAGTTAGAATGATAAGTGAATAGCCTTTGCATGAGTTAGGATGTTGGGTGAATGGGGCTCGATGTGAGTTAGGATGATGGGTGAATGGGTCGGGGGTCAGTTAAGCTGATGGGTGAATATGCCTTTGTATAAGTTAGGATGATCTATGAAAGCAGATTGGTGTGCGCTAGGATGAAGCTTGAATGGGGCTCAGTGTGATAAGGATGATGGATGAATGGGTCTTGGTGTGATTTAGGTTGATGCGTGAATGGGTCCTGGAGTAAGCTTGGATGATGAGTGTATGGGGTCCGGTGTGAGTGAAGATGATGGGTGATTGGGGCTTGGTGTGAGTTATGATGATGGGTGAATGGGTCTTGGTTTGAGCTATGATGATGAATGAATGGGATTGGGTGTGATTTAGTTTGTTGTGTGTATGGGTGTTGGTGTGAGTTAAGATGATGTGTGAACGGGGCTTGGTGTGAGTTGAATGTTGGGTCAAACGGGCTGGATATGAGTTAAGATGATGGATGAATGAAACTTGGCGTGAGTTAGGATGATTGGTGAATGGGTCTTGGTGTGAGTTAGGATGATGGGTGAATGGAGTTCAGTATGAGATAGGATGATGGGTGAATGGTCTTGTGGGAGTTAGGATGATGGGTGAATGGGGCTCGGTCTGGTTTCGGATAATGGGTGAATGGGTCTTCATGTGAGTTAGGATGATGGGTGAATGGGTCTTGGCGTGAGTAGGATGATGGGTGAACTGTTCATGGTGTGAGTTAGGATGATGTGTGAACGTGGCCTGGTGTGAGTTTCAGTGATGAGTGAATGGTTTTGGAGTGAGTTAGGATGATGGCTGAATGGCCTTGATGTGAGTTAAGATAATTGGTGACTCGTGCTTCGTGTATGTTAGGAGGATGTGTGATTGGGCCTTTGGTGAGTTAGAATTATCGGTGAATGGAGTTTGGTGTGGCATAGGATGATGGGAATGTCTCTTGCTGTGATTTACTTTGTTGACTGATTGCAACTTGGTGTGAGTTAGGATAATAGGTGAATCGGGCTTGTGCTGAGTAAGGATGATGGGTGTATGGGCTTGGTGTGAGTTAGGTTAATTGGTGAATGGGTCTTGCTTTGATTTAGGACGATGGGTGAATGGGCTTGGTGTGAGTTAGGATGCTGGGTGAATGGGTCTTAATGTGAGTTAGTACGATGGATGCATGATCTTGGTGTGAGTCAGGATGATGGGTGAATGGGGCTTGGTGTGAGTTAGGCAGATGGGTGATTGTGTCTTGGATTTAGTTATGATGATGGGTGAATGTTTCTTGGGTGTGTGCTTGGATGATGGATGCATGCGCCTTGGTGTGAGTCAGGATGATGGTTCCATTGGGTTTAGTGTGACTTATGATGATGTATGAATGGATCTTGGTGTGAGTTAGCATGATGGGTGAATGCGTCTTGTTGTGAGTTAGAAGGATGGGTGAATTTTGTTCCTTGTGACTTAGACTGATGGATGAATGAGCCTTGGTGTGAGTTAGGATGATGGGGAATTGGTCGTGGTGTGAGTTAGATTGATAGGTGAATGTGTCTTTGTGTGTATTTCGATGATGGGTGAATGTTTCTTCGTGTGATTAAGGGCGATGTGTGAATGGGACTTTGTGTGAGTTAGGATGATGAGTGCATGCCTTGTTGTGAGTTAGTATGATTGGTAAATGGGGCTTATTTTGATTTAGGATGATGGGTGAATGGGTCTTGGTGTGAGTTAGGATGATGAGTGAATGGCTCTTGGTATGATTTAGGATGATGGGTAAATTGTCTTGGTGATGAGTTGGGATGATGTGTGAATGGGTTAGTTTTGAGTTAGGATGATGGGAGAATGGAGGTTGAGGTGAGTTAGAATGATGTGTAAATGTGCTTGGTGTGCGATTTGGAATGATGGGTGAATGGGTATTCCTATGAGTTCGGAAGAAGAGTGAACGGGCTTGGTGTGAGGTAGGATGTTGGGAGAATGGGTTTCTTGTGAGTTAGGAGGATGGGTGAATGGGTCTTGGTGTGAGTTAGTATGATGTAAGAATGGGCTTGATATGTGTTAGGATGTTGGGTGAATCTGTTTTGTTTTGAGTTAGGATGATGGTTGAATGGTCTTGGTGTGAGATAGTCTGATGTGTGAATGGGACTTGGTGTGAGTTAGGCTGAGGGCTGAAAGGGTCATTTCTGAGTTAGGATGATGGGTCAATGTTTCTTGTTGTGTGTAAAGGATGATGGATTAATGGGCTTGTCTTGAGTTAGGATGATAGGTGAATGGGTCTTGGTGTGAGTTAGGATGATGGGTGTACAGGGCTTGGTGTGACTAAAGATGTTTTTTGAATGGGGCTTGTAGTTTGTTAGGATGATGGGTGATTGGGTGCTGGTGAGAGTTAGAATGATGCATCAATGTAGCTTGGTGTGAGTTACGATGATGGGTGAATGGGTCATCTTGTGAGTTAGGATGATGGGGGAATGTGTCTTTATGTGAGTTAGGAAGATGCGTGAATTGGACTTGTTGTGAATTAGGATGAAGGGTGTGTAGGCATTGTGTCGGTTACGATGATAGATGAATGGGACGTGGTGTGAGTTAGCATGATGGGTGAATGCAGCTTGGTGTGAGTTAGGATGATGGGTGAATGCGGCTTGGTGTGTGTTAGGATGATGGGTGAATGGATTTGGTGTGATTTAGGATGATGTATGAATGGTGCTTGGTGTGAGTTAGGAAGATCTGTGAATGGGGCTTGGTGTGTGTTAGGATGATGGGTGATTGTGTCTTGGAGTGAGCTAGGATGATGTGTGAATGGGTCTTGGTGGGCGTTTGGATGATGGATGAATGGGACTTGTTGTGAGTAACTTTGATGGTTTCATTGGGCTTGGTGTGAGTCAGGATGATGAATGAATGGATCTTAGTGTGAGTTAGCATGATGGGTGAATGGATATTGTTGTGGGTTACGTTGATGGGAGAATGCATCTTATGAGTTAGAATGATGGGTAAATGGGTCTTGGTGTGAGTTAGAATGATGGGTGAATGTGTATTGGTGTGTTTTTGGATGATGGGTGAATGTTTCTTCGCGTGATTTAGGGGAATGATTGAATGGGGCTTCATGTGAGTTAGCATTATAGAAACATAGAAACATAGATGACAGGAGCAGGAGTAGGCCATTCGGCCCCTCGAGACTGCTCCGCCATTCAATGTGATCATGGCTGATCACCCAAGTTCAGTACCCGGTCCCTACTTTCTCCCCATACCCCATGATCCCTTTAGCCTTAAGAAATATATCCAACTCCTTCTTGGATATATATTGATGAATTGGCCTCTACTGCCTTCTCTGGTAGAGAATTCCACAGGTTCACCACTCTCTGGGTGAAGAAATTCCTCCTCATCTCTGTCCTTAACGGCCTACCCCTTATCCTTAGACTGTGACCCCCTGGTTCTGGATCTAGTCTGTCCAGTCCTGCCAGAATTTTATAGGTTTCAATGAGATCCCCTCTCATTCTACTGAACTCCAGCGAGTACAAGCTCAATCGACCCAATCTCTCCTCATAAGTCATTCTTGCCATCCCAGGTATCAGCCTGGTGAATCTTCGCTGAACTCCTTCCATGGCAAGAATATCCTTCCTCAGATAAGGCGACCAAAACTGCACACAATACTCAAGATGTGGTCTCAACAAGGCGATGTACAACTGTAGCAAGACATATTTGTTCCTGTAATCAAACCTTCTCGCTAAGAAGGCCAACATACCATTTGCCTTCTTAACTGCTTGCTGCACCTGCATGCTTACCTTCAGCGACTGGTGCACAAGGACACCCAGGTCTCGTTGCAATTCCCCTTCTCCCAATCTATTGCCATTCAGATAATAATCTGCCTTCCTGTTTTTGACACGAATGTGGATAACCTTACATTTATCCACGTTATATTGCATCTGCCATGCTTCTGCCCAATCACTCAAAATCTGTCCAAATCATCCTGTAGTTTCTTGACATCCTCCTCACAGCACACACGTCCACCCAGCTTTGTGTCATCTGCAAATTTGGAGATATTACATCTAGCTCCCTTGTCTAGATCATTAATATATATTGTTTATAGCTGGGGTCCAAGGACCGATCCCTGCGGCACTCCACTAGTCACAGCCTGCCACTCGGAAAAAGACCCATTTATTCCAACTCTTTGCTTTCTATCTGCCAACCAGTTCTCTATCCAAGTCAATACCTTGCCCCCAATCCCATGTGCCTTAACTTTACACACTAATATCTTATGTGGGACCTTATCGGAAGCCTTCTGAATGTCCAAATACACCACATCCACTGGTTCTCCGTTATCTATTTTATTCGTTACAACCTCAAAAAATTCCAGTAGATTAGTCAAGCACGATTTACCTTTTGTAAATCCATGTTGACTTTGTCCGATTCTGTCACTGTTTTCGAAGTGACCTGCTATTACATCTTTTAAAATGGACTCTAGCATTTTCCTCACTACCGAGCCAGGCTTACCGGTCTGCAATTCCCCGTTGTCTCTTTACCAACTTTTTTGAATAGTGGGGTAAAATTAGCTACCCTCCAATCCATGGGTAAAGTTCCAGATTCCATCGAATGTTGGAAGATTATCAGCAATGCATCTACTACTTCTAAGGCCACCTCCTTAAGTACCCTAAATGCAGATTATCAGGCCCTGGGGATTTATCGGCTTTCAATCCCATCAATTTCCCTAACACCATTTCCCTACAAATACTGATTTCTTTCAGTTCCTCCCTTTCATCAGACCCTATGTTCCCCGACATTTCTGGGAGGTTATTTGTGTCCTCCTTTGTGAAGAGAGAATCAAAATATGTATTTAATTGGTCTGCCATTTCTTTGTTCCACATTATAAATTCCGCTGAATTTGACTGCAAGCGACCTACGCTTGACTTGACCAATCTTTTTACATAAGAAGAACATAAGAAATAGGAGCAGGAGTAGGCCAATCGGCCCCTCGAGCCTGCTCTGCCATTCAATAAGATCATGGCTGATCTGATCCTAATCGCCAATCTTCTGTCACAGAACCATCTCCTGAATCTAACAGAATTAGACACACGAAATAGGAGCAGGATAAGGCTACATGGCCCCTGGGCCCGCTCCGCTAACCATAGGGCCATGACCGATCCGAACCTAGACTCATGTCCAAATTCCTGCCCACTCCCCATAACCCTTAATTCCCTTTACTTCTCGGAAACGGTCTATTTCTGTTTTAAATTTATGTAATGATGTAGCTTCTACAGCTTTTTGGGGCAGCATATTCCATGGACCTACCACCCTCTGAGTGAAGTAGTTCCTCCTCATCTCAGTATTGAAAGAGCAGCCCCTTATTCTAAGACTATGCCCCCTAGTTCTAGTTTCACCCATCATCGGGAACATCCTCCCCGCATCCACCCGATCCAACCCCTTCACAATCTTATAGAGTCATAGAGTCATAGAGTTTTACAGCACAGAAAGAGGCCCTTCGGCCCATCATGTCTGCGCCGCCCATCCATCCCTGTCCAGTCTAATCCCATTTTCCAGCATTTGGTCCATAGCCTTGTATGCAATGGCATTTCAAGTGCTCATCCAAATGCTTCTTGAATGTTGTGAGGGTTCCTGCCTCCACCACCCTTTCAGGCATTGAGTTCCATATTCCAACCACCCTCTGGGTGAAAAAGTTCCTCCTCAAATCCCCTCTAAATCTCCTGCCCCTTACCCTGAATCTATGCCCCCTTGTTATTGACCCCCCACTAAGGGGAAAAGTTCCTCTTTATCTACCCTATCTATGCCCCTCATTATTTTGTACACCTCAATCAGGTCCCCCCTCAGCCTTCTCTGCTCCAAGGAAAACAACTCCAGCCTGTCCAGCCTCTCTTCATAGCTGAGGCGCTCCATCCCAGGTAACATCCTGGTGAATCTTCTCTGCACCCTCTCCAAAGCAATCACATCCTTCCTATAGTGAGGCGACCAGAACTGCACACAGTACTCCAGCTGTGGCCTCACCAGCGTTTTGTACAGCTCCATCATAACCTCCCTGCTCTTATATTCTATGCCTCGGCTAATGAAGGCAAGTATCCCATATGCCTTTTTAACCACCTTATCTACCTGCTCCGCTGCCTTCAGGGATCTATGTACATGTACACCAAGGTCCCTCTGACCCTCTGTACTTCCTAGGGTCCTACCACTCATTGTGTATTCCCTTGCCTTATTTGTCCATCCAAAATGCATCACCTCGCACTTTTCAGGGTTAAATTCCATTTGCCACTTTTCCACCCATCTGACCAACCCGTTTATATCGTCCTGTAGCCGGAGGCTTTCCTCCTCACAATTTACCACCCCACCAATTTTCGTGTCATCTGCGAACTTGCTGATCATACCTTTTACATTTTCATCCAAATCATTTATGTAGATCACAAACAATAAGGGACCCAGCACCGATCCCTGAGGTACCCCACTGGACACAGGCTTCCAGTCACAAAAGCAACCTTCGACCATCACCCTCTGCCTCCTGCCACTCAGCCAGTTTAGGATCCAACGCGCCAAGGCACCCTGGATCCCAAGGGCTTTTACCTTCTTGACCAGTCTCCAATGCGGGACTTTGTCAAAAGCTTTACTGAAGTCCATGTACACCACATCCACAGCATTTCCCTCATCCACCCCACTAGTCACCCCCTCGAAAAATTCGATCAGATTTGTTAGACATGATTTACCCTTGACAAAGCCATGCTGACTATCCCCGATTAATCCTTGCCTCTCCAAGTGGAGATTAATTTTGTCCCTCAGAATTTTTTCCAATAATTTCCCCACCACAGATGTTAGACTCACTGGCCTGTAATTCCCTGGTTTATCCCTGCTACCTTTCTTGAATAATGGTACTACGTTAGCTGTTCTCCAGTCATCTGGTACATCCCCTGTGGCCAGAGAGGTTCTGAAAATTAGTGTCAGAGCCCCTGCAATCTCCTCCCTTGCCTCCCACAGCAGCCTGGGATACATCTCGTCCAGGCCTGGGGATTTATCCACTTTTTGGCCCGCTAAAACCGCTAGCACCTCCTCCCTCTCGATGCTAATATGTTCAAGTATGTCACAGTCCCCTTGCCCGATTTCTATGTCTGCATCGTCTTTCTCCATAGTGAACACAGATGCAAAAAATTCATTTAAAACCCCGCCTACATCCTCTGGCTCTATACACAGATTGCCACTTTGGTCCCTAATGGGCCCTACCCTTTCCCTGGTTATCCTCCTGCCCTTAATATACTTATAAAACATCTTAGGTTTTTCCTTTATTTTGCTCGCCAGTGTTATTTCATGGCCCCTCCTCGCCCTCCTAATTTCTTTTTTAAGTATGCCCCTGCACTTTTTATACTCCTCTAGGGCTTCTTCTGTCTTTAGTCTTTTGTAACTGCCAAAAGACCCCCTCTTATTTCTAATGCATTTCTGTATATCCCTTGTCATCCAACGTTTCCTTTGCTTGTTGGTCCCACCCTTGACCTTTACAGGAACATGTTGGCGTTGTACTCTCTCTATTTCCCTTCTGAAAGTCTCCCACTGTTTTGATGTGGATTTTCCTATAAGCAGCTGCTCCCAGTCCACTTTGGCCAGATCCTGCCTTATCATATTAAAATCGGCCTTCCCCCAATTTAGAACCCTTATTTCCGGGCCGTCTTTGTCTTTTTCCATGACCACCTTAAATCTCACCGAATTATGGTCACTGTCGCCAAAATGCTCTCCTACTGACACTTCCACCACTTGCCCGGCTACATTCCCCAGAATTAGGTCCAGTACCGCCCCCTCTCTTGTAGGACTTTCTACATGTTGGCTCAAAAAGCTCTCCTGGATGCACTTTAAGAATTCTGCACCCTCTAAGCCTTTCACACTCTGACTGTCCCAATTTATATTGGGGAAGTTGAAATCCCCCACTATTATTACCCTATTATTTTCGCACTTCTCGGAGATTTGCCTACATATCTGTTCCTCTATCTCCCCCTGACTGTTTGGGGGCCTATAGTACACTCCCAGCAAAGTGCTTGCCCCCTTTTTGTTTTTAAGTTCTACCCATATGGCCTCATTAGAGGAACCCGCTAATATATCATCCCTCCTTACAGCAGTAATTGACTCCTTAATTAATATTGCAACACCCCCTCCCCTTTTACACCCCCCTCTGTCTCGCCTGAAGATTCTATACCCCGGAATATTGAGCTGCCAGTCCTGACCCTCCCTCAACCATGTCTCCGTGATAGCAACAATATCGTACTCCCATGTGTTCAACAACAACTTCAGTTCATCCACCTTATTTGCAAGACTCCTTGCATTAAAATAAATGCCTTCCAGCCCTGCCATATTCTCTTTTGCCTTCACATATTTGCTCTGCCTTCCCAGCTGACTTGTTTTTCCCTCTGTATTTGGCCGTAAATCACCCCCTACTATAGCTCCACTCTGTACCCCAACCCCCTGCCAAGTTAGTTTAAACCCTCCCCAGCAGTGCTAGCAAACCTCCCCGCAAGGATATTGGTTCCCCCCTGGTTCAGGTGTAAACCGTCCGACTTGTACAAGTCCCACCTTTCCCAGAAGCAGACCCAGTGATCCAGGAAACTAAAGCCCTCCCCCTTGCACCATCCCTTTAGCCACGCATTCATCTGTTCTATCTTCCTATTCCTATACTTACTAGCACGTGGCACCGGGAGTAATCCAGAGATTACAACCTTTGAGGTCCTGCTCCTTAATCCTTCACCTAGCTCCCTAAATTCTTGCTGCAGGACCTCATCCCTCTTTTTACCTATGTCGTTGGTACCAATGTGGACCACGACCACTGGCTGTTCTCCCTCCCCCTCCAGAATGCCCCGCAGCCGCTCAGTGACATCCTTGACCCTGGCACCAGGGAGGCAACAAACCATCCTGGATTCACGTCTACGGCCACAGAAACGCCTATCTGTTCCCCTTACTATAGAATCCCCTACCACGATTGCTCTCCCACTCTTTTTCCCCCCTTCCTGGGCAGCAGGAGCACCCCCAGTGCCAGGAAGTTGGCCGCTGCTGCCTTCCCCTGGTGAGTCATCCCCCTCAACAGTATCCAAAGCGGTATACTTGTTTGAAAGGGGGATGTCCGCAGGGGTTCCCTGCACTACCTGCCTGCCTTTGTTGCTCCGCCTGATGGTCACCCCCTGTGCTGCCCTACCCTGAGGCGTGCACAACTCGCTAAGCGTGTTATCCACGAGCCTTTCATCATTGCGCATGCTCCAAAATTCATCCACCCGCAGCTCGAGCGCCGCAATGCGGTCTACAAGTAGCTGCAGCTGGATGCATTTCCTGCACACATGGTCATCAGGGACACTGGCAGCATCCCTGACTTCCCACATAGAGCAGGAGGAGCAGAGCACGGGTCTGAACTCTCCTGCCATGACTTACCCCTTTAATTTCGTTAAAAATTTATTCAATACCCCAGTTACAGGTATGCTCTAGGGCGCTTTATTTACCAATACCTCTCTCCGGTATTTATACCGGTCTCACCACACTGCTCCCAACTGGTCTCGGGCCTCGCTGGTCGCCGGGTTTTCTCCCGAGCTCCTCCTCGCTGCTCCCGCTGGTCCCGACTGGTCTCGGGCCTCGCCTCTCTCCGGTATTTATACCCGTCTCACCACACTGCTCCCGACTGGTCTCGGGCCTCGCTGGTCGCCGGGTTTTCTCCCGAGCTCCTCCTCGCTGCTCCCGCTGGTCCCGACTGGTCTCGTGCCTCGCCTCTCTCCGGTTTTTATACCGGTCTCACCACACTGCTCCCGACTGGTCTCGGGCCTCGCTGGTCGCCGGGTTTTCTCCCGAGCTCCTCCTCGCTGCTCCCGCTGGTCCCGACTGGTCTCGGGCCTCGCCTCTCTCCGGTTTTTATACCGGTCTCACCACACTGCTCCCGACTGGTCTCGGGCCTCGCTGGTCGCCGGGTTTTCTCCCGAGCTCCTCCTCGCTGCTCCCGCTGGTCCCGACTGGTCTCGGGCCTCGCCTCTCTCCGGTTTTTATACCGGTCTCACCACACTGCTCCCGACTGGTCTCGGGCCTCGCTGGTCGCCGGGTTTTCTCCCGAGCTCCTCCTCGCTGCTCCCGCTGGTCCCGACTGGTCTCGGGCCTCGCCTCTCTCCGGTTTTTATACCGGTCTCACCACACTGCTCCCGACTGGTCTCGGGCCTCGCTGGTCGCCGGGTTTTCTCCCGAGCTCCTCCTCGCTGCTCCCGCTGGTCCCGACTGGTCTCGGGACTCGCCTCTCTCCGGTTTTTATACCGGTCTCACCACACTGCTCCCGACTGGTCTCCGGCCTCGCTGGTCGCCGGGTTTTCTCCCGAGCTCCTCCTCGCTGCTCCCGCTGGTCCCGACTGGTCTCGGGCCTCGCCTCTCTCCGGTTTTTATACCGGTCTCACCACACTGCTCCCGACTGGTCTCGGGCCTCGCTGGTCGCCGGGTTTTCTCCCGAGCTCCTCCTCGCTGCTCCCGCTGGTCCCGACTGGTCTCGGGCCTCGCCTCTCTCCGGTTTTTATACCGGTCTCACCATACTGCTCCCGACTGGTCTCGGGCCTCGCTGGTCGCCGGGTTTTCTCCCGAGCTCCTCCTCGCTGCTCCCGCTGTTCCCGACTGGTCTCGGGCCTCGCCTCTCTCTGGTTTTTATACCGGTCTCACCACACTGCTCCCGACTGGTCTCGGGCCTCGCTGGTCGCCGGGTTTTCTTCCGAGCTCCTCCTCGCTGCTCCCGCTGGTCCCGACTGGTCTCGGGCCTCGCCTCTCTCCGGTTTTTATACCGGTCTCACCACACTGCTCCCGACTGGTCTCGGGCCTCGCTGGTCGCCGGGTTTTCTCCCGAGCTCCTCCTCGCTGCTCCCGCTGGTCCCGACTGGTCTCGGGCCTCGCCTCTCTCCGGTTTTTATACCGGTCTCACCAAACTGCTCCCGACTGGTCTCGAGCCTCGCTGGTCGCCGGGTTTTCTCCCGAGCTCCTCCTCGCTGCTCCCGCTGGTCCCGACTGGTCTCGGGCCTCGCCTCTCTCCGGTTTTTATACCGGTCTCACCACTCTGCTCCCGAATGGTCTCGGGCCTCGCTGGTCGCCGGGTTTTCTCCCGAGCTCCTCCTCGCTGCTCCCGCTGGTCCCGACTGGTCTCGGGCCTCGCCTCTCTCCGGTTTTTATACCGGTCTCACCACACTGCTCCCGACTGGTCTCGGGCCTCGCTGGTCGCCGGGTTTTCTCCCGAGCTCCTCCTCGCTGCTCCCGCTGGTCCCGACTGGTCTCGGGCCTCGCCTCTCTCCGGTTTTTATACCGGTCTCACCACACTGCTCCCGACTGGTCTCGGGCCTCGCTGGTCGCCGGGTTTTCTCCCGAGCTCCTCCTCGCTGCTCCCGCTGGTCCCGACTGGTCTCGGGCCTCGCCTCTCTCCGGTTTTTATACCGGTCTCACCACACTGCTCCCGACTGGTCTCGGGCCTCGCTGGTCGCCGGGTTTTCTCCCGAGCTCCTCCTCGCTGCTCCCGCTGGTCCCGATGTTTCAATAAGATCGCCTCTCATTCTTCTGAACTCCAATGAGTAGAGTCCCAATCTACTCAACCTCTCCTCATATGTCCATCCCCTTATCCCTGGGATTAACCGAGTGAACCTTCTTTGAACTGATTCGAGAGCAAGTATGTCTTTTGTTACGTATGGACACCAAAACTGTATGCAGTATTCCAGCTGCGGTCTCATCAATAGCTTGTACAACTGAAGCAATACCACCCTATTTTTATATCCTATCCCCCCAGCAATGAAAGCCAACATTCCATTGGCCTTCTTAATCACTTGCTGCACCTGCATACTAACCTTATGAGATTCGTGCACCAGGACCCACAGATCCCTTTGTACTTCAGTACTTTCCAGTTTCTTGCCATTAAGATAATAACTTGCTCTACGATTTTTCCTGCCAAAGTGCATAACCTCACACTTTCCAGTATTGTATTTCATCTCCCAAATCTCTGCCCACTTACTTAGCCTGTCTATGTCCCCTTGCAGGTTTTTTATGTCCTCCTCACTCACTACTTTCCCTCCAATCTTAGTATCATCTGCAAACTTTGATATGTTACACTTGGTCCCATCCTCCAAATCGTTAATATAGTTTATAAAGAGTTGGGGACCCAGCACTGACCCCTGCAGAACACCACTAGTTACTGATTGCCAGTCTGAGAATGAACCATTTATCCCAATTCTCTGCCTTCAGTTAGATAGCCAATCCTCTATCCATGCCAGAATATTACCCCCAATCCCGTGATTTTTTTATCTTAAGCAATAATATTTTGTGTGGCACCTTGTCAAATGCCTTTTGGAAGTCTAAATACACTATGTCCACTGGTTCCCCTTTATCTACCCTAAATGTTACTTCCTCAAAGAACTCCAGCAAATTTGTCAAACATGACTTCCCCTTCATAAAACCATGCTGACTTTGTCCTATTAAATTATGATTATCCAAATGTCCTGCTACTGTCTCCTTAATAATGGACTCCAATATTTTCCCTACCACAGATGTTAGGCTAACCGGTCTATAGTTTCCAGCCTTCTGTCTACTGCCCTTTTTAAATAAGGGCGTTACATTCGCAGTTTTCCAGTCTGCCGGGACCTTTGCTGATTCCAGGGATTTTTGGAAAATTATTACCAATGCATCCACAATCCCTACCGCCACTTCCCTCAAGACCCTAGGATGTAAGCCATCAGGTCCAGGTGATTTATCCGCCTTGAGTCCCATTATTTTACCGAGTACCACTTCCTTACTGATTTTGATCGTGTTTAGCTCCTCCCCCCCTATAGCCCCCTGTTTGTCCAGTGTTGGGATATTCTTAGTGTCTTCTACTATAAAGACTGATACAAAATATTCATTCAGTGTTTTTGCCATCTCCATAATTCCCACCATTAATTTCCCGGTCTCATCCTCTGAGGGACCAACATTTACTTTAGCCACCCTTTTTCTTTCTTTATAACTATAAAAACTCTTACTGTCTGTTTTTATATTTTTTGCTAATTTACTTTCATAATCTATCTTCCCTTTCTTAATCAATCTTTTTGTTATTTTTTGCTGTCTTTTAAAGTTTTGCCAATCCTCTATCCTCCCACTAGATTTGGCTACCTTATATGCCCTTGTTTTTAGTCGAATACTATCCTTAATTTCTTTACTTAACCACGGATGGCTGTCTTTTCTTTTACACCCTTTTCTTCTCAGTGGAAAATATTATTTTTGGAAGTTGTAATATAACTCCTTAAATGTACACCACTGATCATGTATCGTCATACCCTTTAATCTATTTTCCCAATCCACTCGAGTCAATTCTGCTCTCATACCTTCATAGTCTCCTTTATTCAAGCTTAGCACGCTTGATGAGATACAACCTTCTCACCCTCTAATTGAATTTGGAATTCAACCATGTTATGGTCACTCATTTCAAGGGGATACTTTACTGGGACATTTTTAGTTAATCCTGTCTCGTTACACAGGACCAGATCTAAGGATGCTTGCCCCCTGGTCGGTTCAGTTACATACTGCTCAAGAAACCCATCCCTCATACACTCAATGAACTCATCCTCAAGGCAGCCCTGCCCAATTTGATTTGTCCAATTAATATGATAGTTAAAATCTCCCAAAATTATAGATGCTCCCTTATTACAAGCCTCAACTATTTCCTGATAGGTACTCCGTCCAACAGAGTTGCAACTGTTCGGAGGCCTACAGACTATGCCCACTAGTGTTTTATCCCCATATTATTCTTTACCTCCACCCAAACTGTTTCATTATCCTGATCTATTGACCCAATATCATTTCTCTGTATTACAGTGATTCCTTCCTTTAGTAACATAGCCACCCCACCTCCCCTTCCTTCCTGCCTGTCCTTCCTGATCGTTAAATACTCTGGTATGTTTAATTCCCAGGCATTGTCACCCTGCAGCCATGTTTCTGTAATGGCCACAAGATCATAACCATATGTCGTTATTTGTGCCATTAACTCATCTATTTTGTTACGAATGCTACGTGCATTCAGATAGAGAACTTTCAAATATGTTTTGTGACACTTAGTTCCTGCTTTTGCCCTTTTTATTACTTTACCTGTTATTCCATACCTTCTGCCCCTTCCTGACACGCTCTGGTTTTTAATTTCTCCACTGCTACCTAAATCTATGACCTTCTCTGTTGTCATTTTTATTATTTGCTCTCTAGGAACCTCCCCCCCCCACCCCCCACAAGTTAGTTTAAAGCCCTCTCTACAGCCCTAGTTATATGATCCGCCAGGACCCTAGTCCCAGCACTGGCCAAGTGAAGCCCATCCCAACGGAGCAGCTCCCTCCTGCCCCAGTACTGGTGCCAGTGTCCCAGGAAGCAAAACCCATTTCTCCCACACCAGTCATTGAGCCACGCATTTAACTCTCTAATTTTATTTGTCCTAGCCAAATTCGATCGTGGCTCAGGTAATAATCCAGAGATTATTACCCTTGACGTTCTGTTTTTAATTTGACCCCTAGCTGCTCATACTCCTTTAACAGAATCGGCTTCCTAGTCCTATTTACTTCGTTTGTACCAACATGGACCACGACAACTCGATCCACCCCCTCTCACTGCAAGTTTCTTTCCAGCCCAGAGGAGATGTCCTTAACCCTGGCACCGGGTAGGCAACGCAGCCTTCGGTACTCTCACTCTTGGCTGCAGAGAGCTCTATCTGTCCACCTAATAATACTACCCCCTACCACTGCAAAATTTCTATTTGCTCCCCCGTCTTGAATGGCCCCCCGTTCCACGGTGCTGTGGCCATGTTGCTCATTTCCCTGCAGTCCCTGCTCCTGTCCCCACAGGGAGTAATAACCTCGAACCTGTTGGTCAAGAGCAAGGGCTGTGGCTCCTCCAGCTTTACCTCCTGGATCCCCGTACCTGCCTCATTTGTAGTCACACCGTCCTGTCCCTGACCATGGGCTACATGTGAATTACTTAACTTCATAGGTGTGACCTGTGGTAAACCACTGTTATTGTTGTTCACTGTTGTTGTCGTTGTTGCACACAGTTGTATCTAAGCATGCCTCAGCTGGCTCCGCACCTGGCTCCACCCACATGCCCAGGTATAAAGCGACTCGCTCGACCATACGCTGGCCTCTGTGACGCTGGACAAATCTCTCCCTCACCAACTGTCCAGGTCCATGATGGACATTACGGTAAATGGCCGCGCCACTACCTGCCTTTTCAACAGCGGGAGCACGGAGAGCTTTATCCACACCGACACGGTGTGCAATTACTCTCTCCCGGTCCTGCCAATGCGCCATCAGATCTCTATGGCTTCCAAATCCCATTTAGCAGACGTCGGTGGCTACTGTGTAGTGACCCTTTCAGTAAGGGGCACAGAATACAAACATTTTAAACTTCTTGTCCTGCCCCATCTCTGCGCTGCCGTTCTACTGGGGTTGGATTTTCAGTGCCACCTTAAAAGTGTCACATTATCGTACGGCGGACCACTCCCCCCACTCACAGTCTGCAGCCAGCAGCTTTTAAATCACCCGCCACGCACCATTTGCAGCCTCTCCAAGCTTAAAGTCTCCCCCCCACCCTTGTTCGCTAACCTCACCCGCGACTGTAAGCCCATCGCTACCAAAAGCAGACGGTACAGTGCCGGGGATAGGAGCTTCATTAAATCCGAAGTAGCAAGACTCCTGAAGGAAGGGATTATTGAGGGTAGCACTAGCCCATGGCGAGCACAAGTGGTGGTAGTGAAGACTGGCGAAAAACAGCGCCTAGTTATTGACTACAGCCAGACGATCAATCGCTACACCCAGTTAGATGCATACCCACTCCCCCGCATATCTGACATGGTCAATCAGATAGCACAATACCGGGTGTTCTCGACGATTGATCTGAAGTCAGCATGCCACCAGCTCCCCATCAGGGCTGAGGACCGCCAGTACACAGCTTTTGAAGCTGATGGTCCTCTCTACCACTTCCTTTGAGTCCCCTTCGGTGTCACCAACGGGGTTTCGGTCTTCCAAAGGGAGATGGACCGAATGGTTGACCAGAACGCGCTGCAGGCCACCTTCCCCTATCTAGACAACGTCACCATCTGCGGCCACGACCAGCAGGACCATGACGTTAACCTTGAGAAATTCCTCCGTACGGCCCAGCGGCTGAATCTAACATACAACAAGGACAAATGTATGTTTCGCACCACGCGCCTCGCCATCCTTGGCTGCGTAGTGGAGAACGGAGTCATCAACCCCGACAGAATGCACCCCCTTATGGAGCTCCCCCACCTCCACTGCCAAAAAGCACTGAAGAGATGCCTAGGGTTTTTCTCTTACTATGCTCAGTGGGTGCCCAACTATGCGGACAAAGCCAGACCCCTCATCAAGTCCACCTCCTACCCCTGACAGCAGAGGCATGTGCAACCTTCACTCTCATAAAAAGAGATTTTGCGAAGGCCACAATGCACGCAGTGGATGAGTCCATCCCCTTCCAAGTGGAGAGCAATGCATCCGACTTCGCACTAGGTGCAACCCTTAACCAGGCGGGGAGACCCGTGGCCTTTTTCTCAAGGACCCTCCAGGGCCCCGAGATTCGACACTCCTCTGTCGAAAAGGAGGCCCAGGCCATTGTGGAAGGGGTGCGACATTGGAGGCATTACCTGGCCGGAAAACGATTTACCCTGCTCACTGACCAGCGTTCAGTAGCTTTTATGTTTAACAAGAAGCAGAGGGGCAAAATCAAGAACGACAAGATCTTGAGGTGGAGAATTGAACTCTCCACCTACAATTACGATATCTTGTACCGGCCCGGGAAACTCAATGAGCCCCCAGATGCCCTATCACGTGGTACATGCGCCAATGCGCAGGTTGATAGACTGCAGACCCTCCACAATGACCTCTGCCACCCGGGGGTCACCAGGTTCTTCCATTTCATCAAATCCCGTAACCTGCCCTTATCCATCGAGGAGGTCAGGACCATGACCAAGAACTGCCAAATCTGTGCCGAGTGCAAACCGCATTTTTATCAAGGCCACTCGCCCCTTCGAGCGCCTGAGCATCGATTTTAAAGGGCCCCACCCCTCCTCTGACCGCAACATGTACTTCCTCAACATAATTGATGAGTACTCCCGTTTCCCGTTTGCCATCCCTTGCCCAGACATGACCAGTACCACGGTCATTAAAGGTCTGAATGACCTTTTCGCCTTGTTCGGCTTCCCTAGCTATATCCATAGCGACCGGGACTCATCCTTTATGAGCGACGAACTCCGTCAGTACCTGCTCACGAGAGGTATTGCTACAAGCAGAACCACCAGCTACAACCCCCGGGGGAACGGCCAGGAGGAAAGAGAGAACGCGACGGTTTGGAAGGCCGTCCTCTTAAACTTAAAATTTAACGGCCTTCCGACCTCTCGCTGGCAGGATGTCCTCCCTGTGGCACTCCACTCCATTCGGTCACTGCTTTGTACGGCCACCAATGCCACCCCCCATGAAAAAGTGTTCACTTTCCCCAGGAAGTCCACATCGGGGATCTCGCTACCGACATGGCTGACGTCTCCAGGACCCGTCCTACTGCAGAAGCACGTGAGGTCCCATAAAACGGACCCCCTGGTCGAGAGGGTGAGCCTCCTCCACGCCAACCCCCAGTATGCTTACGTGGCGTACCCGGACGGGCGGGAGGACACAGTCTCCATACAAGACCTCGCACCTTCGGGTGCCCCTGAAACACTACCATTGCCATCCACGACTACCCACAACCCAACCCCTGTAGATGGCATGCCGCAGCCCCAGGACCCGTCATTGACCACCCAATCACTCAATGAGACGCAAGATTCAACGTTGGATGCTGCACCATCACCGCCGCCACCACGACGATCAGGACGGCATACAAGGCCACCTGATAGACTTACTTACACGAACCTTTAGTACACTTCACCCCGCCGGACTCAATTTTAAACAAGGGGTGAATGTGGTAAACCACTGTTATTGTTGTTCACTGTTGTTGTCGTTGTTGCACACTGTTGTATCTATGCATGCCTCAGCTGGCTCCGCCCCTGGCTCCACCCACATGCCCAGGTATAATTGTGACTGCTCTGCAGCCCCCTGCCTTCTTGGAAACCAGTCAACCACGAGAGGCATGCTCTGTTCTTTTTTAATAAAAGCCTTTTAGTTACTCTCCTAACTCTCCGTCTTTTATGAGTAATTGATAGCGCATCATGACCACCTCATGATACACAGAGTCCAGGTACTTCTCCCCCTCCCTGATGTGTCGCAGTGCCTGAAGCTCAGACTCCAGCTCATCAACACGGAGCTGGAGTTCCTGTAGCAGCAGGCACTTGTCACAGATGTAATCACTGTGAGATTCAATGGGATTCACCGGCTCCCACATCTCGCAACAGTAACACATGACCTGCTCCATTCTATGTAATTAATTAAATTTTTTATTGTTAGTTATGGACACCCTCTGCCCGATTTTGGATGCTAGTATCCCCTTTATTTAATTGGATTTAAATTAAATCAATCCCTCTAGTTACACCAGTTAAATGTTTTAACAAAAGTCACTCTCCACAAGAAAGGCCCTATTAACTACAACCAACAGAGTTAAAGTTTGAAAAGAGCACCTAACACCCCACTTACCCTAACTCACAGCACTCTTTGATGACTCGCTATCAGTGCTTGCTCGCTTAGGACTGGTCTTTTTATACTGTTTGTTTGTTCACAGCCAAATGAGTCACCCCTGCTGATTGGTTGGAAAACTGGTTTCCACTGCCTGCTGTGTCAATTCACCCCTACTGCAGTGTAACCTTGTTTTTCTCTTCTTAAACCAACAGAATACCAAATATTTAACGTTTCCCCTTTACTTAAACTGCTTAAAGTAATCTTATCAAGAATGATTTAAAGAGAAATAACAATTAAAGAACTCTCACTCTTACCCAAACTCACAGCACTCTTTGAAGACTCGCACTTACCGTTTCACTGATTGATTAAAATTAAATGAATCCCACCAATTTCACTGCAGTTAAATGATATATTTAAGGGCCCTGGTTCTCTTCACATATCTGAAAAGGTTTTTAGTCCGTTTTTATGTTCCCTGAAAGCTTACTCTCATATTCTATTTTCTCTTTCTTAATTAATCCATTTGTCCTCCTTTGTTGAATCCTAAACTGCTCCCAATCCTCTGGATTACTGCTTTTTCTAGCCAATTGATATGTGCTCTCGTTGGATCTTATGCAATCGCTAATTTCCCTCGTTCGCCACGGCTAAGTCATTTTTTTGTTTTATTTTTATGCCAAACTGGGATGAAAAAATTCTGTATTTCATCCATGCAGTCTTTGAATGTTTGCCATTGCCTAACCACCGTCAACCCTTTGAGTGACATTCCCCAATCAATCCTACCTAATTCGCGCCTCAGACCATCGTAGTTTCCTTTATTTAAAGTCAGTACCCTAGTCTTTGAGTCAACTACTTCATTCTCCATCTTAATGAAAAATTCGATCATATTAAGATCAATCCGACCCAAGGGGCCTCGTACAACAAGATTACTAATTATTCCTTTCTCATTACATAATGCCCAGTCTAAGATGGCCTGATCTCTGGTTGGTTCCTCGACATATTGGTCCAGGAAACCATCCCGTAAACAGTCCAGGGATTCCTCCTCCACAGTAGTGTTATTAATTTGGTTCGCCCAATCTATATGTAGATTAAAGTCACCCATGATGACTGCTGTACCCTTTTTGAATGCTTCTCTAATTTACCTTTTACTGCCATCCCCAACATCCATATTACTGTTTGGAGGTCTATATAATACTCCCACTAACGTTTTCTGCCGCTTGGTATTTCTCAGTTCTCCCCATACAGATTCCACATCATCAGAGGGAATATCCTTCCTTACAAATGTGTTAATCCCTTCTTTAACCAGTAATGCTACCCCACCTCCCTTTCCTGTTTGCCTATCTTTCCTGAATATTGAATATCCCTTGATGTTGAGTTCCCAGCCTTCGCCACCCTGGAGCCAGGTTTCCATAATCCCAATCAAATCATATTTGTTTACCTCTATTTGCGCAGCTAATTCATCCACCTTATTACGAATGCTCCTCGCATTAAGACACAAAGCCTTCAGGCTTTTCTTTTTAACGCTCTTAGACGTATTCATATTATTATTTACTGTGGCCATGCTTGATTTAAACCATTGATTTCGCTCACTGCCACTTTTGTTTTCTCCTCCCTATCTTTTGCTTTTATCCTCGTTTCCCTTTCTCTGTCCCCCTGCTCAGGTTCCCAACCCACTGCCATTTTAGATTGAACCCTCCCCCAGAGCTCTAGAATGATGTGTGAATTAGGATGATGGGTGAATGTGTCTTCTTGTGCTTAAAGATGATGAGTGAATGGTTTTTTTCAGTTTGGATGATAGGTGAATGGGTCTTGGTGTGAGTAGCATCATGGGTGAACGGGGCTTAGTGTGAGTTATGATGAAGTTGGAATGGGGCATGGTGTGAGTTAGGATCATGTGTGATTGGGTCTTTGAGTGAGTTATGGTGATGCATGAATGGGTCCTGGTGTTTGTTTGGATGATGGGTGAATGGGGCTTGTTGTGAGTCTGGATGATGGGTGAATGGGCTTGGTGTGAGTTAGGATGATGTGTGAATGGGTCATGTTGTGAGTTACTATGATGGATGAATGGTGTTGGTGTGAGTTAGGATGATGGGTGAATGGGACTTGGTGTGAGTTAGGATGATGGGTGTTTTGGTCTTGGAGTGAGTTACGATGATGGGTGATGGGGCTTTTTGTGAGTCAGGATGATCGGTGAATGGTGTTCCTGTGAGTTAGGATGATGTGTGAATGGGCTTGGTGTGAGTTAGGATGATGGGTGAATGGTTCGTGATGTGAGTTAGGATGATGTGTGAATGGGTCATGTTGTGAGTTGCGATGATGGGTGAATGGTTTTGGTGTGAGCAAGGATGATGGGTGAATTTGACTTGTTGTGAGTTAGGATGATTGTTGATTGGGTCTTGGAGTGAGTTATGTTGATGGGTGATTGGGGGTTTTGTGAGTCAGGATGTTGGTTCCATTGGGCTTGGTGTGAGTTAGGATGATTGATGAATGGATCTTGGTGTGATTTAGCATGATGGGTGAATGGGTCTTGTTGTGGGTTAGGATTATGAGTGAATGTGGTTCTTTGTGAGTTACGATGATGGATGAATTAGTCGTGGTGTAAGTTAGGATGTTAGATGAATGGGTCCTGGTGTGAGTTAGAATGATGGGTGAAAGTGTGCTGGTATGTGTTGGATGATTGTTGGATGGGTCTTCGTGTGATTTAGGAGGATGGGTGATAGGCGCTTCGTGTGAGTTAGAATGATTAGTGAATGGGTGTTGTTGTGTGTTTGGATGTTAGGTAAATGGGGCTTCATTTGATTTAGGATGACGAGTGAATGTATCTGGGTATGAGTTAGAAAGATGAGTGAATGAATCTTGGTGTGAGATAGGATGATGGGTGAATTGCCTTGCTGTGAGTTACAATGATGGCTCAATGTGCTTCGTGTGATTTTAGATGATTGCTGGCTCGTGCTTCGTGTGTGTTACGATGATGGGTGAATGGGTATTAGTGTGAGTTAGGATGATGTGTGAATGGAGTTTGTTGTGGGATAGCATGAATGGTGAATGAGCCTTGCTGCGATGTGGATGATGGGTGAATGGGTCTTGGTGTGAGTTATATGTTGAGTGATTGTATATTGGTGTGCATTAGGATTCTGGGTGAATGGGTCTTGTGGTGAATTAGGATGTTGTGTGAATAGGGCTTGTAGTGTGTTAGGGTCATGGGTGAAGGTGGGTGAATAGTCTTAGTGTCAGTTAGGATGCTGGGTGAATGGGGTTCGGTGTGAGTTAGGATGATTGTTTAATGTGTCGTTCTGTGATTTTGGTTGATTATTCAATGGGTCTTGATGTGAGATAGGATGATCCTTGAATGGATCTTGGTGTCAGTTAAGTTGAAGGGAGAATATGCCTTGGTATAAGTTAGGATGATGTGTGAATGGGGTTGGGTGTGAGTTAAGATAATGGGTGAATGGTTCTTGGTGTGAGCTAGGATGATGGGTGAATGGAGTTGGGTGTGATTTAAGATGATGTGTGTATGGCTCTTGGTGTGAGATGGATGATGGGCCAATCGGGCTGGGTATGAGTTAGGATGATGGATGGATGAAACTTGGTGTGAGTTTGGTTAATTGGTGAATAAGTCTTGGTGTGAGTTAGGATGATGGATGAATGAAGCTCAGTGTGAGATAAGATGATGGGTGAATGTTATTTGTGCGAGTGAGGATGATGGGTGAATGGGTCTTGGTGTGAGTTAGGATGATGGTTGAATGGGGCACAGTGTGAGTTCGGATGATGGGTGAATGTGTCTTGATGTGAGTTAGGATGATGAGTGAATGGGTCTTGGTGTGAATTAGGATGATGGGTGAATGGTTCTTTGTGTGAGATAGGATGATGTGTGAATGCTTCTTGGTGTGAGATAGGATGATGGTTGAATGGGCCTTGGTGTGCGTTAGGATGATTGGTGAATGGGGCTTGGATTGAGTTTCGATGATGAATGAATGGTCTTGGTGTGAGATTCGATGATGTGTGAATGGTCTTGGAGTGTGTTAAGATGATGGGTGAATGAGGCTTGGAGTGAGTTATGATGGTGGGTGAATTGTCTTGGTGTGAGTTAGGATGGTGAGTGAATGGGTCTTGATTTGAGTTAGGATGATGGGTGAGTGGGTCTTGGTGTGAGTTAGGATGGTGGATGAATGGGTCTTGGTGTGATTTAGGATGAAGAGTTAATTGTATTGGTGTGAGCTCGGATGATGGGTGAATAGGTCTTAGTGTGAGTTATGAGGATGAATGAGCGGGGCTTGGATTGCTTTAGGATGTTGTGTGAATGGGGATCCGTGTGAGTTAGGATGAGGGGTGAATGGGGCTTGTTGTGAGTTAGGATGTGGGCATTAGAATTTTGCCTGAGTTCAAGCTCACAAAATGTGCAAATTGAGAATTCGACCAGGAGACCATTGGATAGTCGATTCTTGGAGTACCAAAGGCATGGATGAGGGTTTCAGCAGCAGTTAGTCTTAGGCAGCGGCAGAGACGTGCGATGTTACAGAGGTGGAAATAGGTGGTCTTGGTTGCAATGTATGTAATGTATATATACTTTAAGGGAGAGAACTACTTTTTACAACTCCTGTATACTTTAGTACCGGCAGTGAACACACCTGTATATAAACCCTGAGCAGTGATCTGTACAATTAGTTCTAGAATAACACTCATTCAGTAAACACCTGTTGAATCGTTCCCTGCAGTCTGTTGTCTGATTATTGAAGGACACAACATTAAGATACACGGATATAACATTGGCGATGACGCAGATTCTATCCTACCGGCAACTCTGCAGCATCCCCCAGGGATTCGCTCCTGGAGAACAGTGGAAGGAGGTCGAGTCCAGAAGCACGGGCGTCGACCACGGGCAACCGCCCAGTCATCCAGCGGGGATTTGAGTATCGCAGGGGAGGCCATCGAGAGCCAGGCTTGGCTTTCCAGTCACGGTGGTCCAGCGAAATGGGCTGGCAACAGGTACTGCGCAGACCCTTACCGGACAGCGGCGGCTAGAGCCCGACCGAGCCGCACAGAAAAATGCCGAGCTGCGTCGATGGGGGTGAGAGAGAGAGGGCAGAGCACACAGGGCACAGCCGATGTTCAGGACCGAGCGGCATCAACGGGGAGAGAGACGAGACAGAGCAGAGCGCAGGCAGTGGTCAAGGGCCGAGCAGCATCAACGGGGAGAGAGGCGCGCAGGAGAACGCGAGGCGCTGCCATTGCCATGAGGACCGCAGAGAGCGCCATTGGCAGCAGCGCAGGAGCAGCGCACGAAACCCACAGGGCGTCGCCATTTGCCACGAGGACCGCCGAGAGAAGCATTGGCAGCAGCGTGGGAGATGCCATTTTAAGCCGTAGCGGGGAAGAAAGGAAAGCACGGGAGACGCCATTTTAAGCCACAGCGGGGAAGAAAGGAAAGTGTGGGAGACGCCATTTTAAGCCAGTCTAACCACACCCAAAAATGCCGAAGAGTGGCAGTATCACAGCGTTCGACAATGAAGACGAAAATTGGACGACATATGTTGAACGCATAGAAGTATACTGCAAGGCGAATGAAGTGCCAGATGACAAGAAAGCACTGGTATTGTTGAATTCAGTGGGTGCAAAAACGTATGGCTTACTACGAAACCTAGTAACCCCAGAGAAGCCAGTAGAAAAGGATTTTTAAAACATAGTGTCAATCCTACAGGACCAATTAAACCCCACACCGCTGCTGATAGCAGAAAGATTTAAGTTTCACAAAAGGAATCAGCATAAAGATGAAAGTATTGCTGAGTATTTAACGGAACTGCGCAAGCTATCGAAACACTGCCAGTTTGGAATGGGACTAGCAGATACTTTAAGGGACAAGTTTGCGTGTAGGCTTCAAAGTGAAGGAACCCAGAAAAGGCTTCTATCAGAAAAGGATCTTACGCTGGACAAGGCTTTCAGCATTGCAGTATCACGTGAAGCAGCAGCACGGGGCGCTGCACAGATACAATGGAGACCACAAGAATATGGCACAAATGAAATGTCATATGGAACAGTGAAGTGCTATCGCTGCGGCAGAACAACACACGACCATAATGATTGCTGGTTCAAGGACAAAGTGTGCAGACAGTGTGGAAAAGTAGGACACATTGCAAGAGTCTGCAGGTCGGCAAAGAAAACCAGCAGCAAGAAATCTCCACAGGAGAAGTAGAAGAAGGTACATAAGGTGACCGAGAGTAGTTCAGACGAACAGAAAAGTGATACAGACTCCGGAAGCAAGGAGCTGGGTTGTCTGAAACTACATAATGTGATCAAAACGGAGGATCACCAAACTATCTGGGTCACGCTCAAGAAAGCAGGAGTCCAAGTGAAAATGGAATTGGCCAAACGATCAGCCCAAACAGTCATAAACCGAAGGGACTACAAGCGGCTATTCTCACATATACCCTTGAGAGATACAAAGATTGTCTTGAAGACGTACACGGGGCAAAAAGTTTACCCCAAAGGAAAAATAAGGGTGAACGTTATATATAACGGCAAGGAAGCACCAAAAATTGACCTATATATATTGCCAGATGGAGGACCAGCACTACTAGGATGTGAATGGATCCAAAAGATACAGCTAGATTGGCATTCCATACAAGCACTGATTGTAGATGCCAAAAAGGATGACGACGTCACATCTGGACGACTGTCAAAAATGCTAACTGATGCACAAGAAGTCTTCCAGCAGGGACTCAGAACACAAAAAGGCATAACAGCGACGATCAAAATAGAGGAAAATGCAAGCCCAAAGTTTTTAAGGCCAGACTGATACCTTATGCGATCTGCCCAGCCGTCGACGCAGAGCTGGAAGGTTTGGAACGTTCAGGAGTACTGTCCAAAGTGGACTGGAGCGAGTGGGCTACACCCATCGTTCCTGTAATGAAGAGGTCATTGAGTAATATGCCTGGGGAACCTAAGAAGTTTCGCATCTGTGGGGACTTTAAGGTGACAGTGAACCCAATCCTTCACACTGTACAATATCCACTTCCGCGGATTGAAGATATTTTCGCTTCGCTATCTGGAGGGAAACGCTTCACTAAGATTGATCTGGCCCAGGCGTACCTGCAAATGGAGGTAGAAGAAGCCTCGAAACAGTACCTCACGATCAACACTCATAAAAGTCTCTATCAATACAACCGGCTGGTGTTCGGGGTAGCATCAGCTCCGGCTATTTGGCAAAGGGCAATGGAACAAGCCCTGCAAGGGATTCCAGGGACCCAGTGTTATTTGGACGACACCCTGGTCACGGGCGAAAATGACAGTGATCAGCTCGCCAACCTGGAGCAGGTGCTCACTAGATTGAAGGAATATGGGCTCTGAGCTAATCGCCACAAATGCGAGTTTTTCCAGAAGCAGATCTCGTATTGTTGCCACGTTATTGATAAAGAGGGGTTACATAAGTGAAGGCACCGGAAAATGTTTCACAACTGAGGTCATTCCTCGGGCTGGTGAACTACTACCAGAAGTTCTTGCCGAATTTGTCTACCGTACTACACCCACTGAACACCCTACTGCAAACGGGGGTACCATGGAATTGGAGTGATGAATGTAAACGAGCTTTCCAGAAGAGCAAAGCATTGATCAAATCAAAAGAGGTGTTGGCTCATTTCAACCCAGCACTACCAATTTGGTTGGCGTGTGATGCATCAACCTATGGCATTGGAGTGGTGTTGTCCCACAAATTCCCGGATGGCTCGGAGAGGCCAGTAGCCTTTGCGTCTCGGTCACTAGCCTCAGCCGAGTGTAACTACACCCAGATTGACAGGGAGGCCCTCAGCCTAGTGTGGGGAGTGCAAAAGTTCAATAACTATCTGCACGGGCAGGAGTTCACCTTGCTGACTGACCGCCAACCACTTGTCTCCATCTTTAATCCAAAGAAGGGCATTCCGGTGATGACTGCACAACGGCTACAAAGCTGGTCCCTTTTTCTAGGGGCGCACCAATATGAAATCGAGTATAAGGGCACGAAACAGCATGGAAACACTGATGGGCTCTCACGCCTGCCACTGCCTACTGCGGAGGAAGCACCAGCAGTGGATCCTGTCAAAATATTTCATTCGACTATAATTGAATGCTTGCCACTAACTAACGCTGGTATGGAGAAGGGGACACGAAATGACCCGACATAATCTCGGGTATATGGTTTGACGGTGAAGGGATGGCCAGCACATGGCGACTCACTGTTGCCAGCATTCTCATCCAGAAGAGAACAGCTATCAGTATGCCAGGGGACCTTGATGTGTGGATCCCGAGTGGTAATTCCACCCAAGTTAAGGGAGAGAGTGCTCAATGAGCTTCACGAAGGTCATCTGGGAGGGGTGAAAATGAAAAGCCTTGCTAGGGCTTATGTGTGGTGGCCGGGGATCGATCAGCAAATCGAGGACCTGAAAAAGAGCTGCTCAGGGTGCCAGAAGGTCCAAAATGCACCACCACATGCCCCTCTACACCCATGGGAGTGGCCCTCATCTCCATGGCAACGGGTGCATATTGATTTTGCTGGTCCATTCATGGACTCAATGTTTTTAATAGCCGTGGATGCGCACTCGAAATGGCCTGAGGTGATCAAAATATCCTCCACCACCACGGAGAAAACTATTGCAGTCCTATGGACCATTTTTGCCAGGAACGGCTTGCCAGAGCAGAGTTGCTCTGATAACGGACCACAGTTTGTGTCTGAAGAGTTTCAAAGATTTATGAAAAGGAATGGGGTAAGGCATTACACATCCGCCCCGTATCATCCAGCCACAAATGGATTGGCTGAGAGGTTCGTACAAACCTTCAAAAAAGCAGTAAAGGCCATGTGCGATGACGACATTCCACTGCAGCATAAGGTGGACAATTTCCTGTTAGCCTACAGAAATGCGATATTTGCAGTCACCAACCAGGCCCCCGGCCATGATATTCTTTAACCAAAGGTTGAGATCTCTTTTGGATTTGCTCAGACCAAATGTACGAAGAGATGTTGAGAGTAAGCAATTCCAGCACATCAATGAGAAGCCGACAAGGAGCTTCAATATAGGGCAACCAGTCTTGGCCCGCGACTACCGAACAGAGAAATGGCAACCAGGAATGATATGCACACGGCAGGGGCCACTAATGTACACAGTGGATGTTGGGGAGAACATTGTGAGACGCCATGCTGACCAGATCCTAGAGTCACAGGAACGATTCAACCTCATGTCTCGGACATACGTACCTGTTGAGGAACCCAACGTACAGGCTGCATCTATCTCAGAAACAATAGCATTGGAAGCTGATGAATCAACTGACGACAGGTTGCTAGAATCGCCTCCTCACCAAGAGCGAGACACTCAGGAAAGGCATTATCCAGAGAGAATCAGGAAGCCTCCCCAGAGACTGAACATATGAATGGACTACTTTCATATAACTTTGTATGTTAAAAATGTTAATTGTTAAATGAGCATTATGGTACTGTTAATCTAAAAGGGGAGGAATTGTAATTTATGTAATGTATATAAAACTTAAGGGAGAGAACTACTTTTTACAGCTCCTGTATACTGTAGTACCGGCAGTGACCACACCTGTATATAAACCCTGAGTAGTGATCTGTTCAGTTAGTTCTAGAATAACCCTCATTCAGTAAACACCTGTTGAATCGTTCCCTGCAGTCTGTTGTCTCATTATTGAAGGACACAACATTAAGATACACGGATATAACATTGGTGACGTAGCAGATATGTGTTTGGTAACGCAAGTGCGGGTCAAGCATGATGCGAAGACATTTTGAACCACCTAGTTTCAGCTTCAGACAGAAGCCAGGGAGATGGATGCAGTTGCTAGGGAACGGAGTCTGTGGGGGGACCGACGACAGTGGCCCAGAAATTGCGGTCGGGCAGCATAGATATGGAGTACACCACCGACCTACAAAAAGATACTCAGCCAGTGCGAGGCCCAGAATGGAGACTGGCTCCTCGGCACTGGAGAGTTCTGCACAGCGTATGACATCAGGAAGGGCAGGAGCGCAGTGTCCCGCCTCCGTGTAAACGAGGACACGCCCACAAAAGCTGTCAAACTAAACATCGCCCACAGCAACTTCTCTCAGTCCCTTCCATTGAAATTGCATTCTGATTTAAAACATCTAAAAGCTTTTAATTAAACTGGTACTCGGACTTATTTCATATATCAACATTTGTTTTTCCCTCCAAACTCACAATTTATTAGTCGCTATGTATACAACGAATATTTTGATACTCAGTAAAGGTCGAACAATGTTACTTGTCTCCTACAAGTAATGTTGCTGAACTTCAGAAAGAGATTCCCAGCCATATATTCAATGTTAATTTTCAGGATTAAAAATTCGAAAATAACCATGGTGCGATTTGAAATCATGTCACCGGATTATCAGTACAAGCCTTTGGATCACTAGTCCAGTAACATATCCAACATGCTAGTCCACCGTTGTGTAGTATAAATAGACATTTGGACTGGTGCAGTTATAACTGAGACAGCATCGAGTGTAATATAAACAGAGACAGGGTTTATTGTAATATATAGCAGAGACAGGGTCTAGTGTGATGTAAACAGAGACAGGGTCTAGTGTAATATAAAGATTAACAGGGTCTAGTGCAATATAAACAGAGAGAGGGTCTAGTGTAATATAAATAGAGACAGGGCCCAGAGTGATATAAACAGAGACAGGGCCGAGTGTAATCTAAACACAGACAGGGTCTAGTGTAATATAAACAGAGACAAGGTCTAGTGCATTATAAGCCGAGACAGGGTCTAGTGTAACATAGAGAGAGAGACAGGGTCTAATGTAATATAAGCAAAGACCATTTCTGCTGCAGCAATAAATGGGACACGGTTTAGAGTAATACAAACTGAGACGTGGTCTCGTGCAGTAATAACTGAGACGGGGCCTGGTGCAATATAAACAGAGGCATGGACAAGAGCTAAAGTAAGAGGCAGGACATGGTAGAACTTAAACTGACACATGATCTACTGCGGCGATAACTGACACAGGGCCGAGAGAAATATTCACAGAGATATGGAAAATGCAATATTAAATGAGAAAAGGCCGAGTGTAAAATGAACAGAGACATGGTATAGTGCAGTAATAACTGAGACAGGGCCTAGTGTAATATAAACAGAGACATGGTCTAGTGTAATATAAAAAGAGATAGGGTCAAGTGTAATGTAGAGAAAGACAGGTCTACTGTAATATAAACAGCGACAGGGTCTATTGTAATATAATCAGAGACATGGGCTTGTGCAGTATAAACTGAGACAGGGTCAAGTGTAACACAACAAGAGACAGGATCTATTGTAATACAAACAGAGACAGGGTCGAGTGCAATATAGCCAGAGTCATGGCCTTGTGTAATATAATCAAAGACATATAGTTTCGTGTACTATAAGCAGAGACAGGGCTCAGTGTAATATAATCAGCATCAGGGTCTAGTGTAATATAAACAGAGAAATGGGCTAGTGCAGTGATAACTGAGATGGCGCCTGGAGCACTATAAACAGAGGCAAAGTCAAGACCAGAAATAAGAGACAGGGCCTCGTTGAAGTTAAACTGACACATGATCTAGTGCTACGATAAATGGCATAGGGGCTAGTGAAATTTGCACAGAGATATCGGCAAGTGCAATATTAAATGAGACAGGGCCGAATGTAATATGAACAGACACAGGGTCAAGTGTAATATAAACAGAGAGAGGGTCTATTGTAATATAAACAGAGACAGGGTCGAGTGCAAAATAAACAGAGACAGGGCATAGTGTAATATAAACAGAGACAGAGTCTATTGTAATATAAACAGAGACAAGGTTTTGTGTAATATAGAGAGAGACAGGATCTACTGCAATATAAAAAGCAACAGGGTCTAGTGTAATATAAGCAGAGACCATGTCTGCTGCAGCAATAAATGAGACACGGTCTCGTGTAATAAAAACAAAGATGTCGTCTTGTGCAGTAATAACTGAGATGGAGCCTCGTGTAATATAAACAGAGGCATGGTCAAGAGTTAAAAGAAGAGGCAGGGCATGGTAGAATTTAAACTGACACACGATCTACTGCTGCGATAACTGTGACAGGGCCTAGAGAAATATGCACAGAGACATGGAAAAATGCAATATTAAATGAAAAAGGGCCGAGTGTAAAATAAACAGAGACACGGTCTAGTGCAGTAATAACTAAGACAGGGCCTAGTGTAATATAAACAGAGACAGGGTCTAGTGTAATACAGACAGAGACAGGGTGTACTGTAATATAAACAGCGACAGTGTCTAGTATAATATAAACAGAGACAGGGTCTAGAGTAATATAAACAGAGACAGGGTCTTGTGTAATATAAATAGGTACAAGGTCTTGTGTAATATAGAGAGAGACAGGTTCTATTGTAATATAAACAGAGACAAGGTCTTGTGTAATAGAGAGAGAGACAGGGTCTACTGTAATATAGAAAGCAACAGGGTCTAGTGTAATATAAGCAGAGGCCATGTCTTCTGCAGCAATAAATGAGACATGGTCTAGTGTAGTACAAACAGAGACGTGGTCTAGTGCAGTAATAACTGAGACGGGGCCTGGTGCAATATAAACAGAGGCATGGTCAGGAGCTAAAGAAAGAGGCAGGACATGGTAGAATTTAAACTGACACATGATCTACTGCGGCGATAACTGCGACAGGGCCTAGTGTAATATAAACAGAGACAGGGTCTAGTGTAATATACAAAGAGACAGTGTCTAGTGTAATATAAACAGAGACAGGATCTAGTGTAATATAAACAGAGACAGTGTCTAGTGTAATATAAAAAGAGACAATGTCTCGTGTAATATAAACAGAGACAGTGTCTAGTGTAATATAAACAGAGACAGTGTCTAGTGTAATATAAAAAGAGACTGGGCCCAGTATAATATAAACAGAGACAGGGTCTACTGTAATATAAAAAGAGACAGTGTCTAGTGTAATATAAACAGAGACAGTGTCTAGTGTAATATAAAAAGAGACAGGCTCTAGTGTAATATAAACAGAGACAGGGTCTACTGTAATATAAAAAGAGACAGGGTCTAGTAAAATATATACAGAGACAGGCTCCAGTTTAATATAAACAGAGACAGGGTCTAGTGTAATATAAAGCGAGACAGGGAGTAGTGTATTATAAACAGAGACAGGGTCTAGTGTAATATAAAGAGAGGCATGGCCTAGTGTAATATAATCAAAGGCACGGTCTCGTGTTCTATAAACAGAGACAGGGCCCTGTGTAATATAATCAGAAACAAGGTCTAGTGTAGCATAAACAGAGACATGGGCTGGTGCATTAATAAATGAGGCGGGGCCTGGAGCAATATAAACAGAGGCATGGCCAAGACAAAATATACGTGACAAGGCCTCGTTGAATTTAAACTGACACATGATCTACTGCTACGATAAATAACACAGGTCCTAGTGAAATTTGCACAGAGATATGTGCAAGTGCAATATTAAATGAGAAAGGGCCGAGTGTAATATGAACAGAGACAGGGTCTAGTGTAATATAAACAGAGACAGGGTCTAGTGTAATATAAAGAGAGACAGGGTCTAGTGTATTATCAAAAGAGACAGGACCTAATGTAATATAAACAGAGACTGGGTCTAATTTAATACAAACACAGACAGAGACTAAATTAATATAAACAGAGACAGGGTCCCATGTAATATAAGCAGAGACAGGATAATGTGTAATATTAACAGATACACGGTCTAGTGCAGTAATAAATGAGACAGAGCATAGTCTAATATACATAGAGAGAGAATGTAGTGTTATACAAACAGAGACAGTGTCGTTACAACTGAGAAATGGTCTAGTGCACTATACAGAACGTAAATGTCTGGTGGAATAATAATTGGGACAGGGTCTTCTGCCATAGCATGTGAGACTGGAGCTAGTTTAATAAGCAGAGACGCAGTCTAATGCAATATTCACAGCGACATGGTCTATTACAATAATAACGGAGATGAGACATGGAGTGATATGAACAGAGGCATGGCGCAGATCAATACGAGAGACATGGCATAGTAGAATTACAACAGACACATGATCGAGTGCAGTGATAACTAAGACACGGCCTAGTGAAGTTAGCACAGAGATATGGACCAGTGCAATATTAAATGAGACAGGTTTTGTCTAATATAAACAGAGACAGTACCTAGTGCAGTAATAAATGAGACATTGTCTAAGATAATATAAATCGTGTTGGAGACTAGCGTAATATAAAGAGAGGCACGGACTTCTGCCATAATCTGTGAGACAGGACCTGTCATAAACAGATTTTGCAGTCTAATGTAATATACACAAAAGCACGGACGAGTGCAGTAACAATTTAGACAGGGTTGAGAGTGATATGAAAAGAGACATTGTCTAGTATTATAATAACTGAGACAGGACCTTATGTAATAGAAACAGTGACGGGGTACAAAGTATTAATAACTGAGACATGGGCTAGTGTAACTTAAACAGAAACAAGGTGTTGAACATTAACGATTGAGACAGGATCTAGAGCAATATAAACAGAGACCGGGTCTAGTGCAATATAAAGAGAGACAGAGTCTAGTGTAATATAAAGAGAGAAAGGGTCTAGTGAAATATAAACAGAGACAGGGCATAGTGTTAAATAAACAGGGACAGGGTCTCGTGTAATATAAACAGAGACAGGGTCTAGAGTAATATAAACAGAGACAGGGCATAGTGTAATATAAACAGAGACAGGGTCTAGTGTAATATAAACAGAGACAGGTTATGCCGTGATATAAAAAGAGACAGGGCCTAGTGTATTATAAAGAGAGTCAGGGTCTAGTGCAATATAAACAGAGACACTGTTCAGTGTAATATAAGCAGAGACAGGGCCTAGTTTAAGATAAACATAGACAGGCTCTAGTGTAATATATACAGAGACAGGGCCTAGTTTAAGATAAACAGAGACATGGTCCAGTGTAATAGAAACAGAGACAGGTTCTAGTGTAATATAAACAGATACAGAGCTTGGGTAATATAAACAGAGAAAGGGTCTAGTGTAATATAAACAGAGACAGGGTCTAGTGAAATATAAACAGGAACAGGGTCTAGTGTAATATAAACAGAGACAGGGCATAGTGTAATATGAACAGAGACAGGGTCTTGTGTAATATAAACAGAGACAGGGTCTAGTGTAATATAAAGAGAGGCAGAATCTAGTGTAATATAAAAAGAGACAGGGCCTAGTGTAATATAAAGAGAGACCGGGTCGAGTGTAATATAAACAGAGACAGCGTCCACCATAATATAAATAGAGGCAACGCCAAGTGTAATATAAAGAGAGTCAGGGCCTAGTGTAATATAAACAGAGGCAGGTTCTAACGTAATATATACAGAGACAGGGCCTAGTTTAATATAAACAGAGACAGGGTCCAGTGTAATAGAAACAGAGACCGGGTCTAGTGTAATATAAACAGAGACAGGGTCTAGTGTAATATAAACAGCAAAAGGGTCGAGTATAATGTATACAGAGACAGGGCCTGGTTTAATATAAACAGAGACAGGGTCTAATGTAATAGAAACAGAGACCGGATCTAGTGTAATATAAAGAGAGACAGGGTCTAATGTATGATAAACAGGTACAGAGTCTAGTGTAATATAAACAGAGACAGGGCTTAGTGTAATATAAAAAGAGGCAGGTTCTAGTGTAATATAATCCGAGACAGGGCCTAGTTTAACATCAACAGAGACAGGGTATAGAGTAATATAAGCAGGGACAAGGTCTAGTGTAATATAAACAGAGACAGGGTCTAGTGTAATATCAACAGAGACAGCACCTAATGTAATATAAACAGAGACTGGGTCTAATTTAATACAAACAGAGACAGAGTCTAATTTAATATAAAGAGAGACAGGGTCCCGTGTAATATAAGCAGAGACAGGATAATGTGTAATATTAACAGATATAGGGTCTGGTGCAGTAATAATTGAGACAGAGCGGAGTCTAATATAAACAGAGAGCGGATGTAGTGTTATGCAAACAGAGACAGTGTCGTTACAACTGAGAAAGTGTCTAGTGCACTGTACAGAAAGTAAATGTCTGTTGGTATAATAATTGGGACAGGGTCTTCTGCCATAGTATGTGAGACTGGAGCTGGTTTAATAAGCAGAGACGCAGTCTAATGCAATATTCACAGCGACATGGTCTAGTACAATAATAACTGAGATGAGACCTGGATTGATATCCACAGAGGCATGGTGCAGATCAATACGAGAGACATGGCGTAGTAGAATTACAACAGACACATGATCGAGTGCAGTGATAACTAAGACAGGGGCTAGTGAAGTTGGCACAGAGATATGTAATATAAACAGAGACAGGTTCTAGTGTAATATAAACAGAGACAGGGTCTAGTGCAATATAAAGAAAGACATGGTTTAGAGTAATATATATATAAAGAGTGTCGAGTGTAATATAAACAGAGACAGGGTCTAGTGTAATATAAATAGAGACAGGGTCTAGTGTAATATTAACAGAGGCAGATTTGCGTGTTATATAAACAGAGACAGGGTCTAGTCCAATATAAACAGAGACAGTATCTAGTGCAGTAATAAATGAGACATTGTGTAAGATAATATAAATAGAGTCGGGGTCCAGCGTAATATAAACAGAAGCACGGACTTCTGCCATAATCTGTGAGACAGGACCTAATGTAATAAACTGATTTTGCAGTCTAGTGTGATATACACAAAAGCACCGTCTAGTGCAGTAACAATTTCGACAGGGTTGAGTGTAATACAAATGGAGACATGGTCTAGTGTTATAATAACTGAGATAGGACCTTATGTAAGAGAAACAGTGACAGGGTACAATGCGTTAATAACAGAGACAGGGGCCAGTGCAATTTAAACAGAAACAAGGCGTTGTACATTAATAATTGAGACAGGATCTAGAGTAATATAAACAGCGACAGGGTCTTGTATAGTATAAAATAGACAAGGTCTAGTGAAATATAAACAGAGATAGGGTCTAGAGTAATATAAACAGAGAAATGGTCGATGCAATATAAAGAGAGACAGGGTCTAGAGTAATACGAACAGATAGATAGTCTAGTGTAATATAAACAGAGACAGGGTCTAGTGTAATATAAACAGAGACAGTGTTTAATGTAATATAAACAGAGACAGTGTCTAGTGTAATATACACAGAGACAGTGTCTAGTGTAATATAAACACAGACAGTGTCTAGTGTATTATAAACAGAGACAGGGTATTCTGTAATATAAACAGTGACAGGGTCTAGTGTAATATAAACAGAGATGGGGTCTAGTCAAATATATACAGAGTCAGGGTCTAGTGCAATATGAACAGAGAACGGGTCTAGAGGAAATATAAACAGAGACATGGTCCAGTGTAATATAAACAGAGACAGGTTCTAGTGTAATACAAACAGAGACAGGGTCTAGTGTAATATAAACAGAGACAGGGTGAGTGTAATATAAGCAGAGACATGTGCTAGTGTAAGATAAACAGAGACGGGGTCTAGTGTAATGTAAAGAAAGACAGGGTCTAATGTAATATTTACAGAGACAGGGTCCAGTGCAATATAGACAGATACAGAGTCTAGTGTAATATAAAGAGAGACTGGGTCTAGCGTAATATAAACAGAGACCGGGTCTCGTGTAATATAAACAGGGACAGGGCCTAGTGTAATATAAACAGAGACAGGGTCCAGTGTAATATAAACAGGGACAGGGCCTAGTGTAATATAAACAGAGACAGGGTATAGATTAATATAAACAGGGACAGGGTTTGGTTTACTATAAACAGAGACAGGGAGAACTGTAACATACACAGAGACAGTGCCAAGTGTATTATAATGAGAGACATGGTCTCGTGTAATATATACAGAGACAGGGCCCAGTGTAATATAAACAGAGTATGGTCTAGAGTAATATAAACAGAGATAGGGCCTAGTGTAAAGTCAACAGATACAGGGCCTAGTGTAATATAAACAGAGACAGGGTCTGGTGAAATATAAACAGAGAGGGGGCCTAGTTTAATATAAACAGAGACAGGGTCTAGTGCAATATAAACAAAGACAGGGTCTAGTGTAATAGAATGAGAGACAGGGTCTAGTGTAATATAAACAGGGAAAGGGTCCAGTGTAATATAAACACAGACAGTGTCTAGTGTATTATAAACAGAGACAGGGTCTACTGTAATATAAACAGAGACTGAGTCTAGTGTAATATAAATATAGACGGGGTCCAGTCAAATATAAACAGAGTCAGGGTCTAGTGCAATATGAACAGAGACCCGGTCTAGAGGAAATATAAACAGAGACATGGTCTAGTGTAATATAAATAGAGACAGGTTCTAGTGTAATATAAACAGAGACAGCGTCTAGTGTAATATAAACAGAGACAGGGACTAGTGTAATATAAACAGAGACAGGGGCTAGTGTAATATAAACACTGTCAGGATCTAGAGTAATATAAACAGAGGCAGGGTCTAGTGTAATATAAACAGAGACAGGGTCTAATGTAATATAAGCAGATAGAGTCCAGCGTAATATAAACAGAGACAGGGTCTAGTGCAATATAAAGAGAGACAGGGTCTAGTTTAATAGAAAGAGAGACAGGGTCTAGTGTAATATAAATAGGGAAAGGGTCTAGTGTAATATAAACACAGACAGTGTCTTGTGTATTATAAACACAGACAGGGTCTACTGTAATATAAACAGAGACAGAGTCTAGTGTAATATAAAAATAGACGGGGTCTAGTCAAATATAAACAGAGTCAGGGTCTAGTGCAATATGAACTGAGACCCGGTCTAGAGGAAATATAAACAGAGACATGGTCTAGTGTAATATAAATAGAGACAGGTTCTAGTGTAATAAAAACAGAGACAGGGTCTAGTGTATTATAAACAGGGACAGGGTCTAGTGTAATATAAAGAGAGACAGGACCTAGTGTAATATAAACAGAGACAGTGCCTAGTGCAATATAAAGGAATACATGGTCTAGTGTAATAGAATATTAAGAGGGTCTAGAGTAATAAAAACAGAGACAGGGTCTAGTGTAATAAAGACAGAGACAGGGTCGAGTGAAATATAAACAGAGGCGGGGTCGAGTGTATTATAAACAGAGACAGGATCTAGTGTAATATAAACAGAGACAGGATCTAGTGTAATATAAACAGAGACAGGGCTAGTTCAATATGAAGAGGGATAGGGTCTGGTGTAATATAAGCAGAGACAGGGTATACTATAATATAAGCAGAGACTGGGCCAAGTGTATTATAAAGAGAGTCAGGGCCTATTGTAATATAAACAGAAGGAGGGACTAGTGTTATATACACAGAGGCAGTGTCCAGTGTAATATAAGCAGAGGCAGGGTCTAGTGTAATATAATCAGAGACAGGATCCAGTGTAATATAAACTGAGACAGGGTCTAGTGCAATATAAAGAGAGACAGGGTCTAGTGTAATATAAGCAGAGATAGGGTCTAGTGTATTATAAACAAAAAGAGGGTCTAGTGTAACATAAACAGAGACAGGGTCTTGTGTAATATATACAGAGACAGGGCCTAGTTTAATATAAAGAGAGACAGGGTCTAGTGTAATAGAAACAGAGACAGGGTCTGGTGTAATATAAGCAGAGACAGAGTCTAATGTAATATAAACAGAGACAGGATCTAGTGTAATATAAACAGAGACAGTGTCTTGTGTAATATAAACAGAGACAGGGCATAGTGTAATATAAACAGAGACAGGGTCTAGTGTAATAGAAAGAGAAAGAGAGTCTCGTGTAATATAAACAGAGTTAGTTTGTAGTGTAATATAAACAGAGACAGGATCTAGTGCAGTATAAATAAATACGTGGTCTAGTGTAATATAAATATAAAGAGGGTCTAGTGTAACATAAACAGAGACAGGGTCTGCTGTAATATAAACAGAGACAGGGTCTAGTGTAATATTAACAGAGACAGGTTTGCGTGTAATTTAAACAGAGACAGGGTCTAGTCTAATATAAACAGCGACAGTATCTAGTGCAGTAATAAATGAGACATTGTGTAAGATAATATAAATGGAGTCGGGGTCTAGCGTAATATAAACAGAGGCACGGAGTTATGCCATAGTCTGTGAGACAGGACATAATGTAATAAACTGATTATGCAGTCTAGTGTAATATCCACAAAAGCACGGTCTAGTGCTGTAACAATTTAGACAGGGTTGAGTGTAATACAAAAAAGACATGGTCTAGTGTTATAATAACTGAGACAGGACCTTATGTAATAGAAACAGTGACAGGGTACAATGTGTTAATAACTGAGACAGGGGCCAGTGTAATTTAAACAGAAACAAGGCGTTGTAGATTAATAATTGAGACAGGATCTAGAGTAATATAAACAGGGACAGGATCTTTTATAATATAAAAAGAGACAAGGTCTAGTGAAATATAAACAAAGACAGGGTCCAGAGTAATATAAACAGAGAAATGATCGATGCAATATAAAGAGAGACAGTGTATAGAATAATATGAACAGACAGATAGTCTAGTGTAATAGAAATAGAGACAGTATCTAGTGTAATAAAAAGAGAGACAGGGTCGAGTGTAATATAAACCGAGACAGTGTCTAGTGTAAAATAAACAGAGACGTAGTGTATTGTAAATAAACATAGACAGGGTCCAGTGTAATAAAAGCAGAGACAGGGTCTTGTGTAATATAAACAGAGACAGTGTCTAGTGTAATATAAAAACAGACAGGCTCTATTGTAATATAAACAGAGACAGTGTCTAGTGCAATATAAACAGAGACATGGTCTAGAGTAAGTTAAACATAGACAGACCTAGTATAATATAAACAGAGACAGGGTCTAGTGTAATATAAACACAGACAGTGTCTAGTGTATTATAAACAGAGACAGGTTCTAGTGTAATATAACCAGAGACAGGGTCTAGTGTAATATAAACAGAGACAGGGTGAGTGTAATATAAGCAGAGACAGGTACTAGTGTAATATAAACAGAGACAGGGTCTAGTGTAATATAATGAAAGACAGGGTCTAGTGTAATATTAACAGAGACACGGTCCAGTGTAATATAAACAGAGACAGGGTCTAGTGTAATATAAACAGATACAGAGTCTAGTGTAATATAAAGAGAGACTGGGTCTAATGTAACATAAACAGAGACCAGGTCTAGTGTAATATAAACAGGGACAGGGCCTAGTGTAATATAAACAGAGACAGGGTATAGAGTAATATAAACAGGGACAGGGTTTGGTGTAATATAAACAGAGACATGGTGTACTTTAACATACACAGAGACAGTGCCAAGTGTATTATAAAGAGAGACAGGGTCTAGTGTAATATAAACAGAGACAGGACCTAGTGTAATATAAACAGTGTATGGTCTAGTTTAATATCAACAGAGACAGGGCCTAGTGTAATGTAAACAGATACAGGGTCTAGTGTAATATAAACAGAGACAGGGTCTAGTGTAATATAAACAGCGAGTAAACTTGCAAGGCCCCCGTGTCCACAGTAACTTACATGAGGTCAGCCTGCTGGATGGAACCTTGAGTGCCCTGAGCTTGATCTCCGGTGTCTCCAGTCCCGACTGCCCCCTTACATCAGGATCCCCTCACTTTTATACCATGTAGTGATCCATCTCTGGCACCTGACTCTTCTTTGTCTTCTCTGCTGGATTTTGGCAGGAAGCGAGGGAAGGAAGCTGGAACTTCTCTAATCTGTGATTTAAAAGGAAACTTTCCCTGGTTCCCGGCCATTACTTTTCTTCAGTAATTTTCTCTTTATCCCGATTCTACCCTGCCTACAATTAATTATGTCATTCTTACATAAGAAATAGGAGCAGGGATAGGCCAATCGGCCCCTCGAGGCTGCTCCACCATTCAATAAGATCATGGCTGATCTGATCCTAACCTCAAATCTTCTATCACTCTGCAGCCACCCGAACCCATGTGATCTCCCGAGAGAGGCAAAAAACCAGATAAAGACCCATTGGCCAATTTGGGAGAAAAAAATCTGAGAAATTCCTCTCCGACCCATCTAGGCGATCGTAATTCTTCCAGGAGATCACTCTGTCCCTATATTTTCTACAGCACTTACCTTCTGTAAAGGCGATCTCCACCCCAGCCAGGAACAGGAATAAAGCCATCTCCTGAAATCTAACACAGAATTAGAACACAGTAGGAGCAGAACCAGGCTACATGGCCCCTGGGCCCACTCCACTACCCACAGGGCCATGACCATTCCGAACCTAGACTCATGTCCAATTTCCTGCCCGCTCCCCATAACCCTTAATTCCCTTTACTTCTAGGAAACTATCTATTTCTGTTTTAAATTTATTTAATGATGTAGCTTCCACAGCTTTCTGGGGCAGCAAATTCCACAAAGCTACCACCCTCTGAGTGAAGAAGTTTCTCCTCATCTCAATTTTGAAAGAGCATCCCCTTATTTTAAGATTTTGCCCCCTAGTTCTAGTTTCACCCATCATTGGGAACATCCTCATCGCATCCAGCTGATCAAGCCCCTTCTCAATCTTATATGTTTCAATCAGATCGCCTCTCATTCTTCTGAACTCCAATGAGTAGAGTCCCAATCTACTCAACCTCTCCTCATATGACCACCCCCTCATCCCCGGGATTAACTGAGTGAACCTTCTTTGTACTGACTCGAGAGCAAGTATGTCTTTTCTTAAGTATGGACACCAAAACTGTATGCTGTATTCCAGGTGCAGTCCAACCAATACCTTGTATAACTGCAGCAATACCTCCCTGTTTTTATATTCTATCCCCCTAGCAATAAAAGCCAACATTCCATTGGCCTTCTTGATCACTTGTGTATACTAACTTGATCACTTGTGCAAACTAACTTTTTGAGTTTCGTGCACCAGGACACCCAGATCCCTTTGTACTACAGTACTTTCCAGTTTCTTGCCATTCAGATAATAACTTGCTCTATGATTTTTCCTGCCAAAGTGCGGAACCTCACACTTTCCAGTATTGTATTCCATCTGCCAAATCTCTGCCCACTTACTTAGCCTGTCTATGTCACTTTGCAGGTTTCTTATGTCCTCCTCACTCACTACTTTCCCTCCCATCTTTGTATCATCTGCAAACTTTGATATGTTACACTCGGCCCCTTCCTCCAAATCGTTAGTATAGATTGTAAAGAGTTGGGGACCCAGCACTGACCCCTGCAGAACACCACTAGTTACTGATTGCCAGCCTGAGAATGAACCATTTATCCCAACTCTCTGCTTTCTGTTAGAAAGCCAATGCTCCACCCACGCCAGAATATTACCCCCAATCCCGTGATTTTTTATCTTGAGCAATAATCTTTTGTGTGGCACGTTGTCAAATGCCTTTTGGAAATCTAAATACACTACGTCCACTGGTTCTCCTTTATCTACCCTGTATTTTACTTCCTCAAAGAACTCAAGCAAATTTGTCAAACATGACTTCCCCTTCATGAAACCATGCTGAGTTTGTCCTATTAAATTATGTTTATGCAAATGTCCCGTTACTGTCTCCTTAATAATGGACTCTAACATTTTACCAACCACAGATGTTAGGCTAACAGGTCTATAGTTTCCAGCCTTCTGCCTACTACCCTTTTTAAATAAGGGTGTTACATGAGCAGTTTTCCAATCTGCTGGGACCTTTGCTGAGTCCAGTGAGTTTTGGAAAATTATTACCAATGCATCCACAATCCCTACCGGCACTTCCCTCAAGACCCTAGGATGTAAGCCATCAGGTCCAGGGGATTTATGCGGCTTAAGTCCCATTATTTTACCAAGTACCACTTCCTTAGTGATTTTAATCGTATTTAGCTCCTCTCCCCCTAGAGCCCCCTGTTTGCCCAGTGTTGGGATATTCTTAGTGTCCTCTACCGTAAAGACTGATACAAAATATTTGTTCAGCGTTATTGCCTTCTCCATATTTCCCAGCATTAATTGTCCAGTCTCATCCTCTAAGGGACCAACATTTACTTTAGCCAAACTTTTTCTATAACTATAGAAACTTTTGCTATCCTTTTTTATATTTTTCGCTAATTTACTTTCATAATCTATCTTCCCTTTCTTAATCAATCTTTTAGTTATTTTTTGCTGTCTTTTAAAGACTTCCCAATCTTCTATCCTCCCACTAGATTTTGCTACCTTATATACCCTATTTTAGTCGGATACTATCCTTAATTACTTTAATTAGCCACGGATGGCTATATTTTATTTTACACCCTTTTTTCCTCAGTGGAATATATTTTTTTTGGAAGTTGTAAAATAACTCCTTAAATGTACACCACTGATCATGTACCGTCTTACCATTTAATCTATTTTCCCAGTCCACTCTAATCAATTCCGCTCTCATACCTTCATATTCTCCTTTATTCAAGTTCAGCACGCTTGCTAGAGATCCAACCTTCTCACCCTCTACTTGAATATGGAATTCAACCATGATATGGTCACTCATTCCAAAGGGATCCTTTACTAGGACATTTTTAATGAATCCTGTCTCATTACACAGGACCAAATCTAAGGTTGCTTGCCCCCAGTCGGTTCATTTACATACTGCTCAAGAAACCCATCCCTAATACACTCAATGAACTCAACCTCAAGGCTGCTCTGCCCAATTTGATTTGTCCAGTTAATATGATAGTTAAAATCCCCCATAATTATAGCTGTTCCTTTATTACAAGCCTCAACTATTTCCTGATTAATACTCCGTCCAACAGAGTTGCAACTGCTCGGAGGCCGATAGACTACGCACACTAGTTTTTTTTTCCCCTTATTATTCATTATCTCTACCCAAACTGTTTCACTATCCTGCTCCTTTGACGCAATATAATTTCTCTATATTATAGTGATTCCTTCCTTTATTAACATAGCCACCCCACCTCCCCTCCCTTCCTGCCTGTCCTTCCTGATTGTTAAATAACCTGGTATGTTTAATTCTCAGTCATGGTCACCCTGCAGCCATGTTTCTGTAATGAGCACAAGATCATACCCATATGTCGTTATTTGTGCCGTTAACTCATTCATTTTGTTACGAATTCTACGTGCATTCTGATAAAGAACTTTCAAATATGTTTTGCGACACTTACTTCCTGTTTTTTCCCCTTTTACTACTTTACCTTTTACTCCATACCTTCTGTCCCTTCCTGACAGGTTCTGTTTTTTAATTTCCCCACTGCTACCTAAGTCTATGATCTTCTCCGTTGTCATTTCTATTATTTGCTCTCTAGAAACCTCCCCCCCACTAATTAGTTTAAAGCCCTCTCTACAGCCCTAGTTATATTATTCGCCAGGACTCTAGTCCCAGCACTGGCCAAGTGGAGTCCATCCCAACAGAACAGCTCCCTCCTGTCCCAGTACTGGTGCCAGTGTCCCAAAAGCAAAACCCATTTCTCCCACACCAGTCTTTGAGCCACGCATTTAACTCTTTAATTTTATTTATCCTAGCCAAGTTTGCTCGTGGCTCAAGTAATAACCCACAGATTATTACCCTTGAGGTTCTGTTTTTTAATTTGAGCCCTAGCTGCTCATACTCCTTTAACAGAACCTTCTTCCTTGTCCTATCTATGTCGTTTGTACCAACATGGACCACGACAACTGGATCCTCCCCCTCCCACTCCAAATTTCTTCCCAGCCCAGAAGATATGTCCTTAACCCTGGCACCGGGCAGGCAACACAGCCTTCGGGACTCCCGCTCTTGACTGCAGAGAACCCTATCTATCTCCCTAATGATACTATCCCCTACCACTACAGCATTTCTTTTTCTCCCTCCACTTGAATGGCCCCCTGCACCACGGTGCTGTGGCCAGGTTGCTCATCCACCCTGGAGTCCCCGATCCTGCCCTCACAGGGAGTAAGAACCTCAATCCAGCTTGACAAGAGAAAGGGCTGCAGCTCCTTCAACACTACATCCTGGATCCCTGTACCTTCCTCACTCGTAGTCACATCATCCTGTCACTGACACGGACTACAGCTGCAGTAATTAATTTCATAGGTGTGACCACCTCCTGAAACATAGAGTCCAGGAACTTCTCCCCCTCCCTGATGTGTCGCAGTGTCTGAAGCTCGGTCTCAAGCTCTTTAACATGGAGCTTGAGTTCCTCTAGCAGCAAACACTTATTGCAAATGTAATCACCGTGAGCCTCAATGGGGTCCACCAGCTCCCACATTTCGCAACAGTGACACATCACCTGTTCACCCATTTCTGTGTAATTCATTAAATTTCTTATTTTTAGTTATGAAGACCCTCTGCCCCGATATAGATGATAATATTACACCACTATTTAATAGGACTTACCAACTTAAAGGTATAGAAGAGAAGGAAGAGAACTGATTAGTTGATCACCAACCTCCCTCGTGGAAGCTCTCTGGGGGATCTATCCGGTTGAGTTGTCTCACTGCTCCACGTCCACAGTGTTGGATTAGCCTGAGCGAGGGAAGCAAAACAGAGCAACAAGCACCCCCTCACCTCCCACTTGCTCGAACTCTGCCACTTAGCAAAGTCTGCTTAAACTCAATGCGATTGCACTCAGCCTGCAGCTCTAAGCCCGCCCCTTTTTATACCCGGATTCTACTTCCGGTTTCAACTCCCCAACAGCTTAATTTACCCTAAAAAATTAAACTTACTTCAAATAATTCACTTTTTTACTCACTAAAATTCAGTAAATGCACTTAAAAGACTTTTTCTGCCACTTAGCAAAGTCTGCTTAAACTCAATGCATTGGCAGGTCTAAGAAGCAGTGATACAGTATCTACACAAATTTAACAGAGAGATATGTCATTCACAGTGCAACATGCGGTACACAATAGAACTACATATGCACAGTGATAACACTGTGATAATTCACCCACAGTGACAGTGTCAGTAAGACAATAAAACTCCATGTACACCATGATAACAGTGTGATACATCACCCACAGGGACTGTGTTAATAACACAATAGAACTACATGTACACAGTGATAACAGTGTGATAATTCACCCACAGTGAGAGTGTCATTAACACAATAGCAATACAAGTACACATTAATAACTGTATGATAATTCACCCACAGAGACAGTATCAGTAACACAGTAGAACTCCATGTACACTGTGATAAAAGTGTAATAAGTCACCCACAGTAAAATACCAATAATATAATTGGAAATATTTGTACACCGTTATAATTTCACTGAAACAGCTCTTATCAAAGTCACAAATGACACCTTATGTGTCTGTGACCAATGGCGGGGGAGTCCAGAACTAGGGGTCACAATCTAAGGATAAGGGGTAAGCCATTTAGGACAGAGATGAGGAGGAATTTCTTCACCCAGAGAGTGGTGAACCTGTGAAGTTCTCTACCACAGAAGGCAGTTAAGGCCAACATATTAAATATATTCAAGAATGAGTTAGGTATAATTCTTATGGCTAAAGGGATCAAGGAATATGGGGAGAAAGCAGGGACAGAGTACTGAATTTGGATGATCAGCCATGATCTCATTAATAGCAGAACGGGCTTGAGGGGCCGAATGGCCTACTCCTGCTTCTATCTTCTATTTTTCTATGTTTCTATATAAACTATCCTTCCTCATCCTCCTCGAAACGTCTGCAGCCTTTGACACGGGCGACCACACCGTCCTCCTCCAACGACTTTCGTCCATCACCCAGCTGGGTGGAACTGCCATTCGTAGCCAGAGAGTCACCTGCAATGGGTTCTCTTCCTGCTCCCGCACCCTTACCTCTGGAATCCCTTTTGGATCTATCCATGACTCCCTCCTAGTTCTCATCTTCATGCTTCCCCTCAGTGATATTATCGAAAAACACAGCGTCAGGTGCCACGTATACGCTGATGACACCCAGCTCTACCTCTCTCGACCACTCCACTGTTTCTGATTTGTCACACTGCTTATCCGACATCCAGCACATGATAAGCAGAAATTTCCTTCAACTAAATATTGGGTAGTCCGAAGCCATTGCATTCGGTCCCACCACAAACTCTGTTTGTTAGCCAGTGACTTCATCCCTCTCCAAGGCAGCGTGACAAATCGGAGGCAGTGGAGGGGTCGAGAGAGATGGTGGCGAGGTAGAGCTTGTTGTTGTCAGTGTGTACGTGGAACCTGACGCTGTGTTTTCGGATGATATCTCCGAATGGCAGCATGTGGCTGAGCCAGACCGTTTGCAACATTGGTGTCCTATTTGCCCCTAAATTGAGCTTCAAACCACATATTCGCTCCATCATCAAGGCCGCCTACTTCCACCTCAGTAACATAGCCTGTCTCCATCCCTGCCTCAGAGCATCAGCTGTTGCAACCCTCATCCACGCCTTTCTAGCTTCTAGACGTGACTATTCCACTGCTGTCCTTGCCGGCATCTCATCTTCCACGCTCCATAAACTTGAGCTCACCCAATTCTCCGCTGCCAACTGCCTAACTCGCAGAAAGTCTCGTCCACCCATCATCCCTGTGCTCGCTGACCTCCATTAGCTCAGAGTCCAGCAGCACCTCGATTTTAAATTCTCATCTTTGTTTCCAAATCGTTGCATATCTTTGCTCCTCCCTATCTCTGTAACCACCCCAACCCTACATCACTCCGAGAGTTTTCCCTCTATCTCCTTCTTTAAAACGCTCCTTAAAATTACCTCTTTGCCCAAGCTTTTTTTGAGCGAACACCTCCTTATGTGGCTCGGTGTGAAATTTTGTTTGATAACGTTCCTGGGAATAATTTTAATATATTAAAGGCGCTATATAAATGCAGGCTGTTATTGTTGATAATACGGCTCCCAGTACAGCACCAATAACACAAAAGGAAATACATGTACCAAAGCAAAATACTGTGGATGCTGGAAACCTGAAATAGAAACAAAAAACTGTGGAAATACTCAGCATTTCAGGCAGCATCAGTGGAAAGAGAAACAGCGTTAAAATTTCAGGGTGATTAATTTTATCAGAACTTGATAAAGTTAGAGATTTAACGGTTTTATGCAAGTGTAGGGCAGGGAAAAGGGTGAGGGGAGGAAAGAACAAAAGGGAAGATCTGTGATATGGTGGAAGGCAGGAGAGATTAAAATACAAAAGGGATGATGATGCAAAGCAAAAAAGAGTTGCTAATGGGACAAATACAGACACAAAATATGGGTCCAGAGGAGGCATAAATGGCAACAGCAGAATCATTAACAACAGCTGTTGTCAGAAAAAATGGGAGCTGTGGCTATGATCTGAAATTGTTGAATTTAGTGTTGAGGCCAAAAGTTTGTAAAGTGCCAAATGGAAAGATGATGTGCTGTTCCTCGAGCTTCCGTTGAGCTTCATTTAAAAAGTTTTGGAGGCCAAGGGCAGAGAGGTCAAATTGGGAGAGGGATGGAGAATTAAACTAACAAGATCAGGTTCACGATTGAGGACTGAACGCAGCAGTTCAGAAATGTGATCACCCGATCTGCATTTGGAATCCCCAATGTAGAGGAGACCACATCGTGAGCAGCGAATACAGTATACTAAACTGCAAGAAGTACAATTAAATATATTCACAACGTCATAACAGTGTGATATACCACTCACAGTGAAACACCAAGAACACAATAGGAAATATAAGTACACAGTTGTAATAGTGTGATAATACTTCTCACATTCAAATACCAAGAACACATAGGAAATATATGTGCACAGTTGTAATAGTGTGATAATACTTCTCACATTGAAATACCAATAACACAATAGGAAATATATGTACACAATTATAATAGTGTGATACCACTCACAGTGAAATATCAAGAACACAACAGGAAATATATGTACAGAGCTATAATAGTGTGATAATACAAATCAGTGAAATACCAATAACACAATAGGAATTTTATGCACACAGTTATAATAGTGTGACAATACCAGTCATAGTGAAATACCAATAAAACAATAACAACACTGTCCAGGGTCCCAAAGACTCCTTCCAGGTGAAACAGCGATTTACTTGTAGTTCTTACAATTTAAGATACTGTATTCACTGCTCATGATGCGGTCTCCTCTACATTGGGGAAACCAAACGCAGATTTGTGGAGAACCTCGGTTCAGTCCTTAAGGGTTACCCCGAGCTTCTGGTCGCCTGTCACTTTAATTCTCCACTCCCACTCTGATCTCTCCGTGCTCGGCCTCTTATACTGTTCCAATGAAGCTCAACGTAAGCTCGAGGAACAGCGCCTCATCTTTCGATTAGGCACTTTACAGCTTTCTGAACTCAACATCGAGTTCAACAATTCCAAACCATAACCTCGGCTCCATCATTTTTTCACTCTTTCACATGGCAGCGGTTGATCACCTGCCATTGCCATTGACACTTCATCTAGAGTCATCTTTTATTACTTAACTTGTCCCATTACCATGTCCTTTAGCATTGCACCATCATCCCTTTAGTCTCTTAATCTCTCCTGCCTTCCAGCCTATCAGAGAACTTCCCTTTTGTTGGTTCCTCTCCTCCTCCCTCTCCCTGACCCTACACTTGCTTAAACATCTGATACATCTCCAACACTTTCCAGTTCTGACGAAGGGTCATCGACCTGAAACGTTAACTCTGTTTCTCTCTCTACAGTTGCTGTCTGACCTGCGGAGTATTCCCAGCACTTTCTGTTTTAATTTAGGAAATATATGTACACAAATATAATAATGATGATAACACCGCTCACAGTAAAATACCAATAAGGCAATACGAAATATATGGACACACTGCTCACAGTGAAATATCAATAACACAATAGGAAATATATGTACACATTTATAATAGTGTGATACCACTCACAGTGAAATATCAAATACACAATAGGAAATATAGGTACACAGTTATATCAGTGTGATAATACCACTTACAGTGACATATCAATACCACAATAGGAAATATATAATAACAATCAGAGGGCAATAGCAATAAGAAAATAGGAAACATATCACCACAGTTACAATAGTGTGAAAATAACACTCACAGTGAAGTACCAATAACACAATAGGAAATATATGGACACATTTATAATATTGTGATAATACCATTCACAGTGCAGCGATATATGCTGTTGAATTTCAATAAAAACTCACTTGGTGCAAATAGACTGGTACCACTGAAGAGGCTGCTCTGTGGAAAACACATTAAATCAAACATTGGAGAACCAGGCACTCAAATTAGGTTGTGATTCCGTTAAAGGGAAGGTATTCTTCCGTTAAAGGGGATAAAATATACCGTGACATGGTGGAAATGACACAGTTAAGGGGGAGAAGCATTCCCGGTAAATAGGAGCAGTGATACAGTTCACCAATGATTCCCATAACTAGTAACTGACTCCAATACTTTCCTGGAACGCCGATAGCTGCAATGACGGGATAGTAAAGGGCAAACACCTGACATTTTGGTGACCCGTACATTTCTCTCAGAAGCTCTGCACCACACTCACAGATTGTCACATTTATACCTGATGTCAGGCCCCAGGGAGATAATCAAATGGCTTGATCTTATATATTAATTACAGTAATTGAAACAAGCAGATTAGTCCAGCCGCTGCCAGGATGGTGTTGAAGTTTTGATGGAATAGAATGTCTTTCAATAATCCTGACCCGACTCTGAAGTAAAATGCCCAGAGATTACAGGATGATCCTTGATACTTTTCTTCATTTCGAGGTCTCAGCACAAGGTCGAACTGCACAGAGAAACACTGGTCCTGCAGCCAAAAAACGCTTCCAAGTTCTCGCTGCTGGTCATTATCCAGCTCCAGTCCGTGTAAGCTTTCTCCAAATTCCTCTGGGAGTGTGCACCCACTGTCTGTGCATACATTGTGGACAGCTTCATTTAAGCAAGGTTAATTTCAGTGTGGACAGGTCCAGTTCAGCGCAGCTACATTCAGTGTGGACAGGGCCAGTTCAACACGCTTACATTCAGTGTGGATAGGTACAGTTCAGTACAGTTACTTTCAGTGTGTACAGGTCCAGTTCAACACAGTTACATTCAGTGTGGACAGGTCCTGTTCAGCAGAGTTACATTAATTGTGGACTGGTCCAATTCAGCATGGTTATATTAAGTGTGGACAGGTCCAATCCAGCACAGTTACATTCAGTGCGGACAGGTCCAGTTCAAGACAGTTAGGTTCAGTGTGGACAGGTCCAATTCAGCTGAGTTAGATTCAGTGTGGACAGGTCCAATTCAGCTGAGTTAGATTCAGTGTGGAGAGGTCCAGTTCAGCACAGCTACATTCAGTGTGGACTGCTTCAGTTCAGCACGGTTACATTAAGTGTGGGCAGGTCCAGTTCAGCAGAGTTACATTCAGTGTGGGCAGGTCCAGTTCAACACAGTTACCTTCAGTGTGAACCGGTCCAGCTCAGCACTGTTAAAGTCAATGTGGACAGGTCCAGTTCACCACAGTTACATTCTGTGTGGACAGGTCCATTTCCACACAGTAATATTCAGTGTGGACAGGTCCAGTTCAACACATTTACATTCAGTGTGGACAGGTCCAGTTCCACAATGTTACATTCAGTGTGGACAGGTCCAGTTCTGCACATTTACATTCAGTGTGGACAGGTCCAGTTCCACACATTTACATTCAGATTGGACAGGTCCAGTTCAACACATTTACATTCAATGTGGACAGGTCCAGTTCACCAAAGTCACATTCAGTGTGGATAGGTCCAGTTCATCACAGTAATATTCAGTGTGGACAGGTCCAGTTCAACACATTTACATTCAGTGTGGACAGGTCCAGTTCCACAATGTTACATTCAGTGTGGACAGGTCCAGTTCTGCACATTTACATTCAGTGTGGACAGGTCCAGTTCCACACATTTACATTCAGTGTGGACAGGTCCAGTTCCACACATTTACATTCAGATTGGACAGGTCCAGTTCAACACATTTACATTCACTGTGGACAGGTCCAGTTCCACAATGTTACATTCAGTGTGGACAGGTCCAGTTCTTCACATTTACATTCAGTTTGGACAGGTCCAGTTCAACACATTTACATTCAGTGTGGACAGGTCCAGTTCCACAATGTTACATTCAGTGTGGACAGGTCCAGTTCTGCACATTTACATTCAGTGTGGACAGGTCCAGTTCAACTTATTTACATTCAGTGTGGACAGGTCCAGTTCCACAATGTTAAATTCAGTGTGGACAGGTCCAGTTCTACTCATTTACATTCAGTATGGACAGGGCCAGTTCAACACATTTACATTCAATGTGGACAGGTCCAGTTCACCACAGTTACATTCAGTGTGAATGGGTCCAGTTCATCACAGTAATATTCAATGTGGACAGGTCCAGTTCCACACATTTACATTCCGTGTGGACAGGTCCAGTTCAACACAGTTACATTCAGTGTAGACAGGTCTAGTACAACTGAGTTACATTCAGTGTGGACAGGTCCTAATCTGGATGCTTACATCGAGTGTTGACTGGTCGAATTGATCCCGGCTACATTCAGTATAATTCAGCTCAGCGTGTTTAGTGGCTGTCTTAGTGGATCACGGCGGTAGTAATGACTGTGATGAAGCTAAAGTTGAAATTGACAAAGTTTAATCGGAAATTAGAACTGTCTGGTAGGATGTCAGATCTGACCAGGCTGCTGGGCCTGACATGAACAACAGAGAATTTGGCTAGAAAACCTGCAGAAATGTATAATTCATCTGCTGAGGCAAAGAATGGACGAACAGCGTTGTCATAAGTGGAGTGCATCATAAACAGAGATTAAACGTGGGAATTTGGTGAGAGTGGGAGTTCGGTGCAGAGGAGGCAGGCGGTGCTGCTTTTGCTTCCAAGACTTGTATTCCTTCGTGTACCCGGTGACTATTTAATTTAATCTACCTTCAACTTAAACTAGATCAAGTAATAAGTCAAAATACTAAAAACTATGGTGCAGATGTTCCGATCTGTACGAGTCTGTATGCGCTGTGTACTCAGCTGTAGGGACATCAGAAATGCCGGTTTCAGGCATGCACTGCACATGCGCTGGAAACCAGCATTTCCGATCTGTCAAGAAAGTTCTTGATAGATTCTCTGCCTGCCCAGGATAAGGGCCTCTGTGGGTGGAGAGTTCCGCTTTTTGGAGACCCTCTGCCAGCAGAAAACAATTAAATTCTTGCGCCTGGTAAAAGCAAGCATGAGGCCTGCTTTTACCAGGATAAGAGTTGAAAAAAGTTTAAAAACAGTTTCGACTGATTTTTCATTGAAAAATAGTTTAAAGAAAGGTAAGTTTATTTTTAGCCCCGTTAAAAACTTATATTATTTTTTTCCAAAAATAAATTTTTTGTTTAAAATACTTAATTTATTGTAATTTAAAGTCATTTTAAAAGTGTGATGGTTTTTTAAAATTTATTTAAAGTTTTACTATGTTTTGGTGGCGAGCTCTATTAATATATTTGACAGGTCTTCCTGTCAAATGTATGAAGGGAGATTCCCTTCTCTGATTGGCTCTCCATAGCGCACGTGATCCCAGGGACGCTGCGAACCGCCTGTGCCTCTGGGCTACGTGACCCTGCACACTGGCAGTTGGGAGAGGCCCAGGAATGGAACTCTGTGCCTCCCGGGAGCCCTCCGGTCCAAGCGCAGATTTTTCCAGAGCGCCTGCGATCGGAATTTCTGGGCCTATAACTTAAGTTGACTAAATCCAAAAAGTTTAATTAAATAAATAAATACAACACTGTTAGACAGGGATGGCAGTGCAGAAGGTGTGCAATAACTACAGCATGTGATTGTTTGTGGAAAGCATCGCGATTCCGGAGAACCACATCTGCAGTAAGTGTCTGCATCTCGAGGAACATCAGCTCAGAGTTGTTGCGCTGGTCTCCAAGGTACAGACATTGTGGGGCTTCATGGAGTTCGAGAGCTTGCTGGACACTTTGCACCTCCTGTTAGCACTTGTGGGATGTGGTCATGGGATGCCAAGGGGTTAGTGACTGGGCTTGGCGAATTCAGCAACACCCGCGAACTTCCCTGCAGGTTTAGCACTGGCGCTAACACTTACCACCTTGCCCCCTAGTGCCTCGCAGTTTGTGACGTCATAAAGTGCCCAGGCCCCGTTCCCGCCCAGCATCTGAAATTGCCTCCTGCCCCCTCCTGTATTGCCGGGCATCAGCAACGGCAGGAAGAGGAGGCATTGTTACCTCGGCTGGCTGCCTGGGGAACACTAATTAAAGGCAGTGGCATTATTTGCACCAGTCTGATGCCTGCTGAAAGTTTTCCATGCTTTATTGCTGCATGTCAAAGGCCTCCACTCTCTGAGAGTGTTTGGGGCTGTAATGGCAGTCGAACAGGTCGCTTGGCAACACAGAACTGAGCACAAGCATGTTATGTAGCATCATTGGCCCTTCACTTTAAGCGAGGGAAACAGCCTCCGATGGCCGTATCTTTGCACTCCACATTGTTCAGCACACTGCTGCTACCGCCCCACACTTTAGCGCCCTAAGAGAATTGGTTAGCGCTTGATTTAGCTCTCCATTTCCCTCTTGGAGCGCTAAAGCTCAATTTCCCGGGAACAGAAAAAGATTATCGCCTGCCGATGCTTTTCCGAGATTTCAAAAGTTATCGCCCCAAACGGGGTGCTATGGAATTTCTAGCCTTTTATCCAAGAGGCAGTCACATCCCTTAGGATAAGAGGTGGTACCAATCAGGTCTAACAAAGGAGGGTGTGATTGCGACTCAAGCAGTTAAGGGGACCCCAGGTGCAGTGCTGGAGGAGCCTCGACGTTTGTCCCTTTCCAACAAGTACGAGGGACCTGCGGCCTGTGTGAAAGAAGGAAAATCTGCAGCGTGAATGAGCAAACTGACCATGGCACTGTGGTACATGAGGGCGTTCAAATGGTGGAGTGAAAAGGAATGTGGTGCTGGTAAGGGACAGTATAGCCAGGGGATAGATACAATTCTCTGCAGCCGCGATTGGGAGTTCCGAGATTGTGTTGCCTGCCCAGTGCCAGGGATAAGGACTTCTCTACGCAGCTGGTGAAGCACTTGAAGTGGGAGATGGAGGATCCAGTTGTCGTGTTCCATGCAGGAACCAACGACATAGGCAGAACTAGGAATGAGGTTCTGCTGAGAGAGTTTGAGGTGCTAGCATCCAAATTAAAAAGCAGAACCTTAAAGGTTACCTGAGTCACGCACAAATTGGCATAGCCTGAAACAGGTTAGAGGTTTAAATGCGTGGCTCAATGAGTGGTATGGAAGGAAGGGTTTTCGATTCATTGGGCACTCGCACCAGTATTCCGAGAACAATACACCGTGGAACCAACCAGTGAAGAGGTTATTTTAGATCTTGTCTTGTGTAATGAGACAGGGTTAATTAATAATCTCATAGTAAGTGATCCTCTGGTGAAGAGTGACCACAACATAACATAATTTCACATTGAGTTCAAGAATGACGGACTAAAGTCCGAAACAAGAGTCTTAAACTTAAATAAAGCCAATAACAAAGGTACAAGGGGCGAGTTAACAAAGGTAGCTTCAGAAAATTGATTAAAAGATATGACAGTCGATAAGCAATGGTGAACATTTAAAGAAATATTTCATAATTCTCAACGAAAATACATTTCATTAAGATACATAAACATCACGGGAAAAGTGATCCATCCATGACTAACTTAGGAGGATAAGGAAAGTATTAGATTAAAAGAGGTTTATAACGTTGTCATGAAGTGTAGTAAGCCTGAGAATTGGGCGAGTTATAAAAAACAGCAATGTTGGCCAAAACCTTGATAAAGAGGGAGAAAGTACAAACAGATTGTAAGAGCTTCTACAAGTATATAAAAAGGAAGAAATCACAGAAACCCCACAGTGCAGATAGAGGCCATTTCGGCCCAGCGAGCCTGCACCGACACATATCCCACCCGATCCCCGTAACCCCATGTATTTAATCCCCCTAACACTAAGGGTCAATTTATCACAGCCAATCAACCTAACCCACACATCTTTGGACTGTGGGAGGAAACCGGAGCACCCGGAGGAAACCCATGCAAACACGGGGAGAATGTGCAAACTCCACACAGACAGTCACCCGAGGCCGGATTCGAACCCGGGTCCCTGGCACTGTGAGGCAACAGTGCTAACCACTATGCCACCATGCAAGAGAGTGGCGGAAGTAAGCATAGGTCCCTTAGAGGCTGAGACTGTAGAACGTATAGCGAGGAATCAGGAAATGGCAGTAACGTTAAAAATATTTTGTATCTGTCTTCACCATAACAAACACAAAAAACAGACCAGACATAGTGGGGGGCCAATCGTCTAATGAGAGTGGGGAACTTAAAGTAATCAATATTAGTAAAGAAAAATACTGGGTAAATTAATGGGACTAAAATCCGTCAAATCCCCTGTACATAATGGTCCAGATTCTAGGGTCCTCAAAGAGGTGACTGCAGAGATAATGAATGCGTTGGTAGAAATTTTCCAAAATTGCCTACATTCTGGAAGGGTCCCAGTGGATTGAAAGATAGAAAATATAACACCGCTACGCCAGAAAAAAGGGAGAGAGAAAACAGGGAACTACTGACCAGTTAGCCTGACGTCAGTCATTGGGAAGATGCTGGAATCCATTGTTAACGAAGTGGTATCAGGACACTGAGACAATCATAACATGATTGGGCAGAGTGAACATGGTTTCATGAAAGGGAAATCGTGTTTGAAAAATTTATTAGATCCTTTTAAGGACATAATTAGCAGGGTAGATAATCCCTTCGCCTAATTCATTAATTTATATGGAAACTAACTGTGGCACTGCATCAGTAACAGCCTTTCAACCTGAAAATTACCGATTTACTCTCTCTGTTTTCTGTCCTTTAACCAATCTTCTTTGGTAGGAAAAATCTAAAAACAAAATATTTTTTATCTGCTGAGAAAATATTAAATGTTGGCGTTCAGCGGGATTTGACTTACTTGTACACAAAACAGAGAAATAACATAAGAACGTATGAACATAAGAAACAGGAGCAGGATTAGTCCAGTCGGTCCCAGGAGCCTGCTCCGCCATTCAATAAGAATTGGCTGAAGTAATCTTGGCCTCAACACCACTTTCCCGCTCTCTTCCCATGCCCCTTGACTCCCTTATAGTTCAAATATCTGTCAGTCTCCGCCTTGAATATATTCAATGACTCCAACTCCACAGCTCTCTGGGGTAGAGAATTCCAAAGATTCACGATCCTCTGACAAAAGAAATTCCTCCTCATCTCTGTCTTAAATGGGCGACCCCTTATTCTGAAATTATGCCCCCTAGTTCTAGAGACGCCCACTAAGGGAAACATCCTCTCAGCATCCACCCTGTCAATCCCCCTCAGAACCTTATATGTTTCAATAAGATCACCTCTCATTCATCTCAGCTCCAATGAGTATAGGCCCAAGCTGCTCAATCTTTCGTCATACGTCAACCCCTTCATCCCAGGAATCAACCGAGTAAAACTTCTCGGCGCTGCCTCCAAATGCAAGTATATCCTTCCTTAAGTATGGATACCAAAACTGTATGCAGTACTCCATTTGCAGTCTCGCCAGTGCCCTGTAAAGTTGCATCTAAACTTCCCTACTCTTATATTCCATACCCCTTGCAATAAAGGCCAACATTCCATTACGCATCCTAATTATTTGCTGTAGCTGCATGTTAACTTTTTGTGTTGCATGTCCTGGGACCCCCAGATCCCTTTGTACCGCAGCATTTTGTAGTCTCACACCATTTAAATAATAATTTGCTTCTTCATTCTTCCTTCCAAAGTGGATAACCTTACATTTCCCACATTATACTCCATCTGCCAAATTGTTGCCCACTCACTTAACCTATCTATATCCATTGGTAGACACTTTCTGTCCTCCTCACAACTTGCTAACCAACCTATCTTTGTATCATCAGTAACTTTGGCTACAGTACACTCGGACCCTTCATCCAAGTCATTAATATAGATTGTAAACAGCTGAGACCACTGCACTGATCCCTGTGGCACCCCACTAATTACTGACTGCCAACCAGAAAATAACCCATTTATCCCGACTGTCTGTTTTCTATTAGTAGCCAATCCCCAATCCATGCCAATATTTTACCCCCAACCCCGTGCGCTCTTATCTTGTGCAGTAATCTTTTATGTGGCACCTTATCGAATGCCTTCTGGAAATCCAAATACACTAAATCTACTGGTTCCCCTTTATACACCCCGTTTGTTACATCCTAAAAGAGCTCTACCAAATTTGTCAAACACGATTTCCCTTTCATCAAACCATGTAGACTCTGCTTGATTGTCTTATGATTTTCTGAATGTCCTGCTGTTACCTCCTTAATAATGTCTTCCAGCATTTCCCCAATGCCAGATGTTAGGCTAACTGGCCTATAGTTTCCTGCTTTCTGTATCCCTCTTTTCTTGAACAGTAGCGTTACATTTGCGTTTTTCCAATCCGCTGAGACCTTTCCAGAATCCACAGAATTTTGGTCGATTACAACCAACGCATCCATTATCTCTGCAGCCACTTATTTCAAGACCCTAGGATGCAGGCCATCGGGTCCAGGGGACTTGTTGGCCTTTAGCCACGTTAGTTTGCCTAGTACTTTTTCTTGTCGATAGAGATTGTTTGAAGTTCCTCCCTCCCTATCCCCACTTGATTATCTATTATTATTGGGATGTCTTTAGTGTCTTCTACCGTGAAGTCCGAGACAAAATAATTATTTATAATCTCATGCTGTACCTGCATGAAAGTTAACAGCATGCAATTAGGAAGGGAGTTTGTAAGGAAGTCTGCTGCAATTGTACAGGGCCCTGGCGGGACCACACCTGGAGTACTGTTTGCAGTTTTGTTCTCTGTATGTAAAGATAGATATACTTGCTTTATAGGGGGTGCAACGGAACTTCACTAGATTGATTCCTGGGATGAGAGGATTGTCATATGAGGAGAGATTGAGTAGATTGTGCCTATACTCTCTGGAATTTAGAAGAAGGAACATTGAAACATACAATTTTCTGAGGGGGCTTGAGAGAGTAGATGCTGAGAAGTATTTCCCCTGGCTGGGGTGTCTAGAACTAGGGGCATAGTCTCAGGATGAGGGGTTGGCCATTTAAGACTGAGAGGAGGGGAAATTTCTGGACTCAGAGGATTGTCAATCTTCTGAATTCTCTAGCCCAGAGGACTGTGGATGCTGAGTCGTTGAGTATATTCAAGGCTGAGATCGACAGATTTTTGGAATCAAAGGGAATCAAGCGATATGGGGATCGGGCAGGAAAGTGGTTTTGAAATTGAAGATCAGCCATGATCTTATTGAATGGTGGAGCAGGTTCGAGGTGCCATATGGCCTATTCCTGCTTCTATTTTGCATGTTCTCATGTTATCAAACACTCCCAGGGAAAGAAAAACATGCGTTAGATGCCGTGTGAAGCTCCATCTTCTTGGTCCGATACTATGTTTCGGGGTCAGGTTCTGTGTCACTGCTGAATATATTTTTCTTGTACTTGCTGATTGCTATGAAACAGTTACATGTGATTACATACAATTTCGTTATTATTAGATCATGTTGTTTTCAATGTGGGGCACTAACCTTAGCAAGGAGATACTCACCTCGGAGAAAGTCAGGCGAAAAATCACCAGCGTGATAAGACGGATAAATGGACTGAGTAGAGAGACCGAGTTAATTTCTACTAAAATATATGGAAATGAGATTCTGTGACGGTTTGATCGAAATGCTCGAGTAATTAAGGAAGTCACAGATAACATAACAGAACTCTTCTCACTCGTAGGGGAATTTAAACTACGGGGCATCATGTTCGGATTCCAGGTACAGCCAGTTGATAGCGTTTTCCCTGGAAAATGGGACTGAGTACTTGCTTGAGAAATATTGGTTGTAGGGAATAACAGTCAACATCTGGTAGTGTTAGATAGGGGAGGTAAGACCAGGTGTGGTCTTCGGGTGAAGCAGGGTTAGAGGGCGAAGTTAATCGGGCCAGGGTGGACAGATGTTGTCCAGTTCCCATTTTAAACTGACATATCTTGCTGTTTTTATAAATGGCACTGTGATTTTATATTATTACAACATGATCTCCCGCGTTGTTGCACATAGGGAGTTGAAACGAAGTCACCACATTTTCTACAGTTTGGGAATCAGTTGATTAGAGCAGCGGAATCTGTCTAAATTATGAGCTGCGGAGTCAGGAAATGGAAACCTGGGGTGCTACAGTGCCACCCCCGTCGGAAGGACGGAACGACATCGTGACCTAATTAAAAGTTCATAAGAAGGCATATGGGGTGGGGGACGATTTTCCCCGGATAACTTAGGCGCTAAAGAGCCTCCGAGGTGGCCAGGCTGGGGTCTTAAACTGGAATGCTGGTTTAGCCCGCCTTTAGCGAAAGACGCCATCTTGGTCAAGGAGTTGAAGCTTGCGCTATGAACGGCCGACGGAGGGTCATTAAGCAGCTAATTGACACTTAACTTGCCTGCTGGCGCTCATTAATGAGGCGGCACGACATTCTGGTGGACGGCGCTGGACCTGACGCCCTTTCCTAACAGCGACCAGCTGACTGGGAGTAAACGAGTAGTTGCTGAAGATTTGGAGCGCTGTTTAAATGCACATCGTCTTTTACTGTCCACTTGCTGCTGGAGCTTTGAAGAGGATTATTGAAACACATCGGGAGACTTTCTAGGAAACTTCGTCAAGACTTCACCAACAGTCTATCAACATTTATTCTGGAAATTCTCTGAGGACTTCTCTTATAAACAGTGAGCGCTGTGTTAATCTACCTTATTGGACACCTTCCAGGAGTCACCCGGAGAAAGAAACGGGATCGGATTGGATCAGCCACCCGTTAAATGCAGCGCCTTATATTTGCTGCAAATATGATGAGAGGGGATCTCATTGAAACCTATAAAATTCTGTCAGGTCTGGACAGACTAGATGCTGGAAGGATGTTTCTGATGGCTGGGGAGTCCAGAACCAGGGGTCATAGTCTAAGGATAAGGGGTAAGCCATTTAGGACTGAAATGAGGAGGAATTTCTTCACCCAGAGAGTGGAGAACCTCTGGAATTCTCTGCCACAGAGGGCGGTGGAGGCCAGTTCATTAAATATATTCAAGAAAGAGTTGGATATATTTCTTGAGGCTAAAGGGATCAAGCGATATGGGGAGAAGGCAGGGACAGGGTACTGAAATTGGATGATCAGCCATGATCTCATTGAATGGTGGAGCAGGCTCGAAGGACCGAATGGTCTACTCATGCTCCTATCTTCTATTTTTCTCTGTTTCTATGTTTCAGTGAATGGAGCTGAATATCAGGTGCTGTGGACAACAAGCGCTCGATCCAATACCGCCCGTTCTGCGTCACCACCCGAGATGAATTGCTAGACCAGATGAATTGAAGGTGTTAATGAACACATGGGTGTATGATATTGTTGCTATCACAGAGACATGGGTGAGGGAGGGGCAGGACTGGCAGCTCAATATTCCGGGTATAGAATCTTCAGGCGAGAGAGAGGGGGGTGTAAAAGAGGAGGGGGTGTCGCAATATTAATCAAGGAGACAATTACTGCTGTAAGGAGACATGATATCTTAGCAGATTCCTCTAACGAGGCCATATGGGTAGAACTTAAAAACAAAAAGGGGGCAAGCATTTTGCTGGGAGTGTACTATAGGCCCCCAAACTGTCAGGGGGAGATAGAGGAACAGATATGTAGGGAAATCTCAGAGAAGTCTAGAAATAATAGGGTAATAACAGTAGGAAATTTCAACTTGCCCAATATTAACTGGGATAGCCAGAGTGTGAAAGGCTTAAAGGGTATGGAATTCTTAAAGTGCATCCAGGAGAGCTTTTAGAGCCAGCATGTAGAAAGTTCTACAAGAGAGGGGGCGTTACTGGATCTAATTTTAGGGTATGTAGCCGGGCAAGTGGTAGAAGTGTCAGTAGGAGAGCATTTTGGTGAAAGTGACCATAATTCGGTGAGATTTAAGGTAGACATGGAAAAGGACAACGATGGACCAGAAATAAAGTTTCTAAATTGGGAGAAGGCCGATTTTAATATGATAAGGCAGGATCTGGCCAAAGTGGACTGGGATCAGCTACTTGTAGGAAAATCCACATCAGAGCAGTGGGAGTCTTTCAGAAAGGAACTAGAGAGAGTACAACGCCAACATGTTCCCATAAAGGTCAAGGGTGGGACGAACAAACCCAGGGAACCTTGGATGTCAGGGATGTACAAGGATGTATTAGGAAAAAAAGGGAGGCTTTTGGCAGATACAAATGACTGAAAAGAGTGGAAGCCCTAGAGGAGTATAGAAAGTGCAGGGTGTACTTAAAAAAGAAATTAGGAGAACGAAGAGGGGGCATGAAAAAACACTGGTGGACAATATAAAGGACAATCTCAAGTTGTTTTATAAGTATATTAAGGGCAAGAGGATAACCAGGGAATGAGTAGGGCCCATTAAGGACCACGGTGGCAATCTGTGTAGAGCCAGAGGATGTAGATGAGATTTTAAATGAATATTTTGCATCTGTGTTCGCTATGGAGAAGGACGATGTAGGCATAGAAATCAAGCAGGAGGATTGTGATATACTTGAACAAATTAGTATTGAGAGGGAGGAGGTACTAGCGGTTTCAGCGGGCTTAAAGTGGATAAATCCCCAGCCCCTGACGGGATGTATCCCAAGCTGCTGATTGAGGCAAGGGAGATTTCAGGGGCCCTGACACAAATTTTCTGAACCTCCCTGTCCACAGGGGAGGTACCAGAGGACTGGAGGACAGCTAACGTAGTACCATTGCCCAAGAAGAGTAGTAGGGATAAACCAGGGAATAACAGGCCAGTGAGCCTAACAGGGAAAATTTTGGAAAAAATTCTGAGGGACAGAATTATTCCCCACTTGGAGAGGCAGGGATTAATCAGGGATAGTCAGCATGGCTTTGTCAGGGGGAGATCATGTCTGAACAATTTGATTGAATTTTTAGAGGGGGTGACTAGGTGTTTGGATGAGGGTGGTGCAGTTGATGTAGTCTACATGAACTTCAGTAAGGCATGTGACAAAGTCCCACTTGGGAGGCTGGTCAAGGAGATAAGAGATCCAGGGCAATTTGGCACATTGGGTCCAAAATTGATTTAGTGGCAGGAGGCAGAGGGTGATGGTCGAATGTTGTTTTTGTGACTGGTAGCCTGTGTCCAGTGGCGTACCACGGGGATCGGTGCTGGGTCCTTTGCTATTTGTGGTGTACATTGATGATTTAGTGATGAATGTAGGAGGTATGATCTGTACGTTCACAGATGACACGAACATTGGTGGAGTGGTAAAGAGCGAGGCAGTAAGCCGCAGGCTACAGGACGATATAGACATTATTGTTAGATGGGCAGAACAGTGGCAAATGGAATTTTACCCTGAAAAGTGTGAAGTGATGCATTTTGGGAGGACTAACAAGGCACGAGAATACACAATGAATGGTAGGACCATAGGAAGGACAGAGGATCAGAGGGACCTTGGTGTGCATGTAGATAGATCCCTGAAGGCAGCAGGGCAGGTCGATAAGGTGGTTCAAAAGGCATATGGGATACTTGCCTTCATTAGCCGAGACATAGCATATAAGAGCAGGGGTTATGATGGAGCTGTACAAAACTTTAGTTAGGCCACAGCTGGAATACACTGTGCATTTCTGGTCGCCACGCTATACGAGGGATGTGATTGCATTGGTGAGGGTGCAGAGGAGATTCACCAGGATATTACCTGGGCTGGGGCGCTTCAGCTATTAAGAGAGACTGGACAGGCTGGGATTGTTTTCCTTAGAGCAGAGCAGGCTGAGGGGGGACCTGATTGAAGTGTACAAAATTATGAGGGGCATAGATAGGGTAGATAGGAAAGAACTTTTCCCCTTAGCAGAGGGTTCAATAGCCAGGGGGCATAAGTTCAAGTTAAGGGGCAGGATGTTTAGAGGAGGTTTGAGGAAAAACTTTTTCACCCAGAGGTTGTTTGGAATCTGGAACTCTGCCTGAAAGGGCGGTAGAAGCAGAAACCCTCACAACATTCAAGAAGCGTTTAGATGAGCACTTGAAACGCCATAGCATACAAGGCAATGGACCAAGTGCTGGAAAATGGGATTTGAATTGACAGGGCTTGATGGCCGGCACAGACACGATGGACTGAAGGGCCTCTTTCTGTGCTTTATAACTCTATAACTCTATGACTATGACCCATCCACTTATCAATTCTTTTAATCACCTTTAATATCTTAATTAGATAAACCCTTAATATTCTATAATAAACGGAATATAAGACTAGTCTATGCAAACTGTTTTCATAATGTAATCCTATTAGCCCAAGTACCATTCTGTTGAATCTGCGCTGCTCCCCGTCCAAGGCCACTTATCCTGTCCTAAGGTTCGGTGACCAGAGCTGACTGCAGTGCCGCAGATGCGGTCTGACCAGGGCTCTGTACAGCTGGAACAGAACTTCCATTCCTTTCAATTATAGCCCCTTTGATAAAAAGGCGACCATTCCACTAACATTTAAATTAGATTTTTGTGCCTGACTACGAACTTTTAGAGCTTTCTCTACTTGGACACCTAAATCTCTCCGTTCATCCACAGTTCCTAATTTCCCATTTTATCAAACACTCTGATCTATCTTTCTGAGGGCCAAAGTGGATGACCTCACACTTCCGCACATTGAACTCCAGCTGACACAGTTTTTCCCATTCAGCCTATTTCTCCATGTCCCTTTGCAACTTTCTGCTCCCACCTACACTATTTACTGTGCCACCTAACTTGGTGTCTTCAACAACCTTTGATATACAGCTCTCTATCCTATCATCTAAGTCATTTATGATTAGTTTGAAAAGCCCCTGTACTGATCTCTTGGGGCACAACTAGCCACATCCTGCCAACCTGTCAGCATATGCATTAACCCTACACTCTGTCTCCTACCTCTGAACCAATTCCCTACCCATGTCAATAGGTTGCCTCCAATTCCATTCACTCTCATTTTTGTTAATAGTCTCTTATAACCTGATCCAATGCCTTCTGGAAGACCACATAAATAATATCCTTGGACACTCCATTATCTACTATGTTAGTTCTATTTAATAAAAATTAACTTGTTTCATTCGAAATGCCTTGCCTTGTACAAATCTATGGTGGCTCTCTCTGACCAGTTCATATCTGTCTAAGTGCCCAATCACTCTGTCCCTAATAACAGATTCTAATAACTTCTCGACAATAGACCTTAGACTAATAGGCATTTATTTCCGATTTTGTCTCCGCTACCCTTCTTCACTAATGGAGTGACGTGGGCATGTACCCAATCCATGGGGCATTTCTGGTTCAGGTGAATTTTGGAAGAACATGGCTAAAACATCTACAATTTCCTCACATACTTCTGTTAATATCCTGCGGGGGAAACCATCAGGAACTGAAGATCTGTCTACCTTTAGTCTCATTATTTTCTCAATGACAAGATTTTGCTTATATTAAATCTGGTAATCAATTCTAATTAATTAAAATCTGGACCTTGGCATTTATAACCCTTAAAAGTTGACAGAAAAGTCTGACATAAAACCTAACAACCTAGCGTAATGTTTTAGTTTTAGGATGTGTTTGCGTTTCTAAATATGTTTCCCGTCCATCTCCAATGACATGAAGCCAACATTGATTCACAAATGCAACCATTGCACAGCATTGTTTGCAACTATTGTTAGCGGCCTGCATTGATCCACCTATTGAACTAATGGCACCCACACAGGGCAAAGACCACGGCTCCCAGCGTTTGTTAGCGGCCCTCATTGCTCCACCTATTGAACTAATGGAATCCACACAGAGCAAGGACCACGGATCCCAGCCTATTGTTAGCAGCCCACATTGCTGCACCTATTGTACTAATGGAATCCACACAGTGCAACGACCATGGATCCTAGCAGACGGTAAGTGGTCAGCTGGGTGCTTCCTGTAAACGAGATCACAGGATCTTTCTCTGCGGCATTTTATGGGCACAGTTCATGTAAATGGAGCGCCATCAACATAAGCACGGATAACGCAGAAGCAGATTGTCTTGTTTTATTAACATTTTAAAATGTTGCTAAACTGTTTAGTGCAATACCTGTGCAGCTGCCTATTTTATAACAAGTTGCTGCACAAAGTACAAAATGTTGCAAATATATTTAAATTAACATCAAATTAGTGAGCATTTCAGGGATACTTTATACATTTTGTTTAGTATTTCAGGCGGCAGGTGGACAGTTTTCATTTCTTCTCGAAATTTTACAATAATTTAGCAATTAGAGTGATGGGAAATTTCACTGCAGTCTTCAACTCCTCTCTGAATTTAGTCTGAGTCACGGCATAAATACAAGTGTTTGTGCAAGAACTCAACAGTTGAAGCATGAATCCTATTTGTTGTAGGACATCCAAAGTACTAATAGTCGAATTATTATACATTGCATTTATGCGCAAGTAGAGTGAATTCACCAAAAACATCACCCATAAAAGGATAAAATTTGCGGATATAACAAACAGTAAAATGATGGATTTCCTTCGCTTCTCCATCTCTGGATCGCTGGGACTCTCCCCACTGCTGTCGGCCCGGAGTCTCCTGCGTGCTCTGCTGGCCACTAAAATGTGTCTAACGGTTAAAGCATTGAGCAGCAGAATCAAAACAAAAGGAACAAATGGGGTTAAAATAAAATGAAGAGATTCTATTGCCGCCCATACCCGTGAAAAGAAAACACTGTCTAATATATTGCAAAACCAAGGTATGTTAAACAGTAAATAGTCACTTGTGTACATAAAGTACCAAAAAATGTTTTGCAAACAAAACAGCACAGTCACTGTTCCTAGAACCACAGCCGCGGTTTTCTCGGTGCAATATTTTGTTTTCAGCTTTTGGCAACAAATGGCCACAAATCTATCAAAGGTGAAAGCGACTGTGAACCAGACAGAACAGTCTGTGACTGCGTACAGCAGGACGGCGTGGATATTACACACTTTAATGTTCTGCACAAAAAGGAATTGTGCAGCGTGAGCAATGGGAATCTGTCTTAGTATCACGTCAATTATAATGACCAGAAGATCCGCCGTTGCCATGGATACCAGGTAACGAGTGACACATTTGGAGAGACCGCACCTTCCTCGAGACAGGATCACAATCGTCACCAAGTTCACTGTAAGGAAGTTTATAAAACAGAAATTATATATCAGGCTCCAACAGAAGCAGCAACCCGGTGGAGTTCGGTCTGAAATTAGAAGTGTTACTCGTACATCCAGGTATAGAGACTGATTATTTTAACTGTGACAGGGCTTTCTGCTGGAGGCAGGTTTTACAATAAAAGCAGAAACAAGATGTGAAATAAAAAATTGAAAGAATAAAATTAAACACAATGAATAAAAGGATCTACAGAAAATTAAATGAAAAACCATTCCTGTGAGGGAGATTACTGGTGGATCTTGTCGATAACAACACCCTGTTGTAGCTGGAGGCAAAAATGACCTACAATTCCCAGGTTTGGACGAAAGCCTGTGCGGAATTGGCCGTTCACTACTACAGGTGTCCCAGTGCTGTAGGATCCGGGTGGGAAATGGGGCAAGGATGTTCATTCTGATCATTGGCAACCAACACCGACTGGAAGGTGAACAGGTGTGGCACTGAGATGAGAACAGCTTTAATGGGGTTCTGATACCTACTATGGACTCTGTCTATGGTCTCTTGGTGAAGGCGTTTGTACCCTCGTAGCCCTGGGCCCAAAGGTTCAGCACTTTCAGAACAGGGGAGAGAAAAGAGGGAGGCAAAATAACAAAAACACACACGCAGTAGATGGGAAGACATTACATTATCAGGGAGTTCCCGGGACTAGAAGGTGGAGATGAACAAGGAGCGAGATGAATGAGGCGGTCTCCTCCAGCAAGACTGCGGGTGAGCAGTAGTAGAAAAAAGCAGAGCAGAGCATATGTAGGTCTTAGGTGACGATATTGGACCTGCGCTTGGAACAGAGGAAGTGGAGGGAGAGGAAAGAAAATATATTATATATAAATCAGTATTACAAATAATTGTATTAAAAACTCAGTCATTGGATTCATTCAGAGTCAGTTTGGCTCGTGTTGAGTGTGAAGCTCATGGGTTCAAGACCCATTCCTGGGCTTCAGCGGGTTAGCACTGCTCAGAGGTGCCCTCCTTCCCGGGATTGCCTTGGCCCGCTCTTCTCATTCATGGGATGTTATAGTTGGGACTATTTCAGGAAGAACATGGAGCTCTCGGTGTCATTGCCAACATTCCCGCACCAGACAACATCAACCAAACTAGTTACCAGCTGCTGTGTGAAAAATTGCGGCTGATTTTTCTCCAAGTTCTCTCAACTTCATGTGTGTAAATCTCAAAAACATATTATTTTTCATGCAAATAATATAAAACGTGGTGTAAATCTAATGCTTTATTTTAATTTAAAATTATTACTTTCAGTTCATATATATATTGCAATTAATTTACAGCGGATTTCCCAATACTTTACCAATATACTTCCTTAGAGTGAATTACAACGAAACAAATAATCGCTTATTAATGTGAATTGTGCGGGTTTCCAATTGATTATGGAAAGGACACAGGAGATTATCCAAAGTCAGGTTACGCCTCACTGAGAGACTCCCTGAACTGTGCAAGACCCGCATGGCTTTACACTGATGTGTCAGAGTAATGATTAATATTAAGTTTTTGGAAATACGATTAATTGACTATATTACTGGAACAAATGTAACAAACTTGTAATCCTGTCTTAAACATCCTCAACCAATGGGAGGAGTGTGGAGTAGGCGATGGTGGAAAGTCAGATAGTGAAGTGGAGCTGCCGATTTTTCTCAAACGTTTCTGTGTATTTCTGGACTCTCTGTCAGATCGCTACTGCTCTACCTATTGAACTGTATGCAGAATACTGAATATAAAATCTTCCTGAAAACACATTTCTGATCTAATGGAAATGCACAGTTCCGGCATCAGGCTGCTGTTAAAGAATCAAAGTACAATAAACTCGCAAACTTTGTTAAACACATGGCAGGAGTGAGGCCGCATTGTCCATTAAACTCAGACCAGTGAACAGGCGACTGTGTAACAAACACATCAAGACAGACACCTTCCAATACCGCACACCAAGAGGGATACATGGGACACAACCAACAGCGGGGAAATTATCTAAATCACAACAACAGTTACAATCAAACAGATATGGTCCAGAGAATTACTACCTGCAGAGAAGAGTAAACATTACTGTTGGTGATGAAGTGGAAAACCCTTAACGCTTCCATGTAGCATTTCTTGGCTCACTGTTTGAAGAGAGGAGTTAACTGATTTCAGATCAGTGGGTGGGAACCAGGGTAAAATATGTAACAGCAACAGATATTTCAGGCACGCTAAGCTTTCATGTCCCTTCATCATAAACAACATTACTGAACCAACAGTTACTTCCCAGGAACATGTCGTGATCGGGAACGCCGCCCCACCTGAATAGATGGTGGAAATGATATTGTAAATAATTTTAAACGTGTGTTTGGCACCAACTTGAGGATGAGGAATTACAGGATTACTGGTAAAAAGTGGGAATCTGGGACTGAGCATGACTGCTCTTTAACAGAGACAGGTACAGGTGCGAGGGGCTGAATGGCCTCCTTCTGTACTGCCAGTTTCTATGACTCTATGAACATCAGCGACCTGAGACGGTGGCAGGAAATGGGAGTCACAGGAACAGTAACACAGTTAAAATGGTGCACGGAGTTAATATTTGGACATACCAGGAACATCGATTATCCGAGTCTGGGGAAGATAATGGGAAACACAGAACAACAGTAATATATTTAAACATGCTTCACGATGTTAATAGTTGGACTTACTGGGAACACCAGCGGCAGCGATGATGGGGTAGTAAATCTTTTGTACGTCCCAGATTGCCCACAGCACCGGAAGAGTTAGTGGGAAATCCCGAAACATGGTTCCACATTTGGCGGGAAATCAGTGCTCGGGGCACCGCTTCCACGGAATGAATGGAATAGAGAATTCAAAAGAGCAACTCATTTATATTAGAGTATAAACTCCAGAGAGACGAGCAGATTCCCTGGGAACTGACATTAATTACAGTCGTTAAACAAACAGATCAAGTTAACCATTTCAGCCCCAACAATTCTAACATTTCAAAATACAATTAAACAGGCATTGCACCAATGGAAAGAGACACCCTTCAACGATCAGAACTTTTTGAAAAAGATTGGATAGAAAACAAAACGTGACCCCGACAGTCTGAGAGCAGGGACATGAAGTGTGTGCGGATTAATTGGCAGAGTGCAAATTGTGTATGCCTTTAAATTACACTAGACTCTGTCTCTGTTTAAATTACACTAGACCCTGACTCTGTTTAAATTACACTAGACTCTGTCTCTGTTTATATTACACTAGACCCTGTCTCTGTTTATATTACACTAGACCCTGTCTCTGTTTATATTACACTGGACCCTGTCACTGTTGAAATTACTCTATACTCTGTCTCTCTTTATATTACACTAGACCCTGTCTCTGTTAATATTACAGTAGACCCTGTCGCTGTTTATATTACACTAGACCCTGTCTCTGTTTATATTACACTAGAACCTCTCCCTGTGTATATTATACTTGGCCTTGTCTTAGTTATCTTTGCACTAGACACTGTCCCTGTTTGTATTACCCTAGACCCTTCCTCAATTATTACTGCACTAGACCATGTTGTTGTGTATATTACATTAGACCGTGGCTCGGTTTATTACATTAGCTCCAGTCTCATTATTATGCCAGAAAATCTTGCCTCTGTTTATATTACGCTAGACCGCGACTCTGTTTATATTATACTGGACCATGTCTCATTTATTGCTGCTCTAAAGGAATTTCCAGGCCCTGGAGTAATGAGAGCATTTTTAGGCCTTTTTGCCCTCACAGGTTACATTCGCACCTTTAGATTTGTATTGTTAGCAAACCTATATATATTGCACTCGGTCCCTTCATCTAAGTCACTAATAAAGATTGTAAATAGCTGAGGCCTCAGCATTGATTCTAACGGCACGCCGTTATTAACAGCCCGCCAATCTGAAAATGAACCGTTTATTCTTACTTTCCATTTTCTGTCCTTTAATCAGGCTTCTATTCTTGCTAATATATTACCCATAACCCAAGTGCCCTTATGTTGTGCAACAACCTTTCGTGTGGCACCTTATCAGAGGCCTTTTGGAAATCGAAATAAACTAAATCCACTGGCTCCTCTTTATCCACCCTACTGGTTACATCCTCAAAAACGCTAATAGATTTGTCAAACACGATTTCACTTTCAGGCTATGTGGCCTGTGGATCTCTCTTTTTGGTCTCCCTCCTTTTTTGAATAGCAGTGTTACATTTGCACGACTGCCCCAGTCGAATTTCTAGGCCAAAATATTTGTTCAAACTCGCTGCCATTTCCATCTTCACCATTATAACTGCTGCAGTCTCAGACTCCACGTTTACTTTTGCTACTCTCTTTCTTTTTACATACTTGTTGAAGCTCTTACAAACTGTTTTTATATTTTTGCTGGTTTGCTCTCAAATTTGATTTTCTCCCTCTTTATCGATTTTTGGTCATCTTTTGATGGTTTATAAAACTCTCCCAAACCTCAGGCCCACTACTCTTCTTAGCAATATTATCAGCCTCTTTATTAACCCACAACTATCCGTAACATCTTTAGTTAGCCACGGATGGATCATTCATCCAGTGGATATTAATTTCTCACTGGAATATGCATTTGTTCAGAAATATGACATATTTGTTTAAATGTTCACCATTGATCATCTACCATCATAACTTTTAATGTAATTTTCCTCTCTACTTTAGCCAACAGGCCCCTCATACCTTTCTAATTGGTTCATTTAAGATTAGGTTTCTAGTTTCGTGCTTAGGTGCGTCACTCCCAAACTCCATGTAACATCCTATCATATTATGATCGCTCTTCCCCAGAATATCCCTTACTATGTGAATACTGATTACCACTCTCTCATGACACAAAACAAGATCTGAAATAACCTCTTCCTTGGTTGGTTCAACGATGTATTGTTCCAAGAAACAGTCTCGAGTGGATTCCATCCTTGGGGGGCCTATAAACTACTCCGTCCAGTGTTTTTTGCCTTTGTTATTTCTGATCGCCGCCCATACTGGTTCTAATTCCAGATCTTCCGAGCTAAGAGGCTTCCTCGCTATAGTCCTCATGTCATCCTTTATTAACAATGCTACCCACCCTCTTTTTCCATTCTGCCCATTTATTCGAAATATTAAATGTGCTGGTGTAGGAACGTGGGTTCCTAACTAAAAGACTGAGTTCTACTCAGGCGATCAAACAAAACAAACTTTAATGAAACAAACAGGTTTTAACAAGAAACTGCAGGATAACATCGAATGTAGGTCTGCTCTCTTTGGAGGCTCCACGGGGACTGCCCCTGCAGTCCAGTGGCTGACGTCATGACTTCATCACGTCTTCCCGCTAGTGGTGAATCACGTGATGAATGGCGTGACGTCATCGTGTTTTAGCCACGCTGTTAAAGTAACCACGCTCTGTACAGTTAAACAGCATAAATAAAGATACAGACTCAGGCTGTAGCTAATATGTTGTTAAAGGAACTATATACAACCGATCTGAGTCCTTTGGTGGCTCCGCCACATGCGCCCCCCCAGAATTGTCTTTAACAGCAAAAGTGAGGCATCGAGGAGGGCTGACAAGTCTGTCTGAGCGACTTCTGTAACCCTGCAGAGGAAGCTGATGGACAGTGGTCGAACTGGCAGGCGGTTGTGGTTGAGCTGGCGCAGTGAGTGTGGTCGAGCTGGCGGGTGGCTGTGGTTGCTCTGGCACAGTGACTGCGGGCGGTCGGCCACTTTTAGGTGGTTGAGCGATTACGACTGGGTGGTCCAGGTCCAAGTGAGCCGGCTTCAACCGGTCCACCGAAATGTGATCCGGCTTTCCTCCAATGTCAACCAAAAAGAATTTGTCTCCTGATTCGATTATGCAGAAAGGACCAGTGTAAGGGGGTTTGAGCGGATCCTAGTGAACGTCGTGGCGGATAAATATATGCTCGGCGTTCTTCAGCTCCTCTGGCATGTGGGGGCTCGGAAGGCCGTGATTTGATGTAGGCACCGGAGGAAAGCATCTGGCCGCTTCCTGGTGGCTGACAAGTTGCTGGGAGGCGGACCATGGCACTGTGGGAGAAGGGAGGAAAACCCCTGGTACTCGGAGCAGCTGGCCACAAACGAGTTCTGCCGAGGACGATTGTAGGTCCTCTTTGGGTGCTGTACAAAGACCCAAAAGTACCCATGGGAGTCTGTCCACCCATCTCGCACCTTGAAGACTGGCCCGTAGGGTGGCTTTTAGTAACCTGTGGAATCACTCGCACAGGCCATTTGCCTGTGGATGATAGGCAGTGGTGCAATGAAGTTTGGTGCCAAGCCCCTGAGCTACAGCATTCCAGAGCTCCGAGGAAAATTGTGGCCCACGATCGGAGGAGATGTCCGCCGGTACCCCGAAACGAGAAACCCAACAGGAGATGAAAGCTCTAGCGATGTCTGCTGAAGTGGTGGAAACCAAAGGTACTGCCTCTGGCCACCTAGTGGTGCGGTCCACCATGGTGAGAAGTTGCATATAACCACGGGAAGGAGGAAGTGGCCCCACAATGTCCACATGCACGTTGTCGAAACGATGCTCCGGAACAGCGAACGTAGCCACTGGAGCTTTTACATGACGCTGGACCTTGGCCTTCTAGCAGACCACACAGGTGTTGACCCAGTCGTGGAGATCAAGGTGCATACCATTCCAGACGAACTTCGCCGACATTAGCCATTGTGAAGCCTTCATATCAGAGTGTGACAGCCCGTGTATGGTGTCAAACACCTTCCGGCGCCAGGCGACTGGCACGATAGGTTGGGGAACGCCCATGGAGATGTCGCAAAGGAGCGTGGTGCCTGCGGCCTGGAAACTGACGTCGGTCGCCTGTAAATTAGAGGGGATGGTTCTGTGTGATTGGGCCTCTGGGTCCGAGGCCTGATCTGCAGCCATGAGGGCGTAGTCAATCCCAAGGTGAACCGCATGGACCATCGCGTGGGACAGGCAATCCACTACCAGGTTGTCTCTACTAGACACATTTTGAATGTCCGTAGTAATTTCAGAAATAAATGTCAGGTGACATTGCTGATGAGCTGACTACAGTTCGGCGGTCTTGGCCGTTAGAGGCTTGTGGTCGACAAAAGCCGTGAAGGGGCGTCCTTCTAATCAGAACCTGAAATGTCAAATGACTAGAAAAAGGGCGCAACTCCTGATCGAAAGTGCTGTATTTTCTTTCATTTTTCCATAGTTGACAGCTGAAAAACACCAGCGGTTGCCACATGCCATTCACCCACTGCTCCTGCACTGCACTGATGGCATAGTCTGATGCATCTGTGGTAAGGGCGATGATGGCACCTGGAAGTGGCTGCGCCAGCATGGTTGCATTGGCCAAGGCGCTCTTTGTTTTGACAAATGCCTGGTCCATCTCGGCTGTCCAACTGATTGGATCCTTACCGGACTTGCCCTTGAGGGCCCCGTACAAAGGCTGCATAAGCTGAGCCGCCTTAGGGACGAATCGGTGATAGAAATTGACCATCCCCAGGAACTCTTGCAGGGCCTTGATGGTTGGCGGGCACGGGAAAGAGGTAACAGCTTCCACCTTCATCAGTAAGGGAGCGGCGCCGTCTGATGTTATGTGGTGTCCCAAGAAATCGATCCGCTGCAGTCCGAACTGGCACTTGGCCAGGTTGATGATCAAACCATGCTGACTGAGGCGTGTAAAGAGGGTATGCAAATGGCAGATGTGCTCTTCCTTGCTAGCGCTGGTGATGAGAATGTCATCGAGGTAGACGAAAATGAAGTTTAGGTCTCGGAGCACGGAGTCCATCAAGCGCTGGAAAGACTGTGCTGCATTCTTCAAGCCAAACAGCATGTGCAGAAACTCAAAGAGGCCGAAAGAGGTGATGACTGCGGTTTTCACAACGCCTTGCGGGTGCATGGGAACCTGGTGACACCCCGGACGAGGTCGACATTTGAAAAGATAGAATTTCCCGCCAAATGGGCTGAGAAATCCTGAATATGCGGGATCGGGTACTGAACAGGAGTCGTGGCATCATTCAGGCGTCGGTAGTCACTGCATGGCCGCCAGCCGCTGCCCGGTTTCTGAACAATGTGGAGAGGCGAAGGCCAGGGACTATTCGACTGGCGAATAATCCCCAGCTGCTCCATTGTGTTGAACTCTACTTTCACAGCCACGAGCTTGCTGGGTTCAAGCCTTCTAGCCCGTGCATAAACCGGGGAGCCAGTAGTGGTGATATGATGTTCAACACCATGCTTCATGGCCGAGGAGGAGAAAGTGGGCCTGGTCAGCTCCGGGAACTCTCCGAGGAGCCGAGTGAAGTCATCCGGAGATGGGAACATGCAGACGATAGAGCGCAATATGGTAGTACCGTGGTGGCACGGAATCGAGTGGAAGGTGGCCGTGTTGTTTAACCGGCGGTGCTGGACATCGACGAGGAGGCCGTTGGCACATAGAAAATCCGCCCCTAGAATGGCCTGCGAGACTGTGGCCATGGCGAAATCCCAATGGAAGCGCTGACCACTGAAACACACTTGGACCCACCACTTTCGTAAAGTTTGAATGGCTGCGCCATTAGCCACCATGAGGGAAAAGCCGTGGTCCCCAGCTTGCATATCGAGATTCGACGCAGGTAGGATGCTACACTGCGCCCCGGTGTCACAAAGGAAACGTCGACCCGAAAGGGAATCGGTGATGTAAAGAAGTTTCCCCGAAGATCCAATGGCCATCGCAGCCGCAGAGCGCCCGTCAGACCCAGTCCTCCTTCGCCAGGAATGCTGCAGGAGTTTTGTTTTATTTTTGGGTGAAAAGCTGCAGGGAGAGCGGCAGCATCGTGCTTTCGCGCCAAAACGGGCGTGGTAGGAGCACCAGCCCGCTGCAAGAGGAGCTGGAGCTGTGTCTGTGGGGGATGGGCATCCCGTGGCAGCGCAGCATGCTGGGTTATTGTGGAAATCTTCTCTGCTTCGGCAGCAAGCTCAGCGCAGTCCATGCCCTCGGACCTGGCTAGGGCAGCCTATACCTGCTCCGGCAGTTGGCAGAGGAATAGCTCCCGGAAGAGGAAGCATTCTGGTTTGCCACCTTAGAGCGTGAGCATCTGGCTCATGAGCTCGGATGGTTTGGAGTCCCCGAGGCCGGGCATAGCGAGGAGCCAGCGAGCGCGTTCTGACGTCGATAGCCCAAAGACTTGAAGCAACCGTGCCTTTAATGTATCATACTTGCAGTCAGTAGGAGGACTACCGAGGAGGATGATGATCCACGAGGCAGTGGCGCTATCGAGGGTGGAGACCATGTAGTAATAACGGGTCTGATCCGCGATGATGTTCCTGTTGGCGATTTGGGCTTCAGCCTGGAGAAAGCACGCGGCTGGTTGTTGCTCCCAGAACTGTGGCAGTTTTAGAGTCACGGCATTCGTTTCCATGCTGAAGATCATCCGCGAAAACCGTTCACGAAAGTCGGGGTCACCAATGTAGGAATGTTGGTTCCTAACTAAAAGACTGAGTTCTACTCAGGCAATCAAACAAAACGAACTTTAATGAAACAAACAGGTTTTAACAAGAAACTGCAGGATAACATCGAATGTAGGTCTGCTCTCTTTGGAGTCTCCACGAGGGATGGCCCTCAAGTCCCGTGACTGACGTCATGACGTCATCGCATTTTCCTGCCAGTGGGGAATCACGTGATGAACGGCGTGACGTCATCACGTTTTAACCACGCTGTTAAAGTAACCACGCTCTGTACAGTTAAACAGCATAAATAAAGATACAGACTCAGGCTGCAGCTAACATGTTGTTAAAGGAATTATATACAAACGATCTGATTCCTTTGGTGGCTCCGTGACACTGGAATATTTAGATCCATCCTTGGTTACCTTGCAACCACATCTATGCAATGGCTATTAGATCAAACGCATTTATCTCTATTTGTACCATAACTGCCTCTATTTTGTTGTAAATGCTTCATGCATTCAGATAAAGAGCCTTAATTTTAATGGTTTACCATTTTCCCTGATTAGACCTTATTTTTGGATGCACTATTTCCGTTAACCTTTCTGTCCCTTCCCGTCTCCCTCTGCCTATCTTTACTCAAATCGTTAGACTACTCTATGGCTTTGAATATATCTTGAGATTCATACATTTCCCCTCACATGAACCCTCAACCCCTCTTTCGATTAAAGCTCTTTTTACAGCCCTAGTTATTTAATTCACCAGGACAATAATCCCAGTCTGGTTTACGTGGAGCTTCTTCCAACGGGACAGCTTCCTCCTTTCCATTAATGATACTAATGCCCCATGAATCGTAGCGACTGTCTCGCACACCACACTTTGAGTCACGCATTTAACTTTCTGATGTGATTGATCCTATGCCAAGTTGCGAGTGCCTCAGGGAGTAATCCAGAGATTATTACCTTTGAGGTTGTGCTGAGTAATTTGGACCCCAGCTCGTCAAACTCGCTCAGCAGACCCTCATTCCTAGTTCTAACTATGTCATCAGTTCCTACATGAGCCACGACTACTGGATCCTCCCCCTCATGCTCCAAGTTATTATCTAGCTGCGAGGGAATATCCTTAGCCATGGCACCGGGCAGGCAACACAGCCTTCGGTGCAGTGATGTATTTATCCCCCTGACTATATTAACACCTAACACTACCTTCATATTCCCCCCACTTGAATGGTTTCCTGTACCATAGTGCCGTGATCAAATTGTCCATTCCATCTGCATTCTTTGTTCTCAGTCATACAGGTAGGAAGTATCTCTTATCTGTTAACAAGGTCCAAGGTTGAGGCACCTATATCACTACATCCTGTGTAGCCACAGTTGCCTCACTCGCAGTCTCATCCTCCTGTTCCTGACCACTAACCAAACCTAAATAACAACCTGACCAAGGTGGTGTCACTGACTCATGGATCGAATTGCCTAGGCAAGTCTCCCACGCCCTGATGCATTGTAATGCCTGCAGCTCGGACTACAGCTCAACAAACCTGAGCCAAAGTTCCCCGAGTTGCAGACATTTACTGCAGATGTGGCTTCCCGGGATCTCAAATGTCTCCTCCAATCCCACAGGCTGCAGTTGCGACATACCACCAGCTCTGCCATCGCAATCTAACCTTGTTTTATAGATTTAATTGGTTAAGCTTTTTATTCACTCAAAGTTTTTAGTTGTACCAACTAATTAGTAAATCTAGTTTAATTTATTGATTTAATAAAGTTATAGTTATACATTCCAAGTTCTTAGTTTAAATTCACTTCCCGAGATTTTAAAGCGAAAAACGGAAATACACACCATCCAAGCACGGAGCTGCTGTCTTGTGAAGTCTCTCCTTTTCTCCCCGCCACTCTCGGTCGCTGGCTCCGCTCTCGCTGTGCTGACATTTGAGCCTTTTAAAGCCTCCCTCCCCGGCTGCAGGTTGGTCCCAGGCTATTTCCCCTAAGGTTTCACTGAGGGTGCTGGGGTCTGAGTGGCCCGGCCGCCCGTGGGCTGTCAACTGAAAGAGCGACCTTCCCCGAGCCGCCCCCTTTGGGTAAACACATGAAACTCGAATCTGGCGATCGGCAGCTTCATAAACCCGCCCCAGGCCGCGCCAGAGGACTCAGCGGGTCTAAAAATGAGCAGGAATCCAGCGGGACTGATCTCCGCGGAGACCCCACCTCTACCGTTCCTGTTAGTCACTGAATCCAGGCGCTGAAAGACAGAAACAGGCCTCACTGTGTGTGCCTCACGGAGATGAGGGGATTGAGCAGAACACCAGACCAACACGTTGTGATTTTGCACAAACTTCTCCTCATTTAATGAATTTAACAATTACAGTAAAGGCATATTTCACCACATTCTTCAAATCCTCTCTGAATTTAGTCTGGGTCACGGCATAAATACACGTGTTGGTGCAGCAACTCAGGAGCTGCATCCCCAGGGCCTGATAATCTATATCCCAGAGTACTTCAGGAAGTGGCCCTAGAAATAGTAGATGCATTGCCGGTCATCTTCCAGAACTCGATTGACTCTGGAACAGTACCCATGGATTGGAGGGTAGCTAATGTTACCCCACTATTCAAAAAAAGATGTAGAGACAAAGCGGGGAATTATAGACCGGTAAGCCTGACTTCGGTCATGGGGAAATGCTAGAGTCTATTATAAAGGATGTAATAGCTGAGCACTTGGAAAACAGTGACCGGATTGGACAACGTCAACATGGATTTACAAAAGGTAAATCATGCTTGACTAATCTACTGGAATTTTTTGAGGATGTAACTGTTAAAATAGATAAGGGTGAACCAGTGGATGTGGTGTATTTGGACTTTCGGAAGACTTTTGATAAGGTCCCACATAAGAGATTACGTGCAAAATTAAGGCACATTGGATTGGGGGCAAGGTATTGACTTGGATAGAGAACTGGTTGGCGGACAGAAAGCAAAGAGTTGGAATAAACGGGTCGTTTTCCAAGTGGCAGACAGTGACTAGTGGGATACTGCAAGGATGGGTCCTAGGACCCCAGCTGTTCACAATACATATTAATGATCTGGACGAGGGAATTGGATGTAATAGCTCCAAATTTGCAGATGACACAAAGCTGGGTGGGAGGGTATGCTGTGAGGAGGATGTCGTGAAACTGCAGTACGATTTGGACAGTTTGGGTGATTGGGCAGAAACATGGCAAATGCACAATAATGCGGATAAATATGAGGTTATCCACTTTGGTGGCAAAAACAGGAAGGTAGATTATTATTTGAATGGCAATAGATTGGGAGAAGGGGGAGTGCAAAGAGACCTGGGTGTTCTTGTGCACCAGTCGCTGAAGGTAAGCATGCAGGTGCAGCAGGCGGTTAAGAAGGCAAATGGTATGTTGGCCTTCGTAGCAAGAGGGTTCGAGTACAGGAACAAGGATGTCTTGCTACAGCTCTACAGGGCCTTGGTGAGACCGCACCTTGAGTATTGTGTGCAGTTTTAGTCACCTTACCTGAGGAAGGACGTTCTTGCCATGGAAGGAGTGCAGCGAAGATTCACCAGGCTGATACCTGGGAAGGCAGGAATGACGTATGAGGAGAGATTGTGTCGATTGGGCTTATACTCACTGGAGTTTAGAAGATTGAGAGGGGATTTCATCGAAACCTATAAAATTCTGTCAGGCCTGGACATACTAGATGCAGGAAGGATGTTTCTGATGGCCGGGGAGTCCAGAACCAGGGGTCACAGTCTAAGGATAAGGGGTAACCCATTTAGGACTGAAATGAGGAGGAATTTCTTCACCCAGAGAGTGGTGAACCTATGGAATTCTCTGCCACAGAGGGCGGTGGGGACCAGTTCATTAAATATATTCAAGAAAGAGTTGGATATATTTCTTAAGGCTAAAGGGATCAAGGGATATGGGGAGAAGGAAGGTACAGGGTACTGAATTTGAATGATCAGCCATGATCTCATTGAATGGCGGAGCAAGCTCGAAGGGCCGAATGGCCAAATCCTGCTCCTATCTTCTATGTTTCTATGTTTCTATGTTTAAATATTAGTTTTTTTATTTTTATTCATTGATGGGATGTGGGCGTCGCTGGCTGGCTAGCCCTGCATTTAGTGCCCATCCCTAATTGCCCTTGAGAAGATGGTGGTGAGCCACCTTCTTGAACCGCTGCAGTCTATATGGCGTAGGTACACCCGCAATGCTGTTAGGAAGGGAGTTCCAGGATTTTGGCCCAGCGACAGTGAAGGAACGGCGATACAGTTCCAAATCAGGCTGGTGTGTGGCTTGGAGGGGAACTTGTATGTGGTGATGTTCCCATGAGTCTGCTGCCCTTGTCCTTCTAAGTGGTAGAGGTCACGGGTTTGGAAGGTGCTGTTGATGGAGCTTTGGCGAGTTCCTGCAGTGCATCTTGTAGATGGTACACACTGCAGCCACAGTGCGCTGGTGGTGGAGGGAGTGAATGTTGAAGGTGGTGGATGGAGTGCCAATCAAGCAGGCTGCTTTATCCTGAATGCTGTCGAGCTTCTTGAGTGTTGTTGGAGCTGCACTCATCCAGTCAAGTGACGAGTATTCCATCACACTCCTGACTTGTGCCTTGTAGATGGTGGAAAGGCTTTGGGGAGTCAGGAGGTGAGACACTCGCCGCAGAATTCCCAGCCTCTGGCCTGCTGTTGTAGCCACAGTATTTATATGGCTGGTCCAGTTCAGTTTCTGATCAATGCTAACCCCCAGGATGTTGATAGTGGGGGATTCAGCGATGGTAATGCCATTGAATATCAAGGTGAGATGATTAGAGTCTCGCTTGTTGGAGATGGTCATTGCCTGGCACTTGTGTGGTGCGAATGTTACTTGCCACTTTCAGCCCAAGTCTGAATGTTGTCCAGGTCTTGCTGCATATCGACACGGACTGCGTCAGTATCTGGCGAGCCTCGAATGGTGCTGAACAGTGTGCAATCGTGAGCGAACATCCCCACTTCTGACCTTATGATGGAGGGAAGGTCATTGATGAAACAGCTGAAGTTCCTGTAAATATTGAGTTAGAGCGCCAGGAAGCAAATTGAACACATACAATCGTCTCCACACAGAAAACAACAGGAACACTGCCCATAAGGATAAAATTCCCAGATATAACCAACAGTAAAATGATGGATTTTCTTTGCTTCTCCATCTCTGGGTCACTGGGACATGCCCCCCTGCTGTGGGCTCGGAGTCTCCTCCGGACTCTGCTCTACATGTCTGACGGTTAACGCATTGAGCAGCAGAATCAGAACAAATGGAATAAATGGGGTTAAAATATAATGAAGGATTTAAATTACTGTCCACACCTGTGAATAAGCAACATACCTTGTTACATAACAGAACCAACGAGAATTAGAAATCCAAAATTAACCTCCATACATAAAGTATCAGAAAGTGTTCTTTACACAGAACAGCACACTCACTCTTCCTAGCACCACAGCCGCCGTTTTCTCATTGCAATATTTTATTTTCAGCTTCTGGCAACAAATGACCAGAAATTGATCAAAGGTGAAAGTGACCATGAACCAGAAAGAACAGTCTGTGACTGCTTAAAGCAGGATTGCGTGGATATTACACACTTTAATCTTCCACATGAACTGAAACTGAGCCTCTTAACGATTGGGAATCTGCCTGGATATTAGATCAGTGATAACGACCAGTACAGCTGCCGCTGCCATGGACACCAAGTAATGGGTGACACATTTGGAGAGACCGCACCTTCCCCGAGACAGGATCACAATCGTCACCAAGTTCACTGTAAGGAAGAGAAAAACAAGGAACTTATTCTTCAGACTGAGCTCAATATGAACTGGCTGATTGAATTCTGGGTAAAATGTGCAGCGTTATTGTTGAATCCAAGGACAGAATCTAATTCCCAGTAATGGTCGAGGGGAGTTTTTGTGACCATAAGGCTGTTTCCAGTGGGGTAATGCAGGGCTCAGTACTGGGTCACTAGCTTTTTGTGATGTACATCAATAATTTATACTTCAATGTAGGGGGCAAGATTAATAAGTTGGAAGATGATACAACAATAGGCTATGTTGTTGATTTTGAGGAAGCTAGCTGTAGACTGCATGAAGATATCAATGGGCAGAAATGTGGCAACTGGAATTCAATCAGGAGAAGTGTCAGGTAATGCATTTGGAGATGGCTAGCAAGGGAAGGGAATGCACGACTAATGGTAGGATACTGAGGCGTTTAGAGGAACAAATTGGGCATGGCAGCATTGAGGAAGAGTTCATAGAGTGTATTAGGGACGGGTTCCTTGAGCAGTATGTAACTGAACCAACCAGGGGGCAGGCAATCTTAGATCTGGTCCTGTGTAATGAGACAGGATTAATCAAAAATGCCCTGGAAAACGATCCCCTTGGAATGAGTGACCATAATATGGTTGAATTCCAAATTCAGTTTGAGGGTGAGAGAGTTAGATCTCAAACCAGCGTACTAAGCTTAAATAAAGGAGACTATGAAGGTATGAGAGTAGAATTGACTAAAGTGGACTGGGAAAACAGATTAAAGGGTAAGACGGTAGAAGAGCAGTGGTCTACATTCAAGGAGATATTTCACATCTTTCAAGATAAATATATTCCACTGAGGAAAAAGGGGAGGAAAAGAAAAGACAGCCATCCGTGGCTTAGTAAAGTAATAGAGGATAGTATTCGACTGAAAACAAGGGCATATAAATTAGCCAAATCTAGTGGGAGGATAGAAGATTGGGAAACATTTAAAAGCCAGCAAACAATAACTAAAAGATTAATTAAGAAAGGGAAGATAGATTATGAAAGTAAACTAGCAAAAAATATAAAAACAGATAGCAAGAGTTTCTACAGCTGTATAAAAAGAATAAGGGTGGCTAAAGTGAACGTTGGTCCCTTAGAGGATGGGACCAGGAAACTAGTGGTGGGGAACATGGAAATGGCAAAGTTGCTGAACAAATATTTTGTATCAGCCTTTACAGTAGAGGACACTAAAAATATCCCAACGCTGGACAAACAGGGGGCAATTGGGGGGGAAGGGTTAAACACGATTAAAATCACTAAAGAGATGGTACTCAGTAAAATAATGGGACTTAAGGCAGGTAAATCCCCCGGACCTGATGGCCTACATCCTAGGGTCTTGAGAGAAGTGGCGGTAAGGATTGTGGATGCATTGGTGATCATTTTCCAGAACTCCCTGGACTCAGGAAAGGTCCCGGCAGATTGGAAAACTGCGAAAGTAACACCCTTATTTAAGAAGGGAAGTAGACAAAAAGCTGGAAACTATAGATAAGTTAGCCTAACATTTGTGGTTGGCAAAATGTAGGAGTCCATTATTAAGGAAACAGTATCAGAGCATTTGGATAAACATAATTTAATAGGACAGAGTCAGCATGGTTTTACAAAGGGGAAGTTATGTTTGACAAATTTGCTCGAATTCTTTGAGGATGTAACATACAGGGTGGATAAAGGGGAACCAGTGGATGTAGTGTGTCTGGACTTCCAAAAGGCGTTTGACAAGGTTCCACACAAAAGATTACTGATCAAGATAAAAAATCACAGGATTGGGGGTAATATACTGGCATGGGTGGAAGATTGGCTATCTAACAGAAAACAAAGAGTTGGGATAAATGGTTCGTGCTCGGGCTGGCAATCAGTAACTAGTGGTGTCCCACAGGGATCAGTGCTGGGACCCCAACTCTTTACAATCTATATTAACGATTTGGAGGAATGGACCAAGTGCAACATATCCAAGTTTGCCGACGATACAAAGATGGGAGGGAAAGCAGTGAGTGAGGAGGACATAAAAAACCTGCAAAAGGACATAGACAGGCTAAGTGAGTGAGCAGAGATTTGGCAGATGCAATATAATGTTGGAAAGTGTGAGGTTATGCACTTTGGCAGAAAAAATCAAAGAGCAAGTTGTTATCTAAATGGAAAGAAACGGCAAAGTGCTACAGTACAAAGGGATTTGGGCGTCCTGGTACATGAAACACAAAAAGTTAGTATGCAGGTGCAGCAGGTGATCAGGAAGGCCAATGGAATCTTGGCTTTTATTGCAAGGGGGTTGGAGTATAAAAACAGGGAAGTCTTGCTGCAGCTATACATGGTATTGGTGAGGCCACACCTGGAATACTGCGTGCAGTTTTGGTTTCCATATTTAAGAAAAGATATACTTGCTCTCGAGGCGGTTCAGAGAAGGTTCACTCAGTTGATTCCAGGTATGAGGGGGTTGACGTATGAGGAAAGGTTGAGTAGGTTGGGACTCTACTCATTGGAGTTCAGAAGAATGAGAGGCGATCTTATCGAAACATATAAGTTTGTGAGGGGGCTTGATCGGGTGGATGTGGTGAGGATGTTTCCACTGATGGGTGAGACTAGAACTAGGGGCATAATCTTAGAATAAGGGGCTGCCCTTTCAAAACTGAGATGAGGGGAAACTTCTTCACTCAGAGGTTAGTAAATCTATGGAATTTGCTACCCCAGAGAGCTGTGGAAGCTGCAACATTAAATAAATTTAAAATGGAGATAGACATTGTCCTAGCTGATAAGGGAATTAGGGGTACGGGGAGAGGGCAGGGAAGTGGACGTGAATCTAGTTTCAGACCAGTCATGATCCTATTGAATGGCGGAGCACGCCCGAGGTGGCGTATGGCCTACTCCTGCTCCTATTTCTTATGTTCTTATGTTCTTATGTTGGCGTGCATGTCCACTGATCCCTGAAGGTAGCAGGACAGGTAGATAAGGTGGTTACGAATTCTTACGGGATACTTTTCTCTATTAGCCGAGGCATAGAAAAAGAGCAGGGAGCTTATGCTGGAACTGTATAAAACATTAGTTAGGTCACAGCTAGAGTACTGCCTGCAGTGCTGGTCACACTTACAGGAATATTGTGATTACGCTAGAGAAGGTACAGGTAAGATTTATATGGATGTTGTTAGGACTGGGGAATTTTAGATACGAGGAAAGATTGGATTGGCTGGGGTTGTTTTCTGTGGAATAGAGGAGTTTGAGGGGAGCCTTGATTGACGTGTATGAATGGCCTAGATTTAGTGGATAGGAAGCTCCTATTAACCATAGCAGAGAGGTCAATAAGCAGTGGGCAATGATTTAAAGTAAATCCTAGAACAATTAGAGGGGAGTTGAGCAAACCTTATTCATGCCGAGGGTGGCGGGGGGTCCGGGTGCTGCCTGAATGGATGGTAGAAGCAGAAACGCTCATCACATTTAAAAAATACAACAGCAAAATACTGCAGATGCTGGAAATCTGAAATAAAAACAAAATTCTGGAAATACTCATCAGGTCAGGCAGCATCTGTTGAGAGAGAAACAGGTTAACCACTCTAGATTTTTTAATTGCACACTGCCGGCGTGGCATTGGCCGTCTCAGTTTCCCTGCTCTCCTCATTCACTCCAGTCTACCTCCCTCTGAACTTGCAGCACTCCATTGTCTCAGATACAACCCCAACATTGTCTTTAATCCTGCTGACAAGGGTGGTGCTGTTGTTGTTTGGCAAACCACCCTCTATCTAGCAGAGGCTGAAAACCAACTCTCCAACACCTCCTCTTACCTCCACCTGGACCATGACCCCACTACTGAACATCAAGCCACCATTTCCAAGACTGTCACTGACATCATCTCCTCTGGAGATCTTCCCTCCATGGCTGCCAAACTCAAAGTTCCCCAACCTCGCACAGCCCACTTCTACCTCCTTCCCAAAATTCACAAACAGGACTGCCCTGGTAGACCCATCGTTTCAGCCTGTTCTTGCCCCATGGAACTTATCTCTTCCTATCTCGACTTTATTTTTTCTCCCCTTGTCCAGTGTCTACCCAGGGGAAAAATGGGCGGCAGAAACACTACCGCCCATTTTGCGCTCCAGCCCAAGACTAATTTCATCCCAATGCTCTTTGTATCAGATAATTCCCAGTCTTGGGATCCTTTTATATTCTTTGGCCTAGAAATTCGTCTCAGGCTGTGGTGAAAAGCGAGTGGTGTCGGATCGGTCGCCCGTTATATGCAGCGCCTGATATTCAATTTCATTGACTGCAATAGAACTGAATATCAGGCGCTATGTTAGCGGGCAACCGATCTGATACCGCTCATATTGCGCCAATGCCCGAGACGAATTGCTAGCCGTTTTAAAGTTGTTTCTTCCATAATCTTTCATGTAAGATTGTGTTGGAGACAATTATTTTCGAAATTACCAATAACATGTTGCTGCCACTTGCAGATGGAGGCATAATTGAGGCAGACAATCCATTGCTGCCCGTTTTGCGCCACCACCGAGACGAATTTCTAGGACATGGAGTTTATGGCAGTGAAATAGGTTATTTGGATTCATTAGTACATTGGTGGTGTTTATCCTAATACCATGTACCCGCCCTGTTCCCTTATCTCTTTAACCCTTCCCTTCAACCACCCCTCTAATTTATTATTCAATATTAACACGGTCTCTGCTTCAGTCACTACCTCTGATAGGGAGTCACACAGCCTCACAATCCTTAGTGTAAAAAGAGTTCCCCAAGCTCAATGTCCTAAACAGTTTACATTTAAATCAGTATCTCTGTCCCCACATCCGCAATGTGTTACTCTAACTATATACAATGTTGTCTCTGCATTGCACTGACTCGTGGACAGGCAGTGACCTGTGTAGAATTAGAATCAGACTTGTGTTTGGTGATTCCTGTTGATATTTGTACTGTATCATTGTTAATACTAATCTGATTTCGGGTTGTTATTGCGAGGATATTTGCAAAGGATCAATTGTTTCAATTAATATAAGCGACAGGCATAGATATCAAAATTCCTAAATCAGTGTCTTTCAACTAATTTGCGTAAATTGTCTGCTGCAATACCTTTATTACAACAGTGACTGTACTTCACTAGTACTTCATTGGCTATAAAGCGCTTTGGGACCTCTGGACATTCCAAAGCGAACTGTGAGATTAGTTTTCGTCATAGATCAATCCAAAACAGTTCCCATTGTTCCGTTCTCTCTCTCTAGCCCTCTATCAATGTAACCATAACCTCAATGTCCCGCTTTCTCCTTATAGCCCTGTAGCAGTTCCAAACTAATTTTACTGCCCACTCTGTCCCCATAGTCCTGTATCAATCCCAAATTAATCACATTTGCGCACTCTACACACAGCCCTGTATAAATCTCAAAACTAATGCGACTACCCCACTCTCTACCCATGGCCCTATATCAATCCAGACAGAACCGCATTGCCATGCTCTCTCCCCTTAGCAATCCAAAACCAATCTCAACTTTCAAGCTCTCCACAGAGCCGTTTTTCAATCTCAAACTATTCACAAGGTCCTGCTTCAACCCCATAATCCTGTATGAATCCCAAACTCATCCCTCTTCCCCAACACTCTCCCCAAAGACCTGGATCAATCCTGATGTATCGCCATGGTTACACTTTCTCCCGATAGTGCGGTGTCAATCCCAAACTAATCCCAGTCAGAGGGACCATGAACGATGATGCCACACAGAGATCCCAGATCAATGGATTGCTCAATGCCAGAAAAGGTGCACAGGATTAAAACAACAATAGAAATTTAACAAACTTATTCCAGATTTAATAAGCAGCTACCACCTAATGCAATAAAATTAAATAACGACATTATAGTAGAGCGAGACGTGCAACAACCTGTGATAGACGTTGAGTTCATGCTCTCATGAAGATTACCAACTAGCAGAGAAAATCAAGGCCCAACACCTGCAAAGCTCTTGTCACTGAGAAATTAATGCTCACATGTCAGTGGTTAGTAATGTCTGTATCATTGGGACAGCAAGGACAATTGACAGCAAATTAGAATGTTTGTGTCACTGCTAGCTTAGGATACCTGTCAGTAGATTGGGATGTTTGTGTCTCTGGTACAGGAAGGACACCTGCCAGAAAATTGGGATGTGGTGTCTCTGGTACTGGAAGTCCAACTCTCAGTAAATTGGGATGTTTGTGTCTCTGGTACAGGAAGGTCACCTATCAGTAAATTGGGATGTTTGTGCCTCTGGTATAGGAAGGTCACCTGTCAGTAAATTGGGATGTTTTTCTCTCTGGTGCAGGAAGGTCACCTCTCTGTAAATTGGGATGTTTGTGTCTCTGGTACAGGAAGGTCACCTGTCAATAGATTGGGATCTTTGTGTTTCTGGTACAGGAATGTCACCTGTCAATCAATTGGGCTGTTTGTGTTTCTGGTACAGGAATGTCACCTGTCAGTAAATTGGGGTGTTTGTGTCTCTGGTACAGGAAGGTCACCTATCAGTAAATTGGGATGTTTGTGTCTCTGGTACAGGAAGGTCACCTATCTGTAAATTGGGATGATTGTGTCCCTGGTACAGGAAGGTCACCTATCTGTAAATTTGGATGTTTGTGTCTCTGGTACAGAAAGGTCACCTGTCAGTAAATTGGGATGTTTGTCTCCCTGGTACAAGAAGATCACCTGCCAGTAAATTGGGATGTGTGTTTTTCTGCTGCAGTAAGGTCACCTGTCAGTAAATTGGGATGTTTTTGTCTCTGGCACAGGAAGATCACCTGTAAGTAAATTGGGCTTTATGTTCTCCTGCTCCATTGCACAAAAACCACACTACTCATTCCATTGTTTGAATCTTTTCTTTACATTAATATAAATGGTGATTTTTGTACGCCACCAAAAAGGGAAATGTTTCCTGTTTACATCAATCCATTCCAAGCGGTGGAAAAATATAGCTTCAACAAATTTAAAGCAGGCTTGGTCAATTCTGATAATACATATTTATTGGTGGAACTTATGTTTTTCTTTCTTTAATTAAATTACCTATTAGATTCAGCAGATATTTCACCATACTCTTGAACTCTTCCCTGAATTTGCTCTGAGTCTTGGAATAAATAAATGTGTTTGTGCAGCAGCTCAACAACTGAAGCATATTTGCACTTTCTCGGAGAATAAATTTGGGGTCACTGAAACCATTGATTTTATAATCATTTGTAAATTGATCTTAAAAGATCTGTACAACATACACCATCCACAACAGTATAAAACTTCCCGAGATGGCGAAGAGTAAGACAATGGACTTTCTCCGGCTCTCCATCTCTGGGACATTCTGATTCTCTCCATTGCTGTGGGCCCAGAGTCTCCTGCGGGCTCTACTGGCCGCTTGAATGTGTCTGACGGTGAGAGGTTTGAGCAGAAGAATCAGGAGGAACTGGAGACCCGGGGTTAAAATACAGTCACTTCATTGAAAAGCTGCCCATAACGGAGAAGTATAACGGATTTCCTTCAGTCTACAATTCCACGGGATATTATCAATTATGATGATGGGTTCGTGTAAAGAGTACCAGGGAATATTGACTAAACAGCCCAGCGCAGAGAACGTTCCTATAACCACGGCCGCCGTTTTCTCGGTGCAATATTTTGTTTTCAGCTTCTGGCAACAGATGGCCCCAATTCGATCAAAGGTGAAAGCGACCGTTAACCAGACAGAACTGTCTCTAGATGCATAAATTAAAGGAGTGATGGCCAGGAAGTTACCTGGAAAATAAATACTAGGAATCCGGTTTAATATCACAGCACTGATAATGACCAGGAGATACGTCCCCACCATGGACACCAGTTATCGAGTGACACATCTGGAGAGACCGCACCTTCCTTGGGACAGGATCAAATTCGCCACTAAATTAACTGTAAAGAGAGACAGAGGGAGACGAAATGTTACAGAATATAGACTCCTAGCAGAAGTCATATATTGATCGAAATTTTATGAAGTTTCTACAGATCAGACATTATCTCTTTGTATGGCAGAACAGGCTCGATGGGTTTAATGGCCAAGTCCTGCTGCTATGATCCTATGTCTTAGCTTTCATAGTTGTAGTGATGAGAACTGATATAAATATCCAAGCTGGAGCTGAGACACAATAGAGACCACGGGAGAATAAAAAGTAATACTTCATTTCATTGTGAAACAACAACCATTAAAATACATGGGAATTTCAAACAAATTAATAGAATCGCATGTGTAATGTTGAATAAAATGAATGATTAAGTAATACATATAGATTTAAATAATGAATTAAAACCACTCAATAAACACAGTAACAAATAGAATAAAATGCCAAACAAATTGAAAATGAATATTACACCAATGAAACAAAGATTGTGGAGTCTTGTAATGATGTGACCCCCTAACAGGATTTAAGCAAGTACCAAGGCAGGGATGTGGGGATAGGAGGAAAGAACAAAAGGGAAGGTCTGTGATAGAATGGAATGCCGGAGAGATCTAATGACAAAAGGGATGATGGTGCAAAGCAAAAGGCGCTGGCAATGGGACAAGTAAAGAAACAAAAGATGTGTCTAGAGGAGGAGTAAAGGGCAATAGCAGAATCAGCACCTGCTGTCCGAGAAATGGGGACAGAGGTTATGCTGTGAAATTGCTGAACTCAGTGTTTAGTCCGGAACGCTGTAAAGTGCCTAATTGAAGTGCTTCCTGATATCGACAGTGAACGGCCTGGCTCTAATTTTAAGGTCATGCGCCGTCTTTTGGACTTGCCCACCAGAGGGAAAAAATGCCTAGATTTTCAGTGTGCCGTGAGGCGGGCTTTAAGGCAGGCGGGGGCAAAAATCCTGAATTCGGGGGTCCCGACACTATCCCGCCCAAAACCCGCTTCCACGTAAGTTTCAGAGGAGGCGGGTACCCGCCCCGCAATGGGACCCACCCACCCGAGGCGGGAAGGGATTACTGCCAATTAACTGCCTGTTAACAGGTAGTTAACAGGCAATTTTTAGCCTAATCCCTATTTTGAGGGGTGTCCTGTGGGATTCCCGACGGTTCCAAACCACGCCAGGTTAGAGCAGATGGGCCGCCTGGTTGAAGGACTTGGAGGGGTCGTCATGTCAGTGTTCAGGAGAGTGATGGGTGCATGAGTGCAAAGGTAAATGTGTTTGGTGTGTAAAGAAGTTTAAATTACCTGTACTTACCATAACAGCCTTTCTTCCTCTGGGTTTCGGGAGTCCATCACTCAGCCTGCACTGAAAGCAAAATGGCTGCAAGCTGTCAAATGTGACAGCCTTCAGCTTTCATTGCCGGTGTGAGTTCTAACTGAGTCTGTGGAGAAGGACTCAGGTTAGAATCAGACTGCCAGTGTTTGACAGCTCCAAAAAGCTGTGAAACACTGATATTTTATCTGTCAAGACCTCTTGACAGATGAAATTTCAGTCTGTGACGTCACCTGTTGCCCCCTTAATTGGCCTGCTGAGCCCGCTGGGCGGGCTCAACAAGGTCAATCAAGGGGAAATCGCGTGGATTGGCCGGACGTCGATGTAGGCACGACTAAAACCCGAAAGTTGTAGTCCCGCCTCCTTCCCGACAGCTTAATGAAAATCGACCCCATCTACCCCAACAAATCATTTCATCATCGTAAACACGCACTACTTTTCTATACTCAGGAATACAAACCACATTTATGCTACCTGTCCTCATAATTTAACCCTCCCAGCCCGGTATCATTCTGGTGAATCTGGGCTGTGCCCCCTCCAAGGCCAATAAATCCTTCCTGAGCTGCGGTGCCCAGAACTGACCACAGTTCTTCAGATGCAGGCTAAGCAGCGATTTAGTATTCCAGCCCCCTTGAGATAAAGGCTAACATTTAATTAGATAATGAATAACTTACTGCAGTACTTTACCTGGAACAGTGATAGCTGCAAGGGCAGTGTAGTAAACGGCATATACTAGGCCTCTAGGCAGGGAGTGCATTTTCTGTGAGAAGCAGCAATGTCTGTTTGGGATCCCACACGTGCTCTGTTCGACATTCAAAGGATTCCTTATTATACCAGTTGTCAAATGCCAAGAGACAAAATTAGATGACATCACCATTAATGTTAGTTACAGTCACTGAACAAACTAGATTGGTGACATCCCCATTTATATTAGTTACATCAGCTAAATGTTACTTACAATTATTGAACAAACAAGTTAATGCAGTCGATTTTACCTTTATGTTACCTTGTGCAATAGAATGGATAAAATCGAGGTCACATGGTGTTAAAGGGAAACTTTATGTCCTTTAGGGAAGGAAACCTGCTTTCCTTACCCAGCCTGGCCTACATGTGACACTAATCCCACACCAACGTGGTTGACTCATAACTGCCCTCTGAAGGGGCCTAGCAACCCAGGCAGTTGTATCAAACAATTGGAAAGAAACAAAATAATATCACCGGATGGACCATTGAGCTGCGACCTCGGCATTGAATTCGAAGACGACAAAGGCACACCCAGCCCGGCCCACTCTGCAAATTCCTCCTCACTAACACCTGGGGACCAGTGCCAAAGTTGGGAGAGCTGCCTCACAGACTTGCTCATTCTCTCAGAAGCATACCTTTCAGCCAAGGTCCAAAACTCCATCACCATCCTTGGGTATGTCCTGTCCCACCAGTAGGACAGACCCAACATAGATCTGGGTACAGTGGTGTACAGTCAGGGTGTTAACGCTGTATCCCTTGACAGCGCATTCCTTCTGCTGAAACATGGGCAATGCAACCTCCTGCTAATTGCCACCCACCGCCCACCCTCAGCTGACGAATCGGTGCTCCTCCATGTTCAACATCACTGGAAGTAAAATAACAATAGAAAATGCTGGAAAAATTCAGCAGGCCGGGTAACATCCGTGGAGAGAGAAATAGAGTCAAAGTTTCGGGTCGAAACCCTTTTACAGAACTGACAGAAACGACAGGAAATGAAACAAAAGGCAGAGGGGGCTGGGAAATGGGGGAGGGGATGAAAGAATAGACATTAAGAGATATTCAAGGTGAGACAAGATAGTAATAGGATAGGTAAATGGCTCTAAATGAAGTGTGCAATGCGCTGGCAGAGTGAAAGACAGCTGCCATGTGGGAGAGAGAGAGAAAAAAGGAAAAGTCACAAGCCAACAGTGTGGATAAAAAATATAATAGGGGCCGAGGTTATGATCTGAAGTTGTTAAACTCGATATTGGGTCTGGAAGGCTGTAAAGTGCCTAATGGGAAGATGAGGTGCTGTTCCTCGAGTTTACGGTGAGCTTCCGTGGAACAATGCAAGAGGCCACAGACGGTGAGGTCTGATTTGGAATGGAACGGTGAATTCAAATGACAGGTGACCAGATGACCGGGGTCACCCTTAAAGACTGAACGGAGGTATTCCGCAAAGCAGTCACCCAAATGTGTTTGTTCTCCCCAATGTGCAGGAGACCACATCGTGAGCAATGAATAAAGTATACTAGATTGCAAGAAGCACAAGTAAATCGCTGTTTCACCTGGAAGGGGTGTTTGGGGCACTGGAGAATGGGAAGGGGGGAGGGATATGGGCAGGTGCTGCATCTCCTGCACTTGCACGGGAAGGTGCCGGGCGAAGGGGAAGAGATGTTGGGGGTGATAGAAGAGTAGACTAGGGTGTCTAGGAGGGAGCAGTCGCTGTGGAATGCTGAAGGGAGAGGGGAGGCAAAGGTGCATTTGGTGGTGGGATCATATTGGAGCTGGCGGAAATGGTGGAGGATGATTCGTTGAATGTGGAGGACAAGGGGAATCCTATCGTGGTTCCAGGAGGGAGGGACAGGGTTGAGGGCTGAAGTGCGGGAGATAGAACGGACCTGATCGAGGGCCATGTCAACCACCTTAGAAGGGAATCCTCGGTTGAGGAAAAAGGAAAACATGTCAGAAGCAATGGTGTGGAAGGTGGCATCATCAGAGCAGATGCGGTGGAGATGGAGACACTGGGAGAATGGAATAGAGTCCTTACCGGAGGCGGGGTTGGAGGAAGTGTAGTCCAGGTAGCTGTGGGAGTCAGTGGGCTTGTAGTGAATGTTGGTCAATAACCTATCCCCAGAGATGGAGATGGAGAAGTCGAGGAAGGGAAGGGAAGAGTCGAAGATGGACCATGTGAAGGTGAGGGAAGGGTGAAAATTGGAGGCAAAGTGAATGAAATTGCCTATTTCAGGGCGAGAGCAGGAAACGGCAGTGATATAATCATCAATGCACCAGAAAAAGAGGTGAGGGAGGGGACCCGAGTAAGACTGGATCAAAGAGTGTTCTGCATATCCCACAAAAAGGCAGGCATAGCTAGGACCCATGCGGGTACCCATAGCAACACCTTTAATTTGGAGGAAATGAGTGGAGTCAAAGGAAAAGTTGTTCAATATGAGAACAAGTTCAGCCAGGCAGAGGAGGGAAGTGATGGATGGGGACTGGTTGGGCCTCTGTTCAAGGAAGAAGCGGAGCGCCCTCAGGCCATCCTGGTGGGGGATGGATGTGTAGAGGGATTGTACGTCCATGGTGAAAAGGAGGCGGTTGGGGCCAGGAAACTGGAAACTGTTAAAGTGGCAGAGGGCGTCAGAAGAGTTGCAGATGTAGGTGGGAAGAGCCTGGACAAGGGGAGCAAACATAGAGTCGAGATAGGAAGAGAAAAGATCCGTGGGGCAAGAACAGGCTCAAACGATGGGTCTACCAGGGCAGTCCTGTTTGTGGATCTTAGGAAGGAGGTAGGGGCGGGCTGTGCGGGGTTGGGGAACTATGAGTTTGGTGGCCGTGCGGGGGGGGAGGATCTCCAGAGTAGATGAGTTCAGTGACAGTCTTGCAAACGGTGGTTTGATGTTCGGTAGTGGGGTTATGGTCAAGGTGCAGGTAGGAGGAGTTGTCGGAGACAGCATCCGCCGTATTTTGCTATTGTATCACCGGAAGAAGCACTGGCGTTAGCAAGGGCACAGAATATACTGTGGGTGAGGGGATTTGAATGTCCATCATCAAGAGTGGCTCGTTTATACCACCACTGGCCAAGTTGACTGTGTCCTGAAGCTCATATCTGCCAGAGTGTGCTTGTGGTGAGAGCCAACACGGGAGAATAACCTACTCGACCTCGTCCTCACTAAGCTATCTTTCACGGATGTATCTTTCCATGACAGCATTGGTGGGAATGACCACTGCACCGTCCTCGTGGAGACAAAGTCCCGTCTTCACACTGATGACCCCCTTCATTGTTTTGCACGACAGTGCCACCGTGCTATGTGGGATAGATCAAGAACAGATGTAGAAGCTCAAAACTCGGCATACATGAGGCGCTGTGAGCTATCAGCAGAAGCAAAATTATATTCCACCACAATCTGTAACTCAAGTCCCGGCATACCCCTCACTCCTCCTTCACCATCAAGTCAGGTAACCAACCCTGGTTCAACGGGAACTGTTGAAAAGGCTGCCGAAAAGCATCATCTAAACATAAGGCACCAAGCTGGCGAAGCTACAACACTGCACCACATGCATATCAACATAAGAACAGGAGCAGGCCATTCAGTCCCTAGACCCTGACCAGTTCTGGGCACCGCACCTCAGGAAGGATAGATTGTGCTTGGAGGTGGTGCAGCACACATTCGCCAGAATGATACGGGGTTAAAAGTGTCAAATATTGAGAACAGATTGCACAGACTTCATATAGATGAGCAAGGAGTGAAATAATTTGGGTGTTTAATATGATTAAAGGATTCAATAATCTAGTTAGCAAGAAATAATTTCCTCTGCTGAAGAATCCAGAAAAACGGGGCCGAAGCTAACAATTAGAGTGAGGCCATTAACGGTTGAATTCAGGAAACACTTCTTCACACAAAGGGTAGTGAAAATCAGGAACTCTCTCCCCAAATATCTGTTGAAGCGCGATCAATTGAAAACTTCAAAACCGAGATTGATAGATTTTTATTAGATAATGTTATTAAGGGATACAGAAACAAGGCGGGTAAATGGAGCTTAAATACAGATCAGCCATGATCTGATTGGATGCCGGGCCAGGCTCAAGGGGCTGAATGGTTTGCTCCTGTTCCTATTGTCCTGTATATTCCTAAATTCCGCCATTGGCAGCTACCCAACAATGTACAAAACAGCCCAGGTATATCGTGTCTACAAAATACATCCACCCCGGTCAATTACTGCTGCACAGACCTACTCCCAATCCTCAACAAAGTAATGGAAGAATCGTCAGCAGCGCTATCAAGCAGTACTTATTGACCAGTAACCTGCTCAACTAGGCACGGTTTGGGTTCCGACAGAACCACTTGCTCCAGACCTCATTACACTGTTGGTCCAACATTAAACAAAGGTTGAACTCCAGAGGTAGAGTGAGAGAGAATACCCTTAATGTCAATGGTACATTCGACAGAATGTGGCACCAAGGAGATAAACATAGCGACCTTCACCATCTCAGGAAGTCACAAAATGCTTTAAAGCCAATGAAGCACTCAGGCAATGTAGTCACCGTTGTAATGTAGACAATAAGACAGAGGTCAATGCGGATCGTCAGGGGTGACGGGGGGAGGGGGGTGTTCTCTCTATTGGCTGGAGTCCTACCTGGCAAAAAGAAAAATGGTTGTGGTAGTTGGACTCGAATGATCTCATTTCAAGGACATCGCTGCAGGAGTTCCTCAGGGCAGTGTGCTAGGCCCAGCTATGTTCAGCTGCTTCATCAATGAACTTGCCTCCATTATTAGGTCAGCAGTGGGGATGTTCGTTGATAACCACACAGTGTTCAGCGCGATTTAGAACTCCTCAGATAATGAAGAAGTCCATGCCCGCATGCAGCAAGATCTGGACGACATTCAGGCTTGGGCTGTTAAGTGGTAGGTAACATTCGCGCCACATTTGTGGCAGGCAATGACTATCTCCAACAAGCAAGAATCTAACCACCCCCCCTTGACATTCAATGGCATACTAACGTCGAAGCTTCCACCATCACCATGCTGAGGATCATCATTGATCAGATACTCAACCGGACCAGTCACTTAAATGTCATGGCTACAAGCGCAGGTCAGAGGCTGGATATTCTGCAGTGAGTGTCTGACCTCCAGCCCCGAAATGTATCTCCTCCATCTGCAAGGCACAAGTAAGAAGTGTGATGGAATACGCTCCATTTGCCTGGATGAGTGCAGCTCCAACTCAAGAAGCTCGACACTATCCAGGACAAAGCAGCCCGCTTGATTGGCACCCCATCCACGATCTTAAACATCCACTCCCTCCACCACTGGTGTACCGTGGCTGCATTACGTAGAATCTACAAGATGCACTGCAGCAACTCACCAAGACTTCTTCGACAGCACCTCCCAAACCCTCGACCTCTATCACCTGGAAAGGGCAAGCGCAGCAGCTGCATGGGAACACAATCACCTCAAACTTTCCTCAAGTCACTCGCCATTCTGACAGGGGAATATCTCGCCATCCCTTCGTCGTGCTGAGTCAAAGTCGTGGAACTCCACTGTGGGAGTCCCTTCAACACACGGAGCACAGGGGTGCAAGAAGAAAGCCCAGCACCACCTTCTGAAGGGCAACTAGAGAGGGACAATAAATACCGGCCTTGACAGTGACACCCACATCCTGAGAAAGAATCAAAACACCAAATATCTGCATTATTATCTGAATATTAGAATCACATTGCAGCTTTCTGGAGTTTTCCTTCAAAATTCTTCAGAACCTATATATATTTTAAACTGGAGGGCCTAGAAATTCGTCATGGGCGTTGGCGCGAAACGGGCGGTATCAGATGGGACACCCATTATCTGCAGCGCCTAATATGCATTCCATTGTGGGTCTGAGTATTAGGTGCAGCGTTTAACGGGTGGTATCAGATCGGCCGCCCGTTTTCTGCAGTGCCGGATATTCATTCCATTGTGGGACTGAGTAACAGGTGCAGCGTTTAACGGGCGGTATCGGATCGGCAGCCCGTTATATCCAGCGCCTGATATTCATTCCATTGTTGGACTGAGTATCAGGTGCAGCGTTTAACGGGCAGCTGACCCGTTACCGGCTGTTTTGCGCCACCGCCAGAGATGAATTTGTAGGCTGATATGTAAATGCAGGAACTGGCCGTCACACGCCGGACAGTGTTGGCTTCAGCACCCATTGATGCTCAGTTAAGAGATTTGAGCTGAGGCAACATATTGGGTGTTAGTTTCAGTCCGAGTCTCCCTGTTAAATTGTCAACACAAAGATTGAAATTTCCCAATCGGTATCCGGGAACCCACCTGCAGCAAAGGTCCCGTGTGTGAGTATGGGCTGGAGACGGGATCAGTCTCAGCCCAGACTCCCCGCTCTACTTGGCGAATAGTCTGTCCAGTCTTACTATCCCGAGCCAAACATGAAGAATGCCTACCATGGGGAGGTCACGGAGAGGAGGCGTGGCTTCCTCCGGTGCAGGGGAACCGGACCCAGCACGAGGCACCGGCAGCAGGAGACAAGGGGAGAAAACTGAGAGAAAAACCCGCATTCACACAGCACGGGTGGGGAATCGCCACACGGGAATGGTTCATTTAAAATGTGTTCATATTGGATATGCGGTGGGCAGCCTTCTTTCAACTCACGAAATACATCCCGAGAACAGTCAACCAGCTCATGGATTTCCTTATCTCCAAGATCGGGAACTTCTTCCGAGCGGATGTCGTTGCTTTCTCCCGTTCCTTCGATCCCCAGCTAACCGTCTCCAGCCCATTCCCTCCACTCTTAACAACTGTACACTCCCAGCGCATCTTTCTGCAGTTGCCCGCACAATTCTCTCATGCCTCCTCCACATTAATTATCTCCATAACACCAACCTCTTTCCCGTTGATCCCAGCACATTGAATTCCCGACCACTCAACTCCACTCCCTCTGTGTGAGAAGGTTGTAGTTTCAGATTCAAGTCCCACTCCTGATACTTGAGTATATAATCCAGGCTGGCATTCCAGTGCCCTGAGAGAGTGCTGCACTGTCAGAGCTCACCTCTTTCAGATGAGACGTTAAACCAAGTTCGCCCCATCTGCTCGCTCAAGTGGACATAAGAAACCCCATGGCACCATTGGAAGAAGAGCAGAGGAGTTCTCCCATATCCTGGCCAATATTTATCCCTTAAACAGCATCACTAAAACAGCTGCACTGGTCATTTATCTCATTGCTATTTATAGGGTAATTGGTTGCCCAGTTTCCCGACATAACAACTGGACCAAGTGGCAGTGCAAACAATATTCTTATCTGGAGAGGCAAAGTAAAAGATTAATAAACACGGTAAAATACAAATAAAGTCTGATGATTTTCCTCAGTTCTTTTCTCGCACAGTGACATTCCAGCATGGCTCTTACTCGGAGCCGAGTGCAGGATTGTAAACCTCTCCCAGCGTTCACTGCTGCTCCACAGTGGCACCGTGTGGACCGATCCTGTCACTGCATGCAGAGCAGAAACCGGTCATAAAGTTCCCGGGCGTCAACGACTGTCGCGTTAATGGAGATTGAAAACTTCACACGTAAAGTGTCATCCGCATTGTCAAACCAACCAACGCTGTTGACACAGGATCAAGCGTTACTGAGACGTGAGCTGCGAATATTTCCAGGTGTCTTTCCGGGGTCTGTGAGTACTTGGTGGAGGGTTTTCTTGGTTCTTGAAGCAATGGAAAATAAGGTTCTAGGAACACCGGTGGGAGGCTGGTGATCTGCGATGGCTGGAAGTCAAACAGTGTTTGGGTGGCGGTTTTCTAGCATTGAGAGTTTGTGTGTTGTGGTGGTATTGGGGCGCAGGGTCTAACAGCCCGTGGGGAGCGTGGTAAGAACATAAGAATTTGGGGCAGGAGTAGGCTACACGGTTCCTTGTGCCTGCTCTGCCATTCAATATAAGCATGGCTGATCTTCGACTGCAACTCCACTGTCCCGCCTCGTCCTCATAGCCTTTGATTCCCCTAGAGTTCAAAAATCTATCTATCTCAGCCTTGAATATACTCAACGACTCAGAATCCACAGCCCTCTGGGGCAGAGAATTCCTAAGATTCACAACCTTCTGAGGGTAAAAATTAATCATCTCAGTCTTGAATGGCCTACCCCTTATCCTGAGACTATGCCCCCAAGTTCTGGACTCTCCAGCCAGGGGAAACAACCTCTCAGCATCAATCTTGTCAACCACCTCAGAATCTTATATGTTTCAATGAGATCACCTCTCATACTTCTAAACTCCAGAGAGTATCGGCCAAATTCACTCAATCTCTCCTGATAGGACAACCCGCCCATGCCAGGAATCAATCTAGTGGACCTTCGTTGCGCCACCGCTAAGGCCTGTATGTCCTTTCTCAGATAAGGAGGCCGAAACTGTGCACAGTACTCCAGGTGTGGTCTCACCAAAGCCCTGTACAATTGTAGTAAGACCTCCTCAGTCGTGTACTCCAACCCACTAGCAATAACGAACAACATGCCATTTGCCTTCTCAATTGTTTGCTGTACCTCCATGCTAACCTTCTGTATTTCCTGCACGAGGAGACCTATTTTGTCAGAACACAAACATTTAATAGGGTCTCAACATTTAAAAAAATATTCTGCTTTTCTAATATTCCTACCAAAGTGAATAACCTCACATTTCCCCATATTATGCACCGTCTACCACCTTATTACCCTTTCACCTAACCTGTCTATATCAGTTTGAAAGCTCTTTGTGTCCTCCTTAGAGCTTACATTCCCCCTAGCTTTGTATCCTTAGCAAACTTGGATACATTGTTCTCAACCCCTTCATCTAAGTCATTGAGATAGCTTGTGAATAGCTGAGGCCCAAACAGTGATCCTTGCGACACCCCACTAGTTACAACCTGCCAAATGGAAAATGACCCGTTTATCCCTCCTCTCAGTTTTCTGTTGGTGAACCAATCCTCCATCCACGAAAATATGTTACCCCCAAACCCATGAACCCTTACCTTGCCTTGCAACGTTTTATGTGGCATCTTCTCGACTGCCTTTTGGAAACCCAGATACACTACATCCACTGGTTAGCAATTAACTACCCTGTTAGTTACATCCTCAAAACACTCTGATTAATTTGTTAAACACTATTTCCCTTTCATAAAACCATGTTGACTGTGCCTTTTCATATTATGACTTTCTAAGTGCCCTGTGTTCATTTACTTAATAATGTATTCCAGCATTTTATGACGACTAACTGGCTTGTAGTTCCCTGTTTTCTCTCTACTTCATTTCTTGAGTGGCGGTGTTACATTTGGTACTTTCCAATCCAATGGGACCGTTCCAAAATCTAGGGAAGATCAGAACCAATGCATCCACTATCTCTGTGGCCACCTCTTTTAAAACCGTATGATGTGGGCCATCAGGTCCACGGGATTAGTCGTATTTCAGTCCCATTAATTTATCCAGTAATGTTTCTTTACTAATATTAATTAGTTTAAGTTCCTCACGATATTTAGACCCTTGGCTCCCTACCATTTTGGTATGCTTTTTGTGCCTTTTACTCTGAAGATAGATACAAAATATTTGTTTAACGTCTCAGCCATTTCCTTATTCCCCATTGTAATTTCAACTGTCTCAGCCTCTAACGGACCCACGATTACTTTTACTATTCTCTTCCTTTTAATATACTGTAGAAGCTCTTACCATCTGTTTTGCTATTTCTTAATAGTTTACTCCAATATTGTGTTTTCTTCCGCTTTATCAATGTATGGTCATCCTTAGCTGGTTTCTGAAACTCTCACATTCCTCCAGGTAATTTATCTGCTTAGAAACATTATAAGCCTCTTCTTTTAATCTATTACTATCCTTAACCTCATTAATGACCCACAGATGTATCACTTTTCCTGTGGAGTTTTTATTTCTCAATGGAATATAAATTTGTTGAGAATTATGAAATATTTAAATAAATATTCCCATTGCTTATCTACCATCATATATTTTAATCTATTTTCTCAATTTACCTCAGTGCACTCGCCCCCATACCTTTGTAATTATCTTTATTTAAGTTTAATACTCTAGTTTCGTACTTAAGAACGTCACTCTCGAACTCAATGTGAAACTCTATCATATTATGATCATTCTTCCCCAGAGGATCCCTTACTATGGTGTTACTAATTAACCCTGTCTCATTACACAAGACAAGATCTAAAATAGCCTCTTCCCTGGTTGGTTCGACGACGTTTTCTTCCAGGAATCTGTCTCGAACTCATTCCATGAACTCCTCCTCCAAACTACATTTGCCAATTTGATTTGACCATTTTTTATGAAGATTAACGTCCACAATGATTATTTTATTACCTTTGTTACAGGCTCCTCTTATTTCTTGATAAATAATCTGTCCAGCAGTATAGGTATTGTTCGGGGGGCTACAAACTAACCCCACTTGTGTTTTCTGCCCCTTGTTATTTCGTATCTCCGCCCAGACTGATTCTACTTCTTGCTCTTCTGAGTCAAGATCTTTCCTCACTACTGGCCTTATGTCATCCTTTAAGTGGAGCCCGTCACAACGGAACTGCCCCCCCTTTCCCCAGTACAGATGCCAATTAACTGTGAATCGAAACCCCTGTGTTCCATACCACTCCTTGAGTCATGCATTCAACTCGCTGATCTGTTTGTCCCTATGCCAATTTGCGCGTGGCTCAGGTAACAATGCAGAGATTATTACCTTTGAGGTTTTGCTTTCTAACTTGAACCCTAGCTCCTCAAATTGCCTCAGCAGGACCTCATTCCTAGTTCTACCTATGTCATTGGTTCCTACGTGGTCCATGACAACTGGATCCTCCTCACATGCTCGAAGTTCTTCTCCAGCCATGCGGATATGTGTTTAACCCTGGCACCGGGCAGGCAACACAGCCTTTGGAACTCCCGCTTGCAGCTGTAGAGAACAGTATCTATCTCCATCACTATACTGTCCCCTAACTGTACCACATTCCTTTTCACTCCCGTCCCTTGAAAGGCCACATGTACCACGGTGCCATGGTCAGTTTGTTTATCCACTCTGCAGATTTGCCCTCGTCCACAGAGGCCGCAAGAACTTCGTATCTGTTGGATAAGGGCAAAGGCCGAGGCTCCTCCAGCACTGCACCTGGTGTCAACTTAACTGGCTGAGTCGCAGTCACAACCTCCTTTCTATGACCTGGTCTGTACCACTTCCTAACCTAAGGTGTGTGAGTGCCTCCTGGATCAAAGTGTCGAGGTAACTCGCCCCCTCCCTGAGACCAGGCAATGTCCGAACCTTGGACTCCAGTTCAACAACTCTGAGCAGAAGTTCCTCGAGATGCAGACACTTATTGCAGATGTGGTTGTCCGGGATCGATATATTCCCACAAACTGCCACATGCTGCAGTTGTGGCACGCCACCTGCACTGCCATCCCTATCAAACCTCGTTTTATTTATTTAGTTAATTAAAGTTAATGTATTTAATCAACTTAGCTTACAGTTTTTAGTTATTAACTAATTACCTGACCTAGCTTATGTTATAGACAGATTAAACTAAATAGTCACCGGTAGCACAAACCACTGCAAGTATTGGAGGTAAAACCAGCCCTTCCTTCCTGCTATGCACCGAAATCCCACTCTCAACAAATTCCCACGTTTACACTCTGGTTATGATGCACTCCGTTTATTACAACTCTGTACGACCATTACTTGTGTCAGCAGATAACTGTTTACTTTTATACAACTTTTCGAGCCACACCCAGGCTACAAATGCTCACTGAGCTTCCTGCTCGCAATCATTACCCGCGATTCATCCAATCACTTAAAGTTGTCAACTGTTATCTGCCAGTGACATGCCATGACTCTGTTAACTCGTCATAGTCATAGAGTCATAGGGTCACAGAGTCATAACGGCAAAGAAGGAGGAGATTCGGCCCATCGAGTCCATGCGGCTCTCTGCAGAGCCATCCAGTTAGTCCCATTACCCAGCTCTATCCCCATAGCCCTGCAAATGTATTCCCACAAGTGCCTTTCCAGACACCCCTTGAAAATATCGAGTGTCTCCACTTCCACTACTTCCATTGGCAGCGAGTTCCAGGACCTCGCCACTCACAGCTTTAAAAAGTTTTTCCTCACAACCCCTCTGTATCTCTTGCCCAAAACCTTAAATTTGTGTCCCTAAGCCCCTGTAGCATAGAAACATAGAAGATAGGAGCAGGAGTAGGCCATTCGGCCCCTTGAGCCTGCTTCGCCATTCAATAAGATCATGGCTGATCATCCAAATTCAGAACCCTGTTCCTGCCTTCTCTCCATATCCCTTAATCCCTTTAGCCTTAAGAAATATATCCAACTCCTTCTTGAATATATTTAATGAATTGACCTCTACTGCCTTCTTTGGCAGATAATTCGACAGGTTCACCACTCTCTTGGGTGAAGAAATTCCTCCTCATCTCTGTCCTAAATGGCTTACCCCTTATCCTTAGACTGTGACCCCTGGTTCTGGACTCCCCGACCATCGGGAACATCCTTCCAGCAGCTAGTCTGTCTAGTCCTGTTAGAATTTTATAAGTTTGGATGAGATCCCCTCTCATTCTTCTAAACTCCAGCGAGTACAAGCCCAATCGACCCAATCTCTCCTCATAAGTCATTCCTGCCATCCCAGGTATCAGCCTGATGAATCTTCGCTGCACTCCTTCCATGGCAACAACATCCTTCCTCAGATAAGGCGACCAAAACAGCACACAATACTCAAGGTGTGCTCTCACCAAGGTCCTGTACACCTGCAGCAAGACATCCTTGTTCCTGTACTCAAACCCTCTCGCTACGAAGGCCAACATACCATTTGCCTTCTTAACCGCCTGCTGCACCTGCATGCTTACTTTCGGCGACTGGTGCACAAGGACGCCCAGGTCTCGTTGCAATTCCCCTTCTCCCAATCTATTGCCATTCAGATAATAATCTGCCTTCCTGTTTTTGACAGCAAAGTGGATAACCTCGCATTTATTCCACGTTATTTTGCATCTGCCATGCTTTTGCCCAATCTCCCAACCTGTCCAAATCATACTGCATTTTCTCGGCATCTTCCTCACTGCACACACGCCCACCCAGCTTTGTGTCGTCTGCAAACTTGGAGTTATTACATCTCGTTCCCTCGTCCAGATCATTAATATATATTGTGAATAGCTGGGGTCCAAGGACCGATCCCTGTGGTATCCAACTAATCACTGCCTGCCACTCGGAAAGCGACCCGTTTTTTCCAACTCTTTGCTTTCTGTCTGCCAACCAGTTCTCTATCCAAGTCAATACCTTGCTCCCAATCCCATGTGCCTTAATTTTGCACGCAAATCTCTTATGCGGGACCTTATCGACAGCCTTTTGAAAATCCAAATACACCACATCCACTGGTTCTCCCTTATCTATTTTATCAGTTACTTCCTCAAAAAACTCCAGTAGATTAGTCAAGCACGATTTACCTTTTGTAAATCCATGTTGACTTTGTCCGATCCGGTCACTTTTTTCCAAGTGCTCGGCTATTACATCCTTTATAATGGACACTAGCATTTTCCCCACTCCCGATGTCAGGCTTACCAGTCTGTAATTCCCCATTTTCTCTCTACCATTCTTTTTGAACAGTGTGGTAAAATTAGCTACACGCCAATCCATGGGCACTGCACCAGAGCCTATCGAATTTTGGAAGATGACCAGCAATGCATCTATTATTTCTAGGGCCAGTTCCTTAAGTACCCTAGGATGCAGATTATCAGGCCCTGGGAATTTATTGGCCCTCAATCCCATCAATTTCCCTAACACCATTTCCCTACAAATATTGATTCCTATCAGTTCCTCCCTTTCATTAGACCCTATGTTCCCCGACATTTTTGGGAGGTCATTTGTGTCCTCCTTTGTGAAGACAGAATCAAAGTATGTATTTAATTGGTCTGCCATTTCTTTGTTCCCCATTATAAATTCCCCTGATTCTGACTGCAAATGACCTACTTTTGACTTCACCAATCTTTTTCTCTTCCCATATCTATAAAAGCTTTTACAGTCAGTTTTTATGTTCCCTGCAAGCTTACTCTCATACTCTATTTCGCCCTCTTAATTAATCCCTTTGTCCTCCTTTCTTGGATCCTAAACTGCTCCCAATCCTCAGGTTTACTGCATTTTCTGGCCAATTTATATGTCCCCTCCTTGGATCTTATGCTATCCCTAATTTCCCTTGTTAGCCACGGTTGAGTCACATTTTTTGTTTTATTTTTATGCCAAACTGGGATGAACAAATTCATTAGTTCATGCATGTGATCTTTGAATGGTTGCCATTGCCCATCCACCGTCAACCCTTTGAGTGACATTCCCCAATCAATCCAACCCAAGTCGCACCTCATACCATCATAGTCTCCTTTATTTGAATTCAGGACCCTTGTCTCTCAGTCAACTATTTCACTCTCCATCTTAATGAAGAATTCTATCATATTATGATCGCTCTGACCCAAGGGGCGTCGCAAAACACGATTGCTAATTAATCGTTTCCATTACATAATACCCAGGCTAAGATGGCCTGATCTCTAGTTGGTTCCTCGACATATTGGTCCAGGAAACCATCCCGTATACAATCCAGGAATTCCTCCTCTGCAGTATTTTTACTAATTTGGTTAGCCCAATCTATATGTCGATTAAAGTCACCCATGATAGCTGCTGTGTCCTTATTGCACGCCTCCCTAATTTCCCTTTTAATGCCATCACCGACCTCTGCATTACTGTTTGGAGGTCTATATACCTCTCTCACTAACGTTTTCTGCCCTTTGGAATTTCTCAGTTCTACCCATACAGATTCCACATCGTCAGAGCTAATATCTTTCCTTTCAATTGTGTTAATCCCTTCTTTAACCAGCAAAGCTACCCACCTCCTTTTCATTTTTGCCTATCTTTCCTGAATATTGAATACCCCTGGATGTTGAGTTCCCAGCCTTGGCCATCCTGGAGCCATGTTTCTGTAATCCCAATCATATCATATTCATTTACCTCTATTTTGTGCAGCTAATTCATCCACCTTATTATGAATGCTCCTCGCATTAAGACACAAAGCCATCAGGCTTGTTTTTTAACGCTATTAGAACTTTTAGAATTATTATTTAATGTGGCCATGTTTGATTTAAACCCTTGATTTCTCTGCCTGTCACTTTTGTTTTTCTCCTTCCTATCTTTTGTTTTTATCCTTGTTTCCCTTTCCTCTGTCACCCTGCTCAGGTTCCCAACCCCCTGCCATTTTAGTTTAAACCCTCCCCCAGAGCACTGGCAAACACTCCCCCTAGGACATCTGTCCCGGCCTAGCCCAGGTGCAAACCGTTCAGTTTGAACTGGTCCCACCTCCGCCAGGACCGGTTCCAATAACCCAGGAATTTGAATCCCTCCCCCTTGCACCATTCCTCTAGCCACGTATACATCTGAAATATCCTTCTACTTCTACTCTGACTAGCACGTGGCACTGTTAGCAATCCTGAGATTACTACCTTTGAGGTCCTATTTTTTAATTTACCTCCTAACTCCCTATATTCAGCTTTTATGACCTCATCCCGGTTTTTACATATATCATTGGTATCTATATGCACCACGACAACTGGCTGTTCACCCTCCCCTTCCAAAATATTCTGCAGCCGCTCTGAGACATCCTTTACCCTTGCACCAGGGAGGCAACACACCATCCTGGCATCTCGTTTGCGGCCGCAGGAACGCCTATCTATTCCCCTTACAATAGTATCCCCTATTACTATAGCTCTCCCCCTCTTTTTCCTCCCGTCCTGTGCAGAAGAGCCACCCCTGGTGCCAAGAAGTTGGCTGCTGCTGCCTTCCTCTTGTAAGCCATCCCCCCCATCAGTATCCAATGCGGTATATCTGTTTGAGAGGGGGATGGCCACAGGGGACCCCTGCACTGTACATACTATTCTGCCTGTTGGTCACCCATTCCCTTTCTGCCTGTCCAACCTTTGCCTGCGGTGTGACCAACTGATCAAACGTGCTATTCACGACGCCCTCAGCCACGCGAATGATCCAGTATCTATCCAATCGCTGCTCCAGCACCGCAATGCGGTCTGCCAGTAGCTGCAGCTGGACACACTTCCTGCACACATGGTTGTCAGGGACACAGGAAGTGTCCCTGAGTTCCCACATAGCGCAGGAGGAGCATACCACGGGGCTGGGCTGTCCTGCCATGACTTACCCTTTAATTAATTGAAATTAAATTAAACAAATCAATCCCGCCAATTACACTGCACATAAATGATATATTTAAGGGCCCTGGTTTAGCAACAGTCCCCGCGACGCCACAGAGATCTTAAAAACTATAAACCACAGAGTTAAAGTTTAAAAAGGAGAGAAATACTCACCAACCAATCACTTACCTGCATTCTAGTCTGTATCAACTAGTGGGAACAGCCTTTCCCTGTCTAGCCTATCCAAACCCGTAATAATCTCGTACACATATATCAATTCACCCCTCTTCCTCCTTTGCTCTAATGAAAACAAATCCAGCTTCTCCAACCTGTCCCTGTAGCTAAGATCCCCCAACCTCGGAACCATTCTTGTAAATCTTCTCTGCACGCTCTCAAGTGCCGCCACATCCTTCCTGAACTGTGGTGACCAGAACTGACGCAATACTCCAGTTGTGACCTAACCAGCACTTTATAAAGGTTCAGCATAACTTCTCTACTTTTGTACTCAATACCTCTATTTATGAAGCCCAAGATCACATTTCGGATTCTAACCACTCTCTCAATATATCCCGCCACCGTCAGGGACCTATGCACATTAACTCCCAGGTCCCTCTGTCCCTGCACAAACTTTCCAACTGTGCCATTAAATGCATATTGCCTCTCCCTGCTCCTTCTGCCAAAATGCATCATCTCACACTTCCCTGTATTAAATTTCATCTGCCACTTGTCTGCCCATTCTGCTAGCCTTTCTATGTCCTGTTGCAGTCGATTGGTATCATTCTCACTGTTCACCAAACCCCCAAGTTTGGTGTCATCGGCAAATTTAGAAATTCTACCCTGTATTCCAATATACAGGTCGCTTATATATATCAAAAAAGCAGTGGCCCCAGCACTGACCCTTAGGGAGCACCACCATCTACCATACTCCAGTCTATAAAACAGCCATTTACCACAGCATGCTGTTATCTGTCCTTAAGCCAATTTCGTATCCAAGCTGCCACTGACCCACCTCTTCCATGAGCCTCAATTTTCTTAACCAGCCTCCTATGTGGTACTTTGTCAAACGCCTTCCTAAAATCAATGTAGACAACGTCCATTGTCTTCCCTTCATCTATCCTCCCTGTTACTTCATCAAAAAATTCAATTAAATTAGTCAAACACTATCTGCCTTTTACAAATCCGTGTTGGTTCTTCTTAATAGAAACATAGAAACATAGAAGATAGGAGCAGGAGTAGGTCATTCGGCCCCTCGAACCTGCTCTGCCATTCGATGAGATCATGGCTGATCATTCAAACTCAGTACCCCGTACTTGCTTTGCTTAAACCTCTCCAAGTGCCCGTTAATTTTTCCGTGATTATCGTTTCTAAAACTTTACCCACCACTGATGTTAAACTGACCGGCCTGTAGTTACTAGGATTGTCCTCACACCCTTTCTTGAACATTGGTGTCACATTTGCCATTTTCCAATCCACAAGCACCTCCCCCGCATCTTTCCAGTACATTCTGTCTATCAACTTTCACCCCTTCCATTGCTTCTACCTTTTCCACTTCTAACAATAATTTGTGAGCCTTCACCTCCATAGTAAACACCGATACAAGGTACTCATTGAATATTCTAGCCTTGCCCTTCACCTCTAAGCATTTGTCACCTTCTTTTTCTCTAATAGGCACCACCCGCCTCTTACTAGTTACGTGCCGGTAGAAGATTTTAGAGTTCCCTTTTATGTTCACCACCATTCTACTCTTACATCCTCTCTTTGCCAATCTTATTTTCATCTTCACATCCTCTCTTAACCTATTGCATTTGGTCTGGTTCTCCATTGAAGAATTCACTTGACATGCATCATACGCCCTCTTTTTTGTTTCATCATCTTCTCTATCTCCCACGCCATCCAAGGGGCTCTTTCTTTGGTTCCCTTCCCCTTCCCTCTTGTTGGAATGTACCTAGCCTGTACTTGGAACACCTCCTCCTTAAAAGTCACTCATTGTTTTGCTCCAGTTTTCCTGTTAGCCTTTGGTTCAATTTTACCCTGGCTAGATCCTTTCGCATCCCATTGAAGTTCGCCCTTTTCCAGTTTAGAAGTTCTACTCTAGATTGTTCCTTGCTCCTCTCCATTGCTAATCTAAACCTTATGATACGCTGAACATAGGGTCTAATGAGATGGAGGCATTGAATGAAATCATTATTTGTAGGGAAATGGTGTTAGGGAAATTGACGGGATTGAAGGCCAATAAATCCCAAGGGCCTGATAATTTACATCCGAGGGCACTTAAGGAAGTGGCCATAGAAATAGTAGATGCACTGCTGGTCATCTTCCAAAAGTCTGTAGATTGTGGAACAGTTCCCATGGATTGGAGGGTAGCTAATGTTACCCCACTATTTAAAAAAGGTGGTCGAGAGAAAACGGGGAATTATAGACCGGTAAGCCTGACATCAGTAGTGGTGAAAATGCTAGAGTCCATTATAAAAGATGTAATAGCAGAGCACTTGGAAAACAGTGGCAGGATCAGACTAAGTCAATATGGATTTACAAAAGGTAAATCATGCTTGACTAATCTAGTGTAATTTTTTGAGGATGTAATTGGTAAAATAGATCAGGGAGAACCAGTGGATGTGGTGTATTTGGACATTTAGAAGGCATTCAATAAGGTCCCGCATAAGAGATTAGCGCGCAAAGTTAAAGCAAAGGATTGGGGGTAAGGTACTGACTTGGATAAAGAACTGGTTGGCAGACCGGAAGCAAAGTGTTGGAATAAATGGCTCTTTTTTTGAGTGGCAGGCAGTGACTATTGGGGGAACGCAGGGATTGGTGCTAGGACCCCAGCTATTCACAATATATATTAATGAACTAGACGAGGGAACTAGATGTAATATCTCCAAGTTTGCAGACAACACAAAGCTGGGTGGGCGTGTGTGCTGTGCAGATGATGCAGAGAAACTCTAGTATGATTTGGACAGGTTGGGTGATTGGGCAGATGCATGGCAGATGCAGTATAATGTGGATAAATGCGAGGTTATCCACTTTGGTGGCAAAAACAGGAAGAAAGTTTATTATCTGAATGGCAATAGATTGGGAAAAGGGGAAGTGTAACGAGACCTGAGTGTCCTTATGCACCAGTCACTGAAGGTAAGCATGCAGGTGCAGCAGGCGGTTAAGAAGGCAAATGGTATGTTGGCCTTCATAGCGAGCGGACTCGAGTACAGGAGCAAAGATGTCTGGCTGCAGTTGTACAAGGCCTTGGTGAGACCACACCTTGAGTATTGTGTGCAGTTTTCGTCCCCTTATCTGAGGAAGGATGTCCTTGCCATGGAGGGAGTGCAGTGAAGATTCACCACACTGATACCTGGGATGGCAAGAATGACGTGTGAAGAGAGATTGGGTCGATTATGCTTAGATTCGCTAGCGTTTAGAAGAATGCGAGGGGACCTCATTGAAACTTGTAAAATTCTAACAGGACTAGACAACTAGATGCAGGAAGAATGTTCCCGATGGCCGGGGAGTCCAGAACCAGAGATCACTGTCTAAGGATAAGGGGTAAGCCATTTAGGACAGAGATGAGGAGGAATTTCTTCACCCAGAGAGTGTTGAACCTGTGGAATTCTCTACCACAGAAGGCAGTTGAGGCCAATGCATTAAATATATTCAAGAAGGTGTTAGATATATTTCTTAAGGCTAAAGTGATCAAGGGATATGGGAAGAAAGCAGGGACAGGGTACTGAATTTCTATGATCAGCCATGATTTCCTTAAATGGCAGAACAGGCTGGAGAGGCCAAATGGCCTAATCCTGCTCCTATCTTCTATGTTTCTATGTTTCTATGATCACTCGTTCCCAAGTGTTCTCCCACAGATTCTTGGTCGACCTGGCCCACCTCATTCCCCAGCACCAGCTACAGCAATGCTCCTTTCCAGTTGGGCAAAGATCATACTGGTCAAGGAAATTCTCCTGAATACATTTCAGAAATTTCTCCCCTTCCTTTCCATTTACCGTAGCATTATACCAATCGATATTTGGGTAATTAAATTCCCCCAATATCACCACTCTTTAACTCTTGCATATCTCTGCGATTTCCCTGCAGATTTGCTCCTCTACCTCCCTCTCACTGTTTGGAGGCCTGTAGAACACCCCCAATAGTGTGATCATACACTTTTTACTCCTCAACTCTAACTAAATGGATTCTGTCCTGGTCCCCTCAAGAGCATAGCCCCTTTCCAACACTACAATGTCTTCCTTTATCAGCACTGCCACCCCACCTCCCTTTTTTCCGACCCTATATCTTCTGAACACCTTGTACACTTGAATATTAAGTGCCCAGTCCTCACCGTTTTTAAGCCACGTTTCCATTATTGCCGCAACATCATTTTGCCACAAGGATAATTGTGCTTGTAGCTCAACAACCTTATACACCACACTTTGTTCATTTACGTACATGCATTCTAAACCCATTTTTCATTTTTTTGTAATCTCTGTTAGGCTGCTGCTATCTAATATGGTACTACTTCCACCTCCAGCACAACCTTCTCCACCAGCACCATCCAACACACTGAATCATCCATGCACCCCATTCCTCCCTTCCATTTCTTCATGCTGGTGCCCACGCCAAGCTAGGTTAAACCCTCCACAACAGCACTAGCATACGCCCCCTCCCCCCCGCCCCACGAGAATATTGGTTCCGGCTTTGCTGAGATTCCGGCTTGTACAGGTCCCAACTTCCCCAGAAATAATCCGAATGCCTCAGGAATCTAAAGCGCTCACTCCTGCACCCTCTCTCCAGACACACATCCATCTCTTAGAACATAAGAACATAAGTAATAGGAGCAGGAGTAGGCCAATCGGCCCCTCGAGCCTGCTCCACCATTCAATAAGATCATGGCTGATCTGATCCTAACCTCAAATCTTCTATCACTCTGCATCCACCCGAACCCATGTGATCTCCTGGGAGATGCGAAAAACCAGATAAAGACCCAATGGCCAATTTGGGAGAAAAAAATCTGGGAAATTCCTCTCCGACCCATCTAGGCGATCGAAATTCTTCCAGGAGATCACTCTGTCCCTATATTTTCTACAGTACTTACCTTCTGTAAAGGCGATCTCCACCCCAACCAGGAACAGGAATAAAACCATCTCCTGAAATCTAACAGAATTAGAACACAGTAGGAGCAGAACAAGGCTACACGGCCCCTGGGCCCGCTCCACTACCCACAGGGCCATGACCATTCCGAACCCAGACTCATGTCCAATTTCCTGCCCGCTCCCCGTAACCCTTTATTCCCTTTACTTCTAGGAAACTATCTATTTCTGTTTTAAATTTATTTAATGATGTAGCTTCCACAGCTTCCTGGGGCAGCAAATTCCACAAACCTACCACCCTCTGAGTGAAGAAGTTTCTCCTCATCTCAGTTTTGAATGAGCAGCCCCTTATTTTAAGATTATGCCCCCTAGTTCTAGTTTCACCCATCATTGGGAACATCCTCACCGCATCCACCCGATCAAGCCCCTTCACAATCTTATATGTTTCAATAAGATCGCCTCTCATTCTTCTGAACTCCAATGAGTAGAGTCCCAATCTACTCAACCTCTCCTCATATGACCACCCCCTCATCCCCGGGATTAACCGAGTGAACCTTCTTTGTACTGACTCGAGAGCAAGTATGTCTTTTCTTAAGTATGGACACCAAAACTGTATGCAGTATTCCAGGTGCGGCCTCACCAATACCTTGTACAACTGCAGCAATACCTCCCTGTTTTTATATTCCAACCCCCTAGCAATAAAAGCCAACATTCAATTGGCCTTCTTAATCACTTGTTGCACCTGCATACTAACTTTTTGAGTTTCGTGCACCAGGACCCCCAGATCCCTTTGTACTACAGTACTTTCCAGTTTCTTGCCATTAAGATAATAACTTGCTCTATGATTTTTCCTGCCAAAGTGCATAACCTCACACTTTCCAGTATTGTATTCCATCTGCCAAATCTCTGCCCACTTACTTAGCCTGTCTATGTCCCTTTGCAGGTTTTTTATGTCCTCCTCACTCACTACTTTCCCTCCCATCTTTGTATCATCTGCAAACTTTGATATGTTACACTCGGTCCCCTCCTCCAAATCGTTAATATAGATTGTAAAGAGTTGGGGACCCAGCACTGACCCCTGCGGAACACCACTAGTTACTGGTTGCCAATCTGAGAACGAACCATTTATCCCAACTCTCTGCTTTCTGTTAGAGAGCCAATCCTCCACCCACGCCAGAATATTACCCCCAATCCCGTGATTTTTTATCTTGAGCAATAATCTTTTGTGTGGCACCTTGTCAAATGCCTTTTGGAAGTCTAAATACACTACGTCCACTGGTTCCCCTTTATCCACCCTGTATGTTACTTCCTCAAAAAACTCAAGCAAATTTGTTAAACATGACTTCCCCTTCATGAAACCATGCTGAGTTTGCCCTATTAAATTATGTTTATCCAAATGTCCCGTTACTGTCTCCTTAATAATGGACTCTAACATTTTACCAACCACAGATGTTAGGCTAACAGGTCTATAGTTTCCAGCCTTCTGCCTACTACCCTTTTTAAATAAGGGTGTTACATTAGCAGTTTTCCAATCTGCCGGGACCTTTGCTGAGTCCAGTGAGTTTTGGAAAATTATTACCAATGCATCCACAATCCCTACCGCTACTTCCCTCAAGACCCTGGGATGCAAGCCATCAGGTCCAGGGGATTTATCCGCCTTGAGTCCCATTATTTTACCAAGTACCACTTCCTTAGTGATTTTAATCGTATTTAGTTCCTCCCCCCCTAGAGCCCCCTGTTTGTCCAGTGTTGGGATATTCTTAGTGTCCTCTACTGTAAAGACTGATACAAAATAATTGTTCAGTGTTTTTGCCATCTCCATGTTTCCCACCATTAATTTCCCGGTCTCATCCTCTAAGGGACCAACATTTAGTTTAGCCACCCTTTTTCTTTTTATATAACTATAGAAACTTTTACTGTCTGTTTTTATATTTTTTGCTAATTTACTTTCATAATCTATCTTCCCTTTCTTAATCAATCTTTTTGTTATTTTTTGCTCTCTTTTAAAGACTTCCCAATCTTCCATCCTCCCACTAGATTTGGCTACCTTATATGCCCTTGTTTTTAGTCGGATACTATCCTTAATTACTTTACTTAGCCACGGATGGCTATCTTTTCTTTTACACCCTTTTTTCCTCAGTGGAATATATTTTTTTTGGAAGTTGTAAAATAACTCCTTAAATGTACACCACTGGTCATGTACCGTCTTACTCTTTAATCTATTTTCCCAGTCCACTCTAATTAATTCCGCTCTCATACCTTCATAGTCTCCTTTATTCAAGCTCAGCACGCTTGTTTGAGATCCAACCTTCTCACCCTCTAATTGAATATGGAACTCAACCATGTTATGGTCACTCATTCCAAGGGGATCCTTTACTAGGACATTTTTAATTAATCCTGTCTCATTACACAGGACCAAATCTAAGGTTGCTTGCCCCCTGGTCGGTTCAGTTACATACTGCTCAAGAAACCCATCCCTAATACACTCAATGAACTCTTCCTCAAGGCTGCTCTGCCCAATTTGATTTGTCCAGTTAATATGATAATTAAAATCCCCCATAATTATAGCTGTTCCCTTATTACAAGCCTCAACTATTTCCTGATTAATACTCCGTCCAACAGAGTTGCAACTGTTCGGAGGCCTATAGACTACACCCACTAGTGTTTTTTTCCCCTTATTATTCCTTACCTCCACCCAAACTGTTTCACTATCCTGCTCCTTTGACCCAATATCATTTCTCTGTATTATAGTGATTCCTTCCTTTATTAACATAGCCACCCCACCTCCTCTCCCTTCCTGCCTGTCCTTCCTGATTGTTAAATAACCTGGTATGTTTAATTCCCAGTCATGGTCACCCTGCAGCCATGTTTCTGTAATGGCCACAAGATCATACCCATATGTCATTATTTGTGCCGTTAACTCATTCATTTTGTTACGAATGCTACGTGCATTCAGATAAAGAACTTTCAAATATGTTTTGTAACACTTAGTTCCTGTTTTTTCCCTTTTTAGTACTTTACTTTTTACTCCATACCTTCTGTCCCTTCCTGACACATTCTGTTTTTTAATTCCCCCACTGCTACCTAAGTCTATGACCTTCTCTGTTGTCATTTCTATTATTTGCTCTCTAGAAACCTCCCCCCCACTAATTAGTTTAAAGCCCTCTCTACAGCCCTAGTTATATGATTCGCCAGGACTCTAGTCCCAGCACTGGCCAAGTGGAGTCCGTCCCAACAGAACAGCTCCCTCCTGTCCCAGTACTGGTGCCAGTGTCCCAAGAAGCAAAACCCATTTCTCCCACACCAGTCTTTGAGCCACGCATTTAACTCTTTAATTTTATTTATCCTAGCCAAATTCGCTCGTGGCTCAGGTAATAACCCAGAGATTATTACCCTTGAGGTTCTGTTTTTTAATTTGACCCCTAGCTGCTCATACTCCTTTAACAGAACCGTCTTCCTTGTCCTATCTACGTCGTTTGTACCAACATGGACCACGACAACTGGATCCTCCCCCTCCCACTGCAAGTTTCTTTCCAGCCCAGAAGAGATGTCCTTAACCCTGGCACCAGGCAGGCAACACAGCCTTCGGGACTCCCGCTCTTGACTGCAGAGAACCCTATCTATCCCCCTAATGATACTATCCCCTACCACTACAACATTTCTTTTTACTCCCTCTTCTATCCTCCTACTCCTCTACTCACTAACATGTGCACCGGGAGTAATCCGGAAATGACTACCTTTGAGGTCCTCCTTTTTAATCTCTTTTCTAGCTCCCTGTAGTCTGCCTGCAGGACCTCATCGCTCTTTCTGCCTATGTCATTGGTACCGATATGCACGATGACCTCTGACTGTCCACTGCCCCCCTCAGAGTGTCCTGCAGCCGCTCAGTGACATCCTTGAACCTGGCACCAGGGAGGCAACATGCCATCCTGGAATCACGTCTGCGTCCACAGAAACGCCTATCTGTTCCCTTAACCAATGAATCCCCTATCACTATTGCTGTTCGACTATTCCCCCCCCAAACCCCGTACAGATGAGCCACCCGTGGTGCTGTGGCCTTAGCTCTGCATGCTCTCCCCAGAGGAAACATCACCCCCACCAGTTTCCAGAGCCGTGAACCGGTTAGCGAGCGAGATGCACACTGGGGATTCCTGCCCTACCTGCCTGGTCCTCCTTCTCTGTCTGGCACTCACCCATTCTCTCTGTGCCTGCACATTCTGAGACTGCGGGATCGCCACTTCCAGCCTCGTGGATGCACTGTAGTGACTCCAGCTGGCTCAGGCTCCGAAACCCGGAGCTCGAGTTGCTGCAGTTGGCGACACTTCCTGCACACGTGGTCGTCCAGGCCGTAAGAAATGTCCAGGACATCCCACATGGCACAGGATGTGCAAATCACGGGACTAAGCTGCCCTGCTATGACTCTATTTGCCAGATTATGGAGGTTATTTTGCAGAAATAAACTTAACAAGAAACACTCAACAGCGATCCACCAATCAGCACTTCCGTCTATTAGATAGGCTATGAACTACTAAGCAGAAATATACTCAAACAGAACAAAAAAAAACTGACCACAAATACTCACCCGATACTCACCTCTCAGCTCCCTTGTGCCAGCGACACCTTTGAATTCTGATGTCATTCCTTCGTTGTGTCGATTGCCAACTGTCTCACTCGCAGGTAGTCCACTCACTCAGACTCCAAAGTATCTGCTCCGTGCTGCCTTTATCCCCGGTCTCCGACTCCGTTCCTGCCGCAGGTCTGCTGGCTCAGGCTCGTGACTAACTTGCAGCTTATTTTTTACAGTTTTTAAAGTTCTAAGTTAAATTCCAAATGTTAAACAAAATTTCAGATTGAGACCTACTCACCCACGACTTACTAGAGTTCCATCTTACCGAATTCCCAACTTTACACAATGTATAACATGCATCCTAGGGTACTGAAGGAGGTGGCCCTAGAGATAGCGGATGCACTAAGGATGATTTTTCAGAATTCATTAGACTCGGGAACAGTGCCGATGGATTGGAGGGTAGCTAACGTTACCCCACTATTCAAAAAGGGGGGTAGGGAAAAAGCAGGTAATTACAGACCTGTAAGCCTTACATCAGTTGTGGGCAAAATGCTGGAGTCCATCATTAAGGATGAAATAGCGGAGCACTTAGCAAATGGGGACAGGATAGGACAGAGTCAACATGGATTTACAAAGGGTAAATCGTGCTTGACTAATCTATTGGAATTTTTTGAGGGAGTAACTGGTAGAATAGATGGGGGAGAGCCAGTAGATGTGGTGTACCTGGACTTCCAAAAGGCCTTCGATAAGGTCCCACATAAAAGATTAGCATGGAAAATTGAGGCTCATGGGATAAAGGGGAAAGTTTTGGCGTGGATAGGGAACTGGCTGTCAGATAGAAAACAGAGAGTTGGAATAAGCGGCTCATTTTCTGAATGGCAGGCAGTAACAAGTGGGGTACCACAGGGATCTGTCCTGGGCCCCCAGCTGTTCACAATTTACATTAATGACCTGGATCAGGGAGTCGGATGCAGCATTTCCAAATTTGCAGACGACACTAAACTAGGAGGGGGGGTGGGCTCAGAGGAAGAGACCAGGAAGCTCCAGAGCGATTTGGACAGACTGGGCGATTGGGCGGATAAATGGCAGATGCACTATAATGTGGACAAGTGCGAAGTTATCCACCTTGGGTGCAGGAACGGGAGGGCAAATTATTATTTAAATGGCAATAGATTGGGAGAGGGGGAAGTACAGAGAGACCTGGGTGTTCTTGTACACCAGTCACTGAAGGCGAGCATGCAGGTGCAACAGGCGGTCAAGAAGGCAAACGGTATGCTGGCCTTCATAGCAAAAGGGTTAGAATACAGGAACAGGGATACCTTGCTGCAGCTGTACAGGGCACTGGTGAGACCACACCTCGAGTACTGTGTACAGTTTTGGTCGCCTCATCTGAGGAAGGATGTTCTTGCCATGGAGGGGGTGCAGCGGCGATTCACCAGGCTGATACCAGGAATGGCGGGAATGACCTATGAGGAGAGACTATGTAGTTTAGGGATGTACACACTGGAGTTTAGAAGATTGAGAGGGGACCTCATAGAAGTGTATAAAATTCTGACAGGTCTAGACAGACTGGATGCAGAAGGAATGTTTCCCTTGGCGGGTGAGAACAGAACTAGAGGACATAATTTAAGGATAAGGGCTAAACCATTTAGGACAGAGATGAGGGGGAATTTCTTCACTCAGAGAGTGGTGAACCTGTGGAACTCATTGCCACAGAGGGCAGTGTACGCCAGCTCATTAAATATATTTAAGAGGGAATTAGATATATTTCTACGGGCAAAAGGGGTTAAGGGTTACGGAGAGAAGGCGGGGACGGGATACTGAATTAAAGGATCAGCCATGATCTCATCGAATGGCGGAGCAGGCACGAAGGGCCGAATGGCCTACTCCTGCTCCTATCTTCTATGTATCTATGTATCTATGTATAAGATGCACTCCGTGTATGACCAGTCTCAACTCTGTTTGGCAAACTATCCGAAACCAATGGATGTTTATAAAACATGAGCTACGGTTGCATTCAGTAGGAGTAGAACAATAAACCGAAAGGGTATAAGACATACGCCATGATTTTATTAGTTAGAAAGAAGGAAATAAGGAAAGAAAGTTGCATTCGAACTCCTGCAGTGAAACAGGCTTGGAGAAGCCATTGTCACGATGTCTTATTAAATTAGCCCACAGTAAGTTTTGGGCGCAGGGTTGACGTGCTCTGTTCCCCATGGTTGGTTAATGTGCTTTAAGATAAATTCTTTGTCGGGCACACAAACCAGTCTGCTGTACACTTGACGAGCATTGGTCCCAGGGTCCTTCTCCTGCAGCGCACAACCCAGTCTGGTGTACATGTGAATAACACTGGCTCTAGACCATCCAGGGTCGTGTCTCGTTCAACAGTCTTGAGCACGCAACCGAGCCGGGTGTACACCTGACAGCTATTCTCCCCAGCATACCCAGGGCTGTGTTCCGTTCAGCAGCATTGGGCGCACAACCAAGCCTGGTGTACATGTGAATAGCTCTGGCCCTGTAATACCCAGGGCCTTATCCTTCCGTACACAACCACGCCTGGTGAATACTTGACTGGCATTGGCCCTACCCACGTGATTCACGCTACATTTATCGATATTTACTTAAGTCTGCCAGATGTGGGCTGATTCCCCCGCCCCATTTACATCTGCCTGTAATATATTTATCTCATCTAAGGTCCTAACTCCCACACAATTTCTGATATCAAATCTGAGTTTGTGGGAAGTTCCCCGATCCCTTGTTGAAGATCGTTGTTAAGATAGTGAAGAGCAACCGTCCCATCACTGCTGCTTACGTAACTCCATCAGTTACAGGTCCAGACATAGAACCACTGCCATTAATAACTACCTCTGTCTTCAAGAATGCAGCCGGTTCCTTAGTAAGTCCAAAATCTACCTGCTAAACCCACAGGTCTCAAACTTATGCAGCAGCCTTACATGTGGCACCTTGTCAAGGGCATTTGAAACTCAAGATCCAGAAGGGTAACCGAGTAACCTGCATCCACCAAACTTGTAACTTCCTCAAAAGTTCAACTAAGTAGTGAGAACAAACCTTTGTCTGGAACCTTTCTGAGATCCTCTAATAACCCGTTCTCCATAAAGGTGGCCAAACAGTACTTCATTGAAGTGAAACTAACGAGCCTGCAATTTTCGGCTTTTTTAATTCTTGGAACCACATGGGCCTCGCACCAGGCCACGGAAAACAGACAGTCACGGAGGAGGGTGTTGTTTTGCGCTTGAGAAACGGAATTCAGTTTTGGGTTAAGAAGCCGATGAAAAGGTTTGTAGTGCCTGACATCAGAAATGGCTAAAAAAAAAAGTAGTGCAGAAAGGAGCTGAATAAGGAATTGGCGTTTGGCGGCCTCAGACTCGGGGTTTTATATCCTGTATGAGGATCGGAAACTGTCGTGATAAGGCATTTTTGGGTGTGCGGAATGTGGGCAAATTGGTTCCAAAGTGAAAAGGAAATGGTAATCTACGTGTGACGTTCAAATATTTAAATAAAATAACGTCACACATTGGTAAGAAAAGGCAAGCAACATGTATTCAGCTCCCTGAGCACAGGGTGAGCAAAGTCTAGATCTTTATTTCTTTCTTTCTTTCTTTATTTCTTCCTTCTTTTATTTCTTCCTCAGTAATTCTTTAATACGCACTGTGCAGCGAAAGGTTACATTCGAATGTTGCGGCCAAGCTGTATCTCGATAACTGCTGTGTTATTGTGCAGACTCTCCCTGTGACTATTACACTGTGTGTTCCTGCGTACACTGGTAAAGCACAGTGTCTCCGACTTGTACACCTGTGATTACCAGTTTCATTTGCCGCTTTACATGGTGGATTTTAATGGAGAATTTCCCTGCCCTGTATTGGGTATCAAACCCTGCGATGCCGTGCTCGCTGTACCGACCAATGCCTGTACGTGGTTGCGATCTCTTCATAGTTACACCGCATCGTTGCATTTCCTCCTTCATCAACTGCTGACGACAGAGTGGACGGTTTGAAATCAACTTCACACGCCAGCCCTGTGAGACAAATGAACAAAGTCAATGATCATTCCAACTCTACGATTGGAATTCTTTCTGAAGTTAGGACAATCTCCTACACCATGTAAAAATGAACAAGACGCCGTGCTGTCAATTTTCTATTCATATCTCAGAATAAATTGAATACAGTAGTTAAATAAAAGCTGAAACTGTGTATCATTACTGCGCTGAGCCAGCGGTCAATCGATCACAGTGCCAATGGCCTTATGCCTCGTTTCCAACTTCAGAACGCAAATTTAAATATGCAAACATATTGCCTGCTGTTCTCACGTCACTGGTGACCTTGGGAATGACCCCTCACTGTGTGCAGGAGTCAGCGGCCCAGCATGAAGGGTTTCCACCTTCCCCATGATAACAAATGTGTAAAATGGCTCCGGAAGAACTAATTGGGGATTAACTGGAAAGGCGATCCTATGAAATCCAGCAGCTGTGCTGGAAACTGTCGGCCATTTTAGGCTCCACACTATAGCAATGGTACTGAGGTTATAGAGAGGGTATGACGCAGAGTCACTGGGATGGGACGTGGTGTGTGGGAATGCAGGGAGGCACGAGTGCAACTAGGGATCGGCAATAAATGCTGGCATTGCCAGCGACGCCCTGATCCCATAAACGAATAAAAAAATACAAAAGGAACACTTGAAAATTGGGGCTGTATTTATAAGCAGGAGAAACAGTTTTACACAGAGGGTTGTGAGGCTGCGGAATGTACTACTAAAGGCAGAGATTGAAACAGAGGCCATGTCAGCACTGAAGAAGAGGGTAGATTGCTGGTGGAATGAAAGAGGATGAAGGGAGAGGGGAACAGGGCGGGGCTGTGAGATTAGGACTGCCGCTCATCTGGAGGATCAACACCAGCACTGATTGGTTGGGCCCAACAGCCTCTTTCAACGCGGCAATTTCTAGGGACATTCTTGGATGTCGAAAATGCATCAGCTGGGAAATAGCACTCTGTGATATTGGGGCAAAAAGCATTAAAATTCAATAGGGAATAATTCTCTCCTTTATTGCGTTAGAATTGGGCAAGCTGGAATGTCACATTAATGCGTTGAATGTTGGTGGATTAATATCGCACACGGTGATTTTCGGGTTATAATAATTTCACTATTGTACTACCGGTAGTTTGCAATGCAGATCAAGATGCATTATTGATAGTCCGCGATATTATATCAATATTGTTTTGTATGAATAATTGTTTGCAGGACACATGTGTATTGTTCAACTAACGACATTACAAGCAGCGCAGTGAAAAGACACTAATGCTCAGGATGAAAATTCCTCTGATAGCCTGAGATTGGGGATTGATTCTAAAAGCCCTGCATTATTTCACAATGACAGTGATTCTGAACTGGGTAAATGGCTTCTTCCCATCTGATTTTCACAGCGCCTTGTTTACAGAGGCTGAAACATCCTAAATTTCCAAGTTCTATTTCTTCAGAAACAGAGTCCATTCAGGGACACGTGTCTCTGCCCAAGAGAGGGGCGAACATTTAATTGGATAACGAAGCTGCGAACAGACAAAAGGCGCTGGAATGATGGCGACAAGAAGTCATTGAATGGTCGGCCACTTCGCTTTTTTCAGGTAGCTCGTTTCCTCGCTAACAAGGTTAAACATTGGCCCGGATTTTCCGGCCCCTACGGGTGTGTACAAGGTGTGTACACACCTGTAGGGGCCTCGCAAGTGCCGGCCATCAAGCCCTATCTATTCTAATCCCATTTTCCAGCACTTGTTCCGTAGCCTTGTGTGCTATGGCGTTTCAGGTGCTCACCTAAATGCTTCTTGAATGTTGTGAGGGTTACTACCTCTACGACCCTTTCAGGTAGTGAGTTCCAGGTTCCAACCAGCCTCTGGGTGAAAAGGTTTTTCCTCAAATGCCCTCTAAACCTCCTGCCCCTTACCTTGAAACTATGCCCCCTGAATATTGACCCCTCTAATAAGGGAAAAGTGCATTTCTATCTACCCTATCTATGCCCCTCATAATTGTGTACACCTCAATCAGATACCACTCAGCTTTATCTGCTCTAAGGAAAACAACCCCAGCCTGTCCAGTCTGTCTTCATAGTTGAAGTACTCCAGGCCAGGTAACATCCTGGTGAATCTCCTCTGCACCCACGCCAATGCAATCACATCCTTCCTATAGTTTGGCGACCAGAACTGCACACAGTATTCCAGCTGTGGCCTAACTAGCGTTTTGTACAGCTCCATCATAACCTCCCTGCTCTTATATCCTATGCCTCGGCTAATGAAGGCAAGCATCCCATATGCCTTTTTAACCACATTATCTACCTGTCCTGCTACCTTCATAGATCTATGTACATGCATAGCAAGACCGCTCTGATCATCTGTCGTTCCTAGGGTGTTACCATTCATTGTGTATTCCCTTGCCTTTTTCATCCTCCCAAAATGCATCACCTCACACATTTCAGGGATAAATTCCATTTGCCACTGTTCTGCCCATCTGCCCAACCCGTCTATATCGTCCTGTAGCCTGAGGCTTCCCTCCTCGCTATTTACCACTCCAATAATGTTCGTGTCATCTGCAAACTTACTGATCATATATTCATCTCTAAATCATTAATGTACACTACAAACAACAAAGGACCCAGCACCGATCCCTGCGTTACATCACTGGACACAGGCTTCCAGTCACACAAAAAACCTTGGAGCATTACCCTCTGCCTCCTGCCACTAAGTCAATTTTGGATCCAAAATGCCAAACTGCCCTGGAACCAATGGACTCTTACCTTCTTGACCAGTCTCCCATGCGGGACTTTGTCAAAAGCCTTACTGAAGTCCATGTAGACTACATCACTGCACTACCCTCATCCACACACCTAGTCACCCCCTCGAAAATTCAATCAAATTGGTTAGACATAATCTACCCCTGACAAAGCCATGCTGACTATCGTTGATTAATCCTTGCCCCTCCAAGTGGAGACTAATTCTGTCCCTCAGAATGTTTTCCAATAATTTACCTACCACTGATGTTAGGCTCACTGGCCTGTAATACCCTGGTTTATCCCTACTACCCTTCTTGAATAATGGTACTACGTTCGCTTTCCTCCAGTCCTCTGGCACCTCCCCTGTGGTCAGAGAGGTTCTGAAAATTTGTGTCAGAGCCCCTGCAATCTCCCCCCTTGCCTCACACAGCAGCCTGGGATACATATCATCTGGGCCTGGGGATATATCCACTTTTAAGCCCACTAAAACATCTAGTACCTCCTCCCTCTCAATATTAATTTGTTCAAGTATATCACAATCCTCCTGCATGATCTCTATGCCTACATCGTCCTTCTCCATAGTGAACACAGCTGCAAAATATTCATTTACAACCTCTCCCACATCTTCCGGCTCCACACACAGATTGCCACTTTGGCCCCTAATGGGCTCTATTCTTTCCCTGGTTATCCTCTTGCCCTTAATATACTTATAAAACGCCTTGGGATTTTCCTTTATTTTGCCCACCAGTGTATTTTCATGCCCCCTCTTTGCTCTCCTAATTTGTTTTTTAAGTACCACCCTGCACTTTTTATACTCATCTAGGCTTCCACTGTTTTTAGTCCTTTGTATCTGCCAAAAGCCTCCCTTTTTTTCCTAATCCATTCTTGTATATCCCTTGACATCCAGGGTTCCCTGGGCTTGTTAGTCCCACCGTTGACCTTTACAGGAACATGTTGGCATTGTACTCTCTCTATTTCCTTTCTGAAAGACTCCCTTTGCACTGATGTGGATTTTCCTACAAGTAGCTGATAGAAAATCTACTTTGGCCAGATCCTGCCTTATCATATTACAATCAGCCTTCCCCCAATTTAGAACCTTTATTTCCGGTCCATTTTTGTCCTTTTCCATGGCTACCTTAAATCTCACCGAATTATGGTCACTGTCACCAAAATGCTCTCCTACTGACATTTCTACCACTTGCCCGGCTACATTCCCTAGAATTAGGTCCAGTACCACCCCCTCTCTTGTAGGGCTTTCTGCATGCTGGCTCAAAAAGCTCTCCTCGATGCACTTTAAGAATTTCCCGCCCTCTAAGCCTTTCACACTCTGACTATCCCAGTTAATATTGGGGAAGTTGAAATCCATGACTATTATTACACTATTATTTCGACACTGCTCTGAGATTTGCTTATCTATCTGTTCCTCTATCTCCCCCTGACTGTTTGGGGGCCTATAGTACACTGCCAGCAAAGTGCTTGACACCTTTTTGTTTTTAAGTTCTACCCATATGGCCTCATTAGAGGAACCTGCTGAACATCATCCCTCCTAAGGCAGTAATTGACTCCTTGATTAATATTGCGACATATCCTCCTCTTTTACATCCCCTCCGTCTCGCCTGAAGATTCTATACACCCAAATATTGAGCTGCCAGTCCTGCCCCTCCCTCAAACATGTCTCTGTGATAGCAACAATATCATACTCCCATGTGTTCATCAATATCTTCAATTCATTTGCCTTACTCGCAAGACTCCTTGCATTAATATAAATGCCATCCAGCTTTGCCATACTCCCTTGTGCCTTTACATATTTGCTCTGTCTTCCAGGCTGACTTGATTATCCCTGTACATTTGGCTGTGCATTACCCCCGACTATAGCTCCACTACCTATCACATCCCCCTGCCAAGTTAGTTTAAACGCCACCCCAGCAGCAGTAGCAAACCTCCCCGCAAGTCCCCATGTATTCCGACTAACCATTGCACTATCATTCCCCATGTAACTTTACTGAGCATTGCATTATCAGTCCACATGTATCCTTACTGACCATTGGATTGTCAGTCCCCATGTATTCTTATTGACCATTGTATAATCAGCCACCATGTATCCTTACTGCCCATTGTATTATCAGTCCCCATGTATTCTTATTGACCATTGTATTATCAGTCCCCATATATTCTTACTGACCATGGTAGTATCATTCCCCATGTATCCTTATTGACCATTGTATTATCAGTCCCCATGTATCCTTACTGACTATTGTATTATCACCCCCATGTATCCTTACTGACCATTGTATTATCAGTCCCCATGTATCCATACTGACCATTGTATTATCAGTACCCATATATCCTTACTGACCTTTGTATTATCAGTACCCATATATCCTTACTGACCTTTGTATTATCAGTCCCCATGTATCCTTACTGACCATTGTATTATCAGTCCGTATGTAACCTTATTGATCATTCTATTATCAGTCCCCATGTATCCTTACTGACCATTGGAATATCAGTCCCCATGTGTCCTTACTGACCATTGCATTATATACCCCAGTTATCATTACTGACCATTGCATTATCAGTCCCCATGAATCCTTACTGAGCATTGCATTTCCAGTCCGCATGTATCCTTGCTGACCATTGCATTATCAGTCCCCATTAATCTTTACTGCCCATTGTATTATCAGCTCCCATTAATCTTTACGGACCATTGCATTATCTGTCCACGTGTTATTTACTCTCCATTCAATTGTCAGTCCACATATATACTTACTGACTGTTGCATTTTCAGTACTAATATATCCTAAATGACCATTGCATTAAATGCCTTTTTGTACATACTGACCATTGTGTTATCTGGCCCCATGTCTCCTTACTGACCATTGTATTATCATTCCCCATGTATCCTTACTGACCACTGAATTATCAGTCCCCATGCATTTTTACTGACCATTGTCTTATCAGTACATATGTCTCCTTACTGACCATTATGTTTATAGTCCCCTTGAATCCTTTCTGACCATTGTATTATCAATCACCATATATCGTTACTCACCATTGTATTACCTGGCCTCATGTACCCTTACTGACTATTGTATTATCAGTCTCCATGTATCCATACTGACAATTGTATTATCAGTCCGCATGTATCCTTACAGACCAGCTTATTATCAGTCCCCATGTATCCTTACTGACCATTGTATTATCAGTCTCCGTGTATCCTTTCTGACCATTGTATTATTAGTGCCCATGTATCCTTACTGACCATTATCTTATCAGTCCCCATTTATCCTTTTTGACCATTGTATTATCAGTCCCCATGTATCCTCACTGACCATTATCTTAGCAGTCCCCATTTATCCTTACTGATCATTGTATTATCAGTCCCCTTATATCCTTACTGACCATTTGATTATCAGCCCCCATGAATTCTTACTGACCATTGCATTATCAGCCCCATGTATCCATACTAACCATTGTGTTATCAGTCCCCATGTATCCTTACTGACCATTGTATTAGCTGTACCCATGTATCCTTACTGACCATTGTATTATCAGCCCCATGTATCCTTACTGACCATTGCATTATCAGTCCCCATGTATCCTATCTGACCATTGTATTATCAGTCCCCTTTAATACTTACTGACTATTGTATTATCAGTCTCCATGTATCCTTACTGACCATTTTATGATCAGTCCCCATGTATCCTTACTGACCATTGTATTATCAGTCCCCATGTATCCTTACTAAACATTGTATTATCAGTCCGCGTGTATACTTACAGACCATTTTATTATCAGTCCCCATGTATCCTTACTGACCTTTGTATTATCAATCTCCATGTATCCTTTCTGACCATTGTATTATCAGTCCCCATGTATCCTTTCTCACGATTGTATTATCAGTATCCATGTATCCTTTCTGACCATTGTATTATCAGTCCCATGTATCCTTACTGGCCATTGTATTATCAGTCCCCATGTATCCTTACTGACCATTGTATTATCAGTCCCCATGTATCCTTACAGACCATTTTATCATCAGCCCCCATGAATTCTTACTGACCATTGTAGCATCAGTCTCCATGTATCCTTTCGAACCATTGTATTATCAGTCCCCATAAGTCCTTACTGACCGTTACTTGATCTGCCTCTCTGCATCCATTTTTTCTTTTGCACTTATGTTAAGTTCACCCTATGAAATGAATTGAAAGTCTGAAATTACATGGTTGCAGCATGTCGCAGTAATAATCGGAACTGTGTAAGTGAAGCTGCTCACTTCACAGTCATAATTTGAGATTGCAGGATGCCCTATTTCTGTTTTTAACAACAGAGTTAAAAATAAATTTTTTGGTTGTGGATGAAGTCACTTGATAAGAATACCACGTTGCTTTTAATATGTTGTGCAATAGAAGGTGATGGTGTGAAAGGATTATGTCGCTGTGTTTGTTAAGTGACTATAATTAATGTCAGTTAGTGTGCAGTTTAATGATCTCACTGGAGATTTCCCTGAGGCTATAAATAGGGACAGTTTTCATTGTGTCCATCAGTGTTTGACTGAGTGTGGTCTCCAATACAAACTGCGACCATTGGATCTCACAATCAATGAGATCATGTTCTGGGAGATTCCACCTGAACTCCGGATACTGTGGGCATTTTTCGATGTACAAAGGATTTATTATCCGCTCCTCGCTGCTGTTGGTGTTCCTGGTGAGTCATTATTTCAGCAATTAATTCTGTGAACCATGTTTCGCTGTATTTACTGTCCTCGTCCTTTAGACCTGATTATTAATTGTATTAAGTTTAACGCTCTTCTTCTGTGTCTGGTAATGCATCGTATTTCTATCATGTGATGTTTGATCAGTTACCGATTCAATGCTCCCAGTTCACTGAAGTTTCTACTTTTCACAACTTGCTTCCACTGATAGTCTTTTACAGAATGTGACTGTTATTTGAATTGTTTACCAAATGTTAGTGGGCGATTCTCTTTATTGAACAACTTGCAATCTGCGCTCTGCACTGAACCCTATTATTGGACCAGAAATATGTGTTCGGGGTAACAGGAGTTTTAACACCTGCTTGATGTAGTTAATGACACTGATCTGTGGAAACCAGCGCTGACAGCTAGATCACAAATACACTGAAATATGGGACAATACCCACTAATGATTCAGCTCCAGGCAGCTGTCTTACTTTCCACCATCTCCCGCTCTGCCTTATGGTCACTGATTCCAGATGGCCAGGACAGGATTTAACTGTAATATATGTTCCAGTAAAATGTTTATTCAGTTATGTTTGAACTGCTTTATTTCCATTGTTCAGCCACAGTTCAGGAGATCTCGGTGAGGTCCGCATGGACTATCCAACATCTCCTGTAGGTGGAAATTATTTCTGCCGATTGAAAATGGAGGATTGAATCGTGAAATCTTGCAATATTTCCTTGTCTCATATTCCCTCTAACAATTTGTGATCTGTTCAGTTCTCACAGCAGGTGAAAGGCAGCAGGGTAACACAGCTCCAGCTGTGTTCAGACACTTTCTGAAATTCCACCGTGACATCTTACAATGTGGGTCATATTATCAGTCTATTTAAAGTGACAGTCCCTTCTTTACAGGTTATTTGTGATGTACTCGGAAAGTCTTCCTTTAAGCCACTTACAAGTTATGTATTAAATACGTTGGTTGTGAAGGTTCTGTTTCCAACAAATAATTCAATTATTGATTACAATTTCAGAAAACAATTGAAGTCATCATCTTCGGCCCTTGCCGTTACATCCATGCCTTTGCCACAGATTCCATTCCCCTCCCTGGACACAGACTGCATTCTCCTCCCTCGCCACAGACTCCATTCCCCTCCCTGTACACAGAGTCCATTCCCCTCCCTGGACACAGACTCCATTCCCCACCCTCGCTGCAGATTCCATTCCCCTCCCTGGACACAGACTCCATTCCCCACCCTCACCACAGACTCCATTCCCCTCCCTGGACACAGACTCCATTCCCGTCCCTGGACACAGACTCCATTCCCCTCCCTCGCCACAGACTCCATTCCCCACCCTGGACACAGACTCCATTCCCCATCCTCGCCACAGACTCCATTCCCCTCCCATGACATTGACTCCATTCCCCTCCCTGGACACAGACTTCATTCCCCTCCCTGGACACAGACTCCATTCCCTTCTCTAGACAGAGACTCCATTCCCCACCCTGGACACAGACTCCATTCTCCTCCCTGGACAGAGACTCCATTCCACTCCCTGGACACAGAATCCATTCCCCTCCCTGCACACAGACACCATTCCCCTCCCTGGCAATAGACTTAATTCTCCTCCCTGGTCAGAGTGTCATGCAATTCGCAACTGCAGCTAATTATTCCACCCCCATTGAATTAATTTTTAAAGTTGGTTCTTGGAATGTAGTTGAGACCGGCAAGGCTTCAGTTATTGTCGATCCTTGGTGACCTGAAATGCTGGTGGTGGGTCTTCTCTATGAGCTGAAGTAGTTCTTCTGCTGACGGTGCTCTCACGTGGTGTTAGTTGGAGAATGCTTGGATTCTGACTGAGAACCGATGAAGGGTCTGGGATATAGATAGACTAAGTTACCGGGCAGTAAGGTGGCAGATGGAATACACTGTAGGGAATTGTGAGGTTATTCGCTTTGGTAGGATGAATAGAGAAACACATTTTTTTTAAATTGTGAGAAATTTTCAAATGTTGATGTTCAGAGAGACTTAGGTGTCCTCGTGCAAGAAGCACAGAAAGCTAGCATGCAGATACAGCAAGCAATAAGGAAGGCAAATGACAGGTTGGCCTTTATTGCAAGGGGGTTGGAGTCTAAGTGTAACGAAGTCTTGCTACATTGTATAGGGCCTTGGTGAGTCTACACCTGGAGTACTGTGCACAGTTTTGTTCTCCTTATCTAAGGAAAGCTATATTTGCATTGGAGGCGATTAAACAAAGGCTCAGTAGATTGATCCCTGGGATGAGCGGGCTTTCCTATGATGAGAGATTGTGTAGAATGGGCCTATACCCTCTGGAGTTTAGAAGAATGAGAGGTGATCTCATTGAAACATAGACGATTCTTAAGGGGATTGACAGGGTAGATGCTGAGATGTTTTTTCCCCTGGCTGGAGTGTCTAGAACTAGGGGGCATAGTCTCAGGATAAGGGGTAGGCCATTTAAGACTGAGATGAGGAGACATTTCTTCACTCAGAGGGTTGTGAATCTTTGGAATTCTCTGCCCAGATAGCTGTGAATGCTGAGTCTTTGAGTATATTCCAGGCTGAGATCGATAGATTTTTGGACTTTAGGGGAATCAGGAGATATGGAGACTGGGCGGGATAGTGGAGTTGAGGTCGATGATCAGCCATGATCTTATTGAATGGCGGAGCAGGCTTCTGGGGCCATGTGGCGTACTCCTGCTCTTTTTTCTAATGTTCTTATGTTCTTATATGTCCAAGTCAGGATGGTGTGCTGGAAGTGATGGTTCTCACGAAATTTCTTCTCTTCTCCTCCTGGTGTAAAGATCACAGGGGAAGCAGGTGCTGCCGAAGTAACTTTGGTGAGTTAATGCAGTGCATTCTGTAGACCGAGCTTACTGCAGCCGCAGTGCTGGAGGGGGTGGATAATGAATCTAGTGGTACACAGACACTGATCAAAAACTGTTCTGTCCTGGATGGTGTTGCGCTTGTTGGATGTTGTTGATGCCCATCCAGGTGAGTGGTCTGTATTACATCACATTTCTGACCTGAGACTTCTAGGTGTTTGGTAGGTTTTGAGGATCAAGCAGTAAGTCACTTTCAAAGGATGCCCAGCCTCTGCCCAGTCTCTGCCCGCCCTCTGACCAGCCTCTGCCCAGTCTCTACCCAGCCTCTGCCTAGTCTCTGCCCCACCTCTGCCCAACCTCTGCCCTGCCTCTGCCCAGTCTCTGCCCAACCTCTGGCCAGCCTCTGCCCAGCCTCTGCCCAGCTTCCGCCCAGTCTCCGCCCAGCCTCTGCCCAGTCTCTGCCCAGTCTCTGCCCAGTCTCTGCCCAGTCTCTGCCCAGCCCCTGCCCAGCCTCTGCCCTGCTTTTGCAGTCACAGTATTGATATGGCTGGTGCAGTTCAGCTTCCAGTCAATAGTGATCACCAAGTGTTTGTCATTGGGGACTCTGTGAAGTTCACGGGCAGGTGGGTGTTCTTTGTTTTGATCAATACACCTGGTACTTATGAAACTGGCTTATTACCTGCCACGTATCAGCCCAATCTGGGTGTTGTGCAGACGTTGCTATTGGAGGAGTTGTAAATGGCGTTGCAAACGGCAGAATCATCAGTGAATGGAACTAATCCTGACCTTATGACGGCGGAATGTCATTGATGAGGCAGCTGGAGTTGGTTACTCTGAGGACACGTCCCTGAGTTACGACAAGAACAACCACATTACTTGTAGCAGGTATGACCTCAACCATTGGAGAATTCCCCCCTTGGACCCCCATTGAAACGATGTCTGTATCAAGGCTGTGAGAAGTTTGCATCCGGGTGCATCTGGCAGGATCCAAACTGAGTATCGGTGAGCCGGGTATTAGTGAGTAGATGCGACTTCACAGCAATACTTAAAACTCGTCAATCACTTTACTGAGGATTAATAGAAAACTGATAGAGTGGTAATTGGCCGGGTGAGATTTGTCTCGAATTTGTTGATAGGCTATACCGAGGTAATATTTTACCTTCTCTGGTATATGTCAGTTTCATCACCAGAACAGCGAGACAAGGGGTGTGCCTAGCGATGAATTTCATATTCCACACTGTATAGCCTTTGGCCCTCCATTCACCATGACCTTTCTGCAGCTACCGATCTGGTCAATCACACCCTCACTTCCACCTTTGATGCCCCTGACCCAATAAACCATTACATTCTCTGGTGGTTCACAATGATATGACTCTCATCTCTGCTTCCATGTCCAAGGAACATAGACTTGAACGTCTATTGCAGACAACTAGTTTAACCTTTCACCGGCAGACCTTGCTGCACCACATAAAGTACTATCGGGTCCTCACCCTCACCACAAACAACAAGTGCAAGGAACCTATGAACTTCTTTGTTACAAAGATTGAGACCATCCATTCAGCTGCCTTCGCCACTTCCCTCCCTTCCCCCAGCCACCGGGCAAAACTTCCTCATAGATTAACCCCCACCCCACCATAGCCCTGAAATGATTTATTTTTCTAGTTTCTCTCCTATTTCCCCTCATGCACTCTCCAACCACATCTGTAGGGTTCGCAAAAATCCATGAAATGCAGTATCCGGGTAGGGCCCCTGAACTGGCCACATTGTGAGAACACAGAATGGAGTTGGCTGTTCTCATGGCCCAGTTCAAAAGGGCATAAACACAGTACCTAACAGCAGTCTGAGTCATCATCGATGAGAAGAATCCAGAACTTTACTGTTTTTGATATTGTAATGTGGTTACAGCAGTAAACAAAACTATTAGCACCTGGAGGTGCGCTAATCGCTGGCAGAGCGGTAACCGATCTCAGAAACCGCTGAGCACACACAAACGGAGGGACACTAAACGGATTCCCATTATGGCAAAGCGGTAACCGATCTCAGAATCTGCTGAGCACACACAAACGAAGGGACACTAATCGGATTCCCATTAGTTTGATTTGCGAGCAGTTAAAATTAATGTGCTTGCTTTTGTTAAAGAAACCTTAACAAAGGAAAACGGTTGATTTGGCGCCAAGATTAGGGCCAGAAAAGAGTATAACCGTTCAGGTAAATCGTCAGCAAGTCAGTCTAAGATTTGACCAGAGTAAGGAAGACTCCTCCGGAGACGGTTCACACCGTGAAGTCCAAGTCCAGTTACCATCAGGAGTTCGAGGACCGTGCGTAACAGAAAACGGCTCGAGGATTTCGGAGGACTTCCAAAGTTTGTACAGGGGAGCGAGTCCAGGAGCCAGTCCCATAAGGAAGGTCGGAGGTCCCGGGCGACACCAAGTAACAGGGTCCAGGAGCCGGTCCCATAAGGAAGATCGGAAATTCCAGATGTAACAAGAAGTACCAAGGTCCAGAAGGGTTTTGAAATTCTGGTGAGCATAAAGGCCCAACTCTACCTAACTGACATAATTGAGGTATATTCAGTAACGGGAGGGTTTGTAACGTTAAGGGTATTTGTAAGTCAGGAGTGTGATTTATCCCTCGATGTGTCCGTGTGCTTCCCTCACCCCCGCTTTTAGCTTATCGCTATTTTAGAACTGTTTATATGCTTTAAAGTTATTTTTTCTCAGTATATAATTTAGTCCTCTGCGAGAAACGTTATTTTTCGTCTGCATTTATTCTTGCCATTTTCTCTGTGTACATTCTCTTTCAAAAATAAAGATCGTTTTGATTTAAAACTCAATCTGTCTCATCTGACCATTTGTCTTCCGAGTCACGAGTTGGGCCAACACACAAAGGTTGTCTGGCAATAAGCCCAGTGTCTAGAACCGTGAGGGGGGAGCGCTTCGAAACCGCTCACGAGTAGTGCAAAAATCAAAACCGATTTAGCACACCATAAGCTCGTTAAAACGACCCCTTGCAGAATGGCGACCGCGGCAGGACACTGGCTACAGAAACCTTGTGTGGTGGACAAAGACTCGGGTGAGACAGATGTGATGGAAGATTAGTAAGCTTCCTACGTGTGTGGGAAAGTCAATGTAGCGAAAAAATGGGTGTATGACATGTTAGGAGCCGAGCGTCACCTAAAGGCAGCCGCTCAGTGGACGGCTAGTAAAAAGCACCGCAAGGGCATTGAGACAGCGGTATGGCTCATGTGTTACAAAAAGCAGGTTCTGGTACTGGACCACGCGGTGGCCAGTAAAGAATCTAAGATTAGACATTTGTCCCAAGAGCTGCAGGAAAAGGTTACAGCAGAAGGGAAAGTGCTAGTGGCCCTGGAGGCAATAAGCCAAGAGAGGGCAGCGATGGTCCGGGATCATCGGGGGAAGGTAGAGCACATGGAAAGCCAGGCCGCTGAAGTACAGCGTGAGCACCAAGCCAGGGTAGAAAGGCTAAAGGGCAAGATAGCTGAGTTAGAGGGGAGTGCTAGTTTTAGGGTAGAACATGTTGAGTACCAAGCAAGGGAATCTAGGGAAAGAGAAAGGAAGTTAAAGGTGGAAATTAGCCGTCTCACGGGGGATCTTAAGGCACAGGAGGAGAAAGTAGCCGAGGTAAAAGCAGCTTATAAGGTGGCTTGCGCTCAGGGGTTTGAGGAAGCAGACCACGGCCCCTGTAGGCAGGAAATTGAAAGCCTACGTATGGAGTTGGCCAAAACAAAGGGGATGATATGTCTCATTAGCCCAAAAATCGGCCAGGCCGAATTTAACGGCAACCCAGTCAGTGCAGTCCCGCAGGCAGCCCCTAGAACTAAACGGGTTACGGAACCTGAGGTTGCACAGCCACCACCCTTCGCCCCTAGTTTTCCAGAGGTCTGGGAACAGGAGCAGGTGGGGGATGAAGAACCCCAGGTAGACCAGGCTAGCCCAAGAGAGAGTCAGGGACCGGGACCGGTGTACCCCGTTATACAGTGGAGGTACGGACCACCCGGTAATGACGGGGAAACTGGGGACATCCAGAACCAATTCCAGATTCCACACGGTATGCAACAATTGCGTTCATTGGTGAGCTACATCCCCAAGCTCACCATGAGGGGGGACCCTTCCCTGCACTTTAGGGAGATAGAGCAGGCGGCCTGTGTGAATGACTGCGATGAGGCAGAAAACGCCAAAATGATGCTGTTCTCCCTGGGTAGCGATCTCCTCCAGACGCTACCCAATGAGTGTAAGAGGGGTCAGGAGAATTATGGCAAGCTCAAGGAAGAGATCCTGGAGGCCATGGGGATGAACGAGGGAAGTCCGTTCTCCCGGGTAGAGAGAACAGTCCAGCTCCCCGGGGAATTCCCGCAGGCGTTCGCGGACAGGCTGTGGCCAGTCTACCAGGATGCGTGCCCGGGAATGCCGGCGCGAGCGCACCTGGACGGGGAACCGTTAGTTCACTGGCTAAGGTGCCTTATGAATAACTCACTGCCCCATGTTTGAATGCAGTCAATGGCTTGGTTCGACCCCCGAAACCTTCTGACCACGGAGGCGATGGTAATCCGTCAACTCACAGTCACTTTTAGAAATGGTAGAGATAGTGAAACCCCCCCAAAAAATGGGAAGGTTTGTGAGGTCAGGCCTGGTGACCAGCCCCGTAAGGAGTGGCGCCAGGAAGGGAGCCGTCCCAACCAAAGCAGGCAAACTTGCTACGGTTGCAGAAAGGAAGGGCATTGGCACAGGGACTGCAAAAATCCTTGGAAGGATAACAGGGAGAAGGTCCCAACAGCCCAGCCCAAGCCCCGGCTACAACCCCGACCTCTGCCCCAGAAAAAGAAACGGAGCCAAATGCTCCTCAAGAGCTGCTGGACATGCTGCTAGCTTCAGTGAGATCATTGGTCCTCACAAAGGGTAAGATAGCAGACACCACCGGTCTAGAGGTTCCCCCAACCCTTTCCCAAGGTGGCCCGCAATGACTGGAACCGGCGCAGCCCGTCTATCTGTGTGCGCTCCGGTATGACGGATGGAAGAGACCGCTCGTGCAGATGGAGGTAGAGAAGGGTACGGGGACTTATCTGTTGGATACGGGGGCTTCCTGCATCGTGATTCATGCGGAGAATCCCACCATCTCACCTCTGTCTAGCGGGGTTCCATACGTCTTATCGGGGTTCACAGGGGCAGAGCAGGCGGGTGCGTTCTCCAGGCCGCTCTCGATCCGCTTGGGCACACTACAGACAAAGTGGACATGTGTCCTGGCGAGATGGGACGTGGAGGGAGGTAAAGGGATCCTAGGGGCCGACTTCATCGTCGGCCATGGGATCCTCGTAGACCTCAGGAACCATTGCCTTTGGGGGCCAATACCGGGAAGGAAAGTGGAGTAGTAGTAATCCCGGGAAAGGATGGGAAGGGAAACCTGTGTACCATGAAGCCGAAAGGGACTTACGAGCTCGGTGAAATGATGGAGGGTATCCCGGTAGCATTTAGGGCCGAAGTGCAGGCTCAGTTAGGTGCGTTTGCCACGCACAAACACGACTGTGGGAGAGTTGTCATCTTTGTGGTCAGGGTAGATGGGGATCCCATGGCCTGGCCCCAAAAGCAGTACAACTTCCCAAAGGAGGCAGAGGCTGATATGGAGGTGGACATATCAGCGCTGGTACAGCAGGGGGTGCTAAGGCCTATAGCCACCCATGTGAACTCTCCGCTTTGGCCGGTTAAGAAACCGGACAATTCCTGGAGAGCCACGGTGGGCTATCGGGTGTTGAACAGCAACATCCCCGCCTGTGCCCCTACAGTGGCAGCAGTGGCCGACCTCATTGGGAGTATTCCCGCATCCGCAACTACGTTCACGGTGCTGGATATTTCTTGTGGGTTCTGGTCAATCCCTGTGCGGAGGGAGGACCAGTATAAATTTGCCTTTACTTTTAAGGGGCAACAATATACTTGGAACTGCTTGCCACAAGGCTTCCACAATAGTCCCAGCATTTTCCACCAATGCATGGTGGACAGCCTGAAGGAGTTCAGTCAGCCCATTCAGTTAGTGCAGTGTGTGGACGACCTGCTCCTGTTTACCGACATGGTCGGAGAGCACGGACCACTGCTGGCTGAATTGTTGGAGCTGCTGACCCGAAAGTGGTTTAAAGTTAACCCAAAGAAGGCGCAGATCGGTCAGAAGGAAGTCAAGTTCCTGGGGCTGACCATCCACGCCGGAGAAAGGGCCATTGATAGGGCTAGGAGGGAGGCGGTACAGGAGTTACCGGTCCCCGTCACTATAAAGGGTGTGAGGTCGTTTCTAGGGCTAACCGGGTACTGCCGAGACTTCATGGAGGACTATGCAGCCATGGCAGCCCCGCTACTCCGACTCCTGCACAAGGGAGTGGAGTGGTCGTGGGATGAAGGATGCCAGGCCGCGTTCAAGCTCCTAAAAAGGAAGCTGCAGACCGCACCGGCCCTGGGAGCGATAGATGGGGGAAGGGAGTTCTTCCTGGAGGTGGCGGCCAGCGGGGACAGCCTCAGCACTGTGTTGCTCCAGGAGCGGCATGGTAGGCTGAGACCCGTGGTTTACTCCTCCAGGGTGCTCACCGATGTGGAGAGGAGCTACTCGGTCTGCGAGCAGCACCATTTGGCCACACACTGGGCCATGAAGAGATCCGCAATCTTCACGGGCACCTCCCCCATCACCCTCCTCACACACCACACGCCTACCAAGATGCTGTTGGATGGGAGGATCAAGGATGGGACCGTGAGCAGTGCCCACATTGCGCACTGGACCCTACTCCTCTCCCAAATGGATCTGCGGGTAAACGGCCTGTGGGAGCCCAGATTAGCCGCCAACCTGGCTTACCCTGGGACAGCCCATCAGTGTTCTGTAGAATGGGTATGGGAGGTCGACGTGGGTCTCCGGGCTGGGATACATCCCACCGGCCGTGAGATCTACGTGGATGGTTCCAGCATAGTATCTGCTGGAAAACGGCTCACGGGGTGCTGAGTTTATGACCCGACGGCAAACATTGCATTGGCAATTAAACTCCCCAGCACCATGAGCACCCAGCAGGCAGAACTGTCCGCTGTGGCATATGTGGTCACCCACCCCGAGGTCTTCCCTACCCCGTACACGATTTGCTCGGATAGCATGTTCACATGCAATTCGTGTACTGAGTACCTGGCCATCTGGTCCCATCGTGGATTCACTTCTGCGGATGGGAGACCCTTGGTGGTCAAGCCCCTGCTGGAAAAGATCCTGGCAGCCGTGGGGGAGAAGGGTGAGGTCTTCATCCACAAAGTGAAGGCTCACTCCTCCACAGAACCTCGTGGTCAGGGAAACCAGCGAGCTGATGCACTGGCGAGAGAGGGTGCCATGTCCGGCATTCTCCGGGACCCCTACGGGCCTGGACCAATGGCAGCTGCAAAAGGCAGGGATGGTATTCAGAAGAGTGTAGGGGTAGCACTAGCCCCGGACCTCAAATCGGTCCAATCTCAGAACCCTGCCCTGAGAGGGGTATTTAACGCAGTTAGCGAGGGGAAGAAAATAGAAGGCCCATATGGCACAGCATCTCTTTCCACAAGAGAGGGGATGCTGTTTAGAGAAGAGCGGTGGGTGGTGCCTCAGCAGCACCGGAGGGAATTCCTTCAACTGGCCCATGAGGGGCCGGGAGCAGGGCACCCCGGGCCCGAGGTCACTTGGCAGCGGGTAGAGCAGGCAGGCTGATGGCCAGGACTCCGGGAGGACGTCCAGGAGTTTTGCGCGAACTGTCTTGTGTGCACGGCAAATAACCCCGACCCTTACAGGAGGAAGGTGCCGATGGGACACGTTAGGAGGGTAGAGGGACCATTGCAGTCAATCAGGAAGGCTATAAGTATTGCCTCGTTCTGGTGGACGTGTTCTCAAAATGGGTTGAAGCCTTCCCCTGCCGAACAGCCACAGCGTTAGGAACTGCAAGAATCTTGGTGCGGGAGGTGTTCTCGAGATGGGGACTGCCCCATTTCGTGGAATGCGATCAGGGAAGCCAGTTCACCGGCCAAGTCATGCAGAATACCCTGATGCTGCTGGGCATTCAAGGGAAATGGCACGTCGCCTACAATCCCCAGTCACCTGGGATTGTGGAGCGGATGAACCGCACCTTAAAAGAGAAAATAAGGAAGGAGAGAATGGGTTCGCCCCAAAGGTGGGCAGAAGTCCTGCCTCTTATCCTCATGGGGGTCCGCGCCAGCCAATCAAAGAGTACGGGGTACTCTCCGCATGAGCTCATGACCGGCAGAATCATGAGAACCCCCACTCATGTCCTGGCCCCTGTCCTAATGGAGGGGCAGCTAAGGGAGGTGAATTGGCACAAATTTGCCCGCACACTCCCTGAACGCCTCCAAAGGATTTATCAGGGAGCCACAGGTAACATGGGGAGGCAGCATCAGGGAAATAAAATGCTGCTCGAGCCCAGTAAAACCCATCGCTGGGAGGTAGGGGACCTAGTAATGGTAAGAAACTTCGCCCGTGTGGGGAGTTTCGAGCCATTTTACATGGGTCCCTACAGTATTGTAGATCAGGCCAGCCCCATGGTGTATGCTGTGAAACTGCCCTGGCGCACTAAATGGTTTCACATTAACCAATGTAAACTGTTTAAACTGGAGGCAGGGAAACAGGCAGCGGGGGCTGAAAAGGCCAGTAAAGAATCAAACGTTGTAGGGGAGCTGCAGCCACAGGTCACACAGGCTGGACGTGCAGCCTGCGTGAGGGGAGGAGTTGTCCCATCTAAGCGGGAGACTCCCCCATTGTTCTGGGACCCAGGAGGGGAGGAGCCGGAGGTCCTAGGTCCTGTCCCTGGCCAAAGTGAAGCCGAGTCGGAGGACGAAGGTCCCGCCCCTGACAGCGGTAAAGGGGAGGAGCCAGAGGTCTTAGGTCTTGCCCCTCAGTGTAGCATTGAAAAGGTCTGGTCGTCGGTTAATGTAAAAAGATACCCCCGTAGGAAAGCTGTGGGAATTTTAAACAGTTCACAGCCAGCAGCTACAGGCTGCTAGGGACCAGCAGCTGAAACTGAGGTGGGAATGCCACAGGGGAAGGCCTGCGACAGTCCCCACTGATTTTAAGCTGGCCATCCGGAGACGGACGGCACATGTACATACACCATCGTTTGCTAAGTAAGGTTTAGTTATTTGTAAATTTAGTATGTATGTATAAGGTTTTTCTGAGGTATGGTGGCATTTTGGAACAGTACAGAGTGGCAAGTTAAGTGAGCTAGGGTCACGGGACCCACTCACCCCACACCCAAGCCGAGGAGCCCAAGGAGCCCGGCTCGAACATTCTCTTTTATCTCTCCAACTGATATTAATCCAATGATGCTACTAAGAGGCATCATCCTCACGGCCCTGGTGGGCCTCAACATCACGTGGCGAGGGGAGACGGAGGATCACCACATCTTCAGATGTACCGGGGAAATGGCGCCCCTGGCTCACGATGGGCAGGGCCTGTGCAAGGCAGAGGAAGTCGCTGGATATAACCACGAGGGCAACTGGCCGGGTTGGCTGGGATCGAACACCACTAAATACTCTAATGACATTGGTTTCAATTATGGAGAAGTTTCACTATCGTGTCCGCGGGTCACGATCAAGGCCACGTGGATCAGTGTTACTGTGGGAAAACGAATTTCTTTAACATGCAGGGGGAACGTCCCCCTAAATAAGTGGTGGTGGCTCAGGAAATTGACCAAGGACATGGGGAACCCCAGAGGACAGTGGGAAAGGTTAGGGAACAGCACTCACCGGACCATCACAGGGACCCAGGGAGGGCTGACAGTGTGCTGGGAGAAATGGTGGGAACCCGATCAAGGGATTTATGTATGTATGTGGGGTTCAGGAAAAGTCTGCCCCGCAGGTGTTTCCATCATTTTCCACAGCCAGTGGCAAGATAACGGGAGGGGGATGGACTGGGAATCGCGCTTGGATGCATGCGCGGTCCCCTACTCCCCAATCGCAGTTAATGCCACTGAGTTAGTGACCCACCCCCGACAGCCCCTGCCCACGACCCAGACACCACGGACGGTAACAGAGGGGTGCCCCACCACCACCAAGGGACCGGGGAACGGTTTAGTTTTAGTTCCGACTGATCAAATGGCTTACCAGGGGGTCCATTACGTGGTGGCCTCGGTCATCCTCAACCTGACCGAGGTGCACCTGCCGGAATGGTGCCCCATAGAAACAGGAAGGCTATATCAGGCCCTGCTAAAAGAGACCCTGCAGAAGTTCTTTGAATTTGACTTCGCAAGGGTCAACAGAACCAAGCTGTATACCGAAAGCCACAAGCAATGGGAACAAGCAGGGAGACAAAACAGGGGCACCGTGAATGACTGGTTCACAGGGTTTAACACTGGGTCGTCCATCATAAATAGTATGGTCGACATCGAATTGCAACGGCAGGTTAACGGGTTAAAGACCCAGTTGAGGGGGATCCTCACAGACGAAAATCGGGTGGTGGGTTCGGAGCTCCATGAGGATCAGGCTATGACTCTCCGCTTAAAAGAGATCATAGCAGAGCTGGAGAAGCGGGCTCAGACGGTCAACGCTCTCATTAGTGAGGACAGGAACGCCTCAGATCATGCTGCACAGAATGAGGTGTGCGTGCTGTATGGGGCATGGTTGCTGGGCGAGGGCCGCAGCAATCTGGAGGATTTGAAACAGGGTTTGGTCCCCTCCTGGATCAGTAACAAACACCTCGCAGCCCTTCACTCTTTTGAGAACGTGTTGAGTCCATGCCAGCTCCGGCTTGCTTCTGAGGCCTATCCAGTCCCGGTGGACTGTGGCCGCTCCAACCATACCATCATGGAGGTCGTCGTGCGGATCCCCATAATGAGCAGGACAGCCCGACCTGCGCCGGTGTATAGGGTGGTGAACATTGGAGTCATTCGGGGGGGAGCTCATGTCCGTTTTGCAGAGGTCCCACCCTACGTCATTAAGTGGGAGCATGCTATGACGTGGACTGACTTCTCGGGGTGCCGTAGCCGGGGAGCACACATAATCCTGTGCCCCCAGCTCTTGAATGCCTATTCAATACCACAATGCGGGTTCAGGTCTGCTGATGCTAAGCCTATCAATTGCACTATGGAAGCCATGGCACAGGGCCATGTTCCCCCATAGGTGGCATACATAGGAGGTGGGACATATTGTGTCACCACCGCAGCGTCTCACTACCGGCACGGACAGCACGGCTGGTGCGCGGTCAGTGACAGCAGCTTCTGTTTTAAACCCGAGGCAATAGTTCAAGTGGCACAGCTGCAGATTATCCCGATCCCCAAACCATCCACTGTTCACCTCACCGTTGAGGAGAATTTCACTGATCTCCAAAAGTATGTAGCACATTTTGGTTTTACGATTCCCCCTCTCCCAGAACACCTAGCCACGCTGCTCAAAGTGGTCGCCACCTCGCAGAAACACTTTTTCACTTTGGAACAAAAGACCGTTAATATAGGGGCAGAAATTCAGGATATAGTGGTTCCACCGTGGTGGGACCTTTTTGATAATATAGAGGTCCCATCATGGATCCGACTGGCTTCCCACATTTTGGTGGTGTGCCAACTGGGGATAGTTTTGTACCTGGTCTGTGTACAGTGCAGAAGGAAGGGACACAGCAGGGAATTCCCTAGTCAGCCGAATTGGCGGGGCCACTATGTCAGTATAAACGGGGAGTCGCCCGTGTAATTACTGTTGTTTTAATATTTTGGATTGTTCTGTACCTTGTTTGATTTCGCATTATATTGTATTATGATTATTCTGTTATGACTCTAGCTGAGTCTGTATATTGTTTAAAGGTTTGTCTCCAATAGGAAATGTTTTCTCAAACTTCGTTGTTCGGAATGAGGAAAGTGCGGGCGAGGTACACTCCTTAGCAAGGTAAATTATGGGGAAGGTCAGTTGGGGAGGGAACGGATTTGTGCTCACCCAAAGACATTTTATGATACAAAGACGATTGAAGATGCTCATTGTATCACAGGGTGGACTGTAGGATTCGCAAAAATCCCTGAAATACAGTATACGGGTAGGGCCCCTGAAGTGGCCACATTGTGAGAACATAGAATGGAGTTGGCAGTTCTCATGGCCCAGTTCAAAAGGGCACACACACAGTACCTAACAGCAGTCTGAGTCATAATCGATTAGAAGAATCCAGAACCTTACTGTTTTTGATATTGTAATGTGGTTACAGCAGTAAACAAACTATTAGCAGCTGGAGGTGCGCTAATCGCTGGCAGAGCGGTAACCAATCTCAGAAACCGCTGAGCACACACATTCGGAGGGACACTAAACAGATTCGCATTACGGCAAAGCGCTAACCGATCTCAGAAACTGCTGAGCACACACAAATGAAGGGACACTAATTGGATTCCCATTAGTTTGATTTGCGAGCAGTTAAAATTAATGTGCTTGCTTTTGTTAAAGCAACCTTAACAAAGGAAAACGGTTGATTTGGCGCCAAGATTAAGGCCAGAAAAGAATATAACCGTTCAGGTAAATCGTCAGCAAGTCAGTCTAAGATTCGGCCAGAGTAAGGAAGACTCCTCCGGAGATGGTTCACACCATGAAGTCCAAGTCCAGTTACCATCAGGAGTTCGAGGACCGTGCGGAACAGAAAATGGCTCGAGGATTTCGGAGGGCTTCCAAAGTTTGTACAGGAGAGCGAGTCCAGGAGCCGGTCCCATAAGGAAGGTCAGAGGTCCCGGACGACATCAAGTAACAGGGTCCAGGAGCCGGTCCCATAAGGAAGATCAGAAATTCCAGACGTAACAAGAAGTACCAAGGTCCAGAAGGGTTTTGAAATTCTGGTGAGCATAAAGGCCCAACTCTACCTAACTGACATAATTGAGGTATATTCAGTAACGGGAGGGTTTGTAACATTAAGGGTATTTGTAAGTCAGGAGTGTGATTTATCCCTCGATGTGTCCGTGTGCTTCCCTCACCCCCGCTTTTAGCTTATCGCTATTTTAGAACTGTTTATATGCTTTAAAGTTATTTTTTCTCAGTGTATAATTTAGTCCTCTGTGAGAAACGTTATTTTTCGTCTGCATTTATTCTTGCCATTTTCTCTGTGTACATTCTCTTTCAAAAATAAAGATCGTTTTGATTTAAAACTCAATATGTCTCATCTGACCATTTGTCTTCTGAGTCACGAGTTGGGCCAACACACAAAGGTTGTCTGGCAATAAGCCCAGTGTCTAGAACCGTGAGGGGGGAGTGCTTCGAAACCGCTCACGAGTAGTGCGAAAATCAAACCCGATTTAGCACACCATAAGCTCGTTAAAACGACCCCTTACACATCTAGTCCACGAGACCCACTCCTTCTCCCTTGACCCTATTCCTAACAAACTGCTGAACACCCAACTTCCCTACCTGCCCCCGTGTTATCCAGTATTATTAATTTTCTCTCTCCTCAGTACTGCCCACCTCCCCTTCAATTATGTCGTCATCACCGCTTTTTTCATTTTGACCCCTCTGTCCTTGCAAACTACTGCCTCATCTCAAACACCCTTTCTTCTCCAAAAAAGTTGAACATGCTGTCGCCACCCAACTCCATGCTCATCTTTCCCACAACTTCATGTGTGAATCCCTCCAATCAGGTTTTCATCCCGAAACGGCAGAGATCAAAGTCACAACTGATATCCATTGTGATTGCGACTGTGGTAAACTATCCCTCCACATTCGTTCTGCAGCTCTTGACATGGTTAACGACACAATCCTCCACAAAGTCTCTCCACCGTCGTCCAGCTGGGTGGGACTGCAATCACTTGGTTCCATTCTTATCTATCCAATTATAGCCAGGAATATCCTGCAATATCTTCTCTTCCTGCTACCACGCCCTTTCGTTTGGAGTCCCTCAAGGACCTATCTCTGATTTGTCAGACTGCTTGTCCGACATTCAGTAGTAGCTGAGCAGAAACTTCCTCCAATGAAATACCGGGAAGACCAAAGCCATTGTCTCCGGTCCTCACCACGCAATCCGTTGCCGAGCAACCAACTCATCCCTCTGCCTGGCAAAATTCTGAGGCTGACCAGACTGTTCCAAACTTTGTGCCATATTTGACTCCGAGCTTAAATTCCGGCCACATGTCTGTTCCACCACCAACACAGATACCTCCATCTCCATAACATCGCCCGACTCCTCCCCATGCCTCTGCGTCTCTGCTGCTGAAACCCTCATCCATGTCTTTGTTACCTGAACATTTGACTATTACAATGTACTGCAGGCGGGCCTGTATTCTTCCACCCTAAATAAACTTGAGCTCATCATAAACTCTGCAGCCTATATCAAAAACCGCAATAAATCCCATCCACTGGGTTATTCAGTCCTAACCCAATACACACACGTCCCAACCACTGGTTCATTCAGTCCTGACCCAACACACACACGTCCCATCCAGTGGTTCACTCAGTCCTGAGTCAACACCCACACGTCCCATCCACTGGTTCATTCAGTCCTGACCCAACACCCACACGTCCCATCCACTGGTCCATTCAGTCCTGACACAGCATCAACATGTCCGCCCACTGATTCATTCAGTCCCTGACCCAACACCCACACGTCCTATCCACTGGTTCATTCAGTCCTGACCCAACACCCACACGTCCCATACACTAGTTCATTCAGACCTGACCCTACACTCACATGCCCCATCCACGGGTTCATTCAGTCCTGAACCAGCACCCACACGTCCCATCCACTGGTTCATTCAGTCCTGACCCAACACCTAAGCGTTCCATCCACTGTTTCATTCAGTCCTGACCCAACACCCACACGTCCCATCCACTGGTTCATTCAGTCCAGACCCAACACCCACGCATCCCATCACTGGTTATTTCAGTCATGACCCTACACCCACACCTCCCATCCACTGGTTCATTCAATCCTGACCCAACACCCACACTTCCCATCACTGGTTATTTCAGTCCTGAACCACCACTCACAATTTCAATCCACTGGTTATTTCTGTCCTGACCCAGCACCCACACGTCCCATCCATTGGTTCATTCAGTCCTGACCCAATAGCCTCACGTCCCATCCACTGGTTCATTCAGTCCCGACCCAACAACCACACGTCCCATCCACCAGTTCCTTCAGGCCTGACCCAACACCCACACGTCCCATCCACTTGTTCATTCAGTCCCGACCCAACAACCACACGTCCCATCCACCAGTTCCTTCAGTCCTGACCCAACACCCACACCTCCCATCCACTGGTTCCTTCAGTCCTGACCCAACACCCACACGTCCCATCCACCGGTTCCTTCAGTCCTGACCCAACACCCACACATCCCATCCACTTGTTCATTCAGTCCTGACCCAACACCCACACGTCCCATCCACTGGTTCCTTCGGTCCTGATCCAACACCTACACGTCCCATCCACTTGTACATTCAATCATCACCCAACACCCACATGTCCCATCCACTGGTACATTCAATCCTCACCCAACACTCACACGTTCCATCAACTGATTCATTCATTCCTGACCCAACAACCACACATCCCATCCACTGGATCATTCAGTCCTGACCCAACACCCACACGTCCCATCCACTGGTTCATTCAGTCCTGACCCAACACCCACACGTCCCATCCACTGGTTCATTCAGTCCTGACCCAACACCCACACCTCCCATCCACTTGATCATTCAGTCTTGTCCCAACAGCCACATGTCCCATCACTGATTCATTAAGTCCTGACCCAACACCCACATGCCGCATCCCCTGCTACATTCAATCCTGACCGAAAACCCACACGTCCCATCCACTGGTTCATTCCACCACCTCTTTTCCAAACTGGCAATGGGAAGCTGCTCCCACTCTGCTGCTGACTCCATCCTCTAATATCATGCTCGCAAAAGATATTTATGTTTTCCAATTCAATATTCAATTATCCAACCCCTATCCTGCCTTCTCTAATAAATATACTGCCTATTACTGCTTTACAGTTAAAGGGCTTTGCTGTATTGCAACAGTGCCACACTTCAAAACGAATGCATTAGTTGTGATTAGCGAGAGCCAACATGAATTTGTAAATGGTAGGTGAGGTCTGACAAATCTAATTGATCTTTTTGAGGAAGTAACAGGGGAATGTCTATGATGTAGTTTATATGGACTTTAAAAGGCATTCAATAAGGTTTCACAGAAGAGATTTTGGGCTATAATTAAATCTCATGGAGCTGAAGTAAAATTATTGACCAGAATAGTGGATTGGTTAGGTGGTAGCAAACAGAGTGTAGGGATAATGGGTATGCACTCGAATTGAAAGGAATTGACCAGTGGTGTCCCACAAGCTTCTGTGTTGGGGCCTCAACTATTCATTCTATTTATTAATGACTTAGAATACACAATAGTTAGCCATATATCCAAGATTGCCGATGAGAGAACGATTGGTTGTACAGTAAGTAGTGTAGACAGGAGCACAGCATTACAAAGAGACGTTGATAGATTACGTGATGGACAAAACTGTGTCACATGGATTGCAAAGCAGCTAGGTGTATTGGACTAAATACTATAGATAGCAATATTATTTAACTGGTGAAACGTTAGAAACAGTGGGGATCCAAAGGAATTTATGGGTCCATGTACACAGATCTCTAAAATGTTCTAGTTAGGTACACAAAGTAATAGAAAGGGCAAATGTCATATTATCCTTTATAACACGAGGTCTAGAATATAGAGGGGAGGACGTTTTGCTGCAGCTATACAAAGCCCTGGTTAGACCACATCTGGAGCACTGTGCACGGTTCTGGGCACCGCATCTAGAAAGGATATATTGACCTTAAACGAGTACAGTGCAGATTCAGCAGAATGTAACCAGGGCACCAAGGGTTAGATTATTAGGAGAGATTACACAAACTATGCTTGTATTCGTAGGTTACAGGTGATTTGCTTAAGGATTTTAGGATGTTGAAAGGAATTGAAAGGGTAGTTATAGAGAAGAAAGCAGCTGGTGGGGGAGTCCAGGGATTAAAATCAGAGGCAGAGCATTCAGGATAAAATTTGATAAACACTTCTTCATGCAAAGAGTGTTATAAGTGTGGAACTCCCACAAAATGGGAGCTCAATTACTCCTTTTACATCTGAAATCGATAGATGTTTGCTAGCCAAGGGTATAAAAGGGTGTGGAGGCAAGGTGGTTGGATGAAGTTAACATACAGATCAGACATGATTTCATTGAATGGCGAACAGGCTGGCGGGGCTGAATGGTGCACTTCTTTTCTTATGTTCCTAAGTGCTTTGGGACGTCCTGTGGTCATGGGAGATACTATATAAATGCAAATTCTTCAAGATTATGAAAGGGTTTGATAGGGTACACGTGGACAAGATGTTTCCCCTTGAGGATGAGACCAGCACTGGGCGGCATAAATATAACGTAGTCTCTAATAAAGCCAATAGAGAATTCGGGAGGAGATTATTTACACAGCAAGTGGTTAGAATGTGGAGCACGCTCCCACAGGGGGTAGTTCAGGCCTGTAGTAGTTCAGGGGAAGCTAGATAAGCACATGTGGGAGAAAGGAATAGAAGAATATGCCGATGGGATTCGATGAAGTAAAGTGGGAGGAGGCACGTGTGGAGCAGAAACAACAGCTTGTGCCTGCTGGGCCGATTGGACCGTTTCTGTTTATTAAATCCTTTGTAATACAGGGTAAATACTTCAATAAAAACAAAAAATGCTGGAAATACTCAGCAAGTCAGGCAGCATCTGTACAGAGAGAAAGAGAGTTAACGTTTCAGGTCGATGACCCTTCGTCAGAACTGGAAAACGTTGGACATGTAACAGGCTTTTAAGCAGGTTTAGGGGCAGGGAGAGGGGGGAGGGAGGAATAAACAAAAGGGAAGGTCTGTGATAGGATGGAAGGCAGGAGAGATTAAGAGACAAAGGGGATGATGGTGCAACGCAAAAGGAGATGTTAATGGGACAAGTTAAGAAACACAAGGCGACTCTAGCTGAAGTGTAAATGCCAATGGCAGGATGAACAACAGCTGCCGTGTGAGAGAGAGAAAAAAATGATAGGGGCAGAGGTTACGGTCTGAAAAATATTTTCTTGCTTTCTGGAAACGGCTTATGAAATTGTACCCAGGTTAATCGTTCAAAAACGGAACCATTCTTCTGCTGAGCCCAGACGAAATATAGTTATCAAGGTCCACACATGCGCAGTTTCCAGCAGGGTCACATGAGAATGATCCGGACTAGAATCCCTGGGTTATTGTCGCTCGTAACACAAGGTCATTGAGGCCATTGTAGATTCCAATTGCCAGCCCCATCCAGGCGGGGAATTGGAGCTGGTTTCCTGCTACGCCAGGGCGGTGTTTTACTATAAACCCTTTCTCCAGCAGAAAGTACTGTTACTGGTAAAGTCATTAGAGTCCGTCTCTGGATTCAGTAATAACGCTGCACATTTCACCCTGAATTCGATCATTGCTGCTGTTGCTCTCAGTCTGAACAATAAGTTCCCTGTTTTTCTCTTCCTTACAGTGAACTTAGTGACGATTGTGATCCTGTCTCGGGGAAGCTGCGGTCTCTCCAAATGTGTCACCCGTTACCTGGAGTCCATGGCAGTGGCGGATCTACTGGTCGTCATCACTGATCTCATATTCAGGCAGATTCCTATTCTTTATCAGGATCACTTTCAGTTCAGGTGGAAGAATAAAGTGTGTAATATCCACGCCATCCTGCTTTAGCAGCCACAGACTGTTCTGTCTGGTTCACAGTCACTTTCACCTTTGATCGATTTGTGGCCATTTGTTGCCAGAAATAAAATATTGCACCGAGAAAACGGCGGCTGTGGTTCTAGGAACAGTGAGTGTGCTGTTCTGTGTAAAGAACACTTTCTGGTACTTTATGTATGGAGATAAATATAAGTTTTCCAATATTCCCTGGTTTTGTATTTTAAGATGGGAGGTTGCCGAATCTCCAATATGGGGTGTAATTGAATTCCTTCATTATATTTTAACTCCATTGGTTCCATTTGTTTTGATTCTGCTGCTCAATGCTTTAACCGTCAGACACGTTTTATTGTCGAGCAGAGTCCGCAGGAGACTCCGGGCCCACAGCAGTGGGGAGAGTCCCAGTGACCCAGAGATGGAGAAGCGAAGGAAATCCATCATTTTACTGTTTGTTATATCGGGGAATTTTATCCTGTTATGGTCCGTATTTCTGTTTTATTCTGTGTGTAGCCGATTGAATCAGTTGAGATATATTTATGTAAAGCTACCTCAATATTTATTGGAACTGGGATTTATGCTTCAGCTCCTGATTCGCTGCACCAACACTTGTATTTATGCCATGACCCAGACTAAATTCAGAGAGGGGTTGAAGAATGTGGTGCAATATCCCTTTACTGTAATTGTTAAGTTCATTAAATAATGAGAAGACTTTGCACCATCACAACGTGTTGCTCTGGTGTTCTGCCCAATCCCCTCATCTCTGTGAGACACACACATTGAGGCCGGTTTTTATCTTTCACCGTCCGGATTCAGCGACTAACAGGAATGCGAGAGGTGCGGAGTCCGCAGAAATCAGTCCCGCTGGATTCCTGCTGGTTTTTTATCCCCGCCAAGTCCTCTGGTGCGGTCTGGGGCGGGTATATCAAGCTCCCGCCCGCCATGCTCGAGTTTCATGTCTTTACCAAAGGGGGCGGCGCACGGAAGGTCGCTCTGTCAGTTTACAGTCCACGGACGGATGGGCCGCTCCGTCCCCAGCACCCCCAGGGAAACCTCAGTGGACATAACCTGGGGCCAACCGTTGGGATTAAAAGTTCTTCTGTAGCGGGAGATTTCCCAGTGAAATTCACTAAACAAAATGTCCCTTTGAAGTCTGCATTTGGGGAGGAGTAACCAAGACGTCTGCCCAGCTCACCCTGGGCAAATGCAGCACGTGGTTTGTGGCGCAGAGAGTCAAATTCTTATAGTCATTGAACATCTCTCAATGTTATACTGCCTGAGCAATGTGATGATGTCCAGGTTAAAGTGATCCCCGGACACACTCCACAAACATTGAATCCAGCTCCTCTTCACTGTCTAGGAAAGCTGCGAATAAACGCAGTCCATAATAAGCAGTTTTGAGAGAGGTTGGTCACGAGGTTGGTTGCTAGGTACTGCAGTATCTGTGATGTCATAAAGCGGCGAAACTTTCATGATGCTGTTTCTGTGTATTGTGACATTACAGACCTGCCCTGCAGACCACGCCCTCGTCTGTGGTTGACCGAGAATCAGCCTTTCAAGCAATCATTCTCCTGCACACATCACCTTACATAGAGTTACAGAGATTCTGCAGCAGTGAAACAGACCATTCGGCGCTCTGCGGCTGCAGGTTGGTCTAAGGCCGTTTTGCCGAGGTTTCCCTGGGGTTGCTGGGACTCAGCGGATCATCCGCCCTGGACTGTAAACTGAAAGGGCGATCTTCTCCGCCATGCCATCTTATGGCCCAACAGGGCATGCCAGCGTTCACTCGATCAGAATATGCTACTCTTCTATTTCTCCCCATGCTCTTATCTAGCTCTATCTTAAATGCATCTGGGCTATTCGCCTCACCTAGACAAATATAGACCAGTCAGGTTAACATTGGTGGTGGTAAAGATAATGGAATCCCTACTAAAGGAGAAATTTAAAAAAAATCAGAAACCAAAAATATAATAACGTATAGTCAGCATGTATTTCAAAAGAAAAAATTGATTGGTCAACCTCATTGGTATTTTTAAGGAGGTAACAGAGGGAGTAGAAAAGGGTAATGTAATAGATGTAATTTATCTAGATTTACAAAAATCCTTCGATAAGGTGCCTCATAATAGATTAATGAATAAGATCTGAGAATGGGAATTTAGGGGACCAGAAGCAGAATGGATAGCTAGCTGACTTCAAGAATGAAACAGAGCTTAGGGGTAAAGGGTAGCTATTCAATGTTGCAGAAGGTGGAAAGTGGGGTCCCAAAAGGATCAGTGCTAGGATTGCCAACAATATATATAAACGATTTAGATTTTGAAATGAAAAGCACAATTTCTAAATTTGCGGATGACACCAAACTGGATGGGGAGGGGGGTGGGGGGAAGGGACTGGAGATCATCAATACTGTGGAGGACTGCAACAAAGTACAAGAAGACATTCATAAGCTTTCAGAATGGGCATATCATCAACAAATGAATTTCAACACAAATCAGTGTGAGTTATTAAATTTTGTAAAGGAAAATAAGAAGGTCACATATTACATGGAAAATACGTTTCTAGATGGGGTAGAGGAACAAAGGATCTCGGTGTATAATTACACAAATCACTAAAAGTTGCGAAGTCTAAATCGTTAATAAGGCCATAAAAAGCAAAACAAGCATTGGTTTTATTTCTAGCGAGATGGAATTGAAAAGTAGAGGTTATGCTAAAGACATATTGAAACTCGGTTAGATCACACTTGAGTACTCCTCCTTATATTGGCCCAAAATTTGCGATCCTGGACTCCGACCTATAAAAAATCTACACATTTACCTGGTGACCCGGGAGATATGGAGGCTTGCAATCCTGGGCTTCTCCACGTGCGCACGGGCAGAGGCCCACATATCCCAGGGGTGCATGTGGTTTGCAAGCACCCCTGGGATCACGTGGGCCGGCCCAACCAATGAAAGAAGGGAATCCCCATTCATACTTATTGGATTTCCTAACGTACGGAATTCCCATAGTATAAATGGGGATCACTTAATAAATAAATGAAAACATTAAAGAAATATTTTTAAAATTACATATTTAAAATTAATTAAAATGCCATTTAATTAAATATTTTTAACATTTTTTTTGTTTTAACGGGGCTAAAAATAAACTTACCTGATTGGACGTAGTTTTTAATGTATGAATCATAGAATCATAGAATCATAGAAAGTTACAGCATGGAAGGAGGTCATTTCGGCCCATGGTGTCTGCGCCAGGTAACAAAGAGCTATCCAACCTAATCCCACTTCCCAGCTCTTAGTCCGTAGCATGGCAAGTTAGAGCATACCAAGTGCACATCCAAGTACTTTTTAAATGTGGTTAGGGTTCCTGCCTCTACCACCCTTTCAGGCAGTGGGTACCAGACAACCACAACCCTGTGGGTGAAGAAATTTCCTCTCAAATCCCCTCTAAACCTTCCAATAATACTTTAAATCTGTGCCCCCTTGTTTTTGACCCATCTGCGAAGGGAAATAGGTCCTTTCTATCCACTTTATCTATGCCCCTCATAATTTTATGCACCTCAATAAGGTCTCCCCTCATCCTCCTCTGTTCCAAGGAAAACAGACACAGCCTATCCAGTCTTTCCTCATTGCTCAGATTCTCTACTCCTGGCAACATCCTTGTAAATCTCCTCTGTACCCTCTCTAATGCAATCACATCTTTTCTGTAATGTGTTGACCAGAATTGCACGCAGTACTCTAGCTGAGGCCTAACTAGTGTTTTATACAGTTGAAGCATAACCCCCTGCTCTTGTTTTCTATGCCACAGCTAATAAATGCAAGCATTCCGTATGCCTTCATAATGACGTTATCTACCTGGCCTGCTACCTTCAGGGATCTGTGAACATGCACTCCAAGGTCCCTTTGTTCCTCTACACTACTCAGTGTCCTACCATTTAATGTGTATTCCCTTTCCTTGTTAGCCCTCCCCAAATGCATTAACTCACACTTCTCCAGATTGAATTCCATTTCCCACTGTTCTGCCCACCTGAACAATTTATTGATATCTTCCTGCAGTCTACAGCTTCCTTCTTCAGTATCAACCAAACAGCCGATTTTAGTATCGTCTGCAAACTTCATAATCATACCCCCTATATTCATGTCTAGATCATTGATATATGCCACAAAAAGCAAGGGACCCAGTACTGAGCCCTGTGGAACCCCACTGGAAACAGCCTTCCAGTCACAAAAACACCCCTCAACCATTACCCTCTGGTTCCTGTCGTTCTGTCGGATTACAGTGCACGGGCGGGCCGCTCAGTCCCCAGCGACCCCCGGGGAAACCTCAGGGGAACTTTCCAGGGACCAACCTGCAGCCGGGGAGGGAGGCTTTAAAAGACTCAAATGTCAGCACAGCGAGAGCGGGCCAGCGACTGAGAGAAGCGGGGAAAGAGGGAGGTGGAAGTTTGAAGTGGTTCCACGTAAACTGGACTGGGATCATTGTCCTGGTGAATCAAATAACTAGGACTGTAAAAAGAGCTTTAAACTAAAAAGGGGATGAGGGTTCATGTGAGGGGAAATGTATGAATCACAAGATATATTCAAAGCCATAAAGTAGTCTTACGATTTGGTTAAAGATAGACAGAAGCAGATGGGAAGCGACAGAAAGGCTAACTGTAATAGTGCAAATCAGGGGAAATGGTAAAAAGTTAAAATTAAAGGCTCTTTATCTGAGTGCATGAAGTATTCGCATAAAGATACCTCCTGCTACCTCTGCCTGGACCATTCACTCAAATCCAACCCCGACATTGTCATTAAACCCGCTGACAAGGGTGGTGCTGTTGTTGTTTTGTGAACCGACCACTACCAAGTGGAAGCTGAACGCCAACTCTCTGACACCTCCTCGTACCTCCACCTGGACCATGACCCCACTACCGAACATCAAACCACCGTTTCCGAGACTGTCACTGACCTCATCTCCTCTGGAGAACTTCCCCCCACGGCCACCAACCTCATAGTCCCGCACAGCCCGCTTCTACCTCCTTCCCAAGATCCAAAAACAGGACTGCCCTGGTAGACCCATCGTTTCAGTCTGTTCTTGCCCCACGGAACATTTCTCTTCCTATCTCGACTCTATCTTTATCTCCCCTTGTCCAGTCTCTTCACACTTACATTTGCGACTCTTGCGATGTCCTCCACCACTTTAACAGGTTGCAGTTTCCTGGCCCCACCCGTCTCCTTTTCACTATGGATGTCCAATCCCTCCACACCTCCATCCCCCACCAGGATGGCCTGAGGGCGCTCCGCTTCTTCCTAGAACAGAGGCCCAACCAGTCCCCATCCACCACCACCCTCCTCCACCTGGCTGAACTTGTTCTCACATTGAACAACTTCTCCTCTGACTCCACTCACTTCCTCCAAATTAAAGGTGTTGCTATGGGAACCCGCATGGGTACTAGCTATGCCTGACTTTTCGTGGGATATGTGGAACACTCTTTGTTCCAGTCCTACTCAGGTCCCCTCCCTCACCTCTTTTTCTGGTACATTGATGACTGCATCGGTGCCGTTTCCTGCTCTCAACCTGAACTGGAAAATTTTATTCACTTTGCTTCCAATTTCCACCCTTCCCTCACCTTCACATGGTCCATCTCCTGCTCTTCCCATCCCTTCCTCGACTTCTCTGTCTGCATGTCTGGGATAGGCTTTTGACAAACATTCACTACAAGCCCACTGACTCCCACAGCTACCTGGACTACACTTCCTCCCACCCCGCTTTCTGTAAGGACTCTATTCCATTCTCCCAGTTTCTCCATCTCCGCCGCATCTGTTCTGACGATGCCACCTTCCACACCAGTGCTTCCGACATGTCTTCCTTTTTCCTCAACCGGGGATTCCCCTCTACCATGGCTGACACGGCCCTTGACCATGTCCATTCAATTTCCCATACTTCTGCTCTCCCCCTTCCCCTCCCTCCCGGAACTATGATACTTGTCCACACCTTACACCACACTAGCCACCACATTCAACGGTCATCCTCTGCCATTTCTGCCACCTCCAGCGTGATCCCACCACCAAACACATCTTCCCCTCACCTCCACTTTCAGCATTCCAAAGCAGCCACTCCCTCGAGGACACCCTGGCCACTCCTCTATCACCGCCAACACCCCTTCCCCTTCGCCCAGCACCTTCCCGTGCAAGCGCAGGAGATGCAACACATGCCCCTATACCTCCCCCCTTCCCACTGTCCAGGGCCCCAAACACACCTTCCAGGTGAAACAGCGATTTACTTGCACTTCATGCAATTTAGTATACTGTATTCGCTGCTCACAATGCGGTCTCCTCTACATTGGGTAGACCAGATGCTGATTGGATGATCACTTTGCAGAACACCTCCATTGAGTCCATAAGGGTGACCCCGAGCTTCTGGTCGCCTGTCACTTTAATTCTCCACTCCATTCCCACTCAGACCTCACCGTCCTCGGCCTCTTACACTTTTCCAATGAAGCTCAACGTAAGTTCGAGGAACAGCACATCATCTTTCGATTAGGCACTTTACAGCCTTCTGGACTCAACATAGAGTTCAACAATTTCAGAAAATAACCTCTGCCCCTATCATTCTTTTCCCATTTAGTTAATTTATTTTTATTTACTTTTTTTATTTTGTTCTCTCTCCCACAGGGCAGCTTTCTTTCATACTGCTCGTGCCATTTACATTTCTCCAGAACCATCATTTGTTTCTTAACTTGTCCCATTACCATCTCCTTTTTCCTTGCACCATCTCTTAATATCTCTTAATGTCTCTTAATTTCTCCTGCCTTCCATCCTATTACAGACCTTCCCTTTTGTTCTTTCCTCCCCTCCCTCATTTCCCTGCCCCTACACTTGCTTAAAATCTGTTACATCTCTGGCTTTTTCCTGTTCTGACGATGGGTCATTGAGCAGAAACGTCAACTCTGTTTCTCTCTCCACAGATGCTGCCAGACATGCTGTATATTTCCAGCATTGTCTGTTTTTATTTCAGATTTCCGGCATCCGCAGTATTTTGCTTTTGTAAGATAGAGGCAGTCATGGCACAAATAGAGATAAATGCGTTTGATCTAATAGCAATTACATAGATGTGATTGCAAGGTGACCAATGAGGGATCTAAATATTCCAGCGTATTGAACATTGCGTATAAATAAGCAGAATGGAAAAGGAGGGTGTTTAGCCCTGATAATAATGGATGACATAAGGACTGTCGCGAGGAAGGCTCTTGGCTCAGAAGATCCGGAATTTGAATCAGTATGGGTGATGATCAAAAATAACAATGGGCTGAAAACACTGGTAGAAGTAGTTTATATGCCCCCAAGGATGAGTTAATGGAATCCATTCGAGGCTGTTTCCTAGAAAAATACATCGTCGAACCTAACAGGGAAGAAGTTATTTCAAATCTTTTCTTGTGTCATGAGAGAGGGGTAATCAGTATTCTCATAGTAAGGGATCCTCTGGGGAAGAGCGATCACAATATTATAGGATTTCAAATTCAGTTTCACAGTGACGAACTTAAGTCCGAAACTAGAACGTTAAACTTAAATAAAACCAGTTACATAGGTTTGAGGGGGGTGTTGGCTAAGGTAGACTGGACAATTAAATAAAGCCAATTACATCGATATGAGAGGTGTGTTGGCTAAAGTAGATTGGACAATTAAATAAAACCAGTTACATAGGTATGAGGGGTGTGTTGGCTGAAGTAGAGTGGACAATTAGATTAAAATTTATGAAGGTGGATGATCAATGGCTAACATTTAAAGAAATATTTCATAATTCTCAACGAATACACATTCCATTGAGAAATAAAAACCCCACGGGAGAAATGATCCCTCTGTGGCTAACTAAAGAGGTTAAGGATAGTCGTGGGTTAAAGGAAGAGGCTGATAATATTGCTAAGAAGAATAGTAGGCCTGAGGCTTGGGAGAGTTTTATAAACCATCAAATGATGACTAAAAATTGATAAAGAGGGAGAAAATCGAACATGAGAGCAAACTAACAAATCATATAAAAACAGATTGAAAGAGCTTCACCATGGTGTGCGCACCAGAGAGTCACCATTTAATAATAAATTAACGTCTCCATATTTGAAAACTGTCTGAACAATGTTGTGATGTCCAAGGTAAAGTGACCCCCGCACACAATGAACCCAGGTCTTCTTCACTGTCTGGAAAAGTTCTGAGCAAAATATAGCCCATAATAAGCATTGTTCAGGGAGGTTGGTCACGAGGTTGGTTGCTAGGTACTGCAGCATCAGTGATGTCATAAAGCGGTGACACTCCCATTACGCTCTGCCTGAGTATTGTGACATCATAGACCTTCCCTGCAGGCCATGACCTGGTCTGTGGTTGACAGTGATTCAAACAGCCCTCCTCCTGTACACATCACCTCTAGTATGAATGATTCCTGAAGGAAGCTGTGTGGGGCTCTGAATACTCAATCTTTCCAATGAAGACCTTGGTCTCCATATAGGGAGGGACTTTAAAGTGGTGCAGAGACAGATACATCTCACAGGAGGAACCCCCTCTTGTCTCCTTGCACTTCCCTTTCCCTGCCCTCCGGGGAAGGCAGTTACTGGCCCTCCAACAGGGTGAAAGCGCCTCAGAACGGCTGCTCACAGACACTTGGTCTCACTCCCAGCCACACCACTCTGTTCACAGACAAGTACACTCTGAGGGTCAGGGTGTGGGGATTACTGGGCCGATGTTAACAGTTCCCGTGTGTGCCCCACTGTATCCCACCTGACTACATGTAGCAATCTGTGGGTTCCATACAGGCATTGGGACACCAGTCAAACACTGCCCGCAGCTGGCACCTTATGAACTGTGAGATTGTGATTAGACGGAGACACACAGGTGGTTATATTTCGGCTATTATGGGTTTAGTCCTGGATAATGCAGTCGGGATCAGGGGGCCGGACTTGTTTACAGGTATGGGGCAGCTTAATCTGAAGACTGAAATATTTATTGACTGCCTGTGTGCAATATCATGGGAGATTGGCTAGTTTATACACATATACACAGAGACTACTCTGGCGTTCCAAAAAGGGAGTCAAGGTTAAATGTATTCCACAGATGAGGCAGGTCTGGAGGCCAGGGGGAAAATGGACAAACGCACATAGGCATAAATGAGTCCCATTTAAAAGGCATGCACTCTGTCCTTATCTCTATATTTCAATGTTGCATTAATATGTCCACATTTATCATGGGAACTGCCTATGTAAAATTCCAACGTTGTGATTCAACCCTCCTGTCTCGGATCTGCGGGTGGGATTCTGGGGATGCAGGGCTGCCAGAGAAGCTGAAGCAGATTGAGAGATCAAACGGTGAGGTGAGTCGAAGAGGAGCGGAATGGGAGGAGAGGAGGGGAGAGGAGGCAGGGAAAGAGGCAGAGGAGAGAGAAGGAGGAGCAGTGTGTAATATCAGATTGGTGAGAGAGGGGGAGAATAATGAACGAGGAAAGGGAAGAGCAGTATGGATATGGCTGAGGTAAGGTGAGGATAGGTGAGCAGAAGTGGCAGAGAAACAGAGAAAAGGTGGAGATTAGGGAGGGGGATGGGTGACGGCGTGGTGCTTAAGGGAAATGAGGAGAGTGGGACAACAAGGATAAGGGACGAGGAGAAATGGGAAGTGGAGAGTGGAAGAGCAGCGAGGCAGAAGGGAGGAAAGGAGGAGGAGGAAGAGGAGGAGGATTAGGGAGGGGTTAGAGGAGTGGGGATGAGATTGGAAGAGGAGAGAAGTGGAGGAAACAGGAGAAGAGGTAGCAGGCATGGTTTGTCCAGGGACACTCAAAATCTTTTATTTCATTCAGTTCACAGGAATTTGATTGAATTCTGGAGTTAGTTCAATCCAGCTGACGGTATGTTCAAACCAGCTGATGGTGAGTTGAAACCAGCTGATGGTGTGTTCAAACCAGCTGACGGTGTGTTCAATCCAGCTGATGGTGTGTTCAAACCAGCTGACGGTGTGTTCAAACCAGCTGACGCTGTGCTCAATCCCGCTGACGGTGTGTTCAAACCAGCTGACGGTGAGTTCAAACCAGCTGACGGTGTGTTTAAACCAGCTGATGCTGTGTTCAAACCAGCTGATGGTGTGTTCAAACTAGCTGATGGTGTGTTCAAATCAGCTGACGGTGTGTTCAAACCAGCTGACGGTGTGTTCAAACCAGCTGACGCTGTGTTCAAACCCGCTGACGGTGTGTTCAAACCAGCTGACGCTATGTTCAAACCAGCTGACGGTGTGTTCAAACCAGCTGACGGTGTGTTTAAACCAGCTGATGCTGTGTTCAAACCAGCTGATGATGTGTTCAAACTAGCTGATGGTGTGTTCAAACCAGCTGACGGTGTGTTCAAACCAGCTGACGGTGTGTTCAAACCAGCTGACGGTGTGTTCAAACCAGCTGATGGTGTGTTCAAACCAGCTGAGGGTGTGTTCAAACCATCTGATGGTGTGTTCAAACTAGCTGACGGTGAGTTCAAACCAGCTGAGGGTGTGTTCAAACCAGCTGACGGTGTGTTCAAACCAGCTGACGGTGTGTTCAAACCTGCTGATGGTGTGTTCAAACTAGTTGACAGTGTGTTCAAACCAGCTGATGGTGTGCAAACATTCCTGGGAGGGTTTATGCTCTGTGTAATTGAACGTATTTCTATTTTACAACGTGTTTGTAAAGTACACCTACATCTGCCCCCAATACCGAGAGTGCGGGAAGGAGCCAATGGAATGAGACCTTCACTCACTGATTTAGATCACGTTCTGTGGGGAGATTTGTGCTACAAATTCTCCTTCACCCAGGAGCTAAATTCACAACACTAATGAAGAATGGGTGCACTTTCATCAAGATGAAACAAAAGAAGTTTGTCCAATAAATGGCCAATTTAGACATTGTGCTTGGAGCTTGTATTTTATTAACCACAGATAAATTGGAAAATTTACAAGCTCAGCGTCCCAAACAGCTTAAAGAAGCTTGAAGATACAATACCAGTCCATTCGGCAGAAGCATTGCAGAATAAGGTGAAACACGGGAGAAGAAACTAAAAGCTAATAATTGATAATCAAGGGGCTATTGGGGTTGGGTGGAACTTAAAAACATAAGAACAAAAGAAATAAGAGCAAGAATAGGCCACTTGGCCCCTCGAGCCTGCTCCGCCATTCAATAAGATCATGGCTGATCTTGAGCTCAAAGCCACTTCCCAGCCCGCTCCCCATAACCCTTCAGTCCCTTATCTTGCAAAAACCTGTCTATCACCACCTTAGATGTATTTAATAAACCAGCCTCCACAGCTCTCTGGGGCAGAGAATTCCGCAGATTTACGACCCTCTGAGAGAAGAAATTCCTCGTCATCTCAGTTCCAAAAGGGTGGCCCTTTATTCTGAGACTATGCCCCGAGTTCTAGATTTCCCCACAAGGGAAACATCCTCTCTGCATCTACCTTTCGTGCCCCCTCAGTATTTTATATGTTTCAATAAGATCACCTCTCATCCTTCTAAATTCCAATGAGCATAGGCTCAGCTTGCTCAACCTTTCTTCATAAGTCAACCCCCTCATCGCTGGAATTAACCCAGTGAATCGCCCCTGAACTGCCTCCAATGCAAGTATATCCTTCCTTAAATAAGGAGACCAAAACTGTACACAGTACTCAAGGTGTGGTCTCACCAATACCTTGTATAGTTGTAGCAGGACTTCCCTGCTTTTATACTCCAACCCCCTTGAAATAAAGGCCAACATTCCATTTGCCTTTTTGATTACTTGCTGTACCTGCATGTTAACTTTTTGTGATTCCTGCACAAGGACCCCCATGTCCCTCTGAACTGTAGCATTTTGTAATCCAGCTCCCTTTAAATAATAGTTTGCTTTTTTATATTTCATGCCAAAGTGAATAACCACGCACTTTCCCACATTATACTCCATCTGCCAAATGTTTTCCCACTCACTTAGCCTGTCTATATTCCTTTGCAGATTATTTGAGCCCTCTGCACAACTTGTTTTCACACTGATCTTTGTATCATCTGCAAACTTGGCTACATTAGCCTCGGTCCCTTCATCCAAGTCATTAATGTAGATTGTAAATAGTTGAGGCCCCAGTACTGATCTCTGTGGCACCCCACTGGTTACCGTTTGCCAAATGGAAAATGACCCACTGAATACAATTACTTTCACTAGAGAGAAAGTGATACACTATCAATTCCTCATAAAAGACAGAGAGTTAATTAATAGGCTTTTATTAGCAAAGAACAGAGCATGCCTCTCGTGGTTGCCTGGTATCCAAAAGGGCAGGGGGCTGCCGAGCAGTCACCGTTATACCCGGGCATGTGGGTGGAGCCAGGGGTGGAGTCAGCTGAGGCATGCATAGGCACAACAGTGTGCAACAACAACAAAAACAACAACAATAACAAACAGTGGTTTACCACATTCACCCCTTGTTTAAAATTGAGTCCGGTGGGGTGAGATGTACTAAAAGTTCGTGTAAACTAAAAGTTCGTGTAGTTAAGTCTATCAGGTGGCCTTGTATGCCGTCCAGATCGTCGTAGCAGTGGCGGTGATGATGCAGCATCCAACGCCGAACCTGGCGTCTCGTTGATGAGAGGTTGCATAGTCAATGGCGGGTCCTGGGGCTGCAGCATGCCGACTACAGGGGTCGGGGTGTGGGTAGTGGTGGGTGGCGATGGTGGTGTCTCAGGGGCACCCGAAGGTGCGAGGTCTCGTGTGGAGACAGTATCCTCCCGCCCGTCCGGGTACGCTACGTAAGCATACTGGGGGTAGGCGTTGGTAGTGGTGGGTGGCGAAGGAAGTGTTTCGGGAGCACCCGAAGGTGCGAGGTCTCGTATGGAGACTGTGTCCTCCCGCCCGTCCGGGTACACCACGTAAGCATACTGAGGGTTGGCGTGGAGGAGGCCCACCCTCTCGACCAGGGTGTCCGTCTTATGGGACCTCACGTGCTTCCGCAGTAGGACGGGTCCTGGAGAAGTCAGCCATGTCAGTAACGAGATCCCCGATGTGGACTTCCTGGAGAAGGAGAACATTCTCTCATGAGGGGTGGCATTGGTGGCTGTACAAAACAGTGACCGAATGGAATGGAGCACCGCAGGGAGGGCCTCCTGCCAGCGAGAGGTCGGAAGGCCCTTAGATTTCAAGTTTAAAAGGACTGCCTTCCAGACCGTCGCATTCTCTCTTTCCACCTGGCCATTCCCCCGGGGGTTGTAGCTGGTGGTCCTGCTTGTAGCAATACCTCTCGCGAGCAGGTACTGACGAAGTTCGTCGCTCATAAAGGATGAGCCCCTGTCGCTATGAATATAGCTAGGGAAACCGAACAAGGCGAAGAGGTCTTTCAGACATTTAATGACCGTGGTACTGGTCATGTCTGAGCAAAGGATGGCAAATGGGAAACGGGAGTACTCGTCAATTATATTGAGGAAGCACACATTGCGGTCAGAGGAGGGGAGGGGCCCTTTGAAATCGCCGCTCAGCCGCTCGAAGGGGTGCGTGGCTTTGATCAGGCTCGCTCTGTCTGGCCTATAAAAATGCGGTTTGCACTCGGCACAGATTTGGCAGTTCCTGGTCAAGGTCCTGACCTCCTCGATGGAGTAGGGCAGGTTACGGGATTTGATGAAATGGAAGAACCTGGTGACCCCCGGGTGGCAGAGGTCATTGTGGAGGGTCTTCAGTCTATCAACCTGCGCGTTGGCGCATGTACCACGTGATAGGGCATCTGGGGGCTCATTGAGTTTCCCGGGCCGGTACAAGATATCGTAATTGTAGGTGGAGAGTTCGATTCTCCACCTCAAGATCTTGTCATTCTTGATTTTGCCCCTCTGCTTATTATTAAACATAAAAGCTACTGAACGCTGGTCAGTGAGCAGGGTAAAAAGTTTTCCGGCCAGGTAATGCCTCCAATGTCGCACAGCTTCCACAATGGCCTGAGCCTCCTTTTGGACAGAAGAGTGTCGAATCTCGGGGCCCTGGAGGGTCCTTGAGAAAAAGGCCACGGGCCTCCCCGCCTGGTTAAGGGTTGCAGCTAGGGCAAAGTCGGATGCGTTGCTCTCCACTTGGAAAGGGATGGACTCATCCACTGCGTGCATTGTGGCCTTCGCAATGTCTCTTTTTATGAGAGTGAAGGCTGCACATGCCTCTGCTGTCAGGGGGAAGGAGGCGGACTTGATGAGGGGTCTGGCTTTGTCCACATAGTTGGGCACCCACTGAGCATAGCACGAGAAAAACCCTAGGCATCTCTTCAGTGCTTTTTGGCAGTGGGGGAGGGGGAGCTCCATAAGGGGGCGCATTCTGTCGTGGTACGAAACATACATTTGTCCTTGTTGTATTTTAGGTTCAGCCTCTGGGCCGTACGGAGGAATTTCTCTAGGTTAACATCATGGTCCTGCTGGTCGTGGCCGCAGATGGTATCGTTGTCTAGATAGGGGAAAGTGGCCTGGAGCGCGTTCTGGTCAACCATCCAGTCGATCTCCCGTTGGAAGACTGAAACCCCGTTGGTGACGCCGAAGGGAACTCTGAGGAAGTGGTAGAGACGACCGTCAGCTTCAAAAGCTGTGTACTGGCGGTCCTCAGCCCTGATGGGGAGCTGGTGGTGTGCCGGCTTCAGATCAATCGTCGAGAACACCCGGTATTGTGCTATCTGATTGACCATGTCAGATATCCGGGGGAGTGGGTGTGCATCCAACTGGGTGTAGCGATTGATCGTCTGGCTGTAGTCGATAACTAGGCGCTGTTTTCCGCCAGTCTTCACCACCACCACTTGTGCTCGCCATGGGCTGGTGCTACTCTCAATAATCCCTTCCTTCAGGAGTCTCGCTACCTCAGATTTAATGAAACTCCTATCCCCGGCACTGTAACACCTGCTTTTAGTAGCGATGGGCTTACAGTCACGGGTGAGGTTAGCAAACAAGGAGGGGGGGACTTTAAGGGTAGAGAGGCTGCAGGTGGTGCGCGGCGGGCGATTTAAAAGCTGCTGGCTGCAGACTGTGAGTGGGGGGAGGGTTCCGCCATATGCCAATGTGACACTTTTAAGGTGGCACTGAAAATCCAACCCCAGTAGAACGGCAGCGCAGAGATGGGCAGGACCAGAAGTTTAAAATTTTTGTATTCTGTGCCCCGTACCGAAAGGGTCACCACACAGTAGCCACCGACGTCTGCTGACTGGGCTTTGGAAGCCATAGAGATCCAATGGTGTGTCGGCCGGACCTGGAGAGAGTAACTGCGCACCGTCTCGAGGTGGATAAAACTCTCCGTGCTCCCGCTGTCAGATAGGCAGGTAGTGGCACGGCCGTTTACCGTAATGTCCATCATGGACCTGGACAGTTGATGAGGGAGAGATTGGTCCAGTGTCACGGAGGCCAGCGTATGGCCAAGCGAGTCGATGTGGGCGTCAGATGAGGCGGTGGTTGAGTCCGGGTCCCCCGTGATTGAAGTTGGAGGCGTCCAAGATGGTGGACAAAATGGCGGCGCCCATGATCCCGATCCCCACGCAGCTGGGGGTGCCCAAGATGGTGGGCAAGATGGCTGCCCCCACGGTTCACACGTGGCGCTGCTGGCGTTAGCGGTTTTGCCTTTGCTGGCGCTGACATCGTGTCCTTTCTTCCCGCAGCCGGAGCAGGAGGCATTTTTCTCCGGGCTGCGTGCTCTGGGGTGTTTTGCCTGGCCAAAAAAATAACATTTCTGTGCCTTGGACATCGCTGCAGCAGCTGGAGGTGGCGGTCCCATGACCCAAGCTTGCGGCGTCCACAGTGCGGAGCGGTTAGGGGAGAAAGCGTCCATATTCCTATGGGCCGCGTCGAGTGAGAGCGCGAGGGACACTGCCTTTTTCAGGTCTATTTCCCCCTTCACCAACAGTCTCTGCCGGGAGTAGTCGGACCTTAGGCCCGCAACGAAAGCATCTCGGATCAGTCCCTCCGTGTGTGCTGCGGCTGATACTTCTTTGCAATCGCAGCCTCGGCCGAGTATCCGCAGTGCCCGTAGGAAAGCCTCCACCGATTCCCTGGGCTGCTGTCTGCGGGATCTTAAAAGGTGCCTGGCATAGACCGTGTTTACCGGGCGTGCGTATTGCCCTTTTAGCAGATCGATAGCCGCTGCGTAGGTCGTCGCGTCCTTGATTAGAGTATAGACTTGGTGGCTCACTTTTGAGGCCAGGATTTTCAGCTTGTTTTCATCTAGGGTCACAGTTGAGGCTTCCAGGTATGCCTCAAAGCAACGCAGACATTGTGCGAATTTGGTAGCCTAACCCGCTTCTTGGGGGTCTAGGTCCAGGCATGTTGGTCTGAGGGCTTGCAGCAGCGCCTGCTGCTCAGCATTTGGCGCCGTCGGTTGATGCAGCTCCTGCTGTTCAACATTTGGACCCGACATTTTGCTTTGCTAATAAAATTGATACACTATCAATTCCTCATAAAAGACAGAGAGTTAATTAATAGGCTTTTATTAGCAAAGAACAGAGCATGCCTCTCGTGGTTGCCTGGTATCCAAAAGGGCAGGGGGCTGCAGAGCAGTCACCTTTATACCCGGGCATGTGGGTGGAGCCAGGGGCGGAGTCAGCGGAGGCATGCATAGGCACAACAGTGTGCAACAACAACAACAACAACAACAATAACAAACAGTGGTTTACCACAGAAAGTACTAGGTAAACTAATGGGAATAAAGTCTGACAAGTCCACTGGACCTGATGGTCTGCATCCTAGGTTCTGAAAGGAGGTGGCTGCAGGGATAGTGGATGCATTGTTTGTAATTTAACAAAATTCCCTGGATTCTGGAGAGGTCCCAGCAGACTGGAAAACCGAAAATGTAACGCCCCTATTTAAGAAAGGAGGGAGAAAGAAAGCAGGCAACGATAGAACAGTTAGCCTAACATGAAGAAAGGTTGAGCAGGTTGAATATATACTCATTGGAGTTTAGAAGAATGAGAGGGGATCTTATTGAAACATATAAGTTTCTGATGGGGCTTGACAGGGTAGATGCAGAGAGAGGATGTTTCCCCTCGTGGGGGAATCTAATACTAGGTTCATAATTTCAGAATGAGGGGGGCACCCATTTTAAACGGAAATGAGGAAGAATTTCATCTCTGAGGGTCGTGAATCTTTGGCATTCTCTTCCCCAGAGAGCTGTGGAAGCTGGGTCACTGAATATATTTATGGTGGAGATAGGCAGATTTTTGAATGATAAGGGAGTCAAGGGTTATGGGGAACGGGCAGGGAAGTGAAGTTGAAGTCAAGATCAGATCAACCAAGATCTTATTGAATGGCAGAGCAGGCTCGAGGGGCCAAATGACCGACTCCTGCTCCTACGTCTTATGTTCTTATGTTCTTATGTAACATATACTAACACCTCATCCTGTTAGAGCTCTAACATGTGCCGCTGTTTCTGGGGTAACTGTGGTCGTGGGTGCTCTATATCTCATGAGCCGAGTATTGTCAGACACGCTGGAGTATTTTGAGCCCCGATCGTAATTGAAACACAGTTTCTGAGATTGTACCTGAAATAAATCCATAACCTGATGATTTGTGCGGTTATCATGTGTCGAACATATTGGAAATGGCATTTACATTCTTGAAATGCATATTTTGGGCACATTAATATATTTGAAAATCACAATGTTTATCAGGACTTGGTGGTATGTTACAGAATGTCACAAGAATAAATGCTTTATCTCCCGCTGAAACAGGTCCCAAACTGGGCATTTATCTACCCATTGGTAGCCGGGTTATGAGAGGGCTTGTTGAGGAACCCAAATCAGCACAAATTAAACTGCCCAGTGCGCGGCTGCTAATCAGTAATAAGGGAGCCTTTAGTTTAAATCAGGCGCAGAAGTCTGAGAATATTCAAGGAAGTGCAGCGGGTTCAAGGCAATTCCACCTCTATTTTATTTACTTTGTGATTCCCACTCATCTCATTAGAGTGTGGGTATGGAGTCATTAAAATCTCTCTCCAGCACTTTATGCTGTGCTGAATAAATGGACTGAATTATCAAGAATTGTATTTATTTGACAATAATTTAATTAAATGGTATGTGGACCAATTTAATACTCTCTGATCCTATTATATAATATCGTGAGAAACTCTTCCCATCACTTAACAAAGAAACTTTAACCAACGTCTCGGATACCCTGCTAGTCGCAACAGTCAGTTGGAGGATCTGTCCAACACATCACAACCCTGTAATAGACAGAGAGACAGACAGACAGATAGATAGATAGATAGATAGATAGATAGATAGATAGATAGATAGATAGATAGATAGATAGATAGATAGACATACAGACAGACAGACAGAGAGATAGATAGATAGATAGAGAGAGAGATAGAGAGATAGGTAGATATAGTTGGATGAACGGAGTGCTGGATGGATGATTGGAAGGATGGATAGATGGGCATGTATACTGCCGTGCAACTTTCTCATCTTTTTGATGGTCTACTATCTGACATGATGCAGCCCATTTACATTTGTATCAGTATGGTGCCTTCAGTCCTTCCTGATTTTCTGCATCATTTCAATCCCTGTGGCATCCATAACCAGAGAGATGAATTTCAACAGGAGAAGCCTGAAGTAATCCATACGGTACTGATGCTCCTTCTCTGGTGATGGGGAATATTCATCTCAAAGATATAAAGCAAACACGTGACTGGGATGAGAAGAGGCAAGTATAATATTTGGAGCATGTGGTCCTTCATATACAACAAAGAACTCAACATATCCTCACCCGAATTGCTTCAACCACATCGGGAACATAGCAGATCAATGGGTACCTCATCATCTCACTTCCCCACCTAAATACTTGCTCCTCTGTGAGACTGTTGCGGTCAGAATATTCTGAACAGCGTGGATAAAAAGAGCATGAACTGTGACTTTATTTCCCGCCATATATTCATTGTAATCATTGCCACAGTGAAATATGTCCTGTGGATTTCGCACATTGTGGTCGCAAATTAAAATGGCCATAACCCCTTTAACCGCTCTCCCCAGAGTCTTTCCATTGAGTCCATTCATCCACGGAATAAATTGTTCACGAGTTGGGCAGGTGAGGTCAGTGCTTCACTGAGATGTGCTCAGGTTGGTGGTAAGGGTTCACCGCGATGGAGCTATATGGTTTGAGTGGGCATGGTACATCATACAGACAGCGCTGAGTCAGTGAAGTTGCTGTACATGGTGATTTGAATCATAATTTTTGACTAGATTATAGAGTCAGTGCTCTATGACATGAGATGAAAAGAATCCTATTTCTCAGGAGGTTGTATTTTTGCTGTGCGATTCTTTAGGGTCATGGAGAACTGGTATAGGGATATAAAGACTGAAATAAGATGCCATTTTCTAGGCTTCAAAGCTTCAAATCATTTCTTAATGTCCCAAAGTGCTTCACAAATAGTAATTAATATTGAAGTGTTATTGGCGATGTGCTTTCCAGTGAGTGGCTCCGATTTGATTGATTCCTGATTGGACCCCTCCCCTTGTATAAGAGGCTCTCTTCCATAATCTAGAGATTACTAATGTGGATTCTGTGCAGTTCCCATTCCCGCTGTCAGGAGTAATAAACTGTTTCTGCACCAACTGACAGAAATTGCGACAGATGAAGAGAGAGAGATTTCCAGACACACTGATATTTTCAAGGTCGCCATATTATGAACAAGTGTTATTTCTCAATACTTTCGTCCTTCGTTGTGTTTTCCAGACAATAGATGTTTCTGAATGCAGTGATGTTTTCGATCTATTGATTGTTCCCCACCACTCAATTTTCTGAAACAATGGACAGCTTGCAATCGATTAATGTTTCTCGACCTTTCAAATATTCCAAACATTGTTATCACTCCGAATCGATTGACGTTTCTTGATCTAGCAATGATTCCCCAGACTTTCATCACTCCCAATCAAATCAAGTATTGGCACCGGACATGTGGGCCCTTAATTATGGGGCTCAAGTCTCTGGAGTGCGGGGCTCGAACTCACAACCTTCCGACTCAAGGGGCAAGAGTGCCTATACTTCAAAAGTACTTCATTGGCAGTGAAGCGCTTTGGAATGACTGAGGTTAATAAAGGTCCCGTATCAATACAGTCCTTTCTTACTGATTGGAGCAGAGAGTGTGCCAACATTGAAGAATTGGTTGGATATGTGGTTGAAGAAAGGGGGATAAAGGGATATGGACACAGGGCTGGAAAGCGGGATTAGGAATAGTGCAGTTGTAGAGGGCTAACACCGACAACAAGGGCCGAAGGGCCTGTTCTATGTGCTGTAATTTCCGTGTTGTTCAGTGACAGGGAGCCTTGTCAGCTTGTCACTAATCTCACAGTCTGGGGTTCTGATCGCAGCCCTCCCCAAATTAAAGTTATGCCACCCATGTAATTCTCGATTGTTATTATTCAGCCTCCCACTAAAGCAACATTTCGACACCTATAAACAGAAAAACAGCGGCTTTGAGATGTAGACTAAACCTCGTTTCAGCTGAAATGATGGTTGCTTCATATCTCACGCGAAGCGGTTGGTGAAGCCTAGGTATAACAATTGATAAACTTTAAATTGCATTCATTAGCAATAACTTTGATTCATGAACCACTTTTAACTGAGTAAAGCCTTCCAAGGCGCTTCACAGGAACATAAATAAAACAAGATTTGACACAAAGCCACGTAAGGAGATATTAGGAGAGGTGATTAAAAAGCTTGGTCAAAGAGGAGCATCTTAAAGGAGGAGAGCGGGACAGAGGCGGAGAGATAAGGGAATTCCAAAGCTTAGCGCCTTGGCATCTCAAGGCACAGCCACCAATGGTGAAGTGATGAAAATCGTGGATGCACAAGACGGCAGAATTGGGGCAGTGCAGAGATCATGGAGAGTTGTAGGGCTGGAGGAGATAACAGAGATAGGGAGGGGTGCGGCCATTCAGGGATTTGAAATCAAGGGGGAGAATTTGAAAATCAAGGTGTTGATGGATTGGGAGCCAATGTACATCAGCAAGCACAGGATGATGGGTGAATGGGGCTTGGTTTGGGTTAGGATGATGGGTGAATGGGCCTTGGTGTGAGTTAGGATGATGGGTGCATGGGGATTTGAGCGAGATAGGATGATGGGTGAATGTGGTTTGGTGTGAGTTAGGATGATGGGTGAATGGGCTTGGTGTGAGTTAGGATGATGGGTGAATCGGCTTAGTGTGATTTAGGATGATGGGTGAATGGCGCTTTTTGTGAGTTAGGGTGATGGGTGAATTGGGTCTTGGTGTGAGTTAGGATGATGGGTGAATGGGTATTGGTGTGAGTTAGGATGATGGGTGAATGGGTCTTGGTGTGAGTTAGGATGTTGGGTGAATGGGGCATGGTGTGATTTAGTAGGTTTGGTGAATGGGGCCTTGTGTGAGTTAGGATGATGGGTGAATTGGGTCTTGGTGTGAATTAGGATGGTGAGTGAATGGGTCTTGGTGTGAGTTAGGATGATGGGTGAATGGGTCTTGGTGTGAGTTAGGATGTTGGGTGAATGGGGATTGGTGTGTGTTAGGATGTTGTGTGAATGGGGCTTGGTGTGAGTTAGGATGATGGGTGAATGGGCTTGGCGTGAGTTAGGATGATGGGAGAATGGAGCTTGGTGTGAGTTAGGATGAAGGATGAATGGGTCTTGGTGTGAGTCAGGATTATGGGTAAATGTGGTTTGGTGTGTGTTAGGATGATGGGTGAATGGGGTTTGGTGTGAGTTAGGATGCTGGGTGAATGGGGCTTAGTGCAAGTTAGGATGATGAGTGAATGGGTCTGGGTGTGAGTTAGGATAATGGGTGAATGCATCTGGGTGTGAGTTCGGACGATGGGTGAATTGGGTCTTGGTGTGAGTTCGGATGACGGGTCAATGTGGTTTGGTGTGAGTTAGCATGATGGGTGAACGGGTCTTGGTGTGAGTTAGGATGATGGGTGAATGGGTCTGGGTGTGAGTAACGATGATGGGTGAATGCATCTGGGTGTGAGTTCGGACGATGGGTGAATTGGGTGTTGGTGTGAGTTAGGATGTTGGGTGAATGGGGCTTGGTGTGAGTTAGGATGTTGGGTGAATGGGGTTTGGTGTGAGTTAGGATGATGTGTGAATGGGCGTGGTGTGAGTTAGGATGATGGGAGAATGGAGCTTGGTGTGAGTCAGGATTATGGGTAAATGTGGTTTGGTGTGTGTTAGTATGATGGGTGAATGGGGTTTGGTGTGGGTTAGGATGCTGGGTGAATGTGTCTTGGTGTGAGTTAGAATGATGAGTGAATTGGGTCTTGATGTGAGTTAGGATGATGGGTGAATGGGGCTTGGTGTGAGTTAGGATGATGAGTGAATGGGGCTTAGTGCAAGTTAGGATGATGGGTGAATGGTTCTGGGTGTGAGTTAGGATGATGGGTGAATGCGTCTGGGTGTGAGTTCGGACGATGGGTGAATTGGGTTTTTGTGTGAGATCGGATGACGGGTCAATGTGGTTTGGTGTGAGTTAGCATGATGGCTGAACGGGTCTTGGTGTGAGTTAGGATAATGGGTGAATTGGTCTGGGTGTGAGTAACGATGATGGGTGACTGGGCCTTGGTGTGAGTTAGGATGATGGGTGAATGGGTTTTGGTGTGAGTAAGGATGATCGTTGAATGGGCCTTGGTGTGAGTTAGGATGATGTGTGAATGGGACTTGGTGTGAGTTAGTATGATGGGCGACTGGGGCTTGGTGTGTGTTAGGATGATGGTTGAATGGGTCTTGGTGTGAGTTAGGATGATTGGTGAATGTGGCTTAGTGCGTGTTAGGTTGATGAGTGAATGGGGCTTGGTCTGAGTTAGGATGATGGGTGAATGGGTCTTGGTGTGAGTTATGATGATGGGTGAATGGGTCTTGTGTGTAAGTTAGGATGATGGGTGAATGGGTCTGGGTGTAAGTTAGGATGATGGGCGACTGGGGCCTGGTGTGAGTTAGGTTGATGGGTGAATGGGTCTTATGGAGTGAGTTAGGATGATGGGTGAATGGGTCTGGGTGTGAGTTAGGATGATGGGCGACTGGGGCCTGGTGTGAGTAAGGATGATGGGCGACTGGGGCCTGGTGTGAGTTAGGATGATGGGTGAGTTGGGTTTTGTTTGAGTAAGGATGATGGGTGAATGGGGCTTAGTGTGAGTTAGGATGATGGGTGAATTGGTCTTGGTGTGAGTTTGGATGACGGGTGAATGGGGCTTTATGTGAGTTTTCATGCTGCGTGGTTGGGGCTTTGTGTGAATTAGGATGATGTGTGAATCGGTCTTGGTGTGAGTTAGCATGATGGGTGAATGGCTCCTGGTGTGCGTTCGGATGATGGGTGAAGGTGTCTTGGTGTGAGCTAGAATGATGGGTGAATGGGTTTAGTGTTAGGATGACGGGTGAATGGGGGTTAGTGTGAGTTAGGATGATGGGTGAATGGGTGTTAGTGTGTGTTAGGATGATGGGTGAATGGGGGTTAGTGTGAGTTAGGATGATGGGTGAATGGTGGATAGTGTGAGTTAGGATGGTGGGTGAATGGGTCTTGGTGTGAGTTAGGATGTGAACTCTCGCGTTTTGGATGAGTTCAAGCTCTTAAAAATGCAAGCTATGAGGCCGGATCAGAAGACCAATAGGTTGTCAAGTCTTGAGGCAGCAAAGGCCAGTGTGAGGGTTTCAGCAGCAGATGAGCTGAGACAGCGGCGGAGATGGGTGATGTTCCAGAGGTGGAAATAGGCGATCTTGGTGAAGGACCAGATAAGTGATCGGTAACTCATCTCAGGGTCAAATAGAAGGCCAAGGTTTTCAACATTCTAATTTAATCCTCAGACAGAAGCCAGGGAGAGAGATGCATTCGGTAAGCAGGGAACGGAGTTTGTGGGGGGAGAGGACATTGGCTGAAAAATGGCGGTTGGGCAGCGTAGACACGGACTATGCCACTGATCTACAAAAAGAAAACGAACGTAGCCAGTGTGAGGTCTAGAATGGAGACTGGTTTCTCGGCGTTGCAGAGTTCTGAGCAGTGTATGACCTCAGGAGGGCCAGGAGGGCAGCGTACCGCCTCTTCACGTGGAGGACACGCCCACAAAAGCTGTCAAAATGAAGCCACAGCCACAGAAATTTCTCTCAGTATCTTCCAATGCAATTACATCTATTTTAAAATTCTGAAACTTTTCCATTAAAGTTATACTTGGACATATTTCATATATCAGCATTTTGATTTTATTACATGTCTCCTACAAGTCATTATGCTGAACTTCGAAGGACCATGTGACATTATCTAATGTAATGTAAACAGATGCAGGGTCTAGTGTAATACAACAAGAGGCAGGGTCTAGTGTACTATAACCAGAGACCATGTCTAGTGTATTATAAACATAGACCCTGTCATGAGTGATATAAACAGAGACCCTGTCTAGTGTAATATTTATATAGAAAGTGTCTAGTGTAATATAAACAGAGACAGGGTCTAGTGTAATATAAACAGAGACAGGGTCGAGTGTAATATAAACTGAGACACGTTCTAGTGTAATAGAAACAGAGACAGAGTCGAGTGTAATATAAACAGAGACAGGGTCTAGTGTAATATAAACAGAGAGGGCCTAGGATAATATAAGCTGAGAAAGGGCCTAGTGTAATATAACCAGAGACAGGGTCTAGTGTAATATAAACAGAGACAGGCTCTAGTTTAATATAAACTGAGACAGGGTCTAGTGTAATATAAACAGAGACAGGCTTAATTGTAATATAAACAGAGACAGTGTCTAGTGTAATATAAACAGAGACAGCGTCCAGTTTAATATAAGCAGAGACAGGGTCTAGTGCAAAATAAACAGAGACAGGGACGAGTGTAATATAAACAGAGACAGGGTTTAGTGTAATATAAACAGAGACAGTGTCTAGTGTAATATTAACAGAGGGTCTAGTGTAATATAAATGGAGAAAGAGCCTAGTGTAATAGAAACAGAGACAGGGTCTAGTGTAATATAAACAGAGACAGGCTCTAGTGTAGTATAAACTGAAATAGGGTCTAGTGTAATATAAACAAAGACAGGGTCTCGTGCATTATAAACAGAGATAGCGTCCAGTGTAATAGAAACAGAGACAGGGTCTAGAGCAAAATAAACAGAGACAGGGACTAGTGCAATATAAACAGACAGGGTCGAGTGTAATATAAAAAGAGAGAGGGACTAGTGTACTTAAAACTGAGAAAGGGACTAGTGAAATATAAACAGATACATTGTCTAGTGTAATTTTAAGAGATACACTGTCTCGTGTAATATAAACTGAGACAGAGTCCGGTGTACTATATCAGAGACAATGTCTAATGTAATATAAACAGAGACCCTGCCTCGTGTAATATAAACAGAGACCCTGTGTAGTGTAATATAATCATAGACAGTGTCTAGTGCATTGCGGCGTGGGAGCTGCGATTGGATGCATACTGGAGCATTCACGATGCTCGGGACGTCGTGAATAGCATGTTTACAGAGTTGGACACACCGCAGGTAGAGGTTGGACAGGAAGAAACGGAATGGGTTACCAACAGGCAGAGTACAAGGCGCAGGCAGGTAGTGCAGGGTTCCCCTGATGACATCCCCCTCTCAAACAGATACACCACTTTGAGTGCTGTTGGGGGGGTTGATTTATCAGAGGAAAGCAGCAGCAGCCAACTTCCTGGCACCAGGGGTGGCTCTGCTGCACAGCACGGGAGGAAAACGAGGGGTAGAGCTATAGTAATTGGGGATTCTATTGCAAGGGGAATAGATAGGCGTTTCTGCGGTCGCAAACGAGACTCCAGGGTGGTGTGTTGCCTCCCTGGTGCAAGGGTCAAGGATGTCTCAGAGCGGCTGCAGAACATCTTGGATGGGGAGGGTGAACAGCCAGTTGTCGTGGTGCACATAGGCACCAACGACATAGGTAAAAAGCGGGATGAGGTCCTAAAAGCGGAATATAGGGAGTTAGGAGGTAAATTAAAAAATAGGACCTCAAAGGTAGTAATCTCAGGATTGCTACCAGTGCCACATGCTAGTCAGTGTAGACATAGAAGGATATTTCAGATGAATACGTGGCTAGGGGAATGGTGCAATGGGGAGGGATTCAAGTTCCTGGGACATTGGAACTGGTTCTAGGGGAGGTGGGAACAGTTCAAACCGGACGGTTTGCACCTGGGCAGGGCTGGAACCGATGTCCTAGGGGGAGCGTTTCCTAGTGCTCTGGGGGAGGGTTTAAACTAAAATGGCAGAGGGTTGGGAACCTGAGCAGGGAGACAGAGGAAAGGGAAACAAGCATAAAAGCAAAAGATAGGATGGAGAAAAACAAAAGTGGCAGTCAGAGAAATCAACGCTTTAAATCAAGCGTGGCCACAGTAAGTAATAATTCTAAAAGGTCTAAGAGCATTTAAAAAAACAAGCCTGAAGGCATTGTGTCTTAATGCGAGGAGCATTCGTAATAAGGTGGATGAATTGGCTGCGCAAATAGAGGTAAATGAATATGATTCGGTTGGGATTACGGAAACGTGGCACAAGGATGGCCAAGGCTGGGAATTCAACATCCAGGGGTATTTGATATTCAGGAAAGATATGCAAAAAGGAAATGGAGGTGGGGTAGCATAATTGGTTAAAGAAGGGATTAACACAATTGTAAGGAAGGATATTAGCTCTGATGACGTGGAATCTGTATGGGTAGAATTGAGAAATACTAAAGGGCATAAAACGTTAGTGGGAGTGGTATTTAGACGTCCAAACAGTAAGGCGGAAGTTGGGGATGGCATTAAACGAGAAATTAAAGAAGCGTGCAATATGGGCACAGCAGTCATCATGGGTGACTGTAATCTACATATAGGTTGGGCTAACCAAATTAGTAACAATACTGTGGAGGAGGAATTCCTGGAGTGTTTACGGGATGGTTTCCTGGACCAATATGTTGAGGAACCAACCAGGCATCAGGCCATCTTAGACTGGGTATTATGTAACGAGAAAGGATTAATTAGCAATCTTGTTGTACGAGGCCCCTTGGGTCGGAGCGATCATAATATGATCGAATTCTTCATTAAGATGGAGAATGCAGTCGTTGACTCAGAGATTAAATAAAGGAAACTATGATGGTCTGAGGAGCGAGTTGGGTAGGATTGATTGGGGAATGTCACTCAAAGTGTTGACGGTGGATAGGCAATGGCAAACATTCAAAGACTGAATGGATGAACTACAGAATTTGTTCATCCCAGTTTGGCATAAAAATAAAACAAAAAAGGAGACTCAACCGTGGCTAATAAGGGAAATTAGGGATAGCATAAAAGCCAAGGAGAGGACATATAAATTGGCCAGAGAAAGCTGTTGTGTATGTAACCTGTTCCACCTTAAGAGAGCTTAAGCCTGTTCCACCTTAAGAGATGTACTACTTTCTCAGGCTGCTGTAGACGTAATACCGGGAGTGAACACACCGGTATATAAGCACTGTGCAGTAATCTTGTATTCAGTATAGTCCCTACCTCCAACCAGTAAAGACCTGTTTGAGTTATACGTTTAAGTCTTTGTGTTAATTGTTCAATACAATACACATACTTAACAAAAGCAATAATCCTGAGGATTGGGTGCAGTTTAGGATTCAACAAAGGAGGACAAAGGGATTAATTAAGAAGTGGAAAATAGAATATGAGAGTAAGCTCACAGGGAACATAAAAACTGATTGTAAAAGCTTTTATAGATATGTGAAGAGACAAAGATTGGTGAAGTCAAGCGTAGGTCCCTTGCAGTCAGAATCAGGGGAATTCACAATGGGGAACAAAGAAATGGCATTCCAACTAAATACATATTTTGGTTCTGTCTTCACAAAGGAGGACACGAATAATCTCCCAGAGAGGCCGGGGAACATAGGGTCTGATGAAAGAGTAGAACTGAAAGTATTCAGTGTTTGTAGGGAAATGGTGTTAGGAAAATTGATGGGACTGAAGGCCGATAAATCCCCAGGGCCTGATAATCTACATCCTAGGGTAATTAAGGAAGTGGCCCTAGAAATAGTAGATGCATTGCTGGTCATCTTCCAGAACTCAATAGACTCTGGAAGAGCACCCATGGTTTGGAGGGTAGCTAATGTTACCCCACTATTCAAAAAAGGTGGTAGAGAAAAAGTGGGGAATTATAGACCAGTCTGCCTGAAATCGGTAGTGGGGAAAATGCTAGAGTCCATTATAAAAGATGTAATAGCAGGGCACTTGGAAAGCAGTGATGGATCGGACAAATTGAACATGGATTTCCAAAAGGTAAATCGTGCTTGACTAAACCACTGGAATTTTTTTAGGATGTAACTGGTAAATAGATAAGGGAGAACCAGTGGATGTGGTGTATTTGGACTTTCAGAAGACTTTCGATAAGGTCCCGCATAAGAGATTTGCGTGCAAAATTAAGGCACGTGGGATTGGGGGTAAGGTATTGACTTGGATAGAGAACTGGTTGGTGGATAGAAAGCAAAGTGTTGGAATAAACGTGTCATTTTCTGAGTGGCAGGCAGTGACTAGTGGGGCACTGCAAGGATCGGTCCTAGGACCCCAGCTGTTCACACTATATATTAATGATCTGGTCGAGGGAATTGGATGTAATACCTCCAAATTTGCAGAAGACACAAAGCTCGGTGGGAGGGTATGCTGTGAGGAGGATGTCGTGAAACTCCAGTATGATTTGGACAGGTTGGGTGATTGGGCAGAAACATGGCAAATGCACGATAATGTGGATAAATGCGAGGTTATCCACTTTGGTGGCAAAAACAGGAAGACAGACTATTATATGAATGGCAACAGATTAGGAGAAGGGGAAGTGCAAAGAGATCTGGGTGTTCTTGTGCACCAGTCGCTGAAGGTAAGCATGCAGGTGCAGCAGGCTGTTAAGAAGGTAAATGGTATGTTGGCCTTCATAGCAAGAGGGTTCGAGTACAGGAACAAGGATGTCTTGCTGCAGTTGTACAGCGCCTTGGTGATACTGCACCTTGAGTATTGTGTGCAGTTTCAGTCACCTTATCTGAGGAAGGACGTTCTTGCCATGGAAGGAGTGCAGTGAAGATTCACCAGGCTGATACCTGGGATGGCAGGAATGACGTATGAGGAGAGATTGTGTCGATTGGGCTTGTACTCACTGGAGTTGAAAAGATTGAGAAGGGATCTCCTCGAAACCTATACAATTCTGTAAGGCCGGGACAGACTAGATGCAGGAAGGATGTTTCTGATGGCCGGTGAGTCCAGAACCAGGGGTCATAGTCTAAAGAAAAGGGGTAAGCCATTTACGACTGAAATGAGGAGGAATTTCTTCACCCAGAGAGTGGTGAACCTGTGGAATTCTCTGCCACAGAGGGCGGTGGAGGCCAGTTCATTAAAAATATTCAAGAAGGATTTGGATATATTTCTTAAGGCTAAAGGAATCAAGGGATATGGGGAGAAGGCAGGGACAGGGTACTGAATTTGGATGATCAGCCATGATCTCATTGAATGGCGGAGCAGGCTCGAGGGGCTGAATGGCCTACTCGTGCTCCTATCCTCTATGTTTCTATGTTGCTATAAACAGAGACAAGGTCTAGTGTAATATAAACAGAGACAGGGTCTAGTGTAACATACAATGGGACAGGTTCTGGTGGAATATAAACAGAGACAGGGTCTATTGTATTTAATGCAGAGACAGGATCTAGTGAAATATTTACTCAAACAGGGTCCAGTGTAACATAAACAGAGACACGGTCGAGTGTAATATAAGCAGAATCAGGGTCTAGTGTAATATAAACAGAGACAGGCTCTAGTTTAATATAAATATAGACAGGTTCTAGTGTAATATAAACAGAGACAGCGTCCAGTGTAATATAAACAGAAACAGGGTCTAGTGCAAAATAAACAGAGACAGGGACTAGTGAACTATAAACAGAGACAGGGTCTAGTGTAATATAAACAGCGAGAGGGTCCAGTGTAATATATACAGAGACAGGGTCGCGTGTAATATAAACAGAGACAGGGTCTAGTGTATTATAAACAGAGACAGGGTCGAGTGTAATATAAACACAGACAGGGTCTAGTGTACTATAAACAGAGACCCCGTCTAGTGTAATATATAAATAGACAGTGTCTAGTGTAATATAAACAGAGACAGTGTCTAGTGTAATATAAGCAGAGACAGGATCTAGTGTAATATAAACTGAGACAGGTTCTAGTGTAATATAAACAGAGACAGAGTCGAGTATAATATAAACAGAGACAGGGTCTACTGTAATATAAACAGAGACAGGGCCTAGTGTAATATAAACAGAGAGGGTCTAGTGTAATATAAGCTGAGAAAGGGCATAGTGCAATATAAACAGAGACAGGGTCTAGTGTAATATAAATATAGAAGATCGGAGCAGGAGTAGGCCAGTCGGCCCCTCGAGCCTGTTCCGCCATTCAATGCAATCATGGCTGATCATCCAATTTCAGTACCCAGTCCCTGCTATCTCCCCATACCCCTGGATCCCTTTAGCCTTAAGAAATATATCCAACTCTTTCTTGAATATATTTAATGAATTGGCTTCTACTGCCTTCTGTGGTAGATAATTCCACAGTTTCACCACACTCTGGGTGAAGAAATTCCTCTTCATTTCTGTCCTAAATGGCCTACCCCTTATCCTTAGACTGTGACCCCTGGTTCTGGACTCCCCGACCATCGGGAACATATTTCCTGCATCTAGTCTGTCCAGTCCTGTCAGAATTTTATAAGTTTCAATGAGGTCCCCTCTCATTCTTCTAAACGCCAGCGAGTACAAGCCCAATCCTCCTAATCTCTCCTCATACGTCATTCCTGCCATCCCAGTTATCAGCCTGGTGAATCTTCGCTGAACTCCTTCCATGGCAAGAACATCCTTCCTCAGGTAAGGCGACCAATACTGCACACAGTTCTCAAGATGTGGTCTCACCAAGGCCCTGCACAACTGCAGCAAGACATCCTTGTTCCTGTACTCCAACCCTCTCACTACAAAGGCCAACATACCATTAGCCTTCTTAACCGCCTGCTGCACCTGCATGCTTACCTTCAGCGACTGGTGCACAAGGACACCCAGGTCTCTTTGCACTTCACCTTCTCCCAATCTATTGCCATTCAAATAATAATCTGCCTTCCTGTTTTTGCCACCAAAGTGGATAACCTAACATTTATCCACGTTATATTGCATCTGCCATGCCTTTACCCAATCACCCAACCTGTCGAAATCATCCTGGAGTTTCTCGGCATTCTCCTCACAGCACACACGCCCACCCAGCTTTGTGTCTTCTGCAAATTTGGAGATATTACATCAAGTTCCCTTGTCTAGATCATTAATATATATTGTGAATAGCTGGGGTCAAAGGATCGATCCCTGCAGTACCCCACTAGTCACTGCCTGCCACTCAGAAAAAGAACGGTGGCATATTGGTTAGCACTGTTGCCTCACAGCGCCAGGGACCTGGGTTCGAATCCGGCCTCGGGTGACTGTCTGTGTGGAGTTTGCACATTCTCCCCGTGTTTGCGTGGGTTTTCTCTGGGTGCTCCGGTTTCCTCCCACAGTCCAAAGATGTGCGGGTTAGGTTGATTGGCTATGATAAATTGACCCTTAGTGTTAGGGAGACTAATTACGTGGGGTTACGGAGATAGGGTGGGATATGTGTTGGTGTAGGGGTTACGGGGATCAGGTGGGATATGTGTCGGTGCAGGCTCGATGGGCCGAAATGGCCTCTATCTGCACTGTGGGGTATCTGTGATCTGTGATTTCTGTGAACTCTTTGCTTTCTGTCTGCCAACCAGTTCTCTATCCAAGTCAATACCTTGCGCCCAATCCCATGTGCCTTAACTTTACACGCTAATCTCTTATGCGGGACCTTATCAAAAGCTTTCTGAAAGTCCAAATACACCACATTCATGGTTCTCCCTTATCTATTTTACCAGTTACATCCTCAAAAAATTCCTGTGGATTAATCAAGCACTATTTACCTTTTGTAAATCCATGTTGACTTTGTCTGATCCTGTCACTCTTTTCCAAGTGCTCTGCAATTACATCTTTTATAATGGACTCCAGCATTTTCCCCACTACCAATGTCAGGCTTACCGGTCTGTGATTCCCCATTTTCTCTCTGCCACCTTTTTGAATAGTGGGGTAACATTAGCTACCCTCCAATCCATGGTTACTGTTTTAGATTCCATCGAATGTTGGAAGATGACCAGCAATGCATCTACTATTTCTAGGGCCACTTCCTTAAGTGCCCTAGGATGTAGATTATCAGGCCCTGGGGATTTATCGGCCTTCAGTCCCATCAATTTCCCTAACACCATTTCCCTAAAAATACTGATTTATTTCAGTTCCTCCTTTTCATCAGACCCTATGTTTCCCGGCATCTCTGGGAGGTTATTTGTGTCCTCCTTTTTGAAGACAGAACCAAAATACGAAATTAATTGGTCTGCCATTTCTTTGTTCCCCATTATAAAATCTCCTGATTCTGTCTGCAAGGGAGCTACGCTTGACTTCACCAATCTTTTTCTCTTCACACATCTATTTAAGCTTTTACAGTCAGTTTTATGTTCCCTGCAAGCTTACTCTCATATTCCCTCCCTACAGCTTTGGTCAATATATTTAGAGACTAGAGGATTCAGAGTTAGGTTCGCAGGCCGATTTTTGCAATCCAACAGTCCCCCCTTCCAACCCCCCAAAAGCGAACGTGGAGGCGTGTTGGAAAGTGTGCACACCCACAAACAGCTGATATAGCATGCTGGGAAACCAAGAGCGTGAATGATTGAGGTTTCTTCCAGTTACTGGACCTACTTTGTTATACACCTCTTCCCAAAAACCTCGAGTTACTCCAGGAAGGCCACGCATTTGTTGCATATGGCCTGGTGTGTATCCTGTCGAGGTGGATACCAGTTATGCATCAGATGAGTATGGTTGATATTTAAATATAAATTAAAGTGTTTCCCGATTCATTATACTACTATCTCAACATTCATACACTTGATCTCTCCAGAAAACAAACGAAGCCGTCAGAAACACACGTAGGAGGGGCAGTGCATGCACTAACTGTCTTAACAACTTGTTTCGCAAAGTGTTTCACTTGAGCCCGTTTACATTACTTACATGCCATACATAGCAAAATCAAGACCAGTATTAACTGCACCGTGACTAATATGTGCGAAATCAGTCTGATCCTTGGGTGTTCCGGTGTTCTGACTCTGCCCCACCTGGGGTATCCTCTGTTTCTTGTATCTTTCCTGATGTTACCCCGCCTCGGGTTTCCCTTACTTTGCTTCAGATCTTCTCTTTCGGTGTGCTCAATTAATTTGTTCGTCATGGGCATGAGTACCTAATTGGCTGATGTATCAAAGTATGCTAACTACCAGAGCATGTGAAATAATACAAGCCGAAGGGTGTGCTGATATGTGTTAAGCCGAATATCACACCAGAGTGAGTTGTCCACTATGGTGTCAATTTCAATATCAATTCTCGAGTTGTCTTACCCCAAAAACGTAACAATGCTTGGGGGGGGGGTGTAATTCAGTCGCATCATGAGCTCACTGAAACCCCCAAACAACAGGGGAATGTCGTATCTGTGTATCGGAATTGTGCCACACAATTGTGCGGCTCTTACTTAAAAACGTGTTGGTTGATCACCTCATATTGGATTCGTACTGGTTTTTCCCACACTCTGTTACCTACAAAACACAATTATTACAGTCACAGTTAAATTCAGTCTTACAATCATATCAAATGGCATTACATTTTTACATCTAATAAGCAAATCATGGATTTGAAAGATTCGTCAGATCTCTCTTTTACTCTTATCCATCTTCTGGATAATTCTTACTAAATATGATTACCCTTAGCCCTCAATTCTCCCAATCCAGATGCTTTAACTTCTAACAGGTACCAGTGTCTTTAACTCTATTCTGATTGTTTCATTAATTGGATAGTTTCTTGATGGAGTATGTGTTAATGCTTTAAAGGTTGTCTCGCTCTCCTGAGCCACATTAACTACTTCATGTCTGTCTTGCTGTTGTCCAGTAACTGAGCATGTCTAAGACCAGTTCTTCAGTGCAAACTCGCCATACATTCCCGGATGGTAATTACCTCATACGTTACAAATCACATTAGCACACTCATACCGATATCTACATATTATGCCACACTTGCCATCCGATGCAAGCTTTTCTCGTGCTTTCAGGTATCTTATCGAAAGATTGTAGTTGTCTGGAGATCTTTGCTCATCTTTCTCTGCGTGGTCCCGATGTTTTGGTAGTGGCGAGGCTATGAAATTCTGTTTCTTACAAGGTTCATTAAAGGCAGTGTCACAAATGTCTCCAAGAGAAAGCTATCAATTTGCTATTCTTAACGACAATTTCCCGACTTTCAATAGAAAATTTTGAAAAATTCTCAATTGCTGGTGTAATTCTCCAGTTTCTATCTCACACCGTTAATTACTATTCATATCTCATTCATGAGTCTTGGAGGAACGTTACTGTCCAGTACAATATTTAAAATTGAAAACATAGATCAAACGTTCTCACTTGATCAAGTTATTAACACTTTTGTTTATCATTATTTTAGAGTATCTTTTATTTTCCAAAAAGTAACCAAATATATAGTGCCTGAGTCCATTTTGTTAAGACAAAATTATTCCAAAATCCAAAAAGCAGTATTATTGTACAGGTTTAGGAATGTCTAGTTCCTATCCAAAAGACTGAGGTCCACTCAGGCGATCAAATAAACGAGGTTTAATGAAAACTAACAGTTATTAACGGATAACTACAGGAGAATATCGACTATAGGTCTAGTCAGTTTGGAGGCTCCATGAGGACTGCTTGGCGGTCCCGTGGCTGACGTCATGACGTCAGCATGTTTTTCCCGCCGGTGGGGGAATCACGTGATGCACGGTGTGACGTCATCGCGTTGGCCCGCGCTATTAAAGTGATCACGCTCTGTACATGCAAACAGTGAAAACAAAGATACAGACTGAGCCTATAGCTAACATATTATTAAAGGGAATTATCTGCAATTGATTGGAGCCCTTAGTGGCTCCGGCACATGTGCCCCCCCCAGAATTGTCTTTAATAGCAAAAGTAAAACGGCGAGAAATCCTGACAAGCCTGTAAGATCGACTTCTGTAGCCTTGAGGTGGGAGCTGATGGACGGCGGGTGAGCTGGCGGGCAGTTGTGTTTGATCTGGCATGGCGACTGTGGGTGGTCGGCCATGTTATGGCCGTTGTGCGATCTCGACTGGGCGGTCAAGGTCCAAGTGAGCTGGCTTCAACCGGTCAACCGAAATGTGGTCAGGTTTACCTCCGACATCGATCAAAAAAGATTTGTCTCCCGGCTCTATAACATGGATAGGACCAGTGTAAGGGGATTTGAGCGGGTCCCGATGAGCGTCGTGGCGGATAAACACATAGTCAGCATTCTTCAGCTCAGCTGGGATGTGGGAGCTCTGCAAGCCGTGATGCGACGTAGGCACTGGAGCGAAACTTCTGGCTTACTCCTGGTGGCTGATGAGCTGCTGGGACGCAGACCATGGCTCCGTTGGAGTCGGAAGGAAGTCCCCTGGTATGCGTAGCGGCTGGCCATGTAAGAGATCCGCCGAGGATGATTGAAGATCTTCTTAAGTTGCCGTATGAAGACACAAAAGGACCCGTGGAAGCCTGTCCACCAGGCCCACGCCTTGAAGGCTGGCTTGCCGTGTGGCTTTGAGCGACCTGTGGAATCGTTCACACAGGCCATTCGCCTGTGGATGGTAGGCAGTGGTGCAATGTAGTTTGACGCCGAGCCACTGAGCCACAGCATTCCAGAGCTCCGCAGAAAACTGCAGCCCACGATCAGACGAGATGTCCGCCGGGACCCCGAAACGGGCGACCCAAGAGGAGATGAATGCCCTGGCGACGTCTGCGGAAGTGATGGATGACAAAGGAACCGCCTCCGGCCATTGAATTGTGCAGTCCACCATTGTAAGAAGATGAGTAAACCCGTGTGAAGGCGGAAGTGGGCCCACCAGCTCCACATGCACATGATCAAACCTACGTTCCGGAACAGCGAAAGTGCCCAATGGAGCCTTGACGTGACGCTGCACTTTGGCCTTTTGGCAGACCACGCAGGTGTTGGCCCTATTCGCGGCCATCCACGTGCATGCCCTGCCACATGAATTTGGACGACATCAGCTGTTGCGAAGCCTTCATGCCAGGGTGCGACAACACGTGTATGGCGTCAAAAACTTTTTGGTGCCAGGCGACCGGGACGATAGGGCAAAGATCTCCTACGGAGACATTGCAGAGTAGCGTAGTGCCCTTGGCATGGAATTTGACGCCAGCCGCTTGGAGGTTAGAGGGGTTGGTTCTGTAAGATTGGATTTCCAGATCAGAGGCTTGATCCGCAGCCATGAGCGCATAGTCGATGCCGAGCTGGACTGCATGAATGGTCACACGGGAGAGGCAATTCGCCACCAGGTTGACTTTACCGGACTCATGCTGAATGTCAGTGGTGAATTCTGAGATAAATGTCAATTGACGTTGTTGCCGAGCTGACCACGGTTCGGCGGTCTTGGCCATAGTGAACGATAGTGGCTTATGGTGCACAAAAGCCATGAACAGACGTCCCTCTAGCAAGAACCAGAAATGGAGGATGGCCAGAAAAAGAGCCAGCAACTCCCGGTCGAACATGCTGTACTTCTGTTCGTTTTGCCGTAGTTGATGGCTGAAAAATGCCAGCGGTTGCCACGTCCCATGCACCCACTGTTCCTGCACTGCGCTGTTGGCATAGTCTGATGCGTCAGTGGTAGGGGCCATGGTGGCACATGGCAGTGGGTATGCCAGCATGGTTGAGTTGGCTAACGTGCCATTTGTGTCGACAAATGCCCAGTCCAATTCGAGCATCCAGCTAATCAGATCTTTGCCAGACTTGCCCTTGAGGGCCTCGTACAGGGGCTGCATGAGCAGAGCTGCATTAAGGACAATCCGGTAATAAAAATTTACCATCCTGAGGAACTCCTGCAGGGCCTTGACGGTCTGCGGGCGCGGGAATGAAGTAACTGTCTCCACATTTGTTTGCAGGGGAATTGCGCCATCCGATGTGATGCGTTGGCCAAAGAAATCAATCTGCTGCAGGCCGTACTGGCACTTGACCGGGTTGATGATCAAGCCGTGTTGACTGAGGCATCTAAAAAGGGTGCGCAAATGGCAGATGTGCTCTGCTTTATTAGTGCTATGATGAGGATGTCGTCGAGGTAGGCGAATAGAAACTTCAGGTCCTGAAGCAAGGAGTCCATTAAGCGGTGGAAAGTCTGTGCAGCGTTCTTCAATCCAAACGGAAACGCAGAAATTCAAACAGGCCGAATGGGGTGAAGACTGCAGTTTACGGGACATTTGCGGGTGTACGGGGACCTGGTGCTAGCCACGGGCAATGTCGACTTCTGAAAAAATGGTATTTCCCGCCAAATGGGCTGAAAAATCCTGAATATGAGGGATCGGGTAACAATCAGGAGTAGTGGCGTTGTTTAGGCGTCGATAGTGGCTGCAAGGCCGCCATCCACCACCAGCTTTTGGAACAATGTGGAGAGGTGAAGACCAGGGACTATTCGACTAGTGAATAATCCCTAGCAGCTCCATCATGTCCAACTCCGCTTTCGCAGCCGCGAGCTTGCCAGGTTTAAGCCGTCGGGCCCGTGCATAGACCAGGGAGCCAGTAGTGGTGATGTGATGTTCGACTCCATGTTTCGTGGCTGTGGAAGAGAAAGTGGGTCTGGTCAGGCCTGGGAAATCTCCAAGGAGGTGAGTGAAATCATCTGGAGGTGGGAACACGCAGGAGACAGTGCGTGCCATGGTGTTACATCGGTCGCACTGAATGGAGTGAAAAGTGGCCGCATTGATCAACTGGCGGTGTTGTACATCCACCAGGAGGCCGTTGCTGCACAAAAAATCTGCCCTGAGGATGGCTTGAGAGGCTTTGGGCATGAAGAAATCCCATTAAAACAGCTGGCCACCGAAGCACACCTAGACCCACCAGCTTCCAAAGGTCCGAATGGCTCCACCTTTAGTCACCTGGAGGGAGGGGCCGTGCTCCCCGGCTTGTAGATCAAGATTTGATGCGGGTAGGATGCTACACTGTGCCACGGTGTTGCAGAGGAATCGTCGACCAGATAGGTAGTCGTTGATGAAGAGGAGTTTCCCGAATAACTGATTGACATTGCAGCCGCGGGGCACTCGTTATAACTGATCCTCTTTCGACAGGGTGGCTGCTGTTTCTTTTTTTTGAGCGTAAAGCTGCAGGGAGGGCGGCAGCATCTTGCTTTCACGTCAAAGTGGGCGTGGCAGAAGCACAACCCCGCAGGTTTAGGGGCTGGAGTGGCGTCTGTGGAGGATGGGCGTCTCATGGCAGTGCAGCGCAGCACTGCTGTGACACCGTGAAGATTTTGTCTGCATCAGCAGCCAGCAGTGCGCAGTCCGTGACTTCCGACCTGGCTAGGGCAGCCTGAACTTGCTCCAGTAGCTGACTGAGGAATAGCTGCCTGAAGAGGAAGCATTCCGGTTCGGAGTCCAGGAGCATGAGCATTTGTCTCATGAGCTCGAACGGCTTGGAGTCCTCGAGGCCGGGCATATTGAGCAGCCGGCGGGTGCACTCCGACATCGTGAGCCCAAAGACCTGTAACAACTGCGCCACTATCGTTTCATACTTGCGATCTCCTGGGGGATTACCAAGCAGGCTGACAATCCGTGAGGCTGTGGTGCTGTCGAGGGTGGAGACCACGTGATAGTAACGGGTCTGATCCACAACGATGTTACAGATTGTGAACTGGGCTTCAGCCTGGATGAACCAAGTGGCTGGCTGTTGCTCCCAGAACTGTGGTAGCTTCAAAGCAACGGCGTTCGATTCCATGTTCAGTAACTTCTGCGAAAACCATTCGCAAAAGTCGGGGTCACCAATGTAGGAATGTCTAGTTCCTATCCAAAAGACTGAGGTCCACTCAGGAAATTAAATAAATGAGGTTTAATGAAAAGTAACAGAGTTTAACAGATAACTACAGGAGAACACCGAAAATAGGTCAAGTCAGTTCGGTGTCTCCACGACGACTGCTTGGGCGGGCCCGTGGCTGACGTCATGACGTCATCACCTTTCCCCCGTCGGTGGGGGACCACGTGATGAACGGCGTGACGTCATCGCGTTTACCTGCGCTATTAAAGTGACCGCGCTCTGTACATGTAAACAGTGAAAACAAAGATACAGACTCAGGCTGTAGCTAACATATTATTAAATGGAATTATATACAATTGATTGGAGTCCCTTGGTGGCTCCGCCGCACTGGCAGGTTTTGTCAATCTTCACTTTCATTTCTATCAATTTGTCTTCCATTTCCAATTTTTGAAAAAAATGATTTTCAGGCTAGGTGGCTTATAGTGTTTTAACATTTCCTTCTCTCACTGTGGGGAAATATTAATTTAAAATTAAGGAACTTAAATTTTATAATATCCAATATTTTTAAACTGCAGACTAAAGTTGTTGCTGGGTGAACTTAAACAGGTGTCAGTGGAAAGGGTTATTTCCTCTGCAGGCATTAAGAAGTTGGAGCAAAACATTATCAAATGCACGCAGTTGCGTCACTTTACATAAATTAATAAAAACTCTCCCGATCAAAATACAGTTGTGTTTTCACACTTTAACTAAACACGAACATGGAATTAATATGGACAGTGAAGAAAGACGGGATTGCGCAATGTTCACAAGCTAAGTATGTCTTTGTAATGGACTCTGCAACTATCATGGAGTGGAGTTATCTTATTCAATGTGGTCTACACAAATTTACACCAACCAGAATTTCACCGTGACCACAATGAATGTTTGGTTTTAATAGGGTAATTAACGTCATATGTTCAATTTAATCCAGATCTTGTAAACATTCAAGTTAATTTTCTTCCAAGCACATTGTTAACTGTAACTTTAAGGCAGAAGCTTATCTTTTGTAAAGCTGTGAACGACTAAAACAAAACAAATCGCACATTCTTGCAGAAAAAAGTTAATTACGTCATATTCATTATTGTCCTTTCTTCAGATGTCTTTCCAAAATACTGTAAAAACATTGAATATACCTGGTGAAAAGTTAGTTTTCTTTTCACATTTAAGCAGATCAAATCAAAGTGCTTTGGAAGATTTCATCATAGCAACCACGAAAGGGAGATAATCAGAACTCAAGAGTCAAGGGGTATGTACTGGGACAGGTCAGGGTCACATAACCGTCAGGGTGAGCAGGATCACTGATTAAATTGAAAAACTGAGCTGTTGAAAGTTCGATCTGTAAGGAAGAGGAAGGTAAATAACAACCCGAAGAATTGATTAAACCTCTGAACTTGGTCCTTACCTAATATTGGGAAGGAAAGAAAGTTAATTTGCATTATTCTTAATCGTTTTCATTTCATAATTCATCACAAATTGCAAATGAGTTACCACACACACACACTCCTCACAACTTAAATCACAAATTCGAGCAGCAGTCACAATCTACAGAGAGAGAGAGACAGAGAGAGAGAATGCACGCAGCCTGTGACCTTGAAGAGGGAAGCACAGGCTTTTAAAGAGACAATACACTGATGATGAATGAACACATTTGGCAGGTTATTTTTATCCTCAGCCCTAGGGGTCCTGAGGGTTAGGGGAAATGTCATCCCTGGTTGTCACCACGGGCTTAGTCTGGCTCCAGTGTCTCCAACTTATGTCAATTCTTTCGTGCAAGCAGACGGAGGTTCCTGTACTATGCAGGATCTGGAAGGGTCCAACCCAACGTGGCTCAAAAATATCTCGCACCGGTCGCTGAATCATCACCCATTGTCCCACACAAGGGGGTGTTTTCCAAACCTCCCCCCCCCCCAATCTTTTGCAATCCTGTTCCTCCTGCAGGTATTGAACCTGGAAGTGATTGGCCTGATTAGACTCACTGAGCATACGTAGGTATGTCAGGAGGGTTGCTTGAATTTGAGATGTGTCCCCCGTACCTTGCAGGGGTGCTTCTTGGGGTAAAACCATTGCTCATCCGGCCGTTAGCTCAAACGGGGTTAAACCAGTGCTTTTGGCTGGCGTAGCTCATATACCCCCAAAATCGCGGGAGTGCAATCCCCTCCCGTTCTGTGAAATAGCTTTAGTGATGGACTGTTTTAGTGTGCAGCTCGTTATCCCGGAATTGTCCAACCACCGCACTATATGCCCGATTGCCCACCCAGTTCCACAGGTGGAAGGGTTTTGCAGAGTCTGGGAGACCCAAGGCAGGTTCATTGGTAAAGGTGATTTTGACCATATCAAAGGCTTCGACTGCCTCAGGTGTCCAATCCAGTCTTGCCTCTCCCGTGGGCCCTCCCTTTAGAAGGTGATTTAAGAGACTTGCCAACACAGTGAACTCGGCTACGTATGTGCGGCATTAATTGAACAATCCCCATCATGCTCCGCAGGCCAGAAACAGTGACAGCTCGTGGCATTTGTAAAAGTTTTTGACACCTCTCGGGAAAAGGACAATCCTAGATCTTTCTTGGGGCGTGAAAGGCTGGGACTCGCTCATCGCCGCTACCACCTATTTCTCTATTGTTGACATTAACTTCTGGGTTCATCCGGATGGGGGCCAGCCATGGGTTTGGATTTCCTGGCCCCAGATTAAGGCGGTGCTGAAGGGCAGATATTCGGGGGGGCACGTAGGTTGTGGAGTCTTGTTTTGTTGGGCTTCCATGGCCTTAACAATTTGATCAACTAACGGACTTGTTTCTTTCCACCCATTCTTAATCATTTCGCTTTGATATTTCAAATTTGCCTCTTGGACCTGGTTTTACAACAGTGACACTGGTGGCCATAGCCAGAACGTCCGATGAAATTGATTTGTCCTCGTCACTCATTTCCTTATGCTTTATCTTATGCTTTAACTTATTTTACTCCAATCTTATACTTTAATCCGCACAAACGATTCACCTTACACTCCATATCAGCTTATACTCTAAATTCGAAACACACATGCAGGTCCAGTCAATTCTGTCACTCCGTGGTCTCCATGAGGATTCATTTAACCAAGTGGATAATTTTAATAATGCAGCAGGTGCTTAAAAATAGCGAGCGCAACTCGCTTTCGAGGGACTTATAAAGGGCCCTGTAACAACCACTGTTTCGAGCTCAGGACTGATCCTGACTCCCCATTCACTTCCTTGGTCCTCCGAGTCTCTTATCGAGACTCCTACACCCACTTCGAGTTTCCCTCCCACAATGCAGACAATTTACGTCCTACCTGCACCCTGCAACACAGTATCCCACTTCTGGCATCAACTGTTAGATTCGAATTTCGGAGTAAAACCAGACGGAGAGACGGAACTGCTGACAAAGTTAAAGTTTCTTAGAAGACGACCAGAAGGCCTTGTGCACAAGGGACAGGAGGCAGCCTCCTCAGACTCGTACCTGGCTCTCTAAGGAAAAACAGCATACAAGCATTTTATATACCTATCAATCAGCAACGACCTATGGTTTACAAAAGTGGGTGTCTGCATACAGACAACGTCAATACAGTTACTCTCTTATTGGTTGGGTGATTAGTCACGCAATGTCGGGAGCTGCCCTGAAGTGTTCTTAGACATTAAGCATAACACCTAATTCTTAGACATCTAGCTTCTGTGAGCGAGGTCGTTTAATTCTTGAGATAATAAACAATGTCAGCTTTTGGTTGCGAGCAGGCATTACAAAGGGAGATACAGTGTATGAGGCAAAGATAGAAATAGACGACTCCCTATGAAGTTCAGTTTCCCTTACCTCTCAGAAAGCCAGCTGCATTAAACACTCCTTCTGTAACACTGATAACAAAATTTTAGATTAAGTAAAGAGGGAGACCAAGAGTCTAGTAAATATGCTGTGGTCCGCTATTTCTACAGTACTTAGTTAAAAAGTGTTAATGATGATCAATTGTCCCATCATGCTTTGCAGCTACCTAAATACTGCATGTACATTCTTAACATATATGTTTCTTAATAAGTGAAGCTAATCATCCTTTAATTATGATTTCTAGTACTAAAGCCCTCCATACAGCTTTGGTTAAAGTATTTAAAGACAAGAGGATTGAGGCTTTGGTTCACAGGACTATTTTTGCAATCCAACACTATGCTGAACTGGACCTGTCTAAACAGAATGTAACTTTGCTAAACTTGTCCCGTCCACACTGAATGTTACTGTGGTGAACTGGGCCTGTCCACACTGAATGTAAACGTGCTGAACTGGACCTGTCCACACTGAATGTAATTGTGCTGAACTGGACCTGTCCACAATGAAAGTAACTGTGCTGAACTGGAGTTGTCCACATTGAAAGTAACTGTGCTGAACTGGACCTGTCCACACTGAATGTAAATGTGCTGACCAGGAACTGTCCACTCAGAATTTAACTCTGCTGAACTGGATCTGTCCATATTAATGTAATAGGGCTGGACTGGACCTGTCCATAATGAATGTAATTGTTTTCAACAGGAGCTGTGAAACTGCATATAACCCTGCTGAACAGGAGCTCTCCACAATGAATGTGACCTTGCGGAACTGGACAATTCCACAATGAATGTAACCGTGCAGAAATTGAACTGCCCGCACTGATTGTAAGAGTGTTGAGCTGGACCTGTCCTCACTGAATGTATCCGTGCTGAACTGGATCTGTCTAAACTGAATGTCACAGTGCTGAACTGGACGTGTCCACACTGAATGTAACAGTGCTGAAATTGACCAGCCAAGTCTCAATGTATACGTGCTGAAATGGACCTGTCCATACTGAATGTAAACGTGCCGATTTGTAGCTGTCCACACTGAATGTAACTATGTTGAAATGGACCAGTTCACACTGAATGTAAATGTGATGAACTGCACCTGACAATCTGTAGGGAACTGAACTGGATTTGTCCATATGAATGTAAAATGCTGAACTGGCTGTGTATGCACTGACAGTAACTGTGCAGAACTGGACATATGCACACTGAATGTAACTGTACTGAACTGGAGCTGTACACACTGATTCTAACTGTCCTGAACTGGACATGTCCACACTGATGCTAATTGTGCAGAACTGGACATAAGCACACTGTATGTAACTGTGCTGCACAAGACCTGTCGACATTGAATGTAGCTTTGCTTAACTGGACCTGTCCACACTGAATGTAACTGATGAACTGGAGCTGTCCACACTGAATGGAACCGTTCCGAACTGGAGATGTCCACACTGAATGAAACCCTGCTGAACTGAACTTTTCCACACTGAATGTAACTGTGCTGAAATGGATCTGTCCATACTGAATGTATCTGTGCTGAGCAGGACAAGCCCAAACTGAGTGTAACTGTACTGAACAGGACCCATCCACACTGAATGTAACCATGCTGAACTGCACCTATTCACACTGAATGTAAGTGTGCTGAACTGGATCTGTCCACACTGTTTGTAACTGTGATGAACTGGACGTGTCCACGCTGATTGTAACTCTGCTGATCTAGACCTGTCCACACTGAATTTAACCGTGCTGAACTAGACCGGTTCACACTAAATTTTGCCGTGCCGAACTGATCCTGCCCGCACTGATGTATCCGTGCTGAACTGGATCTATAAACACAGAATGTAACCGTGCAGAACTGGACCTTGTCACAATGAATATAAGTGTGCTGAAATGGACATGTACATGCCGTTTGTAACTGTGATGAACTGGGTTTGTCCATACTGCTTGTAACTCTGCTGATCTAGACTGTTCACACTGAAACTAGCCATGCTGAACTGCAACTGCCCACACTAGATGTAACTGTGCTAAGCTGCACCTATCCACACTGAATTTAACTGTGCTGAACTTTACCTCTGCACACAGAATATAATTGTGCTGAATTGGGCCTGTCCACACGGTATGTAACTGTGCAAAACTGGCATGTCTGCAATGAGAGTAACCATGTTGATTTGGACATGTCCCCACTTAATGGAACTGCGCTGAAGTGGAACTGTCCAACCGGAATGTAAATGCTGAACTGATCTGTCAACACTGAATGTAACTTCTCTGAAATGGACTTGTCCAAACTGAATGTAACTGTGCAGGTCTGGGCCTGTCCACTCTGAATGTAACTGTGCTGACCCGGAGCAGTCCACATTGAATGTAACTGTGCTGAATTGGACCTGTCCACACTGGATGTAACACTGCTGAACTGGACCTGTCCACACTGAATGTAAATGTGCTGAACTGGATCTGAACACACTGAATGTAACCGTGCTGAACAGGACCTCACAACACTGAATGTAACTATGCTGAATTGGACCTGGCCACACTGAATGTAACCGTGCTGAACTGGACCTGTCCAAACTGAATGTAACGGTGCTGAATTGGACCTGTCCACACTGCTTGTAACCGTGCTGAAGCTGGAACTGTCCACATTGATTGATACTGTGCTGAACTGGACATGTGCACGCTCAATGTAACTGTGCTGAACTGCACCTGTCCAAACAGAATGTAATGGTGCTGAACAGGAACTGTCCACACTGAATGTAAATGTGCTGAACTGGACCTGTAAACACTATACGTAACGATGCTGAACTTGTCTAGTACAGTCTGAATGTGTCTGTGCTTAACTGGACCTCACATCACTGAATGTAACTATGTTGAACTGGAGCCGCTCTCACTGAATGTAACTGTGCTGAACTGGATCTGCCCACATGAATGTAACTGTGCTGAACTGGACCTGTCCACACTGAATGTAACCTAGTTGAACTAGACATGTTCACACTGAATTTATCCGCGCTGAACTGAAACTGCCGACACTGGATGTAACTGCACTAAGCTTAACCAATCCACACCGGATTTAACTGTGCTGAACTGGATCAGTCCACACTGAAAGTAATTGTGCTGAAATGCAGCTGTCCACACTGAATGTAACGGTGCTGAACTGGACCTCTCCACATAGAATTTAACTGTGCAGAATTGGACCTCTCCAAACTGAATGTAAATATGCTGAACTGGACCTGTCCACACCGACTTTTACTGCGCTGAACTGCACCTGTCCACACTGAAAGGAACTGTGCTGAACTGGACCTGTCCACATTGATTGATACTGTGCTGAACTGGACATGTCCACACTGAATGTATCTGTGCTGAAATGCACCTGTCCACAATGAGAGCAACTGTGTTGATTTGAACCTGTCCCCACTGAATTGAACTGCGCTGAACTGGACTTGTCCAACCGGAATGTATCTGTGCTGAACTAGATCTGTCAACACTGACTTTAGCTCTGCTGAAATGGACTCGTCCATACTGAATGTAACTGTGCTAAACAGGGCCTGTCCACACTGAATGTAACTGCGCTGAACTTGGCCTGTCGATGCTGAATGTAACCGTGCTGATCTGGACCTGTGCACACTGAATGTAACCTTGCTGAACTGGACATGTCCACACTGAATGTAACTGTGCTGAACTGGACCTGTCCATATAGAATTTAACTCTGCTGAACTGGACCTCTCCACACTGAATGTAACCGTGCTGAACTGCACCTGTCCACACTGAATGTAAATGTGCTGACCTGGACCTGTCCACACTGAATGTAACTGTGCTGAACTGGACCTCTCCACACTGAGTGTAACTGTGCTGAACAGGGCCTGTCCACACTGAATGTAAATGTGCTGACCTGAATCTGTCCACACTGAATGTAACCGTGCTGAACAGGACATCTCAACACTGAAGGTAACAGTGCTTACCTGGACCTGTCGACAATGAATGTAAATGTGCTGAATTGGACCTGTCCACACTGAATGTAACCGTGCTGAACTTAACCTGTCCAAATTGAATGATACTGCGCTGAATTGCACCTGTTTACACTGAATGTAACGGTGATGAACTGGAACTGTCCACACTGAATGTAAATGTTCTGAACTGGAATTGTCCATACTGAAGGTAGCTGTGCTGAACTGGACCTGTCAACACTGAATGTAACCGTGCTGAACTTGTCTAGTCCAGTCTGAATGTATCTGTGCTGAACTGGACCTCTCCAAACTGAATGTAACTATGTTGATCTGGACCAGCTCACACTGAATGTAACTGTGTTGAACTGGACATGTCCAGAATGAATGTAACTGTGCTGAGCTGCTCCTGTCCACACTGAATGTAACCGTGCTGAACTTGTCTAGTCTAGTCTGAATGTATCCGTGCTGAACTGGACCTGTCCACACTGAAAGTAAACGTACTGAACTGGATCTGTCCACACTGAATGTATGTAGGTTGAAGTGGACCAGCTCAAACTGAATGAAACTGAGCTGAACTTGATCTGGCCACACTGAATGGTACCATGCTGAAATAGACCTGTCCACACTGAATGTAACTGTGTCCACGCTGAATGTAACTGTGCTGAAATAGATATGTCCACACTGTATGTAACAGTGCTGAAAAGGACCTGTACACTCTGATTGTAACTGTGTTGAACTGGTCCTTTCGATACTAAATGTAACTGTGTTGAACTGGAGCTGTCCACACTGCATGTAACTGTACTGTACTGGACCTGTCCAATCTGAATGCAACTGTGCTGAACTGGACCGGTCCACAATGAATGTAATTATACTGAACTGGACCTTTTCACACTGAATATAACTGTGCTGAACTGGAACTGTCCACACTGAGTTTAACGGTTCAGAACTAGACCTGTTCACACTAAATTTAACCGTGCTGAACTGGATCTGTCCACACTGAATGTAACCGTGCTGTACTGCACCTGTCCACAGCTAATGTAACTGTGCTGAACTGGTCCTGACAACAGTGAATGTAACTGTGCTGGAATTGTCTAGACCAGGCTGAGTATGTCCGTGCTGAACTGGCCCTGTCCACACTAAATGTAACTGTGCTGAAATGGATCAGTGCGCATGAATAGAACTGTGCTGAACTGGACCTGTCCACTTGAATTGAATTGTGCTGAGCTAGACCCGTCCACACTGAATGTAAATGTGCTGAACGGGACTTGTCCAAAATGAATGTAACCTTGCTTAACAGCAACTCTCAACAATGAATGTAACCGTGCTGATCTGGACAACTTCTCAATGGATGTAACCGTGCTGAACAAGACCTGACCAGACTGAAAGTAGCAGTGCAGAACAGGAAATGTTGGCACTGAATGTAACTATGCTAAACGTGAACGGTCCACACTAAATGTAACCATGCTGAACTGGACCTGTCCACACTGAAGGTAACTGTGCTGAACTGGACCTGTACTCACTGAATGTAATTATATTGAGCTTGAACTGTCCACACTGGATGTAAAATGCTAATCTGGACCTGTCCACATGAATGTATCTCTGTTGAACAGGAGCTGTCAACACTGAATATAACCCTGCTGAATAGGAGCTCTCCACAATGAATGTCACTCTGTTGAACAGGAGCTGTCAACACTGAATATAACCCTGCTGAACTAGACCTCTCCACAATGAATGTAACCGTGCTGAAATTGGACTGTCCACACTGAATGATGGCGTGCTGAGCTGGATCTGTCCTCACTGAATGTATTCGTGCTGAACTGGATACGTCCAAACTGAATGTAACCGTGCTGAACTTGACCAGTTTAGTCCGAATAAATCCGTGCTGTATTGGCCCCATCCATACTGAATGTAAACGTGCCGAACTGGACCTCTCCACACTGAATGTACCTATGTTGATCTGGTCCCGTTCACGCTGAATGTAACCGTGCTGAACTACACCTGGCAAACTGAAGGTAACTGTGCTGAACTTCATCTGTCCACATGAATGTAACTGTGCTGAACTGGACTTGTACGCACTTAAACTAACTGTGCAGAACTGGACCTATGCACACTCAATGAAGCTGTACTGACCTGTACACACTGAATCTAACTGTCCTGAACTGGGCATGTCCACACTGAATATATTTGTGCTGAACTTGACCTGACCACACTAAATGTAACTGTGCTGCATTAGACCTGTCCACATGGAATGTAACTTTGCTGAACCAGACCTGTCCACATTGAATGTAACTTTTGCAATTTAATATACTGTATTCGCTGCTCACAATGCGGTCTCCTCTACATTGGGGAGACCAAATGCAGATTGGGCGACTTCGTTTCTGAACACCTCCATTCATTCCGTAACGGTGACCCTGAGCTTCTGGTCGCCTGTCACTTTAATTTACCACTTCTCTCCCACTCTCATCTCTCTGTTCTCGGCCTATTACATTGTTCTAATGAAGCTCAACGTAAGCTCGAGGAACAGCAACTAATCTTTCGATTAAGCAATTTACAGCCTGCTGGACTGAATATAGAGTTCAACAATTTCAGATAATAATCCCTGCACCTTTTTTCATGCAGTATGGCTTTGCCATTCCCATTTGCAACATTTTCACAGCACATTCTTTCAATTCCTTCCTCCCCTCCTAAACCCCCACCTCTGTCTCTGCACCTGCTTCAAATCTGTTAATTTTCCATCTTTTCCCAGTTCTGATGAAGGGTCCCAGACATGAAACGTTAACCCTGTTTCTCTCTCCACGGCTGCTGTCTGGCCTGCTGAGTATTTCCAGCATTTTCTGTTGTTATTTGCTGAACTGGACCTGTTCACAGTGAATGTCACAGAGATGAGCTGGACCTGTCCAAGCAGAAAGCAACCGTGCTGACCTGGATCTGTCGAAACTGATAGTAACTATGATGAGCCCGGCCTGTCCACAATGAAAGTAACTGTTCCGAACTGAACATGTCCAAACTGAATGTAGCCTTGCTGAACTGAACATGTCCACACTGAATGTAACAGTGCTGACCCGGCCCTTTCCACACTGAATATAACTGTGCTGAACTGCACATTTCCAAACTGATTGCAACTGTGCTGAACTGGACCTGTCCAGACAGAATGTAACTGTGCTCAACTGGACCAGCGCTCACTGAATGTAACCGTGATGAACTGCACCTGGCAAACTGAAGATAAATGTGCTGAACTGGCTCTGTCCACATGAATGTAACTGTGCTGAACTGGACTTGTATGCACTGAAAGTATCTGTGCTGAACTGAACCTATACACGTTGAATGAAACTGTACTGAACTGGACATGTACACACTGAATCTAACTGTCCTGGACTGAACAGGTCCACACTGAAGATAATTGTGCTGAACTGTTCCTGACCACACTGAATCTAACTGTGCTGACCTGGAGCTGTCCACTCACAATGTAACTCTGCTGAACTGTACCTTTCCACACCGAATGTAACTATGTTGAGTTTGACCTGTCCACACTGAATGTAAAAGTGCAGAACTGGACCTGTCCACATGAATGAAACTGTGCTAAACTGGGCCTGTCCAAAATAAATGTAACTGCGTTGAACAGGAGCTGTCAACACTGAATCTAACCCTGCTGAACCGGACCTCTCCACAATGAATGTAACCTTGCTAACTGGACCTGTCCTCACTGAATGTAACTGTGCTGAACTGGATCTGCCCAAACTGAATGTAACTGTGCTTAACTGGATCTGTCCACACTGAATGTAACCGTGCTGAGCTTGACCAGCCTAGTCTGAATATATCCGTGCTGAACTGGACCCGTCCATACTGAATGTAAACTTGCTGATTTGGACATCTCCACACTGAATGTAACTATGTTGAACTGGACCAGTTCACACTGAATGTAACTGTGCTGGACTGCACATGACAAACTGAAGGCAACTGTGCTGAACTAGATATGTTCACATGAATGTAACTGTGCTGAACTGGACTTGTATGCATTAAAAGTAACTGTGCAGAACTACACCTATGCACACTGAATGAAGCTGTACTGAACTGGACATGTGCACATTGAATATTACTGTCCTGAACTGGACATTTCCAAACTGAAGATAATTGTGCTGAACTTGACCTCACCACACTGAATGTAGCGGCTCTGCACTTAAACTGTCCACCATGAATTTAACTTTGCTGAGCTGGAACTGTCTACACAGAAAGCAACCGTGTGGACCAGGATCTGTCTATACTGAATGTAACTCTGATGAGCCGGACCTGTCCACACTGAAAGTAACTGTTCCAAACTGAACATGTCCAAACTGAATGTAGTCCTACTGAACTGAACTTGTCCACACTGAATGTAACAGTACTGATCTGGACCTTTCCTCACTGAATGTAAATGTGCTGAACTGGACGTTTCCACACTGATTGTAGATCTGCTGATCTAAACATGTGCACACTGAATGAAACCGTGCTGACTGGACCTGTTCACACTGAATGTAACAGTGCTGAACTGAACCTGCCAGCATTAAATGCAACTATATTGGACTGGTCCTCTCCACACTGAATGTAAATGGGTTTTACTGGACCTGTCCACACTGAAAGTAACTGTTCCGAACTGAACATGTCCAAACTGAATGTAGTCCTACGGAACTGAACTTGTCCACACTGAATGTAACAGTACTCATCTGGACCTTTCCTCATTGAATGTAAATGTGCTGAACTGGACGTTTCCACACTGATTGTAGATCTGCTGATCTAAACATGTGCACATTGAATGAAACCGTGCTGACTGGACCTGTTCACACTGAATGTAACAGTGCTGAACTGAACCTGCCAGAACTAAATGCAACTATGTTGGACTGGCCCTCTCCACACTGAATGTAAATGGGTTTTACTGGACCTGTCCACACTGCATATAACTTTATTGAACCGGACATTTCCACACTGAATGTAACTGTTTTGAACTGGATCTGACCCCAGTGAATGTAACCGTGCTGATCAGACCCTGTCCATCTGAATGTAACTGTGTTGAACAGGGCCTCTCTTCAATGAATGTAACCCTGCTGATCGGGAACTGTCCACTGAATGTAACTGTGCTGACCTGGAGCTGTCCACTCACAATGTAACTGTGCTGAACTGTGCCTTTCCACACTGAATGTATCTATGTTGAGCTTGACCTGTCCACACTGAATGTAAAAGTGCGGAACTGGAATTGTCCACGTGAATGTAACTGCGCTGAACTGGACCTGTCCTCACTGAATGTAACTGTGCTGAATTGGATCTGCCGAAACTGAATGTAACTCTGATTAACTGGATCTGTCCACACTGAATGTAACCGTGCTGAACTTGACCTGTCTAGTCTGAATGCATCCTTGCTGAACTGGACCCGTCCATACTGAATGTAACTATGTTGAACTGGACTAGTTCACACTGAAGGTAACTGTGCTGAACTGCACCTGACTAACTGAAGGTAACTTTGCTGACCTGGGTCTGTTCACATGAATGTAACTGTGCTGAACTGGACTTGTACGCGTTAAAGGTAACTGTGCAGAACTGGACCTATGCACACTGAATAAAGCTGTACTGAACTGGACCTTTTACATTGAATATAACTGTCCTGAACTGAACATGTCAACACTGAAGATAATTGTGCTGAACTTGACCTCAACACACTGAATGTAACTGTTCTGCACTAGAATTGTCCGCCATGAATGTAACTTTGCTGAGCTGGAACTGTCCAGAAAGAAAGCAACCGTTGGGCCTGGATCTGTCTACACTGAATGCAAATCTGATGAGCTGGACCTGTCCACACTGAAAGTAACTGTTCCGAACTGAACATGACCAAACTGAATGTAGTTCTGCTGAACTGAACTTGTCCACACTGAATCTAACAGTACTGATCTGGACCGTTCCTAACTGAATGTAACTGTGCTGAACTGGACTTTTCCAAACTGGGTGCAACTGTGCTGAAGTGGACCTGTCCACTCTAAATGTAACTGCGCTGAACTGGACTTGTCCATACTGTTTGTAACTGTGATGAGTTGGTCTTGTTCACACTGATTGTAGCTCTGCTGATCTAGACCTTTGCACACTGAATATAACCGTGCTGATTCGACCTATTCACACTGAATGTAACAGTGCTGAACTGAATCTGCCAGCACTGAATGCAACTATGTTGGACTGGTCCTCTCCACACTGAATGTAAATGGGTTACACTGGACGTGTCCACACTGCATATAACTTTATTGAAGTGGAAATTTCCACACTGAATGTAACTGTTTTGAACTGGACCTGACCCCAGTGAATGTAACCGTGCTGAACAGAGCCTGTCCATCTGAATGTAACTGTGTTGAACAGGACCTCTCTTCAATGAAAGTAACCCTGCTGATCGGGAACTGTCCACTGAATGTAACTGTGCTGATCAGGACAAACAACACTAACATTCACTGTGCTTTAGTTAAGTTGTCCACACTGAATGCAACTGTGCTGATCTGGACCTGTCCACACGGAATGTAACCGTGCTGAATTGGACACGACCACACTGAATGTGTCAGTGCTGAACTGGACGACTCCACATCGAATTTAACTGTGCTGAAGTAGACATGTGCACACGAAATGCTATGATGCTGAACTGGAGCTGTCCACACTGAATGTAATTGTGCTAAATTGGAGATGTCCAGACTGACAGAAGCTCTGCTGAGCTGGAATTGTCCACACTGTATATAACCGTGCTGAACTGGACCTGTCTACATTGAATGTATTTTTGCTGAAATGGACCTGTCCAATCTGAATGTAACCGTGCTGAACTGGACCTGTCCACACTTACTGTAACTGAGCTGAACTGCACGTTTGCACATTGAATGTAACCGTGCTGAAATGGACCTTTCCACACTGAATGTAGCCGTGCTAAACAGGACCTGTGCACACGAAATGAATTGTGCTGAACTGGACATGTGCACATTGAATGCAACTGTGCTGAAGTGGACCTGCCCACAGTGAAATTTACTGTGCTGAACTGGACATATCCGCGCTGGATGTAACCATGCAGAACTGGACATCACCACACTGAATGTAACTTTGTTGAACTGGCCATATCCACACTGAATGTAACTGTGCTAAACTGGACCAGCCCGCATTGAATATAACTGTGCTGCAGTGGACCTGTCCACACTGAAGTTATCTATGCTGATTTGGAACTGTCCACACTGCAAGGAGCCATGCTGAAACGGACATGTCCACACTGAATGTAACCGTGTTGAACTGGATCTGTCCACATTGAATGGAATTGTGCTGAACTGGACATGTCCACACTGAATGTAACCGTGCTGAGCTGGACCTGTCCACAATGAATGTAATTGTATTGAACTGGACCTGTCCACACTGAATGTATTTATACTAAATTGGAACTGCCCACACTGCAATTAGCCGTGCTGAACTGGGCTTGTCCACACTGAATGTAACCGTGCTGAACTGGACCTGTTCAAATTGAATGGAATTGTCCTGAACTGGATCTGTCCACACTGAATGAAAATGTACTGAACCGGACCTGTCCACACTGAATTTAACGTTGCTGAACTGCACCTGTCAACACTGAATTTAACTGTGCTGAACTGCACCTGTCCACACTGAATGTAGATGCTGAACTGGACCTTCCACACTGAATGCAACTGTGCTGAAATGGTCCTGTCCACACTGAATGTTGCCGTGCTGGACTGGAACTGTCCACACTGAATGTAACTCTGCTGAACTGGACCTATCCACACTGAGTGTAACCGTGCCGAACTGTTCCTTTCCTCACTGAAGGTAACTCTGCTGAACTGGTTCTGTCCACACTGAAAGAAACTTTGCTGAATTGGATGTGCTGATCTGGACCTGTGCACAGTGAGTATAACTGTGTTCAACTGGACCTGTCCGCATTGAAAATAACTGTGCTGCAGTAGACCTGTCCACACTGAATGTAACTGGGCTGAACTGGACCTTTGCACACTGATTGTAACCGTGCTGAAATGGACCTATTCACACTGGTTCTACCCGTGCTGAACTTGACCTGTCCACACTAAATTTCATGGTGCTGAACTAGGCCTGTCCACATTGTATCGAATTGTGCTGAAGTGGATCTGTGCATATTGAATGTAACCGTGCTGACCTGGAACTGTCCAGACTGAATGTAACTGTATTGAATTGGAGCTGTCCGCACTGAATGTAACAGTTCTGAACCGGACCTGTCTAAACAAAATGTAACTGTGCTGAACTGCACCAGTCCACACTGAATATAACTGTACTGAACTGGACCAGATCACACTGTATATAGCTGCTGAACTCGACTTGTTCACACTGAGTGGAATTGTGCTGAGATGGAACTGTACACACTGAATGTAACTGAGTTGAACAGGACCAGTCCACATTGAAAGTAATTGTGCTGAACTGTTTCTGAGCACAACTGATTGTAACTGTGCTGAAATGAACCTATTCACACTGAATGTAAACGTGCTGATCAGGTCTTTTCCTCATTGAATGTAAATCTGATGAACTGGTTCTGTCCACACTGAATGAAATTTTGCAGAACTGGACGTCTCCAAACTGCATGTAACCTTGCTGAGCTGGACCTGTCCACACTGAATGTAACTGTACTGGACTAGGCCTGTCCACATTGAATGTAACTTTGCTGAAGTGGACATGTACCGACTGAATGCTACTGTGCTGAACTGGACCTGTCCATACTGAATGTATCTATGCTGATTTGGAACTGTCCACACTGCAAGAAGCCGTGCTGAACTGGACCTGTCCACATTGAATGTAACCGTGCTGAAGTTGACCTGTCCACATTGAATGGAATTGAACTGAACTGGACATGTCCACACTGAATATAACCGTGCTGAGCTAGACCTGTCCACTCAGAAAGTAACTGTATTGAACTGGATATATCTGCACTGAATGTAACCGTGCTGAACTGGTCCTGTCTACACCGAATATAACTGTGCTGAACTGGGCCAGTCCACACTGAATGTAACTGCTGAAATCGACCTGTTCACACTGAGTGCATTTGAGCTAAGCTGGAACTGCACACACTCAATCTAACTGTGTTGAACTGGACCTTTCTGCATTGAATGTAAATGTGCTGAACTGTTCCTGAGCACGCAGATTGTAGCTGTGCTGAACTGAACCTATCAACACTGAATGTAACCATGCTGAACTGGCCCTTTCCTCACTGAATGTAACTCGGAAGAACTGGTTCTGTCCACACTGACTCTAATGTGCTGCACTGGGCCTGTCCGCACTGAATGTAGCCATGCTGAACTGGGCCTGTCTGCACTGAATGTAACCGTGCTGAACTGGACCTGTCCACATTGAATGAAATTGTGCTGAACTGGACATGTCCGTACTGAATTTAACCGTGCTAAGCTTGACCTGTCCACACTGAATGTGATTGTATTGAACTGCATATGTCCGCACTGAATGTAACTGTGCTGAACTGTTCCTGAGCACGCATATTGTAACTGTGCTGAACTGAATCTATTAACACTGAATGTAACCGTGCTGAACTGGCCCTTTCTTCACTGAATGTAACTCTGAAGAACTGGTTCTGTCCACACTGACTGTAATGTGCTCCACTGGGCCTGTCCGCAGTGAATGTAGCCATGCTGAACTGGGCCTGTCCGCACTGAATTTAACCGTGCTGAACTGGACCTGTCCACATTGAATGAAATTCTGCTGAACTGGACATGTCCGTACTGAATGTAACCGTGATAAGCTGGACCTGTCCACACTGAATGTGATTGTATTGAACTGCATATGTCCGCACTGAATGTAACCGTGCTGAACTGGACCTGTCTACACAGAATGTAACTGTGCTGAACTGGAGCTGTCCACACTGAATTTAACTGTGCTGAGCTGGACCAGTCCACACTGAATGTAACTGCTGAAATCGACCTGTTCACACTGAGTGGAATTGTGCTGAGCTGGAACTGTACACACTGAATTTCATGTTGCTGAACTAGGCCTGTCCACATTGAGTGTATCTTTGCTGAACTGCTCCTGTCCACACTGATTGTAGCTGTGCTGAACTGAACCTATCCACACTGAATGTAACCGTGCTGAACTGGTCCTTTCCTCACTGAATGAAAATCTGATGAACTGGTTAAATCCACACTGAATGTAACTTTGGTGAACTGGATCTGTCCACACTGAATGTAACAGTGCTGAACTGGATCAGTCTGCAATTATTGTAACTATGCTGAACCAGAACAGCCCGCACTGACTGTAACCGTGCTGAACTGGACCAGTCCACACTGATGTAATGTGCTGAACTGGGCCTGTCCGCACTGAATGTAGCCATGCTGAACTGGATCTGTGCACACTGAATGTAACGTTACGGAACTTCAACTTTCCACACTGAATGTAGCCGTGCTGAACTGGGCCTGTCCACACTGAAAGTAACCGTTCTGAACTGGACCTGTGCACAATGAACTGTGTTGAAATGAATCTGTCCACACTGAAAGAAATTATGCCGACCTGGACCTGGCCGCACTGAATGTATGTATGTTGAACTGAATCTGTCCACACTGAAAGTAATTGTGCTGAACTGGACCTGTCCACACTGAAAGTAATTGTGCTGAACTGGACCTGTCCAAACTGAAAGTAACTGTGCTGAACTTGACCTGACCACAATGAATGTAACTTTGCTGAACTGGATCTGTCCATACTGAATTTTCATGTGCTGTTCTGGTTTGTCCACACTGAATGTAACTATGAGGAACTGGTCATGTCCACACTGAATCTAACTATGTTGATTTGGAACTGTCCACACTGAAAGTAAATATGCTGAACTGGTCCTGTCGTCACTGAATGTAATTGTGCTGAACTGGCCCTGTGCACACTGAATGTAACTGTGCTGAATTGGCTCTGTCCACACTGAATGTAACTGTACTTAACTGGATCTGTCCACACTGAATGTAAATGTGCTGAACTGGCCCTGTGCACACTGAATGTAAATGTGCTGAACTGGGCCTGCCCACACTGAATGTATATGTGCTGAACTGGGCCTGTCCACACTGAAAGTATCTGTGCTGAACTGGACCTTTGCACACTTAATGTAGATGTGCTGAACTGGACCTGTCCACACTGAGTGCAAATGTACTGACCCGGACCTGTCCACACTGAATTTAACTGTGCTGAACTGGACCTATCCACACAGAATTTAACTGTGCTGAACGGCACCTCTCCACACTGAATGTAACTGCTAAACTGGACCTGTCCACACTGAATATAATTGTGCTGAACTGTACCTTTGCACACTGAATGTAACTGTAATGAATTAGACCTGTCCACACTGAATGGCATTTAGCTGAACATTAAGATGTAAATTCTGAATGTAACTGTGTTGAATTGGACCTGTCCACACAGAAAGTAACTGTGCTGAACTGCACCTTCCACACTGAATGAAACTTTGCTGAACTGGACCAGTCCACACTGAATGTAACCGTGCTGAACGGGACCTGTGCACACATAATGTAACTGTGCTGGTCTGGACCCGTTCACAATGAGTATAACTGTGTTGAACTGGACCTGTCCACATTGAATAAAACTGTGCTGCAGTGGACATGTCCACACTGAATGTAACAGGGGTTAACTGGACCTCTGCACAATGATTGTAACTGTGCTGAACTGGACCTAACCACACTGAATGTACATGCGCTGAACTGGACCTGCCCACACTGAATTAAACGGTGCTGAACTAGGCCTGTCCACATTGAATGGAACTTTGCTGAAGTGGACATGTGCACACTGAATGCTACTCTGCTGAACTGGACCTGTCCACACTGAATGTATCTATGATTAATTTGAACTGTCCACACTGAAAGTAACCGTGCTGAACTGGACCTGTCCACACTGAAATTAACCGTACTGAACTGGACGTGTCCACATTGAATGGAATTATGCTGAACTGGACCTGTCCACACTGAATATAACTGTGATGAGCTGGACCTGTCCACACTGAATGTAACTGTGTTGAACTGGATATATCCGCACTGAATATAACCATTCTGATTTGGAGTTGTCTACACATAATATAGCTGTACTGAACTGGAGCTGTCCACAGTGTATGTAAATGTGCTGAGCTGGTCCATTCCACAATGAATGTAACTGCTGAACTGGACCTGTTCAGATTGAGTGGAGTTGTGCTGAGCTGGAACTGTACACAGTGAATGTAACTGTGCTGAACTGTTCCTGAGCACACTGCTTGTAACTGTGCTGAACTTAACCTATCCACACTGAATGTAACCGTGCTGAACTGGTCCTTTCCTCACTGAATGTAACTCTGTCTAACTGGTTCTGTCCACACTGAATGAAAATTTGCAGTACTGGACGTGTCCAAACTGCATGTAAACGTGCTGAGCTGGACCTGTGCACACTGAATGTAACTGTAGTGAACTGGATATCTCCGCACTAAATGTAACCGTGCTGAACTGGACCAGTGCACATGGAATATAACTGTGCTGATCTGGACATGTTCGCACTGAATGTAACTGTGCTGAACAGGATCTGTCTACACTGAAATAATTGTGCTGAACTGGACCTGTCCACACTGTATGTAAATTTGCTGAACTGGACCTGTCCACACTGAATGTAACAGTGCTGAACTGGATCTGTCCGGAATTAATGTAACTGTGCTGAACTAGACCTTTCTGCACTGATTGTAACCGTGCTGAACTGGACCAGTGCATACCGAATATAACTTAGCTGAACTGGACATGTTCGCACTGAATGTAACTGTGCTGAACTGGATCTGTCCACAATGAAATAATGGTGCTGAACTGAGTCTGTCCACACTGAATGTAACAGTGCTGATCTGGATCAGTCTGCAATTGTTGTAACAATGCTAAACTGGATCAGTCTGCAATTATTGTAACTATGCTGAACTAGAAATGTCTGCCTTGAATATAACTGTGCTGCAGTGGACCTGTCCACACTGAATGTAACTGGGGTGAACTGGACCTGTGCTCACTGATTGTAACCTGCTGCACTGGACCTGTCCACACTGAAGTTATCTATGCTGAATTGGTACTGTTTACACTGCAAGGAGCCATGCTGAAACGGACATGTCCACACTGAATGTAACCGTGTTGAAATGGATCTGTCCACATTGAATGGAATTTTGCTGAACTGGACATGTCCAAACTGAATGTAACCGTGCTGAGCTGGACCTGTCCACAATGAATGTAATTGTATTGAACTGGACCTGTCCACACTGAAAGTATCTATGCTAAATTGGAACTGTCCACTCTGCAATTAGCCGTGCTGAACTGAGCTTGTCCACACTGAATGTAACCGTGCTGAACTGGACCTGTTCAAATTGAATGGAATTGTCCTGAACTGGACCTGTCCACAGCGAAAGAAAATGTACTGAACCGGACCTGTCCACACTGAATTTAACTCTGCTGAACTAGAAATGTCGACACTGAATTTAACTGCGCTGAACTGCACCTGTCGACACTGAATTTAACTGTGCTGCACTGCACCTGTCCACAATGAATGTAGATGCTGAACTGGACCTTCCACACTGAATGTAACTGTGCTGAAATGGTCCTGTCCACACTCAATGTTGCCGTGCTGAACTGTCCACACTGAATGTAACTCTGCTGAACTGGACCTATCCACACTGAGTGTAACCGTGCCGAACTATTCCTTTCCTCACTGAATGTAACTGTGCTGAACTGGTTCTGTCCACACTGAAAGAAAATTTGCTGAATTGGATGTGTCCACACTAAATGTAACTGTGCTGTACTGGACCTGTAAACACTGAATGTTACCGTGCTGAACGGGACCTGCGCACACATAATGAAACTGTGCTGATCTGGACCTGTGCACAGTGAGTATAACTGTGTTCAACTGGACCTGTCTGCATTGAAAATAACTGTGCTGCAGTAGACCTGTCCACACTGAATGTAACTGGGTTGAACTGGTCCTTTGCACACTGATTGTAACCGTGCTGAACTGGACCTATCCACACTGGTTGAACCTGTGCTGAACTGGACCTGTCCACACTAAATTTCACGGTGCTGAAGTAGGCCTGTCCACATTGTATGGAATTGTGCTGAACTGGTTATGTCCACACTGACTGTAATGTGCTGCACTGGGCCTGTCCGCACTGAATGTAGCCATGCTGAACTGGGCCTGTCCGCACTGAATGTAACCGTGCTGAACTGGACCTGTCCACATTGAATGAAATTGTGCAGAACTGGACATGTCCGTACTGAATGTAACCGTGCTAAGCTGGACATGTCCACATGGAATGTGACTGTATTGAACTGCATATGTCCGCAATGAATGTAACGGTGCTGAACTGGACCTGTATACACAGAATATAACTGTGCTGAGCTGGACCAGTCCACACTGAATGTAACTGTTGAAATCGACCTGTTCACACTGACAGGAATTGTGCTGAGCTGGAACTGCACACACTGAATTTCACGTTGCTGAACTAGGCCTGTCCACATTGAGTGTGACTTTGCTGAACTGGTCCTGTCCACACTGATTGTAACTGTGCTGAACTGAACCGATCCACACTGAATGTAACCTTGCTGAACTGGTCCTTTCCTCACTGAATGTAACTCTGTTGAACTGGTTCAATCCACACTGAATGTAACTTTGGTGAACTGGATCTGTCCACACTGAATGTAACAGTGCTGAACTGGATCAGTCTGCAATTATTGTATCTATGCTGAACCAGAACATCCCGCACTGACTGTAACCGTGCTGAACTGGACCAGTCCACACTGATGTAATGTGCTGAACTGGGCCTGACCGCACTGAATATAGCCATGCTGAACTGGATCTGTGCACACTGAATGTAAGGTTACTGAACTTGAACTGTCCACACTGAATGTAGCCGTGCTGAACTGGACCTGTCCACACTGAATGTAACCGTTCTGAACTGGACCTTTGCACAATGAACTGTGTTGAAATGAATCTGTCCACACTGAAAGAAATTATGCCGACCCGTACCTGCCCATACTGAATGTAAGTATGTTGAACTGAATCTGTCCACACTGAAAGTAATTATGCTGAACTGGACCTGTCCACACTGAAAGTAATTGTGCTGAACTGGACCTGTCCAAATTGAAAGTAACTGTGCTGAACTTGACCTGACCACAATGAATGTAACTGTGCTGAACTGGCTCTGTCCATATTGAATTTACATGTGCTGTTCTGGACTTGTCGACACTGAATGTAACTATGAGGAACTGGTCATGTCCACACTGAAACTTACTATGTTGATTTGGAGCTGTCCACACTGAAAGTAAATGTGCTGAACTGGCCCTGTCCACACTGAATGTAACTGTGCTTAACTGGATCTGTCCACACTGAATGTAAATGTGCTGAACTGGCCCTGTGAACACTGAATGTAAATGTGCTGAACTGGCCCTGTGCACACAGAATGTAAATGTGCTGAACTGGGCCTGCCCGCACTGAGTTTAACCGTTCTGCACTGGACGTGTCCACATTGAATGGAATTATGCTGAACTGGACCTGTCCACACTGAATATAACTGTGATGAGCTGGACCTGTCCACACTGAATGTAACTGTGTTGAACTGGATATATCCGCACTGAATGTAACCGTTCTGATTTGGACTTGTCTACACATAATATAGCTGTGCTGAACTGGAGCTGTGCACAGAGAATGTAGCTGTGCTGAGCTGGACCAGTCCACAATGAATGTAACTGCTGAACTGGACCTGTTCAGATTGAGTGGAGTGGTGCTGAGCTGGAACTGTACACACTGAATGTAACTGTGCTGAACTGTTCCTGAGCACACTGATTGTAACTGTGATGAACTTAACCTATCCACACTGAATGTAACCGTGCTGAACTGGTCCTTTCCTCACTGAATGTAACTCTGATGAACTGGTTCTGTCCACACTGAATGAAAATTTGCAGTACTGGACGTGTCCAGACTGCATGCAAACGTGCTGAGCAGGACCTGTGCACACTGAATGTAACTGTAGTGAATTGGATATCTCCACACTAAATGTAACTGTGTTGAACTGGACCAGTGCTCATGGAATGTAACTGTGCTGATCTGGACATGTTCGCACTGAATTTAACTGTGCTGAACAGGATCTGTCTACACTGAAATAATTGTGCTGAACGGGACCTGTCCACACTGTATGTAAATTTGCTGAACTGGATCTGTCCACACTGAATATAACAGTGGTGAACTGGATCTGTCCGCAATTAATGTAATTGTGCTGAACTAGACGTCTCCGCACTGATTGTTACCGGGCTGAACTGGACCAGTCCATACTAAATATAACTTAACTGAACTGGACATGTTCGCACTGAATGTAACTGTGCAGAACTGGATCTGTCCACAATGAAATAATTGTGCTGAACTGGGTCTGTCCACACTGTATGTAACAGTGCTGAACTGGATCAATCTGCAATTATTGTAACAAAGCTGAACAGGATCAGTCTGCAATTATTGTAACTATGCTGAACTAGAAATGTCCGCACTGAATGTAACTGAGCTGAACTGGACCTGTCCACACTGAATGTAACCGTTCTGAACTGGACCTGTGTACAATGAATGTAACTGTGTTGAATGGAACTGTCCACAGATAATGTAACTGTGTTGAAGTGAATCTGTCCACACTGAAATAAATTATGCCGAACTGGACCTGCCCACACTGAATGTAAACTGTTGAACTGAATCTGCCCACACTGAAAGTAATTGTGCTGGATGGACCTGTCCAAACTGAAAGGAACGGTGCTGAACTGGACCTGTCCATACTGAATTTAGCTGCGCTGTTCTGGACTTATCCACACTGATTGTAACAGTGATGAACTGGTCCTTTCCACACTGAATCTAACGGTGTTGATCTGGACCTGTCAACTCTAAATATAACTGTGATGAACTGCTCCTGTCTTCACTGAATGTAATTGTGCTAAATTGGACCGGTCCACACTGAATGTAACTGTACTGACCCGGACCTGTCCACACTGAATTTAACTGTGCTGAATTGGACCTGTCCGCACTGAATTTAGCTGTGCTGAACGGCACCTGTCCACACTGAATGTAACTGCTAAACTGGACCTGTCCACACTGAATATAATTTTACTGAAATCTATCGTTGCACACTGAATGTAACTGTGATGATTTGGAACTGTCCACACTGAATGGCATTTAGCTGAACTACAACTGTACATACTGAATGTATCTGTGTTGAACTGGACCTGTCCACACTGAATGTTGCCGTGCTGAACTGGACCTGTCCACAATTAATGTAACTCTGCTGAACTGGACTTGTCCACATTGAGTGTAACCCTACGGAACTGGTCCTTTCCTCACTGAATGTAACTGTGCTGAACAGGTTCTGTCCACACTGAATGAAACTTTGCTGAATTGGACGTGTCCACACTGAATGTAACTGTGCTGAACATGACCTGTGAACAAATAATGTAACTCTACTGATCTGAACCTGTGCACACTGAGTATAACTGTGTTGAACTGGACCTGTCCACAATGAATGTAACTGTGCTGAACTGGACTTGTGCACACTGAAGGTAACTGTGCTCAACTGGACCTGTGCACACTGAATGTAACTGTGCTGAACTGGACCTGTCCACACTGAAAGTAAATGTGCTGAACTGGCCCTGTCCACACTGAATGTAACTGTGCTTAACTGGATCTGTCCACACTGAATGTAAATGTGCTGAACTGGCCCTGTGAACACTGAATGTAAATGTGCTGAACTGGCCCTGTGCACACAGAATGTAAATGTGCTGAACTGGGCCTGCCCACACTGAGTTTAACCGTACTGCACTGGACGTGTCCACATTGAATGGAATTATGCTGAACTGGACCTGTCCACACTGAATATAACTGTGATGAGCTGGACCTGTCCACACTGAATGTAACTGTGTTGAACTGGATATATCCGCACTGAATGTAACCGTTCTGATTTGGACTTGTCTACACATAATATAGCTGTGCTGAACTGGAGCTGTCCACAGAGAATGTAGCTGTGCTGAGCTGGACCAGTCCACAATGAATGTAACTGCTGAACTGGACCTGTTCAGATTGAGTGGAGTGGTGCTGAGCTGGAACTGTACACACTGAATGTAACTGTGCTGAACTGTTCCTGAGCACACTGATTGTAACTGTGATGAACTTAACCTATCCACACTGAATGTAACCGTGCTGAACTGGTCCTTTCCTCACTGAATGTAACTCTGATGAACTGGTTCTGTCCACACTGAATGAAAATTTGCAGTACTGGACGTGTCCAGACTGCATGCAAACGTGCTGAGCAGGACCTGTGCACACTGAATGTAACTGTAGTGAATTGGATATCTCCACACTAAATGTAACTGTGTTGAACTGGACCAGTGCTCATGGAATGTAACTGTGCTGATCTGGACATGTTCGCACTGAATTTAACTGTGCTGAACAGGATCTGTCTACACTGAAATTATTGTGCTGAACGGGACCTGTCCACACTGTATGTAAATTTGCTGAACTGGATCTGTCCTCACTGAATACAACAGTGCTGAACTGGATCTGTCCGCAATTAATGTAATTGTGCTGAACTAGACGTCTCCGCACTGATTGTTACCAGGCTGAACTGGACCAGTCCATACTAAATATAACTTAACTGAACTGGACATGTTCGCACTGAATGTAACTGTGCAGAACTGGATCTGTCCACAATGAAATAATTGTGCTGAACTGGGTCTGTCCACACAGTATGTAACAGTGCTGAACTGGATCAATCTGCAATTATTGTAATAAAGCTGAACAGGATCAGTCTGCAATTATTGTAACTATGCTGAACTAGAAATGTCTGCACTGAATGTAACTGAGCTGAACTGGACCTGTCCACACTGAATGTAACCGTTCTGAACTGGACCTGTGTACAATGAATGTAACTGTGTTGAATGGAACTGTCCACTGAGAATGTAACTGTGTTGAAGTGAATCTGTCCACACTGAAATAAATTATGCCGAACTGGACCTGCCCACAGTGAATGTAAACTGTTGAACTGAATCTGCCCACACTGAAAGTAATTGTGCTGGATGGACCTGTCCAAACTGAAAGGAACGGTGCTGAACTGGACCTGTCCATACTGAATTTAGCTGCGCTGTTCTGGACTTATCCACACTGATTGTAACAGTGATGAACTGGTCCTGTCCACACTGAATCTAACGGTGTTGATCTGGACCTGTCAACTCTAAATATAACTGTGATGAACTGCTCCTGTCTTCACTGAATGTAATTGTGCTAAATTGGACCGGTCCACACTGAATGTAACTGTACTGACCCGGACCTGTCCACACTGAATTTAACTGTGCTGAATTGGACCTGTCCGCACTGAATTTAGCTGTGCTGAACGGCACCTGTCCACACTGAATGTAACTGCTAAACTGGACCTGTCCACACTGAATATAATTTTACTGAAATCTATCGTTGCACACTGAATGTAACTGTGATGATTTGGAACTGTCCACACTGAATGGCATTTAGCTGAACTACAACTGTACATACTGAATGTATCTGTGTTGAACTGGACCTGTCCACACTGAATGTTGCCGTGCTGAACTGGACCTGTCCACAATTAATGTAACTCTGCTGAACTGGACTTGTCCACATTGAGTGTAACCCTACGGAACTGGTCCTTTCCTCACTGAATGTAACTGTGCTGAACAGGTTCTGTCCACACTGAATGAAACTTTGCTGAATTGGACGTGTCCACACTGAATGTAACTGTGCTGAACATGACCTGTGAACAAATAATGTAACTCTACTGATCTGAACCTGTGCACACTGAGTATAACTGTGTTGAACTGGACCTGTCCACAATGAATGTAACTGTGCTGAACTGGACTTGTGCACACTGAAGGTAACTGTGCTCAACTGGACCTGTGCACACTGAATGTAACTGTGCTGAACTGGACCTGTCCACACTGAAAGTAAATGTGCTGAACTGGCCCTGTCCACACTGAATGTAACTGTGCTTAACTGGATCTGTCCACACTGAATGTAAATGTGCTGAACTGGCCCTGTGAACACTGAATGTAAATGTGCTGAACTGGCCCTGTGCACACAGAATGTAAATGTGCTGAACTGGGCCTGCCCACACTGAGTTTAACCGTACTGCACTGGACGTGTCCACATTGAATGGAATTATGCTGAACTGGACCTGTCCACACTGAATATAACTGTGATGAGCTGGACCTGTCCACACTGAATGTAACTGTGTTGAACTGGATATATCCGCACTGAATGTAACCGTTCTGATTTGGACTTGTCTACACATAATATAGCTGTGCTGAACTGGAGCTGTCCACAGAGAATGTAGCTGTGCTGAGCTGGACCAGTCCACAATGAATGTAACTGCTGAACTGGACCTGTTCAGATTGAGTGGAGTGGTGCTGAGCTGGAACTGTACACACTGAATGTAACTGTGCTGAACTGTTCCTGAGCTCACTGATTGTAACTGTGATGAACTTAACCTATCCACACTGAATGTAATCGTGCTGAACTGGTCCTTTCCTCACTGAATGTAACTCTGATGAACTGGTTCTGTCCACACTGAATGAAAATTTGCAGTACTGGACGTGTCCAGACTGCATGCAAACGTGCTGAGCAGGACCTGTGCACACTGAATGTAACTGTAGTGAATTGGATATCTCCACACTAAATGTAACTGTGTTGAACTGGACCAGTGCTCATGGAATATAACTGTGCTGATCTGGACATGTTCACACTGAATTTAACTGTGCTGAACAGGATCTGTCTACAGTGAAATAATTGTGCTGAACGGGACCTGTCCACACTGTATGTAAATTTGCTGAACTGGATCTGTCCACACTGAATATAACAGTGCTGAACTGGATCTGTCCGCAATTAATGTAATTGTGCTGTACTAGACGTCTCCGCACTGATTGTTACCGGGCTGAACTGGACCAGTCCATACTAAATATAACTTAACTGAACTGGACATGTTCGCACTGAATGTAACTGTGCAGAACCGGATCTGTCCACAATGAAATAATTGTGCTGAACTGGGTCTGTCCACACTGTATGTAACAGTGCTGAACTGGATCAATCTGCAATTATTGTAACAAAGCTGAACAGGATCAGTCTGCAATTATTGTAACTATGCTGAACTAGAAATGTCCGCACTGAATGTAACTGAGCTGAAATGGACCTGTCCACACTGAATGTAACCGTTCTGAACTGGACCTGTGTACAATGAATGTAACTGTGTTGAATGGAACTGTCCACTGAGAATGTAACTGTGTTGAAGTGAATCTGTCCACACTGAAATAAATTATGCCGAACTGGACCTGCCCACACTGAATGTAAACTGTTGAACTGAATCTGCCCACACTGAAAGTAATTGTGCTGGATGGACCTGTCCAAACTGAAAGGAACGGTGCTGAACTGGACCTATCCATACTGAATTTATCTGCGCTGTTCTGGACTTATCCACACTGATTGTAACAGTGATGAACTGGTCCTGTCCACACTGAATCTAACGGTGTTGATCTGGACCTGCCAACTCTAAATATAACTGTGATGAACTGCTCCTGTCTTCACTGAATGTAATTGTGCTAAATTGGACCGGTCCACACTGAATGTAAATGTACTGACCCGGACCTGTCCACACTGAATTTAACTGTGCTGAATTGGACCTGTCCGCACTGAATTTAGCTGTGCTGAACGGCACCTGTCCACACTGAATGTAACTGCTAAACTGGACCTGTCCACACTGAATATAATTTTACTGAAATCTATCGTTGCACACTGAATGTAACTGTGATGATTTGGAACTGTCCACACTGAATGGCATTTAGCTGAACTACAACTGTACATACTGAATGTATCTGTGTTGAACTGGACCTGTCCACACTGAATGTTGCCGTGCTGAACTGGACCTGTCCACAATTAATGTAACTCTGCTGAACTGGACTTGTCCACATTGAGTGTAACCCTACGGAACTGGTCCTTTCCTCACTGAATGTAACTGTGCTGAACAGGTTCTGTCCACACTGAATGAAACTTTGCTGAATTGGACGTGTCCACACTGAATGTAACTGTGCTGAACATGACCTGTGAACAAATAATGTAACTCTACTGATCTGAACCTGTGCACACTGAGTATAACTGTGTTGAACTGGACCTGTCCACAATGAATGTAACTGTGCTGAACTGGACTTGTGCACACTGAAGGTAACTGTGCTCAACTGGACCTGTGCACACTGAATGTAACTGTGCTGAACTGGACCTGTCCACACTGAAAGTAAATGTGCTGAACTGGACCTGTCCACACTGAATGTAACTGTGCTTAACTGGATCTGTCCACACTGAATGTAAATGTGCTGGACTGGCCCTGTGAACACTGAATGTAAATGTGCTGAACTGGCCCTGTGCACACAGAATGTAAATGTGCTGAACTGGGCCTGCCCACACTGAGTTTAACCGTACTGCACTGGACGTGTCCACATTGAATGGAATTATGCTGAACTGGACCTGTCCACACTGAATATAACTGTGATGAGCTGGACCTGTCCACACTGAATGTAACTGTGTTGAACTGGATATATCCGCACTGAATGTAACCGTTCTGATTTGGACTTGTCTACACATAATATAGCTGTGCTGAACTGGAGCTGTCCACAGAGAATGTAGCTGTGCTGAGCTGGACCAGTCCACAATGAATGTAACTGCTGAACTGGACCTGTTCAGATTGAGTGGAGTGGTGCTGAGCTGGAACTGTACACACTGAATGTAACTGTGCTGAACTGTTCCTGAGCACACTGATTGTAACTGTGATGAACTTAACCTATCCACACTGAATGTAACCGTGCTGAACTGGTCCTTTCCTCACTGAATGTAACTCTGATGAACTGGTTCTGTCCACACTGAATGAAAATTTGCAGTACTGGACGTGTCCAGACTGCATGCAAACGTGCTGAGCAGGACCTGTGCACACTGAATGTAACTGTAGTGAATTGGATATCTCCACACTAAATGTAACTGTGTTGAACTGGACCAGTGCTCATGGAATGTAACTGTGCTGATCTGGACATGTTCGCACTGAATTTAACTGTGCTGAACAGGATCTGTCTACAGTGAAATAATTGTGCTGAACGGGACCTGTCCACACTGTATGTAAATTTGCTGAACTGGATCTGTCCACACTGAATATAACAGTGCTGAACTGGATCTGTCCGCAATTAATGTAATTGTGCTGAACTAGACGTCTCCGCACTGATTGTTACCAGGCTGAACTGGACCAGTCCATACTAAATATAACTTAACTGAACTGGACATGTTCGCACTGAATGTAACATGTGCAGAACTGGATCTGTCCACAATGAAATAATTGTGCTGAACTGGGTCTGTCCACACAGTATGTAACAGTGCTGAACTGGATCAATCTGCAATTATTGTAATAAAGCTGAACAGGATCAGTCTGCAATTATTGTAACTATGCTGAACTAGAAATGTCTGCACTGAATGTAACTGAGCTGAACTGGACCTGTCCACACTGAATGTAACCATTCTGAACTGGACCTGTGTACAATGAATGTAACTGTGTTGAATGGAACTGTCCACTGAGAATGTAACTGTGTTGAAGTGAATCTGTCCACACTGAAATAAATTATGCCGAACTGGACCTGCCCACACTGAATGTAAACTGTTGAACTGAATCTGCCCACACTGAAAGTAATTGTGCTGGATGGACCTGTCCAAACTGAAAGGAACGGTGCTGAACTGGACCTGTCCATACTGAATTTAGCTGCGCTGTTCTGGACTTATCCACACTGATTGTAACAGTGATGAACTGGTCCTGTCCACACTGAATCTAACGGTGTTGATCTGGACCTGTCAACTCTAAATATAACTGTGATGAACTGCTCCTGTCTTCACTGAATGTAATTGTGCTAAATTGGACCGGTCCACACTGAATGTAACTGTACTGACCCGGACCTGTCCACACTGAATTTAACTGTGCTGAATTGGACCTGTCCGCACTGAATTTAGCTGTGCTGAACGGCACCTGTCCACACTGAATGTAACTGCTAAACTGGACCTGTCCACACTGAATATAATTTTACTGAAATCTATCGTTGCACACTGAATGTAACTGTGATGATTTGGAACTGTCCACACTGAATGGCATTTAGCTGAACTACAACTGTACATACTGAATGTATCTGTGTTGAACTGGACCTGTCCACACTGAATGTTGCCGTGCTGAACTGGACCTGTCCACAATTAATGTAACTCTGCTGAACTGGACTTGTCCACATTGAGTGTAACCCTACGGAACTGGTCCTTTCCTCACTGAATGTAACTGTGCTGAACAGGTTCTGTCCACACTGAATGAAACTTTGCTGAATTGGACGTGTCCACACTGAATGTAACTGTGCTGAACATGACCTGTGAACAAATAATGTAACTCTACTGATCTGAACCTGTGCACACTGAGTATAACTGTGTTGAACTGGACCTGTCCACAATGAATGTAACTGTGCTGAACTGGACTTGTGCACACTGAAGGTAACTGTGCTCAACTGGACCTGTGCACACTGAATGTAACTGTGCTGAACTGGACCTGTCCACACTGAAAGTAAATGTGCTGAACTGGCCCTGTCCACACTGAATGTAACTGTGCTTAACTGGATCTGTCCACACTGAATGTAAATGTGCTGGACTGGCCCTGTGAACACTGAATGTAAATGTGCTGAACTGGCCCTGTGCACACAGAATGTAAATGTGCTGAACTGGGCCTGCCCACACTGAGTTTAACCGTACTGCACTGGACGTGTCCACATTGAATGGAATTATGCTGAACTGGACCTGTCCACACTGAATATAACTGTGATGAGCTGGACCTGTCCACACTGAATGTAACTGTGTTGAACTGGATATATCCGCACTGAATGTAACCGTTCTGATTTGGACTTGTCTACACATAATATAGCTGTGCTGAACTGGAGCTGTCCACAGAGAATGTAGCTGTGCTGAGCTGGACCAGTCCACAACGAATGTAACTGCTGAACTGGACCTGTTCAGATTGAGTGGAGTGGTGCTGAGCTGGAACTGTACACACTGAATGTAACTGTGCTGAACTGTTCCTGAGCACACTGATTGTAACTGTGATGAACTTAACCTATCCACACTGAATGTAATCGTGCTGAACTGGTCCTTTCCTCACTGAATGTAACTCTGATGAACTGGTTCTGTCCACACTGAATGAAAATTTGCAGTACTGGACGTGTCCAGACTGCATGCAAACGTGCTGAGCAGGACCTGTGCACACTGAATGTAACTGTAGTGAATTGGATATCTCCACACTAAATGTAACTGTGTTGAACTGGACCAGTGCTCATGGAATATAACTGTGCTGATCTGGACATGTTCACACTGAATTTAACTGTGCTGAACAGGATCTGTCTACAGTGAAATAATTGTGCTGAACGGGACCTGTCCACACTGTATGTAAATTTGCTGAACTGGATCTGTCCACACTGAATATAACAGTGCTGAACTGCATCTGTCCGCAATTAATGTAATTGTGCTGAACTAGACGTCTCCGCACTGATTGTTACCGGGCTGAACTGGACCAGTCCATACTAAATATAACTTAACTGAACTGGACATGTTCGCACTGAATGTAACTGTGCAGAACTGGATCTGTCCACAATGAAATAATTGTGCTGAACTGGGTCTGTCCACACTGTATGTAACAGTGCTGAACTGGATCAATCTGCAATTATTGTAACAAAGCTGAACAGGATCAGTCTGCAATTATTGTAACTATGCTGAACTAGAAATGTCCGCACTGAATGTAACTGAGCTGAACTGGACCTGTCCACACTGAATGTAACCGTTCTGAACTGGACCTGTGTACAATGAATGTAACTGTGTTGAATGGAACTGTCCACAGATAATGTAACTGTGTTGAAGTGAATCTGTCCACACTGAAATAAATTATGCCGAACTGGACCTGCCCACACTGAATGTAAACTGTTGAACTGAATCTGCCCACACTGAAAGTAATTGTGCTGGATGGACCTGTCCAAACTGAAAGGAACGGTGCTGAACTGGACCTATCCATACTGAATTTATCTGCGCTGTTCTGGACTTATCCACACTGATTGTAACAGTGATGAACTGGTCCTGTCCACACTGAATCTAACGGTGTTGATCTGGACCTGCCAACTCTAAATATAACTGTGATGAACTGCTCCTGTCTTCACTGAATGTAATTGTGCTAAATTGGACCGGTCCACACTGAATGTAAATGTACTGACCCGGACCTGTCCACACTGAATTTAACTGTGCTGAATTGGACCTGTCCGCACTGAATTTAGCTGTGCTGAACGGCACCTGTCCACACTGAATGTAACTGCTAAACTGGACCTGTCCACACTGAATATAATTTTACTGAAATCTATCGTTGCACACTGAATGTAACTGTGATGATTTGGAACTGTCCACACTGAATGGCATTTAGCTGAACTACAACTGTACATACTGAATGTATCTGTGTTGAACTGGACCTGTCCACACTGAATGTTGCCGTGCTGAACTGGACCTGTCCACAATTAATGTAACTCTGCTGAACTGGACTTGTCCACATTGAGTGTAACCCTACGGAACTGGTCCTTTCCTCACTGAATGTAACTGTGCTGAACAGGTTCTGTCAACACTGAATGAAACTTTGCTGAATTGGACGTGTCCACACTGAATGTAACAGTGCTGAACATGACCTGTGAACAAATAATGTAACTCTACTGATCTGAACCTGTGCACACTGAGTATAACTGTGTTGAACTGGACCTGTCCACAATGAATGTAACTGTGCTGAACTGGACCTGTGCACACTGAAGGTAACTGTGCTCAACTGGACCTGTGCACACTGAATGTAACTGTGCTGAACTGGACCTGTCCACACTGAATGTAACCGTGCTGAACTGCAACTGTCCACACTGTAAGTAACTGTGCTAAAATGGATCTGTGCACGTTGAATGTTACTGTGCTGAACTGGACCTGTTTGCACGGAATATAATTGAGCTGAAAGTAACCTGTCCACACTGAATGTAACTGTGTTGAACTGAATCTGTCCACACGGAAAGTAATTGTGCTGAACTGGACCCGTCCACACTGCATCTAATTTTGCGGAACTGAACATGTCCACACGGATTTTAGCCGTGCTGAACTGGACCTCTGCAAACTGAATGTAACTGTGCTGCACTGTACCAGTCTACACCTGAAGGTAACGGTTGAACTGAATCTGTGAACAATTAACTGTGCTGAACTGGACCTGTCCAGACTGCAACAAATTTTGCTTTCCTGGACCTGTCCTAACTGAATATAACTACTGAAATGAACGTGTTCACTCTGAGTTTAACTGTGCTCTTCATGACCTGTGCACACTGAATGTAACTGTGATGAACTGGTCTTCTCCACACTGAATGTAACTGTGCTGAACAGGAACTGTCAACATTTACTGTAAATGTGATTATCTGATCCTGTCTTCACTGAATGTATCTGTGCTGAACGGGATATGTGCACACTTAATATAACCCTGCAGAACTGAACTTTTCCACATAGAATGTATCTGTGCTGAACTGGACCTGTCCACATTGAAAGTAACTGTGCTGAACCGAACCTCTCCACACTGAATGTAGCCTTGCTGAACAGGACCTCTCCACTCTGAATGTAACTGTGCTGAACTGGACCTGCCGATACTGAAAGTAACTGCTGAACTTGACCTGTCAACACTGAATGTAACTGGAGTGAACTGAAACTGTCCATACTGAATGTAACTGTGCTGAAATGGACCTGTGCACACTGAATGTAACTGTGCTAATCTGGAACTGTCCACACTGAATGTAACTGTGCTGCACTGGACCTGTCCACACTGAATGTAACTGTGTTGAACTGAATCTATCCACAGTGTAAATAATTGTGCTGAACTGGACCGGTCTACACTGAATGTAACTGTGCTGAACTGAACATGTGCACACTTAATATAACCCTGCTGAACTGGACTTGCTCACATATGATATATCTGTGCTGAACTAGACCTGTCCACACTGAATGTAACTGTGCTGAACAGGACCTGTCCACACTGAATGCAACTGCTGAACTGGACCAGTGAACACTAATTGTATCCGTGCTGACCTGGGCCTTTGCAAACTGAATGTAACTGTGTTGAACTGGACCTGTCCACACTGAATTTAACTGTGCTGAACTGGTCCTGAGTACACTGATTGTAAATTTGCTGAACTGGACATTTGCACACTGAATGTAACTGTACTGAACTGGACCTGTCCACACTGAATGTAAATGTGCTGAAATGGACCTGTCCACATTGAATGTAACCTTGCTGCACTTTACCTGTCCACACTGTATGTAACTATGCTGAACTGAATCTGTCATCACTGAAAATAGTTGTGCTGGACTGGACCTGTGCGCACTGTATGTAACTCTTTTGAACTGAATCTGTCCACATTGAAAGTAATTGTGCTGAACTGGACCTGCCCACACTGAATGTAACTATGTTGAGCAGAATCTGTCCACACTGAAAGTAATTGTGCTTTACTGGACCTGTCCACATTGAAAGTAATTTTGCTGAACTGGACCTGTCCAAACTGAATGTAACTGTGCTGAATCTGACCTGTCCACACTGAATGTAATTATGCTGAACATGGACCTGTCCAAAATGAATGTAACTGTGATGAATTGGTCCTGTCCACACCGAATGTAACTGTGCTGAACTGGACGTGTCAACACTAAATGTAACTGTGCTGAACTGGTCCTGTCATCACTAACTGTAACTGTGCTGAACTGGACCTGTCCACGCTGAATGTAAATGTGCTGGAGCAGACCTGTTCATACTGAATGTAGCCGTGCTGAACTGGACCTTTGCACACTGAATGTAACTGTGCTGAACTGGACCTGTCCACACTGTATGGAATTGTGCTGAACTGAAATTGTTAACATTGAATGTAACTATTTTGAACTGGATCTGTCCACATCAGAAAGTAACTGTGCTGAACTGGACCTTTCCACACTGAATGTAACTGAGCTGAAATGGACCTCTCCACGTTGAATATAACCTTGCTGAACTGGACCTGTCCACACTGAATGTAAATGCAGAACTGAACATGTCCACACTGATTTTAACCGTGCTGAACTGGACCTGTGCAAACTTGTGTAACTGTGCTGCACTGTACCTGTCTACACTGAACGTAATGGTTGAACTGAATCTCTGAACAATTAACCGTTTTGAACTGGACCTGTCCGGACTGCAACTAGTTTTGCTGTATGGGACCTGTCCAAACTGAATGTAACTGTACTGATATGAACCTGTTCTATCTGAGTTTAACTGTGCTGTTCATGACCTGTACACACTGAATGTAACTGTGATGAACTGGTCCTCTCCACACTGTATGTAACTGTGCTGAACAGGACCTGTCAAATCTGAATTTAAATGTGATTAACTGATCCTCTCATCACTGAATGTAACTGTGCTGAACTGGACATGTGCACCCTTAATTTAACCCTGCTGAACTAGACTTTTCCACATAGAATGTATCTTTGCTGAACTGGACCTGTCCACATTGAAAGTAACTGTGCTGAACCGGACCTGCCCACACTGACTGTAGCCTTGCTGAACAGGACCTCTCCACTCTGAATGTAACTGTGCTGAACTGGACCTGTCCACACTGAAAGTAACTGCTGAACTGGACCTGTCCACACTGACTGTATCTGCTGAACTGGACCTGCGCCCACTAATTGTAACCATGCTGAACGGGACCTGTGCACACTGAATAGAACTGTATTGAACTGGACCTGTCCTCTCTGAATTGAATTGTGCTGATCTGGAACTGTGCACACTGAATGTAACTGTGGTGAACTGGACCTGTCCACACTGAATGGCACTGTGCTGAACTTGACTCTCCACACTGAATGTAACTGCACTGAACGGGTCCTGAACACACTAATTGTAACAGTGCCGAACTGGACCTGTCCACACTGAATGTAAATGCGGAACTGAACCTGTCCACGGTGAATGTAACTTTGCTGAACTGCACCTGCCCACACTGAATGTAACTGTGCTGCACTGTACACTGTACCTGTTCAAACTGAATGTAACTATGTTGAATTGATTCTTTCCACACTTAAAGTAATTGTGCTGAACTGGGCCTGTCCATATTAAATGCGTTGGGAGCGGTGAGAGCGGAGTTAAAGTGAGTATTTAAACTCACTTTCGCTGACTGTTATTCACAGGCCAGTGTCGGGAGCAGTGAGAGCGGAGTTTCAGTGAGTATTTAAACTCACTTCCGTGGGCTTTTTTTCACAGGCCAGTGTTGGAAGCAGTCAGAGCGGAGTTTCATTGAGTTTTTAAACTCACTTTCGCGGGTTTTTTTCACAGGCCAGTGGTGGGAGCATGAGAGCGGAGTTTCAGTGAATATTGAAACTCACTTTCGCGGGCTTTTTTTCACATTCAAGTGTCGGGAGCGGTGAGAGCAGAGTTTCATTGAGTATTTAAACACACCTTCGGGGGCTTTTTCACAGAGGCCAGTGCCGGGAGCGGTGAGAGTTGAGTGTCCGTGAGTATTTATACTCACTTTCGTGGGATTTTTTGCACAGGCCAGTGTCGGGAGTGGTGAGAGCGGAGTTTCAGTCTGCATTTAAACTCACTTTCGTGGGCTTTTTCCAGAGGCTTATCAATCTCACAGATCAGGCTGCATTCTAGAGCCATGTTATGATTCAAAATGTGATGTGGGCAGGAGGAAGCAGCTGATTGGGTGAGTAAGGCCAGGTGAGTATTTATAATACTCTAGAGTTTGACAGTTAATGTTCATAGTTTTTAATGTTTAGAAGGTCTTAAATTTGTGGTTATACTTTATAAGATCTCTGTTGTGTACTGGGGAGTGCTAGGAAACAAGGGCCCTTGAGTATATCATTTAACTGTAGTATAATTGGTGGTATTGAATTAATTTAAATTAATTAGAGGGTAAGTCATGGCAGCAAAGCTCGGCTGGCCCCTTGGCATGCTCCTCCTGCCCTATGTGGGAAATCAGTGACACTTCCTGTGTCCCTGATGTCAATTTGCATGGGAAGCGTATCCAGCTGCAGCTATTGGCAGACCACATTACGGCACTGGAGCTGTGAATGGATACATACTGGAGCATTTGCGATGCTGAGGACGTCCAGGAAATCCCGTTTAATGTGTTGGTCACACCGCATGTAAAGGCTGCACAGGCAGGAAGGGAATGGGTGACTGCCACGCAGAGTAGTAGTTGCAGGCAGGAAGTATAGAGGTCCCCTGTGGATATCCCCCTCTCAAACAGATACCACTTTGGATAATGTTGGGGAGGATGGCTTATCGGTGGAAGGCAGCAGCAACCAACTTCCTGGCAACATGGGTGGTTCTGCTGCACGGGGTGGGAGGAAAAAGAGCTGGAGAGCTATAGCGATAGGGAATTCTATTGTAAGGGGAATAGATAGGCATTTCTGCGGCCGCAAACGAGACTCCAGGATGGTAGGTTGCCGCCCTGGTGCAAGGGTCAAGGATGTATTGGAGCAGCTGCAGGCATTATGGAGGGGGAGGGTGAACAGCCAGTTGTCGTGGTGCATCTATGTACCAAGGATATAGGTAAAAAACGGGATGAGGTCCTAAAAGCTGAATATAGGGAGTAGGATGAAAATTAAAAAATAGGAGCTCAAATGTAGTAACCTCAGGATTGCTACCAGTGATGCGTGCTAGTCAGAGTAGAAATAGAAGGATATTTCAGATGAATACATGGCTAGAAGAATGGTGCAAGGGGGAGGGATTCAAATTCCTGGGACATTGGAACTGGTTCTGGAGGAGGTGGGACCCACACAACATGAACGGTTTGCACCTGGGCAGGACCGGGACCGATGTCCTCGGGGGAGTGTTTGCTAGTGCTGTTGGGTAGGGGTTAAACTAAAATGGCAGGGGTTTGGGAACCTGTGGAGGGAGACATAGAAAAAAGAAACAAGGATAGAAGTAAAAGAGAGAAAGAGAAGCAAAAATGGAAGTCAGAGAAATCAAGGGTGTAATTCAAACATGGCCACAGTAAACTAAAATTCTAAATGGTCTAAGAGTTTTAAAAAAACAAGCCTGAAGGCTTTTTGTCTTAATGCCAGAAGCATTCCTAAAAAGGTGGATGAATTAGCTGCATAAATAGATGTAAACAGAGATGAAATAATTGGAATTATGGAGACATGGCTCCAGGATGACCAAGTTGGGATTTCAACATCCAGGGGTATTCAATATTCAGGAAGGACAGGCAAAAGGAAAATGCGGTGGGGTGGCATTGCTGGGTAAAGAGGAGATTAACACAATAGTAAGGAAGGATATTAGCTCTGCTGATGTGGAATCTGTATGGGTAGAGCTGTGAAATAACAAGGGGCAGACAACGTTAGTGGGAGTTGTATACAGACCCCCAAACAGTAATGTTGAATTTCGGGAAGGCTTTAAACGGGAAGTTAGAGATGAGTGCAATAAGGGCACAGTAGTTATCATGGGTGACTTTAATCTACATATAGATTGGTCTAACTAAATTGGTAGCACTACTGTGGAAGAGGAATTCCTAGAGTGTATACGGGATGGTTTCCTGGAGCTGTATGTAGAGGAACCAACTAGAGTTCAGGCCATTTTAGACTGGGTATTAAGTAATGAGAAAGGATTAATTAGCAATCTTGTTATGCGAGGCCCCTTGTGGATGAGCGATCATAATATGATAGAATTCTTCATTAAGATGGAGAGTGAAGTAGTTGATTCAGAGAATTGGTTACTGAATTTAAATAAAGGAAGCTACGATGATATGTGGCACGATTTGTCTAGGATGGATTGGGGAACGTTACTTAAAGGGTTGATGGTGAATAGGCAATGGCAAACATTTAAAGGTCGCATGGATGAACTGCAGATTTTGTTCATCCCTGTTCGGCATAAAAATAAAACAAAAAAGGTGACTCAACCCTGGCTAACAAGGGAAATAAGGAAAAGCATAAGATCCAAGGAGAGGGCATGTAAATTGGCCAGAAAAAGCTGCAAACCTGATGATTGGAAGCAGTTTACAATTCAGCAAAGGAGGACAAAGGGATTACTTATGAGGGGGAAAATAGAGTATGAGAGAAAGTTTTCAGGGAACATAAAAACTGACTGTAAAACGTCTATAGATATGTGAAGAGAAAAATATTGGTAAAGACAAGCGTAATTCATTTGCAGTCAGAATCAGTGGAATTAATAATGGGTAACAAAGACATGGCTGACCAAATAAATGTTCAGTCTTCACAAAGGAGGAGAGAAATAAACTTCCAGAGTTGTCGGGGAACATAGGGTCCAATGAGAGGGAGGAACTGAATGAAATCAGTATTTGTAGGGAAATGGTGTTAGGGATATTGACGGGATTGAATGCTGAAAACCCCCCAGGGCCTGATAACCTACATCCTAGGGTACTTCAGAAAGCGGCCCTAGAAATAGTAAATGCATTGCTGGTCATGTTCCAAAATTCTATAGACTCTGGAACAGTTCCCATGGATTGGAGGGTAACTAATGTAACCACACAATTTAAAAAGGTGGTGCATAAAAAAGGGGGAATTATAGACCGGTAAGCCTGACATCGGTAGTGGGGAAAATGCTGGATTCCATTATAAAAGATGTAATAGCAGAGCACTTGGAAAACAGTGACAGGATCGGACAAAGTCAACATGGATTTACAAAAGGTAAATCATGCTTGTCTAATCTACTGGAATTATTTGAGGATGTAACTGGTAGAATACATAAGGGATAACTAGTGGATGTGGTGTATTTGGACTTTCAGAAGGCATTCGATAAGTTCCCGCATAGGAAACTAGCGTGCAAAGTTCAAGCACATGGAATTGGGGGTAAGGTACTGACTTGGATAGAAAACTGGTTGTCAGACAGGAAGCATAGAGTTGGAATAAACGGTTCTTTTTCCGAGTGGAAAGCAGTAACCAGTGGGGCACCACGGGGATCGGTGCTACGAATCCAGTTATTCACAATATACATTAATGATCAAGACGAGGGAACTAGATGTACTATCTCCAAGTTTGCAGACAACACAAAGCTGGGTGGACGTGTGTGCTTTGAGGAGGAGGCAGAGAAACTCCAGTGCGATTTGCACTGGTTGGGCGATTGGGCAGATGCAGTATAATGTGGATAAATGCGAAGTTATCCACTTTGGTGGCAAAAACAGGAAGGCAGATTATTAGCTGAACGGCAATAGAAGGTAAAAGGGGAGGTGCAACAAGACGTGGGTATTCTTGTGCATCAGTCACTGAAGGTAAGCTTGCAGGTGCAGCATGCGGTTAAGAAGACCCTCATGCTGGCCCTCATAGCGAGAGGATTCGAGTACAGGGGCAAGGATGTCTTGCTGCTGTGGTACAGGGCCTTGGTGAGACCACACCTTGAGTATTGTGTGCCAATTTGGCCGCCTTATCTGAGGAAGGATGTTCTTGCCATGGAGGAAGTGCAGCGAATATTCACCATACTGATACCTGGCAGGGCAGGAATGAATTATGAAAAGACATTGGGTCGATTAGGCTTATATTCGCTAGAGTTTAGAAGAATGAGGGGATCTCATTGAAACTTATAATTTCTAATTGGACTAGACAGACTAGATGCAGGAAGGCTGTTCCCGATCAATCAAATCAATCAATTCACTTTTATTGTCATTGTTAGTGCACAAGTGCAGTACAACAAAATGTAGACTTGCGGCTCCTGAGAGTGTACATTTAGATTAAGACATTTAAACATTCAACATACATTTGGCTTGTAATAGATTAACATAAACATAACCATAATAAAGTGCATTGGCAGATGTGCAGGCTTTAGAGTTTATTTGTGGAGTTCAGTAGGATGACAGCCCTGGGAAAGAAGCTGTTCCTAAATCTGGTCGTACGGGTGTGAATGCATCTGTAGCGTCTCCCAGATGGCAGGAGGGTGAACAGACTGTGGCTGGGGTGGGTAGGGTCTTTGATGATGGACCGTGACCTCCATAAACAGCGTTTCTGATATATGTGCTCTATGGTCGGTAGCCGGATGTCGGTAATACGTTGGGCAGTTTTGACTACCCGCTGCAGGGCGTTCCGGTCATAGTAGCTACAGCTGCCATACCATACTGTGATACAGTTCGTCAGGATGCTCTCTATTATGCAGCGGTAAAAGGTAGAGAGGATCAGGGGTGACAGGTTACATCGCTTCAGCCTCCTTATGAAATATAGGCGCTGCTGGGCCTTCTTCACCAGAAGAGGAGGTATTGAGGGACCAGGAGAGGTATTCCATGATGTGGACTCCGAGCTACTTAAAGCTGTCCACCCTTTTCACCACAGCCCCATTGATGTGGATGGGGGTGATACTTCCTCCTTTAGACTTCCTGAAGTCCACAATCATTTCTTTGGTTTTCTTGATGTTAACGGCAGGTTGTTATCGGCATACCACTTCACGAGATGCTGGACCTCCTCCCTATAGGCTGACTCATCGTTGTTGGTGATCTGGCCTACTACCGTGGTATCATCCGCAAACTTGATGATGGTGTTGGAACCATGAACAGCCACACAGTCGTGGGTGAAGAGGGAGTAGAGGAGGGAGCTCAGCACACATCCTTGTGGGGCACCCGTATTCAGGGTCAGGGGGGTAGGTGTGGTTACCTAATTTGACAGACTGGGGTCTGTTTGTTAGGAAGTCCAGGGTCCAGTTGCAGAGGGAAGTGTTCTGGCCAAGAGTTTGGAGTTTGGTGGCCAGCTTGTTGGGGACGATAGTGTTGAATGTTAAGCTGCAGTCTATGAACAGCGTTCTGATGTAGGTCTCTTTACCATCTAAGTGATTCGGTGCCGAATGTAGAGCAGTTGTGATTGCATCCTCCATTGATCTGTTTGCACGATAGGGAAACTGGTGTTTGTCAAGAGAGGCGGGAACACTGGCTTTGATGTGAGCCAGGACCAGTCTCTCGAAACACTTCATTATGATGGGTGTGAGTGCGACAGGTCGATAGTCGTTCAGGCACTTCACAGCCGTTTGTTTTGGCACAGGAATAATGATAGCGGTCTTGAAGCATGTAGGGAATACTGCCTGGGCCAATGACAGATTGAAGGTTGCGGTGAAGGCATCAGCCAGCTGATCAGCACATTGCTTGAGTGCCCGTCCAGGGATGCTCTCCGGTCCAGCAGCCTTTCGTGTGTTCACTCCACGTAGAACACCCCTTACGTCGGAGGTCGGCAGAGTGAGCACCTGGTCTTCCGGGGGTGGCAAGGCTTTGGTAGCCGGCTCCCTGTTGTCCCTGTCAAAGCAAGCATAGAAGTTGTTAAGCTCCTCCGGAAGGGAGGCATCGCTAACCGGGGGGCTTGTGTTTTTGCCCTTGTAGTCAGTGATGGATTGGATGCCTTGCCACATGCGCCGGGGGTCCGAGTTGTTGTGGAAATAATCCTCTATCCGCAGTGTCTGTTTTCTTTTGGCAGTCCTGATACCCTTTTTTAGGTTGGTCCTAGCTGCAGTGTAAGCCGCCACGTCGCCAGATTTAAATGCTGCATCGCGTGCTTTCAACAGTGAGCGGATCTCTCCGTTCATCCAGGGTTTCTGGTTGGGGTATGTCCTGATATTTTTATGGGTCGTGACGACCTCGACGCAGCTGTTAATGTAGAATAGCACTGTGGATGCGTATTCCACGATGTCATTATGGGCAAACATGCCCCAATCAATGCGTTCGAAGCAATCCTGAAGCTCCGAGACTGCCCCCTCTGGCCATACTTTCACTGATCTCACTGATGTTCGCACTCTTTTGATGAGCAGTTTGTATGCCGGGGCTAGAAACAGGGAGAGGAGGTCAGAATTCCCAAGGTGGGGGCAGGGAATGGCCTTATAAGCGTCTACAATGCTCATGTAGACTTGATCCAGTGTGTTCTCCCCTCTTGTGGGGCAGGAAACATTCTGGTGGAATTTCGGTCGTACAGTTTTTAGGTTTGTGTGATTGAAGGCCCCTGCGATGATAAAAGCTCCATCTGGGTGCGCAGTTTGTTGTTCGCTGATGGCCCTTTAGAGGTCCTTCAGTGTTAGTTTGGCATTAGCGTGTGGCGGGGGAGTCCAGAATCAGGGGTCACAGCCTAAGCATAAGAGGTAAGCCATGTAGGATTGAGATGAGGAGGAATTTCATCACCCAGAGAGTGGTGAAGCTATGGAATTCTCTACCACAGAAGACGATTGGGGCCAAATCATTAAATATTCTCAAGAAGGAGTTAGAGATATTTCTTAAGGCTAAGCTGATCAAGGGATATGGGGAGAAAGCAGGGACAGGGTACTGAATTTGGTGATTGGCATGATCGCATTGAATGGCAGAGTAGGCTCAAGGGTCCGAATGGCCTACTCTTGCTCCTATCTTCTATGTATCTATGTTTCTATGTTACTGTGCTGAACTTGACCTGTCCAGACAGAAAGTAACAGTACTGAAATGAACCTCTTCGCACAGAATTTAAATGTGCTGTTCTGGAACTGTACACAATGAATGTAACTGTGATGAACTGGTCCTCTTCACACTGAATGTAACAGTGCTGAACTGGACCTGTCCACACTGAATGTAACTGTGCTGAAACGGACCTGTCCACACTGAATGTAGCCTTCCTGAACAGGGCCTTTCCACTCTGAATGTAACTCTTCTGAACTGGACCTGTACACACTGAATGTAACTGCTGAACTGCACCTCCGCACACTGATCGTAACCGTGCTGTACTGGACCTATGCACACTGAATGTAAACATACAGAACTGGACATTTGCTCACTGCATATAACTGTGTTGAACTGGACCTGTCCACACTGAATGGAATTGTGCTGATCTAGAACATTCTACACTGAATGTAAATGTGCAGAACTGGACGTGTTCACACTGAATGGAACTGTGCTGAACTGGACCTGTCCACACTGAATGTAACTGTGCTGAACTGGTCCTGAGCACACTGATGATAACCATGCTGAACTGGACCTTTCCTCACTGAAGGTAACTGTGCTCAACTGGTTCTGATCTCACTGAATGAATATTTGCGGAATTGGACTTGTCCACACTGAATGTAATTGTGCTGATCTGGGCCTGTCCACACTGAACGTAACCGTGCTGAACTGGGCGTGTCCACACTGAATATAACTGTGCTGAAAAGGACATGTGTACATTGAATGTAGCTGTGCTGAACTGGAAGTGACCACACTGAATGTAACTGTGCTGCACTGGACCTGTTCACACTGAATGTAAACATATAGAACTGGACATTTGCACACTGCATATAACTGTGCTGAACTGGACCTGTCCACACTGAATGGAATTGTGCTGATCTAGAACATTCTACATTGAATGTAAATGTGCAGAACTGGACCTGTTCACACTGAATGGAACTGTGCTGAACTGGACCTGTCCACACTGAATGTAACTGTGCTGAACTGGTCCTGAGCACACTGATGATAACCGTGCTGAACTGGACCTTTCCTCACTGAATGTAACTGTGCTCAACTGATTCTGATCTCACTGAATGAAAATTTGCGGAATTGGACTTGTCCACACTGATTGTAACTGTGCTGATCTGGACCTGTCCACACTGAACGTAACCGTGCTGAACTGGACCTGTGCACAATGAATACAGCTATCCTGATTTGGACCAGTGCACACTGAATGTAACTGGGCTGAACTGGACGTGTCCACACTGAATATAACTGTGCTGAACTGGACATGTGTACACTGAATGTAGCTGTGCTGAACTGGAAGTGACCACACTGAATGTAACTGTGCTGCACTGGACCTGTTCACACTGAATGTTACTCTGTCGAACAGAAACTGTCCACACTGCAACTAATTGTGCTGAACTGGTCATGTGCACACTGAAAGTAATTGTGCAGAACTGGAGCTGTCGAAACTGAATGTAACTCTGCTGAACTGGACCTTTCCACACTGAATGGAATTGTGCTGAACTGGACCTGATCTCAATGAATGTCACTGTGTTGAAATATACCTGTCCACATTGAATGTAACTGTGCTGACCTGGACCTGTCCACACTGAATTTAACTGTGGTGAACTGGAACAGTCTACACTGAATGTAACTGCTGAAGTGGGTCTGTCCACACTTAATTTAACTGTGCTGAACTACACCTGTTAACACTGCTTGTAACTGTGCTGAGCTGGACTTCTCCACACTGGATGTATCCGTGCTGAACCGGACCTGTCAAAACTTAGGCCTAGAAATTCACTAGCCTTAGCGCCGCTTTTGAGGCGCTAGAGGGACTAGCGCCAGAGTTATGGCCAGTTTAAAAATTCCCTGGGGCCCTAAATCGGCGTTGCACCGGTAGCGCTGCGCCGGCACCGATGACGTCATCGGTGTGCGCAGCGTCCCGGTTGCCGTGGTAACCCGCCCGAACTCCGAAATTGAGTTGCGGCCGCCTCGCCCGTGGCAGCCGCAAGCAACGTTCTGGCAGAGGTGCCTTACTCCAGTTTGCGCCGGCGCATTAAAGGCCCCGCGGCGGCCGGCCACTTTCCCGCCGGCCGCCTGCCCGCAGCTCCCTCCCTGGACTTCTCAACCCCCCCCCCGGAACAGATGCAAGCCCGGCACTTGTCCGAGGTGCCGGGCTCATTTTTAAGCTGATTTGCGCGGGCCGCGGCCGGGTGCAGGCAGCTCCTCCTTAATGGGAGGAGGAGGCCTGCACGTCCCCAGCCTGCCGCACCGCATCGGGTGCCGCAGCGCCGGAATTGCGGCGCGAAACGGCAGTTAGCGCCGATGTACCGCCGCAAAGACCCTTCAGTAGCGCCGGCAGCCGTTTGGGCGTGGCGCCACTGAATTTTTGGCGCGCGCAGGGGAATTAGCGCCGGCACTAACTTCCGGCGCTAAAGCCCTGGCTAAGCCAAAACCCAATTTCTAGGCCTAAATATAGGCGTTTTGAACTGGACATCTCCACACAGAATGTAGCCAAGCTGTAATTGACCTTTCCACACTGAATTTAACCGTGCTGAACTGGACCGAACCACATTGAATGTAACTGTGCTGAACTGGACCTGTCCTCACTGAATGTAACTGTGTTGAACTTGACCTTTCCACACTGAATGTAACTGTGTTGAACTGGACCTGTCCACACTGAATGTAAGTGTGCTGAGCTGGACCTGTGCACACTGAATGCAACTGCGTTGAACTGGACCTGCCTACTCTGAATGTACCTTTGCTGAAATGAACCTGTCCACACTGAATGTAACAGTGGTGAACTGGACCTGTCCACACTGAATGTAGCCGTGATAAACTTGACCATTCCACACTGAATGTAACTGTGCTGAACTGAACCTATTCACACTGAATGTAACTGTGCTGAACTGGACCTGCCCTCATTGAAAGTAAGTGTGCTGTACTGCACCTGTAAACACTGAATGTAACTGTGCTGAACTGGACCTGTGCACACAGACTGTAACTGTGCTGAACTAAACCTGCCCACACTGAATGTAACGGTGCTGAACTGGATTTGTCCACACTAAATGTAATTGTGCTGAACTGGATCTGTCCGCACTGAATATAATCATGCTGAACTGGACCTGTCCACATTGATTGTAACTGTGCTGAACTGGAACTTTCCACACTGAATGTAGCCGTGCTGAATGTATCCTGTCCACAATTAATACACGGACATTTGGTTAAAGTGGCTGTACACGTTCAGAGGATTTTGGATACAGCTGCACGTGACCCCTGCTGACCCGGACTGGAGCTGGATACTGCGCAGCAGCGAGATATTGGCCGCGTTTTTCGGCTTCAGGACCAGAGTTTCGCTGGTCAGTTATAGATTCTGCTGAGACCTGTTCGCTCAGCATTTATGGGATTTGACCATGAATTCCTCCTGCATAATGCTCACTTTAAACTTGGCAACAATATTTTTTTTAGCGCTTTATTATATTTCATGAAGAAATCTAACCGGGTTCCTAATGTGATCTCTGAGTATTTCACTTCAGTGGCTGGTCAGAGTTATTTAAATACATTCCATTCCATCAAAACATAAACACCATCCTGTCAGCGGCTGCACTAATCTGTTTGTTTCAATTAGTGTAATTAATATGAAAGATAATGTCATCTGATTATGTCCCTGAAGCCTGACATCAGGTATAAATGTGACAATCTGTGATTGTAGAGCAGAGCGCGCTCAGGCCTTCTGAGAGAAATGCACGGGATACCAAAAGGTCTGGTGTTTGCCCTTTACTATCCCGTCATTGCAGCTATCGGGGTCCCAGGTAAAGTATTGGAGTTAGTTGCTAGTTATGGGAATCATTGCTTAACTGTATCACTGCCCCTATTTACCGGGACGGCTTCTCCCCTTTAATTGTATCATTTCCGATGTTTTACGATATATTTTATCCCCTTTAATGGAATAATTTCTCCTCTTTGACGGTATAATTCCTCCCCCTTTACCGCGATAATTTCTCCCCTTTCACGGAATCACTATTTATTTTGAGTACCTGGTTCTCCATTATTTGTTTTAAGTTTTTTCCACAGAGCTGCCTTTTCAGCGGCACCTGTGCATTTGCTCCGAGTGGCGTTTTATTGATATTTAACAGTAGATGCCGCTGCACTGTGAATGGTATTATCACAGTATTATAACTGTGCACATATTTGTTATTGTGTTATTGGTATTTCAGTGTGAGTGGTGTTATCACACTATTATAACTGTGTACATATATTTATTATTGTGTTACTGCTATTTCACTGAGTTGTATTAACATTATTATAACGATGTACAGATATTTCTTATTGTGTTATTGGTATTTCTCTGTGAGTGGTATTATCATAGAAACATAGAAGATAGGAGCAGGAGTATGTTTTGCGGCCCCTCGAGCCCGCTCCGCCATTTAATGAATCATGGCTGATCATCCAAATTCAGTACTCTGTCCCTGCTTTCTCCCCATATCCCTTGATCACTTTCGTCTCAAGAAATATATCCAACACCTTCTTGAATATATTTAATGAATTGGCCTCAACTGCCCTGTGTGGCAGAGAATTCCATATGTTCACCACTCTCTGGGTGAAGAAATTCCTCCTCATCTCAGTCCTAAATGGCTTACCCCTTATCCTTCGTCTGTGACCCCTGGTTATGGACTCCCCTGCCATCGGGAAGATCCTTCCTGCAACTAGTCTGTCTAGTCCTGTTAATATTTTATAAGTTTCAATGAGATCCCCTCTCATTCTTCTAAACACTAGCGAATATAAGCCTAATCGACCCAATCTCTCCTCATATGTCATCCCTGCCATCCCAGGTATCAGTATGGTGAATCTTCGCTGCACTCTCTCCATGGCAAGAACATCCTTCCTTAGATAAGGTGACCAAAACGGCACACAATACTCAAGGCGTGGCCTCACCAAGGCCTTGCACAACTGCAGCAAGACTTCCTTGCTCCTGTACTCACATCCTTTCGCTATTAAGGCCAACTTACAATTTGCCTTCTTAACCGACTGCTGCAGCTTACCTTTAGCGACTGGTGCACAAGTACACCCAGGTCTCGTTGCACTTCCCCTTTTCCCAATCTGTTGCCGTTCAGATAATAATCTGTCATCCTGTTTTTGCCACCGAAGTAGACAACCTCGCATTTACCCACATTATACTGCATTTGCCATGCATCTGCCCAATCACCCAATCTGACCAAATCGTACGAGAGTTTCTCTGCATCCTCCTCACAGCACATCCGCCCACCCAGCTTTGAGTCGTCTGCAAACTTTGAGATGTTACATCTAGTTCCCTTGTCTAGATCATTCATATATATATTGTGAACAGCTGGGGTCCCTGGACCGATCCATGCGGAACCCCACTAGTCACTGCCTGCCACTCGGAAAAATGCTAGTTTATTCCATCTCTTTGCTTCCTGTCTGCCAAACAGTTCTCTATCCAAGACAGTACCTTACCCCCAATCCCATGTGCTTTAACTTTACACGCTATTCACAATATTATAACTGTGTCCATATATTTCCTATTGTGTTACTGGTATTTCATTGTGAGTGGTATTATCACACTATTACAATTAATTCCATATATTTCCTATTGTGTTTTTGGTATTTCACTGTGAGTCGTATTATCACACTGTTTATCCTGTGTGCATATATTTCCTATTGTTTTATTGGTATGTCATTGTGAGTGGTATTATCACACTTTTATAACTGTGTACATATATTTCCTATTGTGTTATTGGTATTTCATTGTTATTCGTATTAACAAACTGTTATACCTGTGTGCATATATTTCCAAATGCGTTATTGGTATTTTACTGTGAGTGGTGTTATCACACTATTATAGCTGTGTATATATATTTCCTATTTTGTTCTTGGTATTTCACTGTGAGTGGTATTATCACACTATTATAACTGTGTACATATACTTACTATTCGATTAGGCACTTTACAGCCTTCCAGACTAAACACTGAGTTCGAAAATTTCAGATCATAACCACTACTCCCATTTATTCAGGCAGCATGTGTTGGTCATGACTCTGTTGTTGCCATTTACATCTCTGCTCGATCCATCTTGGTATTCTTTATTTGTTCCATTACCACCCCCTTTTGCCTTGCCCATCATCCCTTTTGTCAATTAATCAGTCATTCCCTCCGCCCATTCACAGACCTTCCCTTTGGGTATTACCTCGCCTCCCCCTTTCCCAGCACCTATACTTGCTAAAAAAAACAGTTAAATCTCTAACGTTATCCAGTGCTAATGAAATGTCCATCGACCTGAAAAGTTATATCTGTTTCTCTCTCCACTGATGCTGCCTGACCTGCTGTGTATTTACAGAATTTTCTCATTTTATTTCAGATTTTAAGCATTCGCCATATTACGTTTTTGCGCATATAGTTCCTATTGTGTTATGGGTATTTCACTGTGATTGATATTATCACACTATTATAACTGTATACCTATATTTCCTATTGTGTTATTGGTATTTCACTGTGAGTGTTTTTATCTCACTATTATAACTGTGTGCATATATTTCCTATTGTGTTATTGGTATTTCACTGTGAGTGTTATTATCTCACTATTATAACTGTGTACATATATTACATATAGGTCCAGTAATTCGGCTCGGGTGATTGCCGCGCGTGCAAGGCCCCAAGGTGGACTTACCCGGCGCGCCGACATCTGAAATCTGGCCCGCAATGACATTCCTGTGACTGGCCAGCTTGAGGTCCTGCCGCGCTGTGCGTGCGTGACCCAGCGGCGTACTTCGTGCGATGAGCTGGCTGGGATAACGTGGGCACTGGGCAACCAATGGGAGGTTGCAAAAGTTCATTCATAAGTTTGACAGTGAGAGCTGTCAAACTCATGAAAACTGCTGGCCCCAAAACACTACTTAAACCTGAAAGAAAATTTAAAAAAACATTGCAATACTTAAATGAACCATAAATTACTATGAAAAACTATTTTAAACAATAATTTTAAAATTTGAAAAAAAAAAATTATAAAAAATCGGGGCTAAAACTAAACTTACCTTACTGTAAATTCTTTAAAAATAACAAATCTGTGGAAAAAAAAAATCTAAATTGTATTAATAGACCACTTACCTGAAAAACTAAGTACTTACGTGTGGTTTTTCTGTGTGTAAATATCGGAGGCATTTACACACGCGCAACTCTGAAAAAAAACGTGAATTTCACTGCGCACGCGCTGCCTGTGCAGTCGCGCGCGCTGTGCCTCTGAACCCCTTCGTTCAGAGGACTGGAAATGCCGGCGTTCCCCGCATGCGCGGTGCTTCCTGAACGCCGGCATTTCCACCGGCCAGATGCGTGAGTACCCAGACCGTACTCACGCATTTGGACCCGAATTACTGGGCCATTGTGTTATTGGTATTTCACTCGGAATGGTATCACTATTATAACTGCGTACATATATTTTCTATTGAGTTACTGGTATTTCACTGTGAGTGGTATCGCACTGTTTTAACTGTTGTACATATATATCCTATTGTGTTATTGGTGCTCTACTGTGACTGCTATTATCATACCATTATATCGTGATACATATATTACAGATGGTTTTATTGGTATTGTACTGAGTAGTATTTTCACACTATTAGAACTGTGTACATATATTTCCTATGGTGTTACTGGTGCTGTACTGTGAGCCGTATTTTTAACAACAATAACCTTCATTTGCATAGCACCTTTAAATTAGTGAAATCTTCACAGGAGCGTTATAAAACAAAATTTCACACCGAGCCGCATAAGGAGATATTACCACAGCAATATCTTGGTTAAATACGTAGGTTTTAAGGAGTATCTTAAAGGTTGAAATGGAGCCAAAGCTCTCGCAACGATGTTGTGTTGGGGAGGTTACAGAGACAGGGAGGAGCGAAGCTATGGAGGGATTTGAAATCAAGGATGATAATTTTAAAATGGAGGCTTTAGTTATCCAGCAGCCAATGTAGGTCAGCGAGCACAGGGGTGATGGGCGAACGGGGCTTGTGCGAGGTAGGATACGGGAGGCTGAGTTTTCGATGAGCTCAAGTTTATGGAGGGTGGAAGGTGGGCGGCCAGCCAGGGGAGCAATGGAATGTTCACGTCAAAAGGAAAGAAGGGCATGGGTAAAGGTTTCAACAGACGATGAGCTGAGGAAGCGGCGGAGACGGGCGATGTTACAGAGGCGGAATTAGGTGGTCATGGTGATGGAGCCAATATGTGGTTAGAAGCTCATTTCAGGGTCAAATAGAATGTCAAATTTGCGAACTGTCTGGTTAAGCCTCAGAGAGTTGCCAGACATAGGGCAGAAGGTGCTGACTAGGGAATATAATTTGTGGCGGGGACCGAAGTTATTGAGTTGGAGCAAAGTTCTGCTTATCTGCTACAAGACGTCAGACAAGCAGCGTGACCAATCGGAGACAGTGCAGTCGAGAGAGGTCAAGGTGAGCTAGAGATGATTGTCATCAGCGTAGATGTGAAACCTAATGCTGTGTTTTTGGATGATTTTGCCGAGGGGTAGAATGTGATTGAGAAATAGGAGGGGGGCAAAGGTAGATCCATCAGGGATTCCAGAGATAACAGTGGGCAGCAGGAAGAGAAGGCAATGCAGGTGATTCTCTGGCTATGAGGCCCGTCCCACGGAGCTGGGCGATGGAGGAGCGGCGTTGGAGGAGGATGGAGTGGTCAACCTTGTCAAAGGCTGCAGACATTTCGGGAAGGATGCGGAAGGATAGTTTACCACAGTCACAAAAACATAGGGTGCCATTTGTGAAATTGATCAGAGCTGTTTCAGCGCCATTATATTTGTATGCATATATTTTCTGTTGTATTATTAATATTTTACTGTGAGTGAATTATCACACTGTTATCACTGTGTACATGGAGTTCTATTGTGTTACTGTCACTGTTGCTATGGATGAATTATCAGACTGTTATCACTGTTTACATGGAGTTCTATTCTATTATTGAAACTGTTGCTGTGGGTGAATGATCACACTGTTATTACTGTGTACATGGTGTTCTATTGAGTATTGGCACTGTCAATGTGGTTGAATTATCACATTGCTATCACTGTGTCCATGGACTTCTATTGTGTTATTGACACTTTTACTGTGGGTGAATTATCACGATGTTATCACTCTGTACATGTAGTTCTATTATGTTACTGACACTGTCACTCTGGGTGAATTATCACACTGCTATCACTGTGTACATGTAGTTCTATTTAGTTATTAACACTGTCACTGTGGGTGTAATGTCACAATGTTATCACTGTGTACATGTTGTTCTATTGTGTTACTTACTCTGTCATTATGGGTGAATTATCACACTGTTATCACTGTGCACATTGTGTTCTATTGTGTTATTGACACTGCCACTGTGGGTGAATTATCACACTGCTATCACTGTGTGCATGGATTTCTATTGTGTTATTTACACTGTCACAGTGGGTGAATTACCACACTGTTATCACTGTGTACATGGAGTTCATTTGTGTTACTGATACTGTCACTGTGGGCGAATTATCACACTGCTATCACTGTGTACATGGATTTATATTGTGATATTGGCACTGTCGCTCTGGGTGAATTATTACTCTGTTATCACTTTGTACAATGGGTTCTATTGTGTTACTGACACTGCCACTGTGGGTGAATTATCACACTGTTATCACTGTTTACATGGAGTTATATTATGTCATTGACACTGTCACTGTGGGGGAATTATCACACTATTATCACTGTGTACAATGGGTTCTATTGTGCTACTGACACTGTCAATGTGGGTCAATTATCACACTGTTATCACAGTGTACATGGTGTTCTATTGAGTTATTGGCACTGTCACTGTGGGTGATTTATCACGCTGTTATCACTGTGTACATGGAGTTCTATTGTGCTATTGACACTGTCACTGTGGGTGAATTATGTCACTGCTATCACTGTGTACATGGTGTTCTATTGTGTTACTTACACTGGCACTGTGGGTGTATTCTCACACCGTTATCACAGTGTACATGATGTTCTATTGTGTTATTGAAACTGTCACTGTGGGTGAATTAACACTGTTATCATTGTGTAGATGGGTTCCTACTGTGTTATTGACACTGTAACTGTGGGTGAATTATCACACACTTATCACTGTGTGCAGGTAGTTTGTTGACCTGTATTATCCAATGCCGGCGGGTGTGTAATAGCTGTTTACGCAACCATAGGCAAATCGGTAATGCTGCTTTCAGTCATGCGAAGAGCATGTGCTAAATACTGGTATTGCTGTTCTGTCAAGAATCCTCTTGACAGATCGGACGCCTGACCTGGAGAAGATCCTCAGCAGGTGGGGAGTTCCGCTTTCTGCAGAACCTCTGTCTTCTGTAAACCTTTAGAAATCATACGCCTAGTACAAGCAGGCTTAAGGCCTGTTTTTTCCAGCATAAGTTTTTCAAATAGTAAAAAAGATATTTTTAAAATGAATTTATAATTTAAAAATACCTTTAAAACAGGAAAAACATTTTTAGCCCCGTTAAAAACCTTTTTTTTTCTTAAATTTAATTTTTGTTTAAAATATTGCATTTAATGTAATTTTATCTCCTTTTAAAATCATGGTGGTTTTTTAAAATGTATTTAATATTTTAGTGTCTTTTTTCAGTGATCCCCATTCATAATTTTGACGGAACTCTCTGTCAAAAGTATGAAGGGGAATTATTTCCTTTCATTGTCTCGCTGACCCACGTGGTCCCAGGGGCGCTTGCCAACCACATGCACCACTTGGATACGTGGACCCTGCGCATTTCGACTGTGGAGCCGCCCAGCATCGGAAGTGTCCAGACCTCGGGAGCCCTCAGGTAAGTTCGTAGATTTTTTGCCGATAGGGGGCATCCGCAAGCAGGAAGCCTCCTATCAGAAATTAGGGGCCATTGTGTTATTTACAGTGTCTGACTAAATTCCACAAATGATTTGTTGATTGAGATTATTCGCCTGATTTTAATGAATTAATTTAGTGTAATAACATTATTAGGTGGTCAGTTGTCAGAAATATAAGCATGGTAACAAGTTGCTGTTTTATGAAAGAGCCTGAATTTTCCCCAAATTCACACAGCACAGTATTTCTGCTCTCAGACTCTGACTCTCACTGGTTCAGCCCGGCTCCCTCTTCCACATTCGCTGCTGCTGACAGTTCTGCAGTGACCGCCACTGAGCCCCGGATTTCCTTCTTCTCTTGACTCCTGACTATGTCCCAGATTGTCCCCGTCCTCACTCTTTCCTCCACATTGAGCGAGGCTGCAAAACTGGTGGCATGTCTCGTATCTGAGTCGCAAAGTTTTAAGTTCAATATCGACTCTAAGACTAAGCCGATCATTTGTCCCAGCAGCGCTGTGCAGTGCTGAGCAAGTGCTGCATTGTAGGAGTAGCCTTTCACCGACTGAGGGCTCATCCTCTGCCAACTCCAGTGGTTCCAATCGGCACCGAAGATTCCAGGTGATTATCAGAAGAAGAGCTCGGATTTTTCAGTTTTCTCGCAACATCCCCTCCGCAAAGTCTGAAACGACAATTGTTCCTCCGCCCTTCACTGTTTGTGAATCTTCCGGCGCATGTTGACTGCAGAATTCTCCAAAACTGAATAATTTTACAGTGATTCATCCGATGAGGGCTTTTTGGGTCCTCCACAGGACCTAATCCATTTAAAATGCATGTTTTCCTATTTTCTTGCTATTTTCCAATTTCATTGTCGGGTTTATTATTTACCCTCTTAAATATCTTCTCTGCTGCCTTACTGATATGTTATTTTTTTTCTATTTGATGTTCCCGCGTTGATTTGGAGGTGCTTCCGATGCTCTCTTGTTCTCCATTAGGATTCATTATATTAACTCTCTCTCCCTCTCTCTCACACACATTCACTCTCTCTCCCTCTCTCTTGCACACATTCACTCTCTCCCCCTCTCTCTCACAAAAATTCACTCTCTCCCTCTCTCACACATTCATTCTCTCTCCCTCTCTCTCACATACATTCACTCTCTCTCCCTCTCTCTCACACACATTCACTCTCTCCCACTCTCTCACACACATTCACTCTCTCTCACTCTCTATCACACACATTCACTCTCTCTCCCTCTCTCTCACACACATTCGCTTTATCTCTGTCCCTCTCACACTCATTCCCTCTCTCCCTCTCTCTCACACACATTCACTATCTCCCTCTCTCTTACATATTCACTCTCTCCCCCTCTCTCACAAACTCATTCACTCACTCTCCCTCTTCACTCTCTCTCTCTCCCTGTTTTACAGCTAACTTGGCAGTGATTGTGATCCTGTCCCGAGGAAGGTGCGGTCTCTCCAGATGTGTCAATCGATATCTGGTGTCCATGGCGGTGCCGGATCTCCTGGTCATTATCACCGCTGTAATATTAAACCGGATTGCTGGTACTTATTTCCCGTTTAGTTTCCTGTCCATCACTCCGGTCTGCAGTCTTAAACTTGTACTACTTTATGGAGTTGTGGACAGTTCTGTCTGGTTAACGGTCGCTTTCACCTTCGATCGATTTGTGGCCATTTGTTGCCAGAACCTGAAAACAAAATATTGCACCGAGAAAACGGCGGCACTGGTTATAGGAACGGTCTGTGCAGTGAGCTGTTTAAAAAATACCTTATTTTATTTTATATATGAACCTTTGTACACAATTAATAACATACCCTGGTTCTGCAGCGTAAAATTAATATTTTATACCTCAGCAGCATGGGCTGCGTATGACTGGATTAGTCGGATTTTAACCCCGTGTCTCCCATTCATTCTCATTTTGCTGCTCAATGCTCTGACCGTCAAACACATTGTAGCGGCAAATAGAGCCCGCAGGAGACTCCGGGCCCACAGCAATGAAGAGAATCAGAGTGACCCAGAGATGGAGAAGCGGAGAAATTCCATCGTTTTACTCTTCTGTATCTCGGGCAGTTTCATCCTGTTATATTTGTTGCATCTATTATCTTTCCTCTATGTCCGGATTGCGAATGTTACTTACTTCTCCGGTTCAAATTTAAAAAAATCAAATTTTATTCTGCAGGAAAGCGGATTTATGCTTCAGCTTTTGAGTTCCTGCATCAACCCATTTATTTATGCAGGCACGCAGAGTAAATTCAGAGAGGAGTTAAAGAATGGAGTGAATTATCCATTGAGTCTAATTGTTAAATTATTTAAATGATGAAAATAGTAAAGTATATCATGAATTGTACCTTATATTCCATGCTGTGCTCTTCTTGTCCGTGTCAGACACGACCTCCACTCTCGTATACACAGTCACTCACTCTAAGATCCTTACCCAATGTGAATTTAAGATTGCTTGAGGAAAACTGCAGCAGCGCACAATTCATTGATGTAACCGGTTCTCAGTTAGTTTCCAGTTCTCTTGTCGGTGCTGACTCAGGCCTGGTACATTTCCACCAGCCCCGAGGGCCCTGGAGTATATCTACATTTATGTGGAGTCCTACCTCTGATCTGTGATTGGATATCAAGTTTTACTTTTTAGTGAAGGGACACAATATCCCTCCTGGGAATGGTTTTGATCTTGAGGGTCGGATACGCACTGAAATGGGAGAACGCGCTGACCCCACGCATTGTTCTCCGCTCACTTGGCACCGCCTCACAACTGCACTCCTGTGTCCATAAACCGAGGAACAGAGGAATTGCTGGAGGATAAAGACAAAGGACCATCCAGATCACTTTCTACTCTTTCCAGTGGCCAATTGCGACGGCACCCCAGGTGTCATTAAACAAACTAAAATTAATCTAACGAATGTGCCCGCTTTGTAAAGGGGCACAAACAATAAACACCAAAATCATACAAATATGAAGCTTGTCAACTAAATGATCATATTACCTTCATATTCGTTTATACACTTCAGTCTAGTTCGCTTTCTAACATCCTGCTAGTCTCCCGATACAATGACAATGGAGTTGTTGACTAACCCCAGCGATCAATCTATATCGATTTACCTACAACAGACCCAGACATAAGGTGAGAAAAACCCCAGTGGTGGTGAGCTTTAGGAACCGTAGGACCGCAGTCACCTTATCCTCCCGAGCACGCTGCACTTACCACATGTCATGTATCTAATTACTCACACACTCTGTCCCCAATTGTTATTCTACGAGTGAAATCTGTCTAATTTGGATTTGAATGAGCGATACTAACTGCTTCCACCGTCTCCATAGGCAGCCTGGCCATATATTGGCCACTCACTCACTGAAGTACTGTTTCAGCAGATTGAGTTTGAATTGACCCCCTTCAAGCACAGGCCGTTTCCTCCGGCTCTACGGCTCTGGACAAGGTGAAATAACTTGTCGTGCTCGACATTATCTGGTCCCAATACAGTCGTAAAAACAGCAATCATATCACCTCTCGACATTCTCTTTTCCACTGAGAACTTGCTCAATTTAAGGACTCGCTCCTCACAATCCAATTCCTCTATCCTCCAGTAATTCTGGTCACTTTCTTCCGTGTCCGTTCAATAGCTGCAATACCCTGTGTTGTCCAGAGCAATACACAGTAGTCTGAGCCCGGATGCACCAATGATTTATAAAGTGGGATAGGATTGCCTCGCTAACTCGGCTCAATATTGACCTTTTAATACAGCCCAATATCTGATTTGCTTTACTCATTGTTGCGATCGCTTCAATTTATTGTCAATAAAACCCCCAGATCACTTTCACTTTCCATGGAGATTCATTTATTTTCATATAAGTGATAGACCCTTCCTGGATTTCTTGTGACGCACTTTGCCTTTCTCTACATTGAATTACATCAGTCGCCTGTCTGCCCAATTCCCAGGTATTTAAATCTTCCTGTAGCTTATCCTCTTCTGCTTTGCAATCTGCCACCTTCACCAGCTTTTTTTCGTCTGCAGATGTTGCCATTGTTCTTGTGACTCCTAGTTCCAGAGATTTATAAAGATGTTAAACAAAAGAGGTCCAAACAGATCTCTGTGGGACCCCACTGGTGAAACTCACCAAGGCCGATGACAATCCCTGTATCACCGCTCTCTGGGTCTATTGGTGAACTAAGTAAACATCCCTTGTAAAATATTTCCACTGATACTCACGATCTTTCTTTTCAGTACTAGCCTTTACAGAGAAACTGTTTCTAAGGCCTGACTGAAGCCAAGTACACCACATCCACTGCCTTACCCTTGTCCAGCTCCTTTGTCACACCCTCAAAGAGAACTAGTGAACTTTATTGAAAAGGCCTCCCCTTCAGGAACAGATACTAGTTATATTTTAAGGTAATATTTCTATCCAGATGCTCCATGATCTTATCTTTAGCCAGGCTGTCAATGGCTTTACCCACAATGGACCTCTAACTCACTCGTGTGTTGTTTCCTGCATCACTTTTGCCACCTACTTTTTAGAATATAGGCTTAGCACCTGCCTTTTTCTAGTCCCTGGCACCTCTGCAGAATTTAACAATTTCTCCAGATTAATGCGCGGATTTCTGCAACTTTCTCTCTTATCTCCACAAGGATCCTCGGATGAATCTTTCCCGGACACAGAGATTGATTCATTTTAAGTTTGTACAGCTGTTCGGCCACCATGTCGGTGGTAATGTGAACAGTGTCACAACGTACCTCTAACATACCCTCTAGTTCCCATTTACGGATCAAATAACTTACCTGACTCATCTATTGTAAAAATTGAGGCAAAAATATATTTAGCTCCTTTGCAGTCTATGTAGAATCAATAATTGTGTGTATGGAGTATCCATACACGAAAGGAAAAGCTTCCCAACCATGGTTAACAAAAGAAATTGAGGATACTATTAGATCCAAAGAGGAGTCATATAAAGTTGCCAGAAAAATTAGCAAACCTGAGGGTTGGGAGCAAGCTAGAGTTCAGCAAAAAAGGACCAGAGATTGATTCAGAGGGAAAAAAAAAGTATGAGAGTAAACTTTCAAGGAGCATAAAAGCGGACTGTAAAAGCTTCTACAAGTATGTAAAAAGTAAACAATTAGTGAGGACAAATGTAGCACCCTTACAGTCAGAAACGGGAGAATTTATAATGGGGAACAAAGAAATGAGAGCGCAATAAAACACATACTTTTGTTCTGTCTTCACGGAAGAGAACACCAATAAATTCCCAGAAATGCTAGGGAACGAAGGGTCGAGGGAGAAGTAGGAATTAAAGGAAATAAGTATTAGTAAAAGAATAGCGCTGCAGGAATTAATGGGACTGAAAGCTGCTAATTCCCAAGGGCCTGATAATCTGCATCCCAGAGTACTAAAAGAGGTAGCCAGAGAAATACTGGCTGCATTGTTTGTCATCTTCGAAAATTCTATAGATTATGGAACAGTTCCTGCAGTTTGGAGGGGGAAAAGTAACCCCACTATTTAAAAAATGAGGGAGAGTGAAAAGAGGGAACTACAGACCTGTTAGCCGAACATCAGTAGTAGGGAAATTGTAGTCTATTATAAAGGATGTGATAAAAGGACATTTAGAATATATCAACGGGATTAGACAAGATCAGCGTGGATTTATGAAAAGGATATCGTTTTTGACAAACCTACAGGAGTTTTTTGTGGATATAACTGGTAGAATAGATAAGGGAGAACCAGTGGGTCTGGTGTATTTGGATTTTCAGAAGGCCTTTGAAAAAGTCCCACATAAGAGGTTAGTGTGCAAAATTAAATCACATGTGATTAGTGGTAATATACTGGCATGGATTGAAAACTGGTTAACAGACAAGAAACAGAGAGTAGGAATAAGTAGGTCTTTATCAGGGTGACAGGCGGTGACTAGTAGGGTAGCGCAGGGATCAGTGCTTGGGCCCCAGCTATTCACAATACATATCAATGATTTGGATGAGGGAACCAAATGTAATATTTCCAAGTTTGCTGACGACACGAAACTAAGTGGGATTGTGAGTTGTGAGGAGGATGAAAAGAGGCTTCAAGGCGATTTAGACAAGTTGAGTGAGTGGGCAAATACATGGCAGATGCAGTATAACCTGGATAAATGTAAAGTTATCCACTTCAGTAGGAAAAACAGGAAGGTAGAGTATAATTTATATGGTGATAGATTGGGAAATGCTGATATACAAAGGGACCTGGGTGTCCTTGTACATCAGTCACTGAAAGCGAACATGCAGATCCAGCAAGCAGTTAGGAAGGCAAATGGTATGTTGGCCTTCATTGCAAGAGGATTTGAGTACAGGACCAAGGATGTCTTACTACAGTTGTACAGGGCCTTGGTGAGACCACACCTGGAGTACTGTGTACAGTTTTGGTCGCCTTGCCAACGAAAGGGTTTACTTGCCATAGAGGGAGTGCAGTGATGGTTCACCAGAATGATTTCTGGGATGGCAGGACTGTCGTATGAGGAGCGATTGGGTCGACTAGGCCTGTATTCATTAGAGTTTAGAAGAATGAGAGGGGATCTCATTGGAACGTATAAAATTATGACAGGGCTAGACAGACTGGATGCAGGGAGGATGTTTCCCCTGGCTGGGGGTCTAGAACGAGGGGTCACAGTCTCAGGATACGGGGTAGGACATTTAGGACAGAGATTAGTAGAAATGTCTTTACTCAGAGTGGTGTGATCCTGTGGAATTCTCTACCACAGAAGCCTGTGGAGGCCAAGTCACTGAATATACTTAAGAAGGAGATAGATAGATTTCTAGACACACAAGGCATCAAGGTGTATGGGGAGAGAGCGGGAATATGGTATTGAGATAGAGGATCAGCCATGATCACATTGAATGGTGGAGCATGAACGAAAGGCCGAACGGCCTACTCCTGCTCCTATATTTCTTTATATCAGTTATCAGGCCCTCACCTGATCACACTTCCAGTGCCCCACTGCGTCCATCATTTCAATTTTTCTCTTAATTCAAGGGTGGTGTGTATATTTGTTGGTGGAAACACAAATTCATTAATAATACCAGACAATTATATAATTGATTAAAATGGTTTGTCAACCACCATTAACTTATAATGTAAATTAATTGAATGCTTACATAAAATGCAGACAATTTCTGATTGATGTAAATCTGTCTTCACAAAAGAGGACAAATCTGCCAATGTCATGGTAAAGGAGGAGAATGGAGCAATTGTAAAGGATAAAATTAGATGAATAGGTTGGCAGAGATCAAAGTAGAAAAGCTAGCTGGTCCAAATGGGATGCGTCCAAAGTTGTTGGGAGGAAGGGTGGAAATAGCGAATGCGCTGGCCACAATTTTTCATCCTTCCTGTGATGCAGAATTGGTGCTAGAACACCGGAGGCTTGAAAATGTTCCAGCGCTGTTCAACACAGGGGATTGGAATCATCCATTAACTGCACGCCTGTCAGCCTAACATCGGTGGCAGGAAAAGTTCTAGTGAGCAAAATCCAGGACAACATTAATTGTCACTTGGAAGACCGTGGGTAATGTATGGATTTGTTAATGGCAAATCGTGTCAAACACACTTGAGTGAGCAGTTGAAAGATAAACGGAGAGGGTTAAAGAATCAGAGTCATGGATTAATAACGGCACAGAAGGAGGTCATTCGGCCCATCGAGTCCGTGCCGGCTCTGTAGAGCAATCCAGTCAGTCCCATTCCCCCACTCTATCCCCGTAGCCCTGCAAGTTTATTTCACTCAAGTGCCTATCCAGTCTCCCCTTGTAAACATTGAGCATCTCCGCTACCACACATTCCATTGGCAGCGAATTTCAGGTCATTACCACTCGCTGCGTAAAAAAAGGTTTTCCTCACATCGCTCCTGTAGCTCTTGTGCAAAATCTTAAATCTGTGTCCCCTAGCCCTGGTAATATCAATTAGTGGGAACAGCCTTTCCCCGTCTGCCCTATCCAAACCCGTCATACTCTTGTACTCCTCTATCAAATCACCCCTCAACCTCTAATTAAAACAAATCCAGCTTCTCCAGCTTTCCTTTTAGCTAAGATCTCCCACCCCCAGAACCATTCTGGTGAATCTCCTCTGCACCCTCTCAAGGACCTTCTCATCCTTCCTAAAGTGCGGTGACCACAACTGGATGCAATACTCCAGTTGTGGCCTAACCAGCACTTTATAAAGCTTCAGCATACCTTCTCTACTATTGTACTCAATACTTCTATTTATGAAGCCCATGATCCCATATGCTTTGCTAACCACTCTCGCAATATGTCCTGCCATCTTCAGGGAGCTAAGCACATTAACTCCCATCTCTCTCTCTCCCTGCACACACTTTAAAACTGTGCCATTAATTGTATATTGCTACTCCCCGTTCCTTCTGATAAAGTGCATCACCTCACAATTATCTGTGTTAAATTCCACCTGCCACATTTCTCTCCATTCTGCTAGCCTTTCTATGTCCAGTTGCAGTCGATTGGTATTATCGGCGCTGTTTGCCACACCCCCAAGTTTGGTGCCATCGGCAAATTTAGAATTTCTACTCTGTATTCCAAAATCCATGTCATTTATATATATATCAAAAAGAGCAGTGGCTCCAGCACTGACCCTTGGGGAACACCACTGTCTACCATCCTCCAGTCTGAAAAACAGCCATTTACCACAACTCGTTGTTTTCTGTGCTTAAGACAATTTCTTATCCAAGCTGCCACTGACCCACCTATTCAATGAGCCTCAATGTTGTTAACCAGCCTTCTACATCGTACTTGGTCAAATGCCTTCCGAAAATGGATTTAGACAACGTCAATTGCATGCCCTTCACCAATCCTTTATGTTACTTCATCAAAAAATCAATTAGATTTGTCAAACACGATCTGCCTTTTACAATTCCGTGTTGGCTTTCCTTGATTAGCTTGACCCTCTCCGAGTGCCCGTTAATTCTTCCTTGATTATTGTTTCTAAAACTTTAACCACCACCGATGTTAAGCTGACCGGCCTGCAGTTATTTTGAGTGTCCTTACACCCTTTCTTGGAAAATGGTGTCACATTTGCCACTTTCCAATCCTCAGGCACTTCCCCCGCATCTGGGGAATATTGGAAAATTATGGAAAGCCTTTCAGCTATCTTTTCCCCTAATTCCCTTAGCAAGCTGGGATGCAAGCCATCTGGACCAGGCGACTTGTCCACTCTAAGCATACCCAGCCTTTCTAGCACATCCTGTCTATCAATTTCCACTCCTTCCATTGCATCAATCTTTTCCACTTCTACCGATATTTTGTCAGCATCCACTTCCTTAGTAAACATCGACGCAAAGTACTCATTGCGTATTCTAGCCTTGCCCTGCACCTCAATGCATATATTACCTTCTTTGTCTCTAATAGGCCCCACTCGCCTCTTATTACCTGCTTCCTGTCTACTTGCCAGTAGAAGGTTTTTGGTTTCACTTTTATGTTCACCAACATGTTACTCTCATATTCTCTCTCTGCCAATCTTATTTTCATCTTCACTGCCCCTCTCAACTTATTGTATTTGATCTGGATCTCCCCTGAAGAATTCGTAGCAGACTTCAGGAAGACATAGACAGACTAGTAAAATGACCAGACACATGGCAAATGAAATTTAATGCAGAGCAGCGTGAAGTGATGCATCCTGGCAGAAAGAATTAGGAGAGACAATATCATCTAATTTGTACCATTTAAAAGTACTGTAGGAACACAGAGCCCTGAGGGTGTACGGACACACATCATTGAAGGAGGCAGGACAAGTTGATAAGGCTGTTACAAAGCAGACATAAATCTGGGCTTTATATAGAGAGGCATAGAGTACAAATACAAGGAAGTTATGAAAACTTTATCAATTATTGGTCAGTCCTTTCAATGCCAAGGGTAAACCTGACCCATTATCACTTGGTTTATTTGAAGATTTTACAGAATATTAAGCAGTCCTGGATATGATTAATATTTGTGGAATCCAACTCCAGCAGTCACATGTAAACTCGCTGTTATGTCACAGATTGGCATGATGACAACATCCCTCTCCACACACTGAACATTTCAATGGTTTCTGTCCCTTGTGAAGATACTGGTGTGTGAGCGATGGGAGGACTGGTTCAATCCTCGCCCAGACACGCAGAACGTGAACGGCCTCATCCCGTTGTAAGTTTCAAGCTAGGACGGGTAATTGAATCTCATCCCACAGTCCGCACATTTCCGCGGTTTCTCCGTGGTATGGGTGTCCTTGTGTCTCTCCAGGTTGGACGATCGGTTGAATCCTCATCCACATGCGGAATACGTGTACAGTTTCTCCCCGCTGCGAATGGTGCAATGATTTGTTTCAGCCTGTGTAACTGGTTAAAGCTCTTTCCATAATCAGTACACTGGATCACTCACTCGGGTGTGCGTGTCTCGGTGATTTTTCCAGTCACACTGATGTTCCCCTCCCTCCCCTCCCCTGAAGTTGCTGACTCTGGTTGGGTGCAGTTCCACACTCACTTGTTCCCCTCCCTCTCCGCCCCGGAAAGTGCTGACTCTGAATGGGTGCAGTTCTACACTCACTGGTTCCCCTCTAGCTCCTCCCCTGAAGGTGCTGAATCGGGCTGGGTTCAGTTCTACACTCACTGGTATCCCTCCCTCTCCTCCCCTGAAGGTGCTGACTCTGGCGGCGTTCAGTTCCACACTCACTGGTTCCCCTCCCTCTCCTCCGCTGAAGGTGCTGATTCTGGCTGGGTTCAGTTAAATCACTGGTTCCCCTTCCTCTCCTCCCCTGAAGTTGCTGACTCTGCCTTGGTTCAGTTCTTCACTCAGTGGTTCCCCTCCCTCTCCTCCCCTGAAAGTGCTGACTCTGGCTGGGTTCAATTCCACACTCACTGGTTCCCCTCCCTCTCCTCCCCTGAAAGTGCTGACTCTGGCTGGTTTCAGTTCTACGCTCACTGGTTCCCCTCCCTCTCCTCCCCTGAAGGTGCTGACCCTGGCTGGGTCCAGTTCTACATTCAGAAAATAGAACTCCATGTACAGAGTGCTAACGGTGTGATAATTCGCACAAGAACGACATTACAAGCCGGTAGAATGCGTTTGGAGCAAGGATAATAACATAGACTGAAACTCCAGCACTTGGTGTTCTTAAAAACCTTCAGCCTTGTCTTTCACACTCACGTGCTGGGCACTGCCATCATTGAGGATGGGGATATTCACGGAGCCTCCTCTTCCCGTTAGTTGCTTCGTAGTCCAACACCATTTACGACTGAATGTGCCAGGATTGCAGAGATTTGATCTGATCCTTTGATCGTGGGATCGCTTAGCCCTGCTCATTGCATGCTGCTTCCGCTTTTTAGCATGCATGCCTTTTCAGCCCCCCTCCCTCCGGGAGAGAGGCAGTTGGGTAAAGCTCTGAATAAAATAACACACTGTGACATATGTACATTGTTGATTTCATCAAGCACTGGACCAGATACTAATTCTTCTTGGATCCACCTTATCTGTAGTAAACTCTGATAATTCAGTGTGTAAATATCTGGTAAGTCTGCAACATCATGTGATCTGACAGGAGAGTCTCGAGTCTATTTGCAGCGGGACTGTGGATGTTACAGCAATCCCCAGCGAGCCCTGCAGTGGAAATATAGAGAAATGATCTGGGCTTGGGTATGTGGGGCACAAGATGAAAATCTGCAGCTGAGACCAAAATATGGAGCGCGGGAACTGTGAAGCCGACTGTAAGTGACATCAGAATGAATACAGAGGTTATTAAATGGGGCAGATAGATGATAGATGAAAATTTATCACAGAGAAATGTGAAGAGATAGATTTTAGGATGAAGCAAAGGGAAAAGTAATGTAAACTAAATGCTAAACCTTTGAAAGTAGTAGAGAAGCAAAGGGACTTAGGTGTTTAAGGTTCTAGCTAATGCCCTGCCTTATTAATTGGCACGATCGAGAGTTTAGAGTCAGCAACTTTACTACTATATTCATAAATATAAGATGAGCAAATTCTCTGTCCTCTACCATACTGATCCATCAATCAGAGTAAGCTTGCAAGTCCCGTGTGTCCACAGTAACTTACACCAGGTCAGCCCACTGGATGGAACCTCGGGCGCCCTGAGCTTGATCTCCGGTGTCTCCAGTCCCGACTGCCCCCTTACATCAGGATCCCCTCACTTTCATACCCGATAGTGATCCATCTCTGGCACCTGATTCTTCTTTGTCTTCTCTGCTGGGTTTTGGCAGGAAGTGAGGAAAAGACAGCTGGAACTTCTCTAATCTGTGATTTACAGGGACAATTTCCCTGGTTCCCAGCAGTTACTTTTCTTCAGTAATTTTCATATTATGCCTACAATTAATTATATTATTTCTGATAGTTTAATCATTATATGTATAAAGGTGACATATTCTAATCTAATCTAATGGCCCAGAAATTCGGGTCCCAACGCATGAGTACGGATGGAGTACTCACACGTGGACCCGATGGAAGTGCCAGAATCTTGCATGAACTACGCATGCGTGGGAAAATGGCACTTCCGATCCTCTGAACCAAGGGGTTCAGAGGTCGAACGCGTGTGCGTGGGAGTCTGCACGTGCACGTTGAACTTCCTTTTTTTTCAGGTTTTAACGTGCGGGTAAGCCTGTACATTTTAGAAATGTAAAAAGCAGCCATAAGGACTGCATTTTCAAAGGTAAGTGGTCAATTATTTATTATTAAAACATTTTTTCCGCAGATTTATTACTTTTAAATACTTTAAAGCAAGGTAAGTTTATTTTTAGCCCCGTTTTTTTATAAAATTATTTTTTTCAAAAATTTAAATTTTTGTTTAAAATAGTTACCTAATGTCATTTATAGTTTATTTACAAAGTGTGATTTTTTTAAAAATTTATTTGATGGTAAAGTACAGTTTTACAGCCTCAGCATTTACACGTTTGGACAGGTCTATCTGTCAAGACTTATGAATGGAGCATTCCCTGCTCCGATTGGCTGCCTGTTGCTCAGGTGATCCCAGGGGACGCTTTGCACTAACTACGCCCCTGAGACACGCAAGCATAGCGCGCCGGCCTCTGGGACAGGCCTCGGAGAGGAATTCCACGCAGGACTAGAGGTCAACTGCCGGCGCACTAGGTAAGTGTAGGTCGGGGGCTTGCACCTGGCATCTGTGACCTAGTGACTGCAGGCCCTCGCCTGATCAGGAGGAACTACTACCCACCCCAGAGTGTGCACAGGGAGAGACAGTAATTTGACATGCAGTCAGAGGAGTTTTATGTGAGGAGGCTGCGCTTCAGTAAATGGGCAATCGGCCGACTATGTGGCATTTCCTTCAAACAGACTCGAAGACCCGCACTGCCTTGTCAGTGAACATGAAGGTAACCACAGCATTGAACTTCTTTGCAAGTGGGTCATTTCAAGCAAGAAACGGTGACCTTACCAACATCTCCCAGATTGCTGCGAGGGCCTGCAGTCACTAGGTCACAGATGCCATTTTCTGTAGGGCTTCAGAGTTCATAAACATTGATTGCCCACTCGCCATCAAAAGGAGATGGCCCTTGCATTTTATAGCATTGCTGGATTCCCCAAAGTGATGCGGCCGTCGATGGAACCCATGTTGCATTGAAGGCACCAGTGGATGCAACTGTGACAGTTATTGAATGTCATGATAGTCTGTGATGTGCACCTCAGGATCCTAAACGTGAATGCAGAGCACCGGGGAAATAATCATGACTCCTTCGTCCTCCGTAACTCGCACTTATATGGCACCCTCAGCACATTGCCTCCAGGATCCATATGGATATTGGGTGACAAGGGCTACCGCTAAGACCATGGCTGATGATTCCTTGCTGCAAGACCAATAATGAGGCTCAGGTGAGATGCAACCAGGCACAAGTGTCCACAGAGTAAGTGGTGGAGAGGACAATCGGGGTTCTGAAATCACGCTTCTGGTGCCTGGACAGGCCAGGGGGGAAATTGTACTATTCTCCTCTGAAAGTGCCAAGGATTGTGGTGGCCTGTTGCTCTTTGCATAACTTTGCCCTGCAGGAAGGACTGACCCTTAACCCTGCAGAGTAGCTCCCTGCTGAAATGGAGGACATAAGCGCTGCCAATGTTCCTGTGGCGAGGTCTGATGGGGAGGGGTCAAGTGCTGCCAAAAGTAAGGCTGCTCGGGAACTGCTTGTAGCAAACACCTTCACGAGGTACCTCCCCCTCCCCCAGCAAGGCAAAGAAAGGAGCAGACACATTTTAAAGTGAAACAGTGAACTTTTATTGCAGCATCAAAGACGTTTCAGGTTCAGTTTTGACGTAATAACAACAGAAAATGCTGGAAAAACTCAGCAAGTCAGGCAACATCCGTGGAGAGAAATTTGAGTTGACGTTTCGGGTTTGACGTACATAGTTTTTAACTTTAAATGTTAACTAGCTATTTTGTACTTTTCATACATTTACAAATGTTTGAATAAAATTTGTAAACAGTTTAAAGTGACTTTTTTGCTTTCTTAGTGCAATATAGACAGTAAAGATGGAAACTAGCTATTTTTTAATTTTCAAACAGTTGTAATTTTAAATATTTTTGCAAATAACAAACTTTACATTAATTTCAAAGTGATTAGAGGCTCTACTTTTTAAACGAAAAGGTTACATACACTGGTGTGAGGTTGGATGATGGGTGAATGACGGTCGGTGTGAGTTAGCACGTTGGTGAATGGGTCTTGGTGTGAGTTAGGATGATGGGTGAATGGGTCTTGGTTTGAGTTAGGATGATCGGTGAATGGGTCTTGGTGTGAGTTAGGATGATGTGTGAATTGGGCTTGGTGTGAGTTACGATGATGGGTGAATGCGTCTTGGCGTGTATTAGGATTATCGTTTGAGTTAGGATGATGGGTGAATGGTTATTGGTGTGAGTTAGGGCGATGGGTGAATGGGTCTTTGCGTGAGTTTGGAAGAATTGTGAATGGGCTTGGTGTGAGTTAGGATGATGGGTGAATGGTGCTCGGTGTGTGTTATGATGATGAGTAAATGGGTCCTGGTGTGAGTTAGGATGATGGCTGAATGATCTTGGCGTGAATTAGGATGATCGATCAATGGAGCTTGGTGCGAGTTAGAATGATGGGTGAATGGGTTGGTGTGAGTTAGGATGATGGGTCAATCGGACTTGGTGTGAGTTAAGATGATGCATCAATGGATCTTGGTGTGAGTTAGAATGATCGGTGAATAGGTCTTGCTGTGGGTTAGGATGATGGGTGAATGCGTCTTGTTGTGTGTTAGAATGACAGGTGACTGTGGCTCTTTGTGATTCAGCATGATGGGTGAATGGGTCTTGGTGTGAATGAGGTTGGTTGCTGAATGGGACTTGATCTGAGTTAAGATGATGAGTGAATTTTGCTTGGTTGAGTTCGGTTGATGGATGAATTGTGCTTCGTGTGTGTTAGGATGATGGGTGAATGGTGCTTGGTGTGAGTTAGAATGATGAGTGAATGTGTCCTTGTGTGAGTTAGGATGTTGGGTGAATGGGACTTCGTGTAAGTTAGGATGATCGGTAAAGCATTTCTCTGTGAGTTATGATGATAGTTGAATGGGGGTTGTGGTGAGTTAGGATGACGGTTGAATGGTGCTCGGTTTGAGTTACAATGATCAGTGAATGTATCTTGGTGTAAGTTAGGATGATGGGTGAATGGACTTGTTGTGAGTTAGGATGATGTGTGAATGGTCCTGGTGTGAGTTAGGCTGATGGGTGAATGGAGTTCTGTGTAAGTTTGGATGATGAGTGTAAGTGTGCTGGTGTGAGTGATGGTAATTGTTGAATGAGTCTTGGTGTGAGTTGGGATGGCGTTTGAATGGGACTTGGTGTGAGTTAGATTAATATGTGAATGCGGTTCGGTGTGAATTTGGTTGACGTTTGAATTGTCTTGTTGTGAGTTTGGATGATGGGTGAATTGTTCTTGGTGTGTGTTAGGATGAATGGTGAATGGGGCTCGCTGTGAGTTTGGATGATGGGTGAACATCCCTCGATGTGAGTTAGGATGATGTGTGAAATGGTCTTGGAGTGAGTAAGGATGATGTTTGAATGGTTCTTGTTGTGAGTTAGAATAATGTATAAATTCATCTTGGTGTGAGTTAAGATGATGGGTGAATGGGTTTTGGCTTGAGTTACCATGATATGTGAAAGGCTCTTGGTGTGAGTTAGGATGATGGGTGAACGTGTCTTGGTGTGATTTTGGATGATGAGTAAATGGGTCTTGTTGTGATTTAAGATGATGGGTGAATAGATCTTGGTGTGAGTTAGGATGAAGGGTGAATGGGTCTTGGTGTGTGTTAGGATGATTTATGAATGGGTCTTGGTGTGTGTTAGGATGATGGGTGAATGTATCTTGGTGTGAGTTAGAATAATGTGTGAATGGGTCACCGTGAGTGTTTGGATAATGTGTGAATGGGTCTTGGTGTGAGTTATGATGTTGTGTGAATGGAGCTCGGTATGACCACGGACGGTGAGAGAATGGGTGTTAGTGTGAGTTAGGATGATGGGTGAATGGGTCTTGGTGTGAGTTAGGATGTTGAGTGATTGAGTCTTGGTGTGAGTTAGGATGCTGAGTGAATGCGACTATGTGCGCTTTAGGCTGATGTGTGAATGGGTCTTGGTGTGAGTTAGAATGATGTGTGAATGGCTCTTGCTGTGTGTTAGGATGATGCATGATGGACCATTGTGTGAGTTAGGATGATTGTAAATGGCACTTGGTGTGAATTAGGATGATGTCTGATTGGAGCTCAATATGAGTTAGTATGATGTGTGAGTGGGTCTTGTTTTGTGTTAGGGTGATGGGTGAAGAGGTCTTGGTGTGATTTAGGCTTATAGTTGAATGGGGCTTGGTGTGAGTTGGGATAATGAGAGAATGGTCTCGATCTGAGTTATGATGTTGGGTGAATGGGCCTTGGGGTGAGTTAGGATAACGGGTGCATCGGGTTTGGTGTGAGTTAGGATGATGGGTGAATGGGGCTTGGGTTGAGTTAGGATGATTGGTGAAGGCGTCTTGGTCTAAGTTAAGAACCTCGGTGAATGGGGCTTGGTGTGAGACGGGATGATGGAGTAATTGTGCTACTTGTGAGTTAGGATGATGAATCGGGTTTGGCGTGTGTTAGGATGGAGAGTGAATGTGTCTTGGTGTGAGTTAGGATGACCTGTGAATGGGTCTTGGTGTGTGTTAGGATGATGGGTGAATGTGACTTGGTGTGACTTGTGGTGCTGGGTGAATTTTGCTTCGTGTAAGTAAGGATGTTGAGTGATTGGATATTGGTGTGCTTAAGGATCCTGGGTGAATTGGGCTGGGTATGAGTTCGGATGATGTGTGAATGGTTCCTGGTGTGAGTTAGGATTCTGAATATGGGATATTGGTGTGATTTAGGATCCGGGTGAATGGGTCATGGTGTGAATTAGGATGATGGACGAATGGGTCTTGGTGGGTGATAGTATTATGGGAGAACGTTTCTTGGTGTGAGTTAGGATTATGGTGAATGGGGCTTGGTGTGAGGTAGGATGATGATTGAATTATTCTTCGTGTGAGTCAGAATGATGGGTGAATGGGCTCGCTGTGAGTTATGATGATGGGTGAATGGTGCTTGGTGTGAGTTAGGGTGATGGGTGAATGGTGCTCCGTGTGACTTAGGATGATGGGTGAATGGGGCTTGTTGTGAGTTTTGATGAATTGTGAATGGTTCTGGGTGTGAGTTAGGATAATGTGTGAATTGGTCTTTGTGTGATTTTGGATGATGTGTGAATGTGTCCTGGCGTGAGTTAGGATGCTAGGTGAATGGGTCTTCGTGTGGGTTTGGCTAGTGGGAGATTGCGTCTATGTGTGAGTTAAAGTAATGGGTGAATGGATCTTGATGTGATTTAGGATGCTGTGTAAATGGGTCTAGGAGAGTTAGGATGATGTGTGAATGGAGCTTGTTGCGGGCTAGTATGTTAGGTCAATGGGTCTTGCTGTGTATTAGGATGTCGGTGATTGTTTCTTGTGAGTTAGGATGATTGGTGAATGGGTCTTGCTCTGAGTTAAGCTGATGTGTGAATGGGGCTTGGTTTGATTCCAAATGATGGATGAATTGTGCTTCGTGTTAGTTAGGATGATGGGTGAATGGTGTAGGTGTGAGTTAGGATGATGGGTGAATGGGTCTTCGTGTGAGTTTGGATGATTGCTGAATGGTTTTTGGTGTGAGGTTCGATGACGGGTGAATGTGGCTCGGTGTGAATTCGAATGATAGGTGAATGGGGCATGGTGTGATTAGGCTGCTCCGTAAATTGTGCTTGGAGTGATTTAGGATGATGGTGAATTGGTCTTGATATGTTTTAGGATGATGGGAGAATGGGTCTTGGTGTGAGTTAGGAGGATTTTTGAATTGTTCTTGGTGTGTGTTAGGATAATGAGTGAATGGGGCTCGGTGTGAGTTAGGATGATGTGTCAATCGGACTTGGTGTGAATAAGGATGATGGATGAATGGATCTTGGTGTGGGATAGGACGATGGTTGAATGGGGCTGGGTGTGTGTTTGGATGATGAGTGAATGAGGCTTGGTGTGAGTTAGGATGATGGATCAATCGGATTTGGTGTGAGTTAGGGTGACGGATGAATGGATCTTGTTGTGAGTTAGGATGATCAGTGAATGGGTCTTGATGTGGGTTAGGATGATGGGTGAATGTGTCTTGGTGTGTGTTAGAATGATGTGGGAATGGTCTTGGTGTGCGTTAGGATCATGGGAGAATGGGTTTTGGTTTGTGTTAGGATGATGGGTGAATGGGCCTTTTTGTGAGTTAGAATGATATGTGAATGTGTCTTGGTGTGAGATAGGATGATGGGAGAATGGGACATGGTGTCCGTTAGGATGATGTGTGAATGGGTCTTGTTGTTAGTTATGATGATGGGTGAATGGGTCTTGGTGTGAGTTAGGATAATTGGTGAATGGGTCTTCGTCAGGGTAAAGATGATGTGTGACTGCGCATTGGTTTGCTTTCGGATAATGGATGAATTGTGCTTCGTGTGAGTTAGGATGATGGCTGAATGGGTCTTGGTACGCTTTAGGATGATGTGTGAATGGGTCTTGGTGTGGGAATGGTTGATGGGTCAATGTGTCTTGCTTTGTGTTAGAATGATGGGTGAATGTGTCTTCATGTGAGTTAGGATGATGATTGAATGCGTTTCACTCTGTGTTATGATGATGGGTGAATTGAAGTTTGGGGTGCGTTAGGATGATGGGTGAATGGTGCTCAGTTTGAGTTACAAAGATGAGTGATTGGATCCACGTGTGAGTTAGGATGATGGGTGAATGGTCTTGCTGTGAGTTAGGCTGATGTGTGAATGAGGTTTGGTGTAAGTTAGGATGATGAGTGAATGTGTCCTGCTGTGAGTAATGATGATTGGTGAATGGGTCTTGGTGTGAGTTACGATTGTGGGTGAAAGTGTCTTGGTGTGAGTTAGAATAATATGTGAATGGGGCTCGGTGTGAATTTGATTGACGTGTGAATTGCCTTTCTGTGAGTTCGGATGATGGGTGAACTGTTCTTGGTGTGTGTTAGGATGTTGGGTGAATGGGGCTCGGTGTGAGTTAGGATGATGTGTGAATATCCCTTGCTGTTTGTTAGAATGGGCCTTGTTGTGAGTTACGATGATGTATGAATGGAGCTCGGTGTGAGTTAGGATGATATGTGAGTGGATTTTGGTGTGAGTTAGGATTAGGTGTAAATGGTTTTGGGGTGAGTTAGGATGATGTGTGAATTGGTCTTGGATTGTATTACGATGATGGGTGAATAGGTCTTGTTGTGATTTAGGATGAGGTATGAATGGGGCTTGGTGTGAGTTAAGCAGATATGTGAATGGATCTCGGTGTGAGTTAAGATGATGCGTGAATGGATTTTGTCGTGAGTTAGGATGATATGTGAATCGCTGTTTGTGTGAGTTAGGATGATGGGTGAACGTGTCTTGGTGTGATATAGGATGATGAGTAAATGGATCTTGGTGTGTTTTCGGATCGTGGGTGAATGGGTCTTGGTGTGAGTTAGAATGATGGGTAAATGTGTCTTGGTGTGTGTTAAGATGATGGATGAATGTGGATTGGTGTGAGTTAGAATGATGTATGAATGAGTCTTGGTGTTACTTAAGATGATGGGTGATTTTGTCTTAGTGTGAGTTAGGACGAAGAATGAAGGGATCTTGGTGGGAGTGAAGTATGATGGTTGAATGGAGCTCAGTTTGAGTTAGGAAGATGGTTAAATGGGCCTTGGTGTGAGTTTTGATGATGGGTGAATGTGTCTTCGTGTGAGTTAGAACGATGGATGAATTTGTCTTGGTGAGAGTTTGGATGATGTGTGAATGGGTCTTGGTGTGATTTAGGTTGATGTGTGAATTTGGCTCGGTGTGACTAGGGGTGATGAGTGAATGCGTCTTGTTGTGAGTTAGGAGGATGGCTGAATGGATCTTAGTGTGAGTTAGGATGATGTGTGAATGTGTCTTGGTGTGAGTTATGATGACGTGTAAATGGGGTTTGGTGTGAGTTATGATGATGTTTGAATGGGTCTTTATATGATATAGGATGATGTGTGAATGGGTCTTGGTTTGATTTTGGTTGATGGGTCAAAGTGTCTTACTTTCTGTTAGGATGATGGGTGAATGGTTCTTGGTGGGAGTTTGGATGATGGGTGTATGTTGCTTGGTGAGTGTTAGGATGACGGGTGAATGGGTCTTGGTGTGAGTTAGGATTATGTGTGAATGGAGGTTGGTGGGAGTTAGGACGATTGGTGAATTGGTCTTGGTCAGAGTTAAGATGATGTGTGAGTGGGGCTTGGTTTGATTTCGGATGATGGATGAATTGTGCTTCGCTTAAATTAGGACGATGGGTGAATGGTTCCTGGTATGATTTAGGATGATGTGTGGATGGGTCTTGGTGTGACTTTGGATGATGTGTCAATGTGTCTTGCTTTGTGTTAGGATGATGGCTGAATGCAACTTGGTGTGAGTTAAGATGATGGGTGAATGTAGCCATGAGTTAGGACGATGGTTGAATGAGTTTCTCTATGAGTTAGGATGATGAGTTCATGGGGTTCGGTGTAAGTTGGGATGATGAGTCAATGTTTGCTAGTGAGGCTGATGATGATTGGCGAATGGGTTTTGGTGTGAGTTAGTATGGTGTGTAAATTGGTCTTGGTGTGAGTTAGAATAATATGTGAATGGGGTTCGGTGTGAATTTGGTTGACGTATGGATTGTCTTGCTGAGGGTTCGAATGATGGGTTAATTTATCTTGGTGTGTGCTAGGATGTTGGATGAATGGGGCTCGGTGAGAGTTAGGATGATGGGTGAATATCCCTTGATGTGCGTTAGCATCATGGGTGAATGGGTCTTGGTGGGAGTTAGGATGATGGTTGAATGGGCCTTCGTGTGAGTTAGGTTGATGGTTGAATGGGAAATGTCGTGAGTTAGGATGATGTATGAATGTGGCTTGTTGTGAGTTTGGATGACGGGTCAAAGTGTTTTGCTTTGTGTTAGGATGATGGGTGAATGGGTCTATGTGTGAGTTTGGATGATGTGTGTATGGTGCTTGGTGTGAGGTCAGTGTTTACGTGAATGGGTGTTGGTGTGAGTTAGGATTATGTGTGAATGCGGCTTGGTGGGAGATAGGATGAATGGTGAATGGGTCCTGGTCAGAGTTACGATGATGTGTGAATGGGGCTTGGTTTGAGTTCAGAAGATGGATGTATTGTGCTTCGTGTGAGTTAGGATGATGGGCGAATGAGTCTTGTAGGATTTGGGATGTTGTGTGAATGGGTCTTGGTGTGAGTTTGGATGATGGGTCAAAGTGTCTTGCTTTGTGTTAGGATGATGGGTGAATGGATATTTGTGTGTGTTAGGATGATGGATGAACGGATTGTGGTGTGTGTTCCGTTGATATGTGAATATGTCTTGGTATGATTTAGGGCGATGAGTTAATGGGTCTTGGTGTGAGTTAGGATGATCGGTGAATGGGGCTTGTTGGAATTAGGATAATGTGTAATTTTATTTTGGCATGAGTTAGGGTGATGGGTGAATGGCACTTGTTTTGTGTTAGGATGATGGGTGTATGGTGCTTGGTGTGAGTTAGGATGATGGGTGAATGGAGCTGGTGGGAGTTAGGTTAATGTATAAATTTATTTTGGCATGAGTTAGGGTGATGGGTGAATGGTACTTGTTTGTGTTAGAATGATTGGTGAATGGGGCTTGAGGTGAGTTAGGACGACGGTTGAATGCGTTTCTCTGTGAGTTAGGATGATGGGTGAATGGAATTGGTGTGAGTTAGGATTATGTGTGACTGGTCTTGGTGTGAGTTAGGCTGTTCAGTGACTGGGGGTCGGAGTAAGTTAGGATGATGAGTGAATATTTGCTGGTGAGTGTTATGATGGTTGGCGAATGGGTCTTGGTGTGAGTTAGGATGTTGGGTGAATCGGACTTGGTGTGAGTTAGAACAGTATGTGAAAGGGGTTCGGTGTGAATTTGGTTGACGTGTGCGTTGTCTTGCTGTGAGTTCGGATGATGGGTGTATTTTTCTTGGTGTGCGTTAGGGTGATGGCTGAATGGGTCTTGATGTGAGTTAGGATGATGAGTGAATGGGAAATGTTGTGAGTTAGGATGATGTATGAATGGGGCTTGCTGTGACTTAGGATGATGTGTATGTGGATTTTGGAGTCTTTTAGGATTATGTGTGAATGGTTCTTGGTGTGAGTTAGGATGTTGGATGAATGGGGCTCGGTGTGAGTTAGGAGGATGGGTGAATATCTCTTGGTGTGAGTTATGATGATGGATGAATGGGTTTTGCTGTGAGTTAAGATGATGGGTGACATTTTTTTGGTGTGAATTAGGGTGATGTGTGAATGGGTCTTAGTCAGAGTTAAGATGATGTGTGACTGGGGATTGGTTTGAGTTCAGTTGATGGATGAATTGTGCTTCTTGTGAGTTTGGATGATGGATGAACGGGTCTTCGTGTGAGTTTGGATGACGGGTGTTTGGTGCTTGGTGTTAGTTTGGATGCTGTGTGAACGGGGCTTGGTTGGAGATAGGATAATGGGTGAATGGTGTGAGTTAGGCGGTTGGGTGAATGGCATTCATGTAAGTTAGGATGATGATTGAATGTTTGCTGGAGAGGTTTGGCGAATGGGTCTTGGTGTGAGTTTAACGGTGAGTGAATGTGTATTGGTGTGAGTCAGCATAATATATGATTGAGGTTTGGTGTGAATTTCGTTGACGTGCGGATTGTCTTGCTGTGATTTCGGATGATGGGTGAATTGTTCTTGGTGTGTGTTAGGATGTTGGATGAATGGGGCTTGGTGTGAATTACGATGATGGTTGAATCGGAAATGTTGTGAGTTAGGTTGCTGTATGAATGGTGCTTGTTGTGAGTTAGGTTGATGAGTGAATGATTCTAGGTGTGAGTTAGGATGATGCGTGAATGGGATTTGGTGTGAGGTAAGAAAATGGGTGAATGTGGTTTTGTATGAGTTAAGATGATATGTGAATGGCTGTTGGTGTGAGTTAGGACGAATAATGAAGGGATCTTGGTGTTAGTGTGGAAGATGGGTGAATGGGTTTTGGTGCTAGTTATGATGATGTGTGAATGGGCCTTGGTGTGATTTAAGATGATGCGTGGATCGGTTTTGGTGTCAGTTAGGATTATATGTGATTGGATGTTGGTGTGCCTTAGGATAATGGGTGAATTTGTCTTGGTGTGATATAGGATGATGAGTGAATGGATGATGTTGTGTGTTTCGATCGTGGGTAAATGGGTCTTGGTGTGACTTAGGATGATGGGTGAATGGGTCTTGGTGTGAGTTAAGATGATGGCTGAATGGGGCTTGGTGTGAATTAGGATGATGGATGAATGGAACTCAGTGTGAGATGGATGATGTTTGAATGGGCCTTGGTGTGAGTAATGATGATGGGTGAATGTGTCTTGGTGAGTGTTTGGATAATGGGTGAATGGGTCTTGGTGTGAGCTATGATGCTGTGTTAATAGTCCTCAGTGTGCCTAGGGAGGATGAGTTAATGGGTCTTGTTTTGAGTTAGCATGATGTTTGAATGGGTCTTAGTGTGAGTTAGGATGATTTATGAATGTGTCTTGCGTGAGTTAGGATGACGGGTGCATGGTTCTTGGTGTGAGTTATGATAATGGTTGAATGGCGCCTGGTGTGATTTAGGATGACAGGAGAATTGGTCTTGGTGTGAGATAGGATGATGTGTGAATGGGGTCTTGGTGTGCGTTAGGATAATGGGTGGATGGGGCTTGGTGTGAGTTAGAATGATGGGTGAGTGGATCATGGTGTGAGTTAGGGTGATAGGTGAATGGTTCTTGTTATGATTTAGGATGATGTGTGGATGGGTCTTGGTGTGAGATAGGATGATGGGTGAATGGGGCTTGATGGGAGTTAGGATGATGTGTGAATTGATATTGTCATGATTTAGGATGATGGGTGAAAGGTACTTGGTTTGTGTTTGGATGATAGTTGAATGGGGCATGGTGTGAGTTAGGACGATGTTTGAACGCCTTCCTCTGTGAGTTATGATGATGGGTGATTGGGGCTTGGGTTGAGTTATGAAGACGGCTGAGTGGGTCTTGGTGTGAGTTAGAATGATGGATGAATGTGTCCTGCTGAGTGTTTGGATGATGGGTGAATGGATCTTGCTTTGAGTTAGGATGATGTGTTAATGGGTCTTGTTGTGAGTTAGGATGATGTGTGAATGTGTCTTAGTGTGAGTAAGGATGGCGGGTGAATGGGGCTTGGTGTGAGTTATGATGTCGATTGAATAGGTCTTGGTATGATTTAGGATGATGTGTGAATTGGTCTTGATTTGAGTTTGGATGTGTGGTGTATGTGCCTTTAAGAGCCCCTGTGTACTGTATTGCCGTTAATGGCCACGCGGGCTATATAAGCCTGTATAGTGTCTTGTATCTGTTAGTTCAACTCCAGACTTTGTTCAGTAAACACCTGTGAAACCAACTCCTGCATTCCGTGTCTCCATTAACACACGGATACAATAGTGGCGACGAATTGGAAACGGATTTACCTGCAATTCGGCAGCACCTCAAGGAGATCGATTCCTCAGACGAAAGTCGAAGAAAAACAAGAAAGAAAAAAAAAAAAAAAAACTGTGGTTTCACCAGCTAGCCGAGCTGGTGGCAGGTACTGCAATAATCCATCCTGGGCGTCGGGCTGGGGCTCCATCGGCTGGCTCTGCAGTGGGGCCGAGCAGCGAAGGCGGAGGCAAACGGAGACAGATGGTGGAGCACTAGGGAGACGGCCGGCGCTGCAAAGGAGGTCGGCGTTCGGACCAAGCAGAGGGAGGGAAAAGTCCCAGAGAGTCCGGCAGGAACGAGTCTCCACCTATTAAAAATACCTATGTAAATAAAAACCGCGGAAAACAGCGTTGTCAGAAACGGCAGCGGCGGAAAAGCGCGGGAGGCGCCATTTTTTTTCTGCGGGGAAGAAAGGAAAGCACGGGAGGCGACATTTTTTTTTCAGAATGCCTAAGACTGGCAATATTATTGATTTCGATAGCGATATAGAGGATTGGACCACATATGTGGAAAGAGTGGAGGTATATTGCACAGCAAATGAAATAGAGGATGATAAAAAGGCATCAGTACTTCTAAATCTAATGGGCGCAAGGACATACGGGCTGTTACGAAACTTAATCACTCCAGCCAAACCGAAGGACAAGAATTTTAAGGAGATTGTTGATACCGTACAGGAGCACTTAAACCCAACACCGCTGCTGATAGCAGAACGATTCAAATTCTTCAGGAGGAATCAGCACAAAAATGAAAGTAACTCTGATTACCTCAGCGAATTAAGGAAGCTCTCAAAGCGCTGCCAATTCGGGGCAGGACTGGCAGATTATCTTCGAGACAAATTCGTCTGCGGTCTCCTAAGTGAAGGAACACAGAAAAGGCTACTTTCTGAGTAAGATTTTACACTGGACAAGGCTTTCAGTGTGGCTGTATCATACGAAGCAGCCACAAGAGGAGCTGCAGAGACACAGCAAAAGCCACAGGACTCCGGCACCCATGAAATGACACAGGGTTTCGAGAGATGTTATCGCTGTGGCAGTCCGCCCATGACCAGAGAGACTGCTGGTTCAAGGACAAAGCATGCAGGCAATGCGGAAAGATTGGACACATTGCACGAGTATGCCGATCTGGAAACAAAAAATCCACAGACAGGAAAAAAATCAATAAGGAAAAGTACAGAAAGGTACAAATGATGACGGACAGTAGCTCCGAAGACCAGAAGAGCGATAGCGACTCCGGAAACAAGAGACTAAGCTGTCTCAAATTACATAATGTAATTGCCAAAGAAGATTACCAGACCATTTGGGTTACCCTCACGATAGCGAGGTCCCCAGTTAAAATGGAGCTAGATAGAGGATCGGCTCTGACCGTCATATATCGACGGGATTACGAGCGGCTATTTCTGCATATACCTTTGAAGGACACATTCTTTATCTTGAAAACATATACGGGGCAGAAAGTATACCACAAAGGGAAAATAAGGGTGCCTGTTGTATGCAACGGCAAGGAAATACAGAAGTTGTATTTATACGTTCTGCAAGATGGTGGTCCCCCGCTGTTGGGACATGAATGGATCAGGAAGATACGCTTAGACTGGCACTCCATTCAGGCACTGACGGTGACCAGTAAGAAAAAAAATGATGATGACGTCATACCTGAACGATTAAAAGACATCTTGGCCAACGCCAAAGAAGTGTTTCAGCAGGAACTAGGAACCTTGAAAGGCGTCACCGCCTCAATAAAAGTAGAAGATGTGGCAATTCCCAAGTTTTTAAGGCAAGGCCAGTGCCATACGCAATTCGTCCAGCAGTCGAGGCAGAGCTGGAGAATTTGGAAAAGGCAGGCGTATTATCCAAGATAGATTGGAGCGAGTGGGCAACACCTATCGTCCCGGTGATGAAGAAAACGTTGAATAATGATAAATCTGAAGAACAGAGAAAAATTCGCATCTGTGGGGACTTCAAGGTGACTGTAAACCCGATCCTTCACATGGTACAGTATCCTCTTCCGAGGATAGAAGATATTTTTGCCTCACTATACGGAGGGAAACATTTCACCAAAATTGACTTGGCACAAGCATATCTACAGATGGAGGTTGAAGAGGCCTCTAAAAAGTATCTCACGATAAATACACACAAAGGCCTGTACCAGTACAATCGACTAGTCTTCGGAGTAGCATCAGCACCAGCTATCTGGCAAAGAGCTATGGAACAAGTCCTCCAAGGGATTCCGGGGTCTCAATGCTACATAGAGTCATAGAGTTATGCAGCACAGACAGAGGCCCTTCGGCCCATCGTGTCTGTGCCGTCCATCCATCCCTGTCCAGTCTTATCCCATTTTCCAGCATTTGGTGCATAGCCTTGTATGCAATGGCATTTCAAGTGCTCATCCAAATGCTTCTTGAATGTTGTGAGGGTTCCTGCCTCTACCATCCTTTCAGGCAGTGAGTTCCAGATTCCAACCACCCTCTGGGTGAAAAAGGTCCTCCTCAAATCCCCTCTAAATCTCCTGCCCCTTACCCTGAATCTATGCCCCCTTGTTATTGCCCCCCCTACTAAGGGGAAAAGTTCCTCTTTATCTACCCTATCTATGCCCCTCATCATTTTGTACACCTCAATCAGGTCCCCCCTCAGCCTTCTTTGCTCCAAGGAAAACAACCCCAGCCTGTTTAGACTTTCTTCATAGCTGAGGCGCTCCATACCAGGTAACATCCTGGTGAATCTTCTCTGCACCCTCTCCAAAGCAATTACATCCTTCCTATAGTGAGGCGACCAGAACTGCACACAGTACTCCAGCCGTGGCCTCACCAGCGTTTTGTACAGCTCCATCATAACTTCCCTGCTCTTATATTCTATGCCTCGGCTAATGAAGGCAAGTATCCCATATGCCTTTTTAACCACCTTATCTACCTGTTCCGCTGCCTTCAGGGATCTATGTACATGTACACCAAGGTCCCTCTGACCCTCTGTACTTCCTAGGGTCCTACCACTCATTGTGTATTCCCTTGCCTTATTTGTCTGTCCAAAATGCATCACCTCGCACTTTTCAGGGTTAAATTCCATTTGCCACGTTTCCGCCCATCTGACCAACCCATTTATATCGTCCTGTAGCCTGAGGCTTTCCTCCTCGCAATTTACCACCCCACCAATTTTAGTGTCTTCCGCGAACTTACTGATCATACCTTTTACATTCTCATCCAAATCATTTATGTGGATCACAAACAGCAAGGGACCCAGCACCGATCCCTGAGGTACCCCACTGGACACAGGCTTCCAGTCAGAAAAGCAACCTTCGACCATCACCCTCTGCCTCCTGCCACTCAGCCAGTTTAGAATCCAACGCGCTAAGGCACCCTGGATCCCATGGGCTCTTACCTTCTTGACCAGTCTCCTATGCGGGACTTTGTCAAAAGCTTTGCTGAAGTCCATGTAAACCACATCCACAGCATTTCCCTCATCCACACACCGAGTCACCCCCTCGAAAAGTTCAATCAGATTTGTCAGACATGATTTACCCTTGACAAAGCCATGCTGACTATCCCCGATTAATCCTTGCCTCTCCAAGTGGAGACTAATTTTGTCCCTCAGAATTTTTTCCAATAATTTCCCTACCACAGATGTTAGGCTCACTGGCCTGTAATTCCCTGGTTTATCCCTGCTACCCTTCTTGTATAATGGTACTACGTTAGCTGTTCTCCAGTCCTCTGGTACATCACCTGTGGCCAGAGAGGTTCTGAAAATTTGTGTCAGAGCCCCTGCAATCTCCTCCTTTGCCTCATACAACAGCCTGGGATACATCTCGTCCGGGCCTGGGGATTTATCCACTTTTTGGCCTGCTAAAACCGCTAGTACCTCCTCCCTCTTGATGCGAATATGTTCAAGCATGTCACAGTCCCCTTGCCCGATTTCTATGTCTACATCGTCTTTGTCCATAGTGAACACAGATGCAAAAAATTCATTTAAAACCCCGCCTACATCATCTGGCTCTACACACAGATTGCCACTTTGGTCCCTAATGGGCCCTACCCTTTCCCTGGTTATCCTCTTCCCTTAATATACTTATAAAACATCTTAGGATTTTCCTTTATTTTGCTCGCCAGTGTTATTTCATGGCCCCTCCTCGCCCTCCTAATTTCTTTTTTAATTATGCCCCTGCACTTTTTATACTCCTCTAGGGCTTCCTCTGTCTTTAGTCTTTTGTAACTGCCAAAAGCCCCCCTTTTTTTCCTAATGCATTTTTGTATATCCCTTGTCATCCAAGGTTCCCTTTGCTTGTTGGTCCCACCCTTGACCTTTACAGGAACATGTTGACGTTGTACTATCTCTATTTCCCTTCTGAAAGTCTCCCACTGTTTTGATGTGGATTTTCCTATAAGTAGCTGCTCCCAGTCCACTTTGGCCAGATCCTGCCTTATCATATTAAAATCGGCCTTCCCCCAATTTAGAACCCTTATTTCTGGGCCGTCTTTGTCTTTTTCCATGACCGCCTTAAATCTCACCGAATTATGGTCACGGTCGCCAAAATGCTCTCCTACTGACACTTCCACAACTTGCCCGGCTACATTCCCTAGAATAAGGTCCAGTACCGCCCCCTCTCTTGTAGGACTTTCTACACGTTGGCTCAAAAAGCTCTCCTGGGTGCACTTTAAGAATTCTGCACCCTCGAAGCCTTTCACACTCTGACTATCCCACTTAATATTGGGGAAGTTGAAATCCCCCACTATTATTACCCGATTATTTTCGCACTTCTCTGAGATGTGCCTACATATCTGTTCCTCTATCTCCCCCTGACTGTTTGGGGGCCTATAATACACTCCCAGCAAAGTGCTTGCCCCCTTTTTGTTTATAAGTTCTACCCATATGGCCTCATTAGAGGAACCCGCTAATATATCATCCCACCTTACAGCAGTAATTGACTCCTTAATTAATATTGCAACACCCCCTCCCCTTTTACACCCCCCTCTGTCTCGCCTGAAGATTCTATACCCCGGAATATTGAGCTGCCAGTCCTGACCCTCCCTCAAACATGTCTCCGTGATAGCAACAATATCGTACTCCCATGTGTTCAACAACAACTTCAGTTCATCCACCTTATTTGCAAGACTCCTTGCATTAAAATAAATGCCTTCCAGCCTTGCCATATTCCCTTTTGCATTCACATATTTGCTCTGCCTTCCCAGCTGACTTGTTTTTTCCTCCGTATTTGGCTGTAAATCACCCCCTACTATAGCTCCACTCTTTATCCCAACCCCCTGCCAAGTTAGTTTAAACCCCCCCCAGCAGTGCTAGCAAACCTCCCCGCAAGGATATTGGTCCCCCTCTGGTTCAGGTGTAAACCGTCTGACTTGTACAAGTCCCACCTTTCCCAGAAGCAGACCCAGTGATCCAGGAAACTAAAGCCCTCCCTCCTGCACCATCCCTTTTACCACGCATTCATCTGTTCTATCTTCCTATTCCTATACTCACTAGCACGTGGCACCGGGAGTAATCCAGAGATTACAACCTTTGAGGTCCTGCTCTTTAATCTTCCACCTAGCTCCCTAAATTCTTGCTGCAGGACCTCATCCCTCTTTTTACCTATGTCGTTGGTACCAATGTGGACCACGACCTCTGGCTGTTCACCCTCCCCCTCCAGAATTCCCTGCAGCCGCTCCATGACATCCTTGACCCTGGCACCAGGGAGGCAACAAACCATCCTGGATTCACGTCTACGGCCACAGAAATGCCTACCTGTTCCCCTTACTATAGAATCCCCTACCACTATTGCTCTCCCACACTTTTTCCTCCCTCCCTGGGCAGCAGGAGCACCCCCAGTGCCAGGAAGTTGGCTGCTGCTGCCTTCCCCTGGTGAGTCATCCCCCTCAACAGTATCCAATCGGTATACCTGTTTGAGAGGGGAATGGTCACAGGGGTCTCCTGCACTACCTGCCTTCTTCTATTGCTCCACCTGGTGGTCACCCATTTCCTTTCTTCCTGTGCAGCCCTTACCTGCGGTGTGACCAACTCACTAAACGTGTTATCCACGTCCCCCTCAGCATCGTGAATGCTCCACAACCCATCCACCCGCAGCTCCAGCGCCTCAATGCGGTCTGCTAGTAGCTGCAGCTGGATGCATTTCCGGCACACGTGGTCATCAGGGGCACCGGCAGTGTCCCTGAATTCCCACATAGAGCAAGAGGAGCATAACACGGGGCTGAGCTCCCCTGGCATGACTTACCCTTTAATTAATTTAAATTAATTCACTATCACCAATTAAAGATATTTCTAAGGCGCTTGTATAGTCTACCTAGAGTCCCTGCTACACCAGAAAAGACCTAGTAACTGTAAACTACAGAGTTAATGTTTAAAAAAGAGAAATACTCACCAACCAATCACTTACCTGCTCCCTGGTGACGTCACACTCTGATTAATTTTTACCTCTCTCCCCGCTGCTGAGTTGGTGTGCCTCGCTGCTTGCGCCAGTTTTTATGCCGGGCTCCGCCTCACCTCGCTCCCTGGTCCGAACTGGTCGGCCCTCGCTGCTTGCACCGGTTTTTATGCCGGGCTCCGCCTCACCTCGCTCCCTGATCCGAACTGGTCGGGCCTCGCTGCTTGTGCCGGTTTTTATGCCAGGCCCCGCCTCACCTCGCTCCCTGGTCCGAACTGCTCTGGCCTCGCTGCTTGCGCTGGTTTTTATGCCGGGCTCTGCCTCACCTCGCACCCTGGTCCGAAACTGGTCGGGCCTCGCTGCTTGTGCCGGTTTTTATGCCGGGCTCCACCTCACCTCGCTCCCTGGTCCGAACTGGTCGGGCCTCGCTGCTTGCACCGGTTTTTATGCCGGGCTCCACCTCACCTCGCTCCCTGGTCCGATCTGGTCGGGCCTCGCTGCTTGCACCGGTTTTTATGCCGGGCTCTGCCTCACCTCGCTCCCTGGTCTGAACTGGTCGGGCCTCGCTGCTTGCGCCGATTTTTATGCCATGCTCCGCCTCACCTCGCTCCCTGGTCCGAACTGGTCGGGCCTCGCTGCTTGTGCCAGTTTTTATGCCGGGCTCCGCCTCACCTCGCTACCTGGTCCGAACTGGTTGGGCCTCGCTGCTTGCGCTGGTTTTTATGCCGGGCTCCACCTCACCTTGCTCCCTGGTCCGCTACCTAGATGACATCCTTGTAACAGGAGAAAACGAAAACGAGCACCTTCCAATTTGTAGCAGCTGCTCACTAGGCTGAAAGAACGGGTCCTACGAGCAAATCACCTCAAGTGCGAATTTTTCCAGAAACAAATATCATATTGTGGCCACATAATTAACGAGGAAGGGTTGCATAAGTCACCTGAAAAAATTGAAGCGGTCATAAAAGCCCCAGCACCTGAAAATGTCTCACAATTAAGGTCGTTCCTGGGATTGATAAATTACTATCATAAATTTTTACCGAACTTGTCAACTCTTCTGCACCCTCTTAACGAATAGCTACAAACGGGAGTAATTTGGAAATGGAGCGAAGACTGTAAATGTGCCTTCCATAAATGCAAAATCTTGATCACATCCAAGAAAGTTTTGGCTCATAACAACCCATCACTGCCAATCAGACTGGCGTGTGATGCATCCCCTTACGGCGTGGGAGCGGTATTATTGCATAGATTCCCTGATGGCTCGGAGCGGCCGATAGCTTTTGCATCACGCTCATTGAACTCAGCTGAGCGTAACTATGCCCAGATCGACAGGAAAGCACTCAGCCTGGTATGGGGAGTGAAGAAATTCAACCATTACCTACACGGACAAAAATTTACCTTGCTGACTGACCATCAACCCCTCGTCTCCATATTCAACCCTAAAAAGTGTGTTCCCATTATGACAGCGCAAAGGCTACAGAGGTGGTCCCTTTTCCTAGGGGCACACCAATATGACATAGAATACAAAGGATCAAAACAGCATGGGAATGCTGATGGTTTATCGTGCCTACCTTTGCCAACGGTAGAAGAGGCACCTACAGTGGACCCAGTGGAGATGTTCCACTCAACCAAAGTGGAATGTCTACCAGTAACAAATTCTGCCATTGAAAAGGAAACGAGAAATGACCCAGCTCTCTCACGAGCCTACGATTTAATGGTGAAGGGATGGCCAGCACATGGCGAACCACTGTTGCCAGCATTCTCGCAAAGAAGAGAACAGCTGTCAGTGTGCCGAGGAACCTTGATGTGTGGATCCAGAGTGGTGATTCCACCCAAACTCCAGGATAAAGTGCTAAAGGAGCTTCACGAGGGGCATCTGGGTGGAGTGAAAATGAAGAACATACCCAGAGCGTTTGTGTGGTGGCCAGGTATCGATGGACACATCGAAGAAATGACCAAGAGCTGCCTAGGATGCCAGAAGGTCCAAAACGCCCCACCACAAGCCCCTCTACATCCATGGGAGTGGCCCTCATCTCCATGGCAAAGGGTACACATCGACTTTGCTGGTCCATTTATGGACTCAATGTTCTTAATCGCGGTTGATGCACACTCCAAGTGGCCGGAGGTAATAAAGATGTCCTCCACTACTACGGAAAAAATCATCACAGAGTTAAGGGCCATATTTGCCAGGAATGGGTTGCCTGAACAGATCGGTTCTGATAATGGACCGCAATTTGTGTCCGAAGAATTCAGGAAGTTCTTAAGAAACAATGGGGTTAAGCACTACACGTCCGCCCCATACCATCCCGCCACCAATGGATTGTCAGAAAGGTTTGTCCAGACCTTCAAGAAGGCCATAAAGGCCATGGGTAATGAAGACATAAATCTACAGCATCAGGTAGATAAATTCTTTTTTGCATACAGGAATGCAACACATGTGGTTGCAAACCATACTCCCGCCATGATGTTCTTCAATAGAAGCCTAAGATGCCAGCTGGATTTGATCAAGCCAAACATCAGAAGGGACGAGGAGAGCCGGCATTTTCAAGGCATGAATGAAAGGCCAACTAGAACCTTCCAGATAGGTCAACAAGTTTTGGCCCGGGACTACCGTACCGAGAAATGGAAGCCTGGAACTATTTGCACACGACTAGGACCGCTGATGTATACCGTGGACATTGGAGAAAGCATAATGAGGCGCCATGCTGATCAGATCATAGAGTCATCCGAAAAGGGGCAACCTACACCAGAACTCCATACGCCTAATGATGAAGCAGAGATACCCATAGTATCTACCTCCAATCCGGTGATACTGGAACCAGATGAACCCGACACTGGCATTCAAGCCGAATCGACCTTGCCAAAAGAACCTACTACACCACCAAAAACTACTATACCACCGAGTCATTATCCGGACCGAGTCAGGAAGCCTCCAGAGAGACTGACTTATAATTGATTAACTGCAGCAAATGTGTAGATTATTGTTCTTGTAACAGGTTAATTAATGATTAGTTATAATGTTATGTACTGGTTGTCTAAAAGGAGAGGAATTGTGGTGTATGTGCCTTTAAGAGCCCCTGTGCTCTGTAATGCCGGTAATGGCCACTCGGGCTATATAAGCCTGTATAGTGTCTTGTATCTGTTAGTTCACCTCCAGACATTGTTCAATAAACACCTGTGAAACCAACTCCTGCATTCCGTGTCTCCATTAACACACGGATACAACAGGATGATGGGTCAATGTTTCTTGCTTTGTGTTAGGATGATGGGTGAATGTGTCATGGTGTGAGTTTGGATAATTGGGTTATGGTGCTTTGTGTGAGTTAGGATGATGGGTGAATGGGTCTTGGTGTGAGGTAGGATGATGGGTGAAAGTGTCTTGGTGTGAGTTAGGATTATGTTTGAATGGGGCTTGGTGGGTGATAGGATGACGTGTGAATAGTTTTGCTGTGAGTTCGGATGATGTGTGATTTCTTCTTGGTGTAAGTTAGGATGTTGGGTGAATGGCTCTTGGTGTGAGTTAGATTGAAGTATGAATGGGGATCGGTGTGAATTTGTATGATGGGTGAATGGGGCTTGATGTGAGTTAAGGTGTTGGGTGAATGGGTCTCGTGTGAGTTAAGATGATGCGTGAAGTTTTTTTTTTGTGTTACGATGATATGTGAATGGCTGTTCGTGTGAGTAAGTAAGATGGGTGAACGTGCCTTTGTGTGATATAGGATGATGAGTGAATGGATCTTGGTGTGTGTTCGGATCGTGGGTGATTATTTCTTGGTGTGAGTTAGGATAATAGGTGAATGGGGCTTGGTGCGAATTAGGATGATGGGTGAATGAAGCTCAGTGAGTATTAGGAGGATGGTTGAAAGGGCCTTGTTGTGAGTTATGATGACGGGTCTTGGTGTGAGTTAAAATGATGGATGATTGTGTATTGGTGAGTGTTTGGATGATGAGTGAATGGGTCTTGGTGTGAGTTAGGATGATGTGTGAATGGGTCTTGTTGTGAGTTAGGTTGATGGGTGAATGTGTCTCAGTGTGAGTTAAGATGGTGTGTGAATGTGTCTTGGTGTGAGTTAGGATGACGTGTGAATGGGGTTTAGTGTGAGTTATGTTGTTGGTTGAATGGGTCTTGGTATGATTTAGGATGATGTGTGAAAGGGTCTTGGTTTGAGTTGGAATGATGGGTCAATGTGTCTTGCTTTGTGTTAGGATGATGGGTGAATGGGTCATGGTGTGAGTTTGGATAATTGGTGTATGGTGCTTTGTGTGAGTTAGAATGATGGGTGAATGGGTCTTGGTGTGAGTTAGGATGATGGGTGAATGTGTCTTGGTGTGAGTTAGGATTATGTGTGAATGGGGCTTGGTGGGAGATAGGATGATTTGTGAATGGGTCTTGGTCAGAGTGAAGATGATTTTTGAATGGGGCTTGGTTTGAGTTCGGATGATGGATGTATTGATCGTCGTGTGAGTTAGGATGATGGGTGAATGGGAATTGGTATGATTTAGGATTTTGTGTGAATGGGTCTTGGTGTGAGCTTGGATGATGAGTCAATGTGACTTGCTTTGTGTTAGGATGATGGGAGTATCGTGCTTGCTGTGAGTTAGGATGATGGGTGAATAGGGCTTGGTGGGAGTTAGGATGATATGTGAATGGATTTTGGCGTGAATTTGGGTGACCGGCGAATGGTCCTTGGTTTGTGTTGGGATTATGGGTGAATGGGGCTTGGGTTGAGTTAGTACGATGATTGAATGCGTTTCACTGTGAGTTAGGATGATGGGTGAATGAACTTGGTGTGATTTAGGATGATGCGTGAATTGACTTAGAGTGGGATAGGCTAATGGGGGAATGGGTTTTGGTGTAAGTTAGGATGATGAGTGACTGTTTGCTGGTGAGGGTTATGATGATTGGCGAATGGGTCTTGGTATGTGTTAGAGTGGTGACTGAAAGGGACTTGGTGTGAGTTAGAATAATATATGAATGGGGTTCGGTGTGAATTTGGTTGACGTCTGCATTGTCTTGCTCTGAGTTCGGATGATGGGCGAATTGTTCTTGGTGTGTGTTAGGATGTTGGATGAATGGGTCTCGGAGTGAGTTAGGAAGATGTGTGAGTATCCCTTGGTGTGCGTTTGGATGATGGGGAATGGGTCTTGGTGTGAGTTAGGATGATGTCTGAATGTGAAATGTTGTGAGTTAGGATGATGTATGATTGGTGCTTGGATTGAGTTAGGCTGATGGATGAATGGGTTTTGGTGTGCGTTAAGGTGATGGGTGAATGGGTTTTGGTGGGAGTTAGGATGATGGGTGAATGGGTCTTGGTCAGCTTTAAATGATGTGTGAATGAGGCTTGGCTTGAGTTCGGATGATGGATGATTTGTGATTCCTGTAAGTTAGGATGATGTGTGAATGTGTCTTGGTGTGAGTTTGGATGATGGGTCAATGTGTCTTGCTTTGTGTTAGGATGATGGGTAAATGGATCTTGGTTTGATTTAGGAAGATGTGTGAATGGGTCTTGGTGTGAGTTAGGATACTGTGTGAATGGGCGTCGGTGTGCCTAGGGATGATGAGTGAATGGGTCGTGTTGTGAGTTAGCTTGATGGGTGAATGAGTGTTAGCGTGAGTTAAGATGATGGGTGAATTTGTCTTGGTGTGAGGTAAGATGATGGGTGAATTTGTCTTGGTGTGACTTAGGGTGATTGGTGAATGGGACTTGGTGTGAGTTAGGACGATGGATGAAGGGATCCTGGTGTGAGTTCGGATGAAGTTTGAATGGTCTTGGTGTGAGTTAGGATGATGGTTGAATGCTGGTTGGTATGAGTTAGGATGATGGGTGAATGTGGCTCGGTGCAAGTTAGGATGATCTGTAAATTGTTCCTGGTTTGAGTTAGTATGATGAGTGAATGGATTCGCTCTGCGTTAAATGATGAATGTATTGGGTTTGGATTGAGTTAGGATGGTGGGTGAATGGTTCCTGGTGTGTGTTAGGGTTATGTGTGAATGGGGCTTGGTGCGAGATTGGATGATTGGTGAATGGGTCTTGGTCAGATTTACGATTATGTGTGAATGTGTCTTGGTGTGAGATTGGATGATGTGCGAATGGATTTTGGCGTGAGTTAGGATGATGGCCGAATGCTCTCGGTGTGAGTTAGGATGATGGTTGAATGGGAGTTTGTGTGAGATGGGATGATGAGTAAATGCGTCTTGGTGTGTGTTAGGACGATGGGTGAATAGGGCTTTATGTGAGTTTGGATGATGGGTGGATGGGGCTTGGTGTGAGTTTGGATGATGTGTGAATTGTCCTCTGTGTGCGTTTTAATGCTGGGTGGATGAGGCTTGTTGTCAGTAAGGATGAAGATTGAATGTATCTTTGTGTGGTTTAGGATAACGTGTGACTGCGTCTTGGTGTGGCTAAGGATTATATTTGAAAGAGCCTTGGTGACAGTTTGGATGATTTGTGAAGGTGCCTTGCGGTGAGTTAAGATGAACTGTGAATAGGTCTTGGTGTGAGTTAGTAGATGAGTGAGGGTTTATTGTTGTGAGTTAGGCAGATGGGTGAATGGGTCTTGGTGTAAGTTAGGATGTGGAGTGAATGCGTCTTTGTGTGATTTAGGATGGTAGGTGAATGGGGCTTGGTGTGAGTTAGGATGATGGGTGAATGGGGTTTGGTGTGGTTTAGGATGGTGGGTGAATAGGGCTTGCTGTGAGTTAGGATGATCAGTAAATGGGTCTTGGTGTTTGTTAGGATGATGAGTAAATGTGTCTTGGTGTGAGTTAGGATGATGTGTGAATGCGTTTTGGTGAGCGTTATGATGCTGAGTGAATTGGTATTCTTGTGATTGATGATGATGGGAGAATGGGTCTTGGTGTGAGTTAGGCTGATAGGCGAATGGGTCTTGGTGTCAGTTAGGTTGATGGGTGAATGAGTCTTGGTGTGAGTTAGGAGGATATGTGAATGTTCTCGGAGTGAGTTATGATGAGTGTGAATGGTGCTTGGTGTGAGTTACGATGATGGTTTAATGGGGCTTGGTGCGAATTAGGATGATGGGTGAGTTGATCTTAGTGTGTGTTTGGATGATGGTTGAATGGGGCTTGGTGTGAGTTACGATGATATGTGAATCGGGCTTGGTGTGATTTAGGATGATGGGTGAATGTATCTTGGTTTGATTAAGGATGATGGCTGAGTGGGGATGGGTGTGATTTAGGATGATTGGTGAATGGGCCTTGGTCTGAGTTAAGATGATGGGTGAATGGGACTTGGTGTGAATTAGGATGATGGGTGAATGGATCTTGGTGTGAGATATGATGATGGGTGAATGGGTTTGGGTTTAATTTACGATGATGGGTCAATGATTCTTGGTGTGAGTTAAGATGATGGGTGAATAGGGCTTGGAATGAATTAGGATGATGGGTGAATGGAGCTCACTGTGAGTTAGGATGATGGTTGAATGGTCTTAGTGTGAGTTAGGATGATGGGTGAATAGGTCTGGGTGAGTGATTGGATGATGGATGTATGGGTCTTCGTGAGAGTTAGGATGATTCGTGAATGGGGCTCGGTATGACTAAGGATGATGGCTGAATGTGTCTTGTTGTGAGTTAGGATGATGGCTGAATATGTTTTGGTGCGAGTTACGATGCTGGGAGAATGGGGTTTGGTGTGAGTGCTCCTGATGGTTGAAAGAGGCTTGGTGTCATTCAGGATGACCGGTCAATCGTCTTTGTGTGAGTAAGGTTGATGAGACTTGGTTTGAGTGAGAATGACGGGTGAATGGAGCTGCAGTGGTTGAGGATGCTGGTCAATGGGTCTTGGTGTGAGTTCGGATGATGGATGAGTTTTGCTTCATGTGAGTTAGGATGATGGTTGAATGGTCTAGCTGAAGGTTTGCATGATGGGTGATTGGTTTTGGTGTGCCTTAGGATGAGGAGTGAATGGGTATTGTTGTGAGTTAGGATGATGGGTGATTGAGGCTTGGTGTGAGTCTGGATAATGGGTCAATCGGTCTTGCTGTGAGTTAGGATGATGGATGAGTGGATCATAATGTGATTGAGGATGATGGATGAATGGGGTTTGGTGTGAGTTAGGATGATGGTTGAATAATCTTGCTGTGAATTCGGATCAATGGTGAATGTTGCTTGGTGTGAATTAAGATGATAGGTAAATCGTTCTTGGTGTGAGTCAGGATGATGAGTGAATGTGTCTTTGTGTGAGTTAGGATGATGTTTGAATGGGGATTGGTTTGATGTAGGATGACGGGTGAATGGGTCTTGGTGTGAGTTAGGTGGATGGGTGAAAGTGTCTCGGCATAAGTTTGGTTGATGAGTGAATGGGACTTGCTGCATGTTAGGATAACGGGTGAATGGGTCTTGGTGCAAGCTTGATATGTGAAAGCGTCTTGGTTTGAGTTTGGATGATGGGTGAATTGATCTTGGTGTGAGTTACGATGATGTGTGAATGGGGCTTTGTGTGATTTAGGATGATGGGTGAATGGATCTTGGTGTGAGTTATGATAACGGGTGAATGGGTCTTATTGTGGGTAAGGATTACTTGTGAAAGTGCCTTGGTGTGAGTTTGGATGATGGGTGAATGGGTCTTGTTGTGAGTTAGAATTATGTGTGAATGGGACCTGGTGTGTGTTTGGCTGATGGATGAATGAGTCTTGGTTGGAGTTACGATGATTGGTGAATTTGGTGAATGGATCTTTGTGTGAGTTAGGATGATGGGTGAATATGTCTTGGTGTGAGTTAGGATGCTGGGAGAATGGGGTTTGGTGTGAGTTCTGATGATGGTTGAGAGGGGCTTGGTCTGATTTAGGATGACCGGTGAATGGTCTCTGTGTGAGTAAGGTTGATGAGTCTTGGTTTGAGTTAGAATAACGGGTGAATGGAGCTTGTTGAGGTTTAGGATGCTGGGTCAATGGTTCTTGGTGTGAGTTCGGCGATGGATGAGTTTAGCTTCATGTGAGTTAGGATGATGGGTGAATGTTCTAGCTGAAGGTTAGGATGACTGGTGATTGCGTTTGGTGTGCCTTAGGATGAGGAGAGAATGGGTATTGTTGTGAGTTGGGATGATGGATGAATGGATCATGGTGTGATTGAGGATGATTGGTGAATGGGGCTTGGTGTGCGTTAGGATGATGTTTGAATAATCTTGGTGTGAGTTAGGATCAATGGTGAATGTGGCTCGGTGTGAATTAACATGATAGGTGAATCGTTCTTGGTGTGAGTCAGGATGATGAGTGAATGTGTCTTTGTGTGAGTTAGGATGATGGTGGAATGGGGCTTGGTTTGATGTAGGATGACAGGTGAAAGTGACCTGGTGTGAGTTAGGGTGATGGCTGAATGGAGCTCGGTGTGACTAAGGATGTTCTGTTAGTGGCTCTTGTTTTGTGTTAGGATAATGGGTGAATGTTTCTTAGTGTGAGTTAGAATGATGTGTGAATGTGACTTGGTGTGTGTTATAATGATGGTTGATTGGGGCTTGGTGTGATGTAGGATGACAGGTGAAAGTGGCCTGGTGTGAGAAAGGGTGATGGGTGAATGGGTCTTGGTGTGAGTTAGGAGGATGGGTGAAAATGCTTAGGCTTAAGTTTCGTTGATGAGTGAATGGGACTTGCTGCAAGTTAGGATAACAGGTGAATGGGTCTTGGTACAAGGTTTATATGTGAAAGCGTCTTGGTTTGAGTTTGGATGATGGATGAATGCATCTTGGTGTGAGTTACAATGATGTGTGAATGGGGCTTGTTGTGAATTAAAATGATGGGTGAATGGATCTTGGTGTGAGTTACGATAACGGCTGAACGGGTCTTGTTGTGGGAAAGGATTATATGTGAAAGTGCCTTGGTGTGAGTTTGGATGATGGGTGAATGGGTCTTGTTGTGAGTTAGAATAATGTGTGAATGTGTCCTGGTGTGTGTTTGGCTGATGGATGAATGAGTCTTGGTTGGAGTTACGATGACTGTTGAATTTGGTGAATGGATATTGGTGTGAGTTAGGATGATGGCTGAATGGGTTTTGGTGTGAATTAGTATGATCGGTGAAAGCGGAAAGGTGTCAGTTAGGATGAAGAGTGAATGGGTCTTGGTGTGAGATAGGATGATGGATGAATGGGCCTTGGTGTGAGTTAGAATGATGGGTGAATTAGTCTTTGTGAGTGTTTGGATGATGCGTGAAATAGTCTTGGTATGAGTTAGGATGAGGGGTGAATGTGGCTTAGAGTGAGTTAGAATGATGGGTGAATGGGTCTTGGTGAGAGTTTGGATGATGGTTGAATGGATCTTGGTGTGAGTTATGACGATGGATGAATGGGGCTTGATGTGAGTTAAGATGTGGGGTGGATGTGTCTTTGTGTGAGTTACGATGATGTCTGAATGTGTCTTGGTGAGAGTTATTTTGCTGAGTGAATGGGTTTGGTGTGATTTAGGATGATGGGTGAATGTGGCTCTGTTTGAGTTAGACTGATGGGCCAATAGTGCCTGGTGTCAGTTACGATGATGGGTGAATATGTCTTGGTGAGAGTTATGATGCTGAGTGAATGGGTCTTGGTGTGATTTAGGGTGACAATTGAATGGGGCTTGGTGTGAGACAGGATGATGTGTGAATCTGTCTTGGTGAGAGTTATGATGCTGAGTGAATTGGTACTGCTGTGATTTAGGAAGATGGCTGAATGTGTATTGGTGTGAATTCAGCTGATGTGCTAATGGGTTTTGGTGTGAGTTAGGATGATGTGTTTGTGGGTCTCGGTGTGAGATGGATGATGATGAATGCTCTCGGTGGGAGTTAGAATGATGAGTTAATGGGCCGTGGTGAGAGATAGAATGATGGATCAACAGTGCTTCGTGTGTGTTAGGATGATGTGTGAATGGTCAAGGTTGACTGGGTCGTGGTGTGAGTTAGGATGATGATTAAATGGGTCTTGGTGTGACTCAGGATGATGGGTGAATGGGTCATGGTGTGAATTAGGATGACCTGTGACTATGTCCTGGTATGAGTTAGGATGATGGGTGAAAGGGGCTTGATGTGAGATTGGATGATGGGTGCATGTTTCTCAGTGTGAGCTACGATTATGGGTGAATGGTGCTCGGTGTGAAATAGGATGACGTGTGAATGAGTCATCGTGTGAGTTAGGATGGGTCAATCGGGCTTGGTATGAGTTAGTATGCTGGATGAATGAATGTTTGTGTGATTAGTGTGATGTGTGAATGGGTCTTTGAGTCGGTTAGGATGATGGGGGAATGCGTCTTGTTGTGAGTTAGGATGATGGGTGTATTTATCTTGGGTGAGTTGGATGATGGGCATATGGGGCTTGATGTGATCTAGGATGATGGGTGAATGTTTCTTGGTGTGAGATAGGATAATTAGTGAATGGCTCTTGGTGTGAAATAGGATGATGTGTGAATTGACTTGGTGTAAGTTAAAATGTTTGCTGAAAGGTCTTTGTGTGAATTAGGATGATAGGTGAATACTCTCAGTGTGAGTTAGGATGACGGGCGAATGGGTCTTCTTGTGTAATAGGATGATGAGTGAATTGTCTTGGTGTGAGTTAGAATGATTGCTGAAAGGTCTTAGAGTGAGTTAGGATGCTGGGTGAATGCTCTCGGTGTGAGTTAGAATGATGGCTGATTGGGTCTTGGTGTGTGATTGGATGATGGTTGAATGGGGTTTGGTGTGAGTTAGGATGATGGGTCAATCGGGCTTGGTGTGAGTTAGGAAGAACGATGAATGAATCTTGGTGTAAGTTAGGATGATGTGTGAGTGGGTTTTTGTGTCTGTTAGGATGATGGGTTAATGGGTCTTCGTGTGATTTAGGAGAATGGTTGAACGTGGCTCAGTGTGTGTTAAGATGATGGGTGAACGGGTCTTCGTGTGAGTTAGGATGATGGGTGAATAGGTCTTATTGTGAGTTAGAATGATGGGTGAATGTGTCTTGCTGTTAGTTAGGAGGATTGGTGAATGGAGCTTGGTGTGGTTTAGGTTGATGGGTCAATGTGTCCTGCTGTGTGATAGGATGATGGGTGAATGAGTCTTGCTGTGAGTTAGGATGGTGGATGAATGTTTCTTGGTGTGAGTTAGCTTCATCGGTGAATTGGGCTTAGTGTGAGTTAGGATGATGTGTCAATGGATCTTGGTTTGAGATAGGATGATGGGTGAATGGTTCTCAGTGTGGGTTAGGATGATGGGTGAATGGGGCTTGGTGTGAGCTAGGTTGATATGTGAATGGGGCTCGGTGTGAATTGAATAATGGGTGAATGTGCCTTCGTGTGAGTTAGGATAATGGGTGATGCGTTTTGGTGCGAGTTAGAATTATGGGTCATACATAGATACATAGTAGATAGGAGCAGGAGTAGGCAATTCTGCCCCTCGAGCCTGCTCCGCCATTCAATGAGATCATGGCTGATCATCCAAATTCAGTATCCTGTCCCTGCTTTCTCCCCATATCCCTTGATACCTTTAGCCTTAAGAAATATATCTAACTCCGTCTTGACTATATTTAATGAACTGGCCTCTACTGCCTTCTGTGGTAGAATATTCCACAGGTTCACTACTCTCTGGGTGAAGAAAATCCTCCTCATCTCTGTCCTAAATGGCTTACCCCTTTTCCTTAGACCGTGACCCCTGGTTCTGGACTGCCCGTCCATTGGGAAGATTCTTCCTGCATCTAGTCTGTCTAGTCCTGTTAGAATTTTATGAATTTCAATGAGATCCCCTCTCATTCTTCTAGACTCCAGCGAGTATAAGCAGAATCGACCTAATCTCTTCTCATACGTCATTCCTGCCATCCCAGGTAACAGTCTGGTGAACCTTCGATGCACTCCCTCCATGGAAAGAACATCCTTCCTCAGATAAGGCGACCAAAACTCCACACAATACTCAAGTTGTTGTCTCACCAAGGCCCTGTACAACTGCAGCGAGACATCCTTCTTCCTGTACTCAAACCCTCTTGCTACGAAGGCCAACATACCATTTGCCTCCTTAACCGCCTGCTGCACCTGCATGCTTACCTTTTGCGACTGGTGCACAAGGACACCTAGGTCTCGTTGCACTTCCCCTTCTCCCAATCTATTGCATTTCAGATAATAATCTGCCTTCCTGTTTTGACACCAATGTGGATAACCTCGCATTTATCCAAGTTATATTGAATCTGCCATGCTTCTTCCCACTCATCCAACCTGCCTAAATCAAACTGGAGTTTCTCGGCATCCTCCTCACAGCACACACGTCCACCCAGCTTTTTGTATTCTGCAAAATTGGAGAAAGTACATCTAGCCCCTCGTCTAGATTATTAATATATATTGTGAATAGCTGGGGTCCTAGGACCAATCCCCACGTTAACCCACTAGTCACTGCCTGCCAGTCGGAAAAAGACCCGTTTATTCCAACTCTTTGCTTTCTGCCTGCCAACCAGTTCTCTATTCAAGTCAATACCTTGCCCCCAATCCCATGTGCCTTAACTTTACACGCTAATCTCTTACGCGGGACCTTATCGAAAGCCTTCTGAAAGTCCAAATACACCATATCCACTGGTTCTCCCTTATCTATTTCACCAGTTACATCCTCAAAATGTTCCAGTAGGTTAGTCAAGCACGATTTACCTTTTGTAAATCCATGTTGACTTTGTCCGATCCTGTCAATGTTTTCCAAGTGCCCTGCTATTACATCTTTTATAATGGACTCTAACATTTTCCCCACTACCGATGTCTTGCTTACCAGTCCATAATTCCCAATTTTCTCTCTACCACCTTTTTTGAATAGTGGGATAACATTAGCTACCCTCCAATCCATGGGTAGTCTTCCTGAGCCTATCGAATTTTGGAAGATGACCAGCAATGCATCTACTATATCTAGGGCCACTTCCTTTAGTACCCTATGATGTAGATTATCAGGCCCTGGGGATTTATCGGCCTTCACTCCCGTCAATTTCTCCAACACCATTTCCATTCAAATACTGATTTCTTTCAGTTTCTCCCTCTCATTAGATCCTATGTTCCCCGACATCTCTGGGAGGTTATTTGTGTCCTCCTTTGTGAAAACAGAACCAAAGTATGTATTTAATTGGCCTATCATTTCTTTGTTCCCCATTATAATTTCCCCTGATTCTGACTGCAAGGCACCTACGCTTGACTTCGCCTATATTTTTTCTCTTCACATATGTATAAATGTTTTTACAGTCAGTTTTTATGTTCCCTGAAAGTTTACTCTCATACTCTATTTTCCCCTTCTTAATTAGTCCCTTTTTCATCCTTTGTTGAATCCTAAACAGCTCCCAATTCTCTGGTTTACTGCTTTTACTGGCCAATTTATATGTCCTCTCCTTGGATCTTATGCTATCCCTAATTTCCCTTGTTTGCCACGGTTGAGTCACCTTTTTTGTTTTATTTTTATGCCAAACTGGGATGAAAAAATTCTGTAGTTCATCCATGCGATCTTCGAATGCTTTCCATTGCCTTTCCACCGGCAACCCTTTGAGTGACATTCCTCAATCAATCCTACCCAACTCCTGTCTCATACCATCGTAGTCTCCTTTATTTAAATTCAGGACCGTAGTCTCTGAGTCAACTACATCACTCTCCATCTTAATGAAGAATTCTATCATATTATAATCGCTCCGGCCCAAGGGGCCTCGCACAACCAGATTGCTAATTGATCCTTTCCAATTACATAATACCCAGTCTCAGATGGCCTGATCTCTAGCTGGTTCCTCCACATATTGGTCCAGGAAGCCATCCCGTATGCACTCCAGGAATTCCTCCTCCACAATATTGTTACTAATTTGGTTAGCCCAATCTATATGTAGATTAAAGTCACCCATGATAACTGCTGTGCCCTTATTGCACGCTTCTCTAATTTCCCTTTAAATGCCATCCCCAACCTTCGCATTAATGTTTGGTGGTCTAGATACCACACCCACTAACGTTTTCTGCCCCTTGGTACTTCTCAGTTCTACCCATACAGATTCCACATCATCAGAGCTAATATCCTTCCTTACAATTGTGTTAATCCCCTCTTTAACCAGTAATGCTACACCACCTCCTTTTCCTTTTTGCCTATATTTCCTGAATATTGAATACACCTGGATGTTGAGTTCACAGCCTTGGCCACCCTGGAGCCATGTTTCCATAATCCCAATCAAATCATATCCGTTTACCTCTATTTGCACATCTAATTCATCCACTTTAATACGAATGCTCCTCGCATTGAGACACAAAGCATTCAGGCTTGTTTTTTTAACGCTCTTAGTCCTTTTAGAATTATTATTTAGTGTGGCCATGTTTTATTTAAACCCTTGATTTCTCTGATTGCCACCTTTGTTTTTCTCCTTCCTGTTTTTTGCTTCTATCATTGTTTCCATTTCCTCTGTCTCCCTGCTCAGGTTCCCAACCCCCTGCCATTTTTGCTTAAACCCTCCTCCAGAGCACGAGCAAACATTCACCCTAGGACATCAGTCCCGGTCCTGCCCTGGTGCGAACCATCCGGTTTGTACTGATCCCACCCCCCCAGAACCAGTTCCAATGTCCCAGGAATTTGAATCCCTCCCCCTTGCACCATTCCTCTAGCCACGTATTTTTCTGAAATATCCTTCTATTTCAACTCTGACTAACACGTGGCACTGGTAGCAATCCTGAGATTACTAACATTGAGGTCCATTCAGTTAGGATGATGGATGAATGGGTATTGGTGTGAGTGAGGATGATGGTTGAAAGGGCCTTGGAGTGAGTTTCAATGATCGGTGAATGGGGATCAGGGTGAGATAGGACAATCGATGAATGCAGATCTCTGTGAATTAGGATGGTGTGAGAATGGGGCTTGGGGTGAGTTAGGCTGATGGGTGAATCTTGCTCGGTATGAATTAGGATGATGAGTGAATGGGTCCTGGTGTGAGTTAGGATGATGTTACGTTGGATCCTGGTGTGACTTAGGAGGATATGTGAATGTGTCTTAGTGAGTGATATGAAGCCGAGTGAATGGGTCTTTGTGTGATTAAGAATGATGGGTGAATGTGTCTTGGTGTGCGTTAGGATGATGGGCGAATGGGGCTTGATGTGATCTGGGATGATGGGTGAATGCTCTCCATGTGAGTTAGGAAGATGGGTGAATGGGTGTTGGTGAGAGTTAGAATGATGGGTGAATGGGTCTTTGAGTGGGTTAGGATGATATGTGAATGCGTCTTGTTGTGAGTTAGGATGTTGAGTGTATGTGTCTTGGTGCGAGTTAGGGTAATGGTTGAATGGGTCTTTGTTTGAACTCGTGTGATGGGTGAATGGCTCTCTGTGTGTGTTTGGATGATGGTTGGATGGGGCTTGGTGCGAGTTAGGATGATGGGTCAATCGGGCTTGGTGTGAGTTAGGATGATGGATGAATGAACGCTTGTGTGAGTTAGGGTGATATGTGAATTGTTCTTTGAGTGTGTTAGGATGATGGGTGAATGCTTCTTGTTGTGAGTTAGGATGATGGGTGTATGTGTCTTGGTGTGATTTAGTAGGATGGGTGAATGGTCTAGGTGTGAGTTAGGATGATTGGTGAATAGGTTTTAGTCTGAGTTAAGATGATATGTGAATTGTTCTTTGAGCGTGTTAGGGTGATGGGTGAATGCTTCTTGTTGTGAGTTAGGATGATGGATGAATGGGTCTTGGTGTGAGTTAGGATGATGGATGAATTGTCTAGGTGTGAGTTAGGATGATTGGTGAATAGGTTTTAGTCTGAGTTAAGATGATGTGTGAATGGGGCTTGGTGTGAGTTCGGATGATGAATGAATTGTGCTTCGTGTGAGTTAGGATCATTGGTGAATTGTTTAGGTGCGAGTTAGGATGATGGGTGAATGGGGCAGGGAGTGAGTTAGGATGAAGGAATAATGGATCATGATGTGAGTTAGGATGATGTGTGAATGGGTCTTGGTCTGATTTAGGATGATGGTTGTATGGTTCTTTCTGTGAGTTATTATGATGGGTGAATATGTCTTGGCATGAATTAGGATGATGGGTGAAATGGGCTTCGAATGAGTTTGGATGATGGTTGTATGGTTCTTGGTGTGAGTTAGGATGATGGGTGAATGGGGCTCGGTGTGGATTAAGTTGATGGTTGCATGGTCTTCGTGTGAATAAGGATGATGGGTGTATGTGATTTGGTGTGAGATAGGATTATGGGTGAATTGGGCTTGGTGTGCGTTAGGAAGATGGGTGAATGTGTCTTTGCGTGAGTTAAGCTGATGGGTGTTTTGGGCTTGGTGTGAGTTAGGATGATGGGAGAATGGGTCTTGTGAGTTAGGATGATGGGTGAATGTGTCTTGTTGTGAGTTAGGATGATGGGTGAATGGGGCTTGGGTTGAGTTTGAACGATGGGCGAATGGTGCTCGTTGTGAGTTAGGATGATGTGTGAATATGACTTGGTGAGTGTTATGAAGCCGAGTGAATGGATTTTGGTTGATTTAGGATGATGCATGAATGGGTCTTGGTGTGAGTTAAAATGATGGGCGAATGGGGCTTGATGTAATTTAGAATGAATGGAGAATGGGTCTTGATGTGAGTTAGGATGATGAGTGTGTCGGTCTTAGTGCGAGATAGGATAAGGTGTGAATTGCCTTGGTGTGAGTTAGGATGTCTTATAAATGGGCTGGGTGTGAATTAGGATGAAATGTGAAAGGGTCTTGGTGAGAGTTAAAATGATGGCTGTATGGGTCTTGTTGTGTCTTTTGATTATGGTTGAATGGAGTTTGGTGTGAGTTAGGATGATGGGTCAATCGGGCTTGGTGTGAGAGAGGATGATGGATGAAAATATCTTGGTGTGAGTTTGGATGATGTGTGAATGGGTCTTTGTGTGGGTTAGGATGATGGGTGAATGCATCTTGTTAGAGATCGAATGATGTGTGAATGTGTCGCTTTGTGAGTTAGGATGATATGCGAATTGGACTTGGTGTGTGTTTGGATGATATGTGAATTGGGCTTGTTGTGATTTAGGATAATCGGTGAATGTTTCTTCGTGTGGGTTAGGATGACGGGTGAAAGTGCCTTCGTGTGAGTTAGGATGATGTCTGATGCGTTTTGATGCGAGTCAGGATGATTCGTGAATGTGGCTCACTGTGAGATAGGACAATGAGTGAATGGGGCTTGGGGTGAGTTATGATGATGAGAGAATGGTGCTCGCTTTGAGTTAGGATGATGAGTGAATGGCACCTGGTGGGAGTTAGGATGATGGGAGAATGGGTTTTGGTGTGAGTTACGATGATGTGTGAATGTGTCTTGGTGAGTGTTTAAACGCTGAGTGAATAGTCTTTGTGTGATTTAGGATGATGGGTGAATGGGTCTTGGTGTGAAATAGAATGATGGGCGAATGGGGCTTGATGTGATCTGGGTTGAGATGTGAATGGTTGTTGTTGTCAGGTAGGATGACTAGTGAATGGGTCTTGGTGTGAAAAAGGATGATGGGTGAATTGTCTTGGTGTGAGTTAGAACTATTGCTGAAGTGCCTTGGCGTAAATTAGAATGACGTGTCAATGCTCTTCGTGTGAGTTAGGATGATGGGTGAATGTGTTTTGGTGATAGTTAGAATGATGGCTGAATGGGTCTTGGTGAGTGTTTGGATGATGGTTGAATGGGACTTTGAGTGGGTTATGATGATGGGTGAATGCGTCTTGTTTTTAATTAGGATGATGTGTAAATGTGTCTTGGTGTGTGTTTGAATGATGGGTGAATGGGTCTTCCTTTGATTTAGTAGAATTGGTGGATGGGGGTCGGTGTGATTTAGGATTATGGGTGAATGGGTCTTGTTGTGAGTTAGGATGATGGGTGAATGGGTCTTGCTGTGAATTAGAATGAGGGATGAATGGGTCTTGCTGTGAGTTAGGATGATGTGTGAATGGGTCTTGCTTTGAGTTCGGCTGATGTGTGAATGGGTCTTGTTGTGAGTTAGGATGATGGGTAAACTGGTCGTGGTGTGAGTTTGGATGGTGTGTTTATGGTTCTTGGTGTGAGTTAGGATGATGTGTGAATGGGGCTCGGTGTGAATTAGGATGATGGGTGAATGTGGCTTCGTGTGAGTTAGGATGATGAGTGATGGGTTTTGGTATGGGTTAGTATTATGGTTCAATTCTTGGTGTGATTTATGTTGATGGTTGCATTGGGCTTGGTGTGAGTTAGGATGATGGGTGATGGGTTTTGGTATGGGTTAGTATTATGGTTGAATTCTTCTTGGTGTGATTTATGTTGATGGTTGCATTGGGCTTGGTGTGAGTTAGGATGATGGGTGAATGGTTATTGGTGTGAATTACCATGATGGTTGAATGCTTCTGTGTGAGTTAGAATGATGGGTGAATGGGTCTTTGTTTGAGTTAGGATGAGTGTGAATGTATCTTGGTGTGAGTTAGGGTGATGGGTGAATGGGGCTTGGGGTGAGATAGAACGATGGTTGAATGGGTCTTGGGATGAGATAGGACGATGGATGAATTATATTCCTGTGAGGATAATGAGTGAATGGGGCTTGAGATGAGTTAGGATGATGAATGTATGGGTCCTGTGTGTATTAGGATGATGGGAGAATGGGTCTTGCTGTGAGTTAGGAAGACGTGTGAATGTGTCTTGGTGAGTGATATGATGACGAGTGAATGGGTCTTGGTTTGATTTGGATGATGTGTGAAAGTTTATTGGTGTGAGTTAGGATGATGGGTGAATGCATCTTGGTGTGAGATATGATGATTGGTGAATTGTCTTTGTTTGAGTTGGATGAATTGTGCTCGATGTGAATTAGGATGATGAGTGAATGTGTCCTGGCATGTGTTAGTATGAAGGGAGATTGGGTCTTGGTGTGTGATTGGATGATGGGTGAATGGGTCTCATGTGATTTAGGAGGATGGGGGAATGGTTCTTGGTGTGAGAGGACAATTGGTGAATGGGTCTTGGTGTGAGTTAGAATGAAGGGTGAATAGGTCTTGGTGTGTGATTGGATGATTGGTGAATGGTTCTTCGTGTGATTTAGGAGGATGGGTGAATGGGGCTCGGTGTGAGTTAGGAAGATGTGTGAACGGGTCTTGGTGTGAGTTACGATGATGGGTGAATGGATCTTGTTGTGAGTTAGAATGATGTGTGAATGAGTCTTGGTGTGAGTTAGGATGATGGATGAATGGGTCTTGGTGTGAGTTAGATTGATGGGTGAATTGGGGTTGGTGTGAGTTAGGATGATGGGAGAGTCGGTATTGGTGTGAGTTAGGATGTTGGGTGAATGGGTCATGGTGTGGCTTTGGATGATGGGTGAATGGGGGTCGGTGTGAGTTAGAATGATGTTTGAATGTGTCTTGTTTTGAGTTAGTTTGTTGGGTGAATGTGTCTTGTTGTGAGTTATTTTAATGGGAGAATAAATCTTGGTTTGGATTAGGATGTTGTGTCAATGTGTTCTTCTGTGTGTTACGATGATGGATGAACGGGCCGTGGTGTGAGTTAGGGTGATGTGTGAATATGTCTTGATATGAGTTGGATGATGGGTGTATGCTTCTTGTTGTGAGTTAGAATGACGGGTGAATGAGGCTCGGTGTGAATTAGGATGATGGGTGAATGTGTCTTCGTGTGAGATAGAATGATATGTGAATGGGTATTGGTGTGAGTTAGTGTGATGGGTGAATGGATCTTGGAGTGAGTTAGAATATGTTAGAATGGTTCATTGTGTGAGTTAGGATGATGGCTGATTGGAACTTGGGTGAGTTAGAGCGATGAGTGAATGCAGCTCTCTGTGAGTTATGATGATGCAGAATGGAGCATGGTGTGAGTTAGGATGATGGGTGAATGGTGCTCGGTGTGAGTTAGGATGATGAATGAATGTGTGCTGGCGTGAGTTATTATGATGGGAGAATGGGTTTTGGTGTGAATTAGGATGATGCGTTAATGGGTCCTGCAGTAAGTAAGGATGATGTGTGAATGTGCATTGGTATGAGTTAGTATGATGTATGAATGGTTCTTTGTGTGGGTCAGGGTGATGGGTGAATGGGTCTTGCTGTGGGTTTGGATGGTGGATGAATGCGTCTTTTTGTGAGTTAGAATGATTGGTGAATGTGTCTTGGTTTCAGTTAGGATGATGGGTAAAAGTTTTTGGTATGAGTTAGGGTGATGGTGAATGGGGATTGGGCTGAGTTAGGATGATGTGTGAATGGCATTTGGTGTGAGTTAGGTTGGTGTGTGAAAGCGGGTCGCTGTGAGTTTGGATGATGGGTGAATGGGTCTTGGTGTGAGTTAGGATGATGGGTGAATGGGGCTCCCTGTGAGTTAGGATGATGGGTGAATGTGTGCTGGCGTGAGTTAGTATGATGGGAGAATGGGACTTGGTGTGAATTAGGATGATGTTTAAATTAATCTTGCCGTGTGTTAGGATGATGGGTGAATGGGTCTCGGTGTGAGTTAGGATGATGGGTGAATGGCATTTGGTGTGAGTTAGGATGATGTGTGAAAGCGGGTCGCTGTGAGTTAGGATGATGGGTGAATTGAGCTTGGTATGATTTAGGATGATGGATGAATGGGTCTTGGTGTGAGTTAGGATGATGACAGAATCAGTCTAGTTGTGAGTTAGGATGATGGGTGAAAGTGTCTTTGTGTGATTTGGATGGTTGGTGAATGTGTCCCCGTGAGAGTGATGATGATGTGTAAATGTGTTTTGCTGTGAGTTTGGATGATGGGTGAATTGGATTTGGTGTGAGTTTGGATGATGGTTGAATGGACTTGGTGTGAGATTGGATAATGGGTGTATCGGTCTTGGTGTGAGTTAGGATGATGTGTGACTGGTCTTGGTGTGAGTTAGCATCATAGGTGAATGGGGCTCGGTCTGAGTTAGGATGATGGGTGAATGTTTCTTGGGTGTGATTTAGGAGGATGGGTGAATGGGTCTTGTTGTGAGCTAGGATAATAGGTAAATGGGGTTGGGTGTGATCTAGGAAGATTTGCGTATATGTCTTTGTGTGAGTTAAGTTTATGAGGAAATTGGGCTTGGTGTGAGTTAGGATGACGGTCAATCGGGCTTGGTGTGAGTTAGGATAATGTGCGAATGCGTCTTGTTGTGAGTTAGGATGATGGATTAATGGGCCTTGCTACGAGTTAGTGTGATTGGTGAATGGTGCTCCGCGATAGTTAGGATCTGTGTGAATGGGTCTTGGATTTAGTTAGGATGATGGGTGAATGGGTCTTGGTATGACATAGGATGATAGGTGAATGGAGCCCAGTGTGAGTTAGGATGGTGGGTGAATGGAGTTGGTGTGAGTTAGGATGTTTGATGAATGAACCTTGGTGTGAGCTAGCATGACTGGTGAATGGGTCTTGTTGTGGGTTATGATGACGTATGAATTCGTCTTGTTGTGAGTTAGAAAGTTGGTTAATGTGGTTCATTTTGTGTTAGGATTTTGGGTGAATTGGTCTTGGTGTGAGTTAAGATGATTGGTGAATGGGTCTTCGTGTGAGTTAGGATGATGGGTGAATGGGTCTTGTTGTTTGTTCGGATGTTGGTTGAATGGGTCTTCTTGTGATTTAGGAGAATGGGTGAACGGGGCTTGGTGTGAGTTAGAATGATGGGTGAATGGGTATTTTTGTGAGTTAGGATGGCGGGTTAATTGGGCTTGGTGTGATTTAGGAAGATGGATGAATTGTTCTTGGTGTGAGTTAGCATGATGAGAGAATGGGTCTTGTTGTGAGTTTGGATGATGTGTAAATTTTCTTGGTGAGAGTTAGGATGATGGCTGAAAGATCTTGGTGTGACTTAGGATGATGGGTGCATCGTCTTGGTGTGAGTTAGGATGATGGGAGAATGGGACCTTGTCTGAGATATAATGATGGTTGAATGGAGCTTGGTGTGATTCAGGATGATGGGTCAATTTTTCTTGCTGTGAATTAGGATGATTACTGAATGATTCTTGATGTGAGTTAGGATGATTGGTGAATGGGTCTTGGTCTGAGTTAAGATGATGGGTGAATGGGGTTTGGTGCGAGTTAGGATGATGGGTGAATGGAGTTTGGTGTACGATGCATGATGGGTGAATGAGTCTGTCTGTGATTTAGAATGATGGGTTAATAGGTCTTGGTGTGAGTTAGTTTGTTGTGTGATTGGAACTTGGTGTGGGTTAGGAACATGAGTGAATGGGGCTTCTGTTGAGTTAGGATGATGAGTGAATTGGGCTTGAAGTGAGTCAGGATGGTGGGTGAAAGTGACCCGGTTTCAGTTAGGTTGATGGGTGAATAGTCTTGGTGTGAGTTAGGATGATATGTGAATGGGTCTTGGCGTGAGTTAGGATGATGGGAGAATGGATCTTGTTGTCAGTTAAGGTGATGGGTAAATATGCCTTGGTATAAGTTAGGATGATGGGTGAAAGGGGTTGGCGTGAGTTTGGACGATGTGAGAATGTTTCTTGGTGTGAGTTATGATGATGGGTGAATTGAACACGGTGTGAATTAGGATGGTGGGTGAATGTGTTTTGGGTTGATTTAGGATGATGACTGAATGGGTCTAGGTGTGAGCAATGCTAATGTGGTAATGGGGTTAGGTGTGATCCAGGATGATGTGTGTATGTGTCTTTGTGTGAGTTAAGATGATGGGTAAATGAGGCTTGTTGGGAGTTAGGATGATAGGGCAAGCGGGCTTGATGTGAGTTAGGATTATGGATGAATTGAGCTTGGTGTGAGATAGGATGATGGGTGAATGTGGCTTGGTGTGAGTTAGAATAATGGGTGAATGGGGCTCGGTCTCAGTTAGAAAGGTGGCTCAATGTGTCTTGGTGTGAGTTTGGATGATGTTTGAATGGGGCATGGTTTGAATTAGGATGATGGTCAATCGGGCTTGGTGTGAGTTAGGATGATGGAGGAATGAATCATGGTCTGAGTTAGGATGATGTTTGAATGAGTCTTGGTGTGGGTTATGATGATGGGTGAGTGGGTCTTGGTGTGAGTTAAGATGATTGGTGAATGGGCCTTGGTGTGAGTTAGAATGATGGGTGAATGGGTCTTGGTGTGTGTTTGGATGATGGGTGAATGAGTCTTCTTGTGATTTAGGAGAATGGATGAATTGAGCTTGGTATGATTTAGGATGATGAATGAATGGGTCTTGCTGTGAGTTAGGATGATGACAGAATCAGTCTAGTTGTGAGTTAGGATGATGGGTGAGAGAGTCTTTGTGTGATTTGAATGGTTGGTGAATGTGTCCCCGTGAGAGTGAGGATGATGGGTAAATGTGTCTTGCTGTGAGTTTGGATGATGGGTGAATGGGATTTGGTTTGAGTTTGGATGATGGTTGAATGGACTTGGTGTGAGATTGGATGATGGGTGTATCGTTCTTGGTGTGAGATGGGATGATGGTGCAATGGAGCTCGGTTTTAATTTGGATGATGAGTGAATGGGTCTTGGTGTGATTCAGGCTGATAGATGAATTGAGCTTGGTGTGATTTAGGATGATGGATGAATGGGTCTTGGTGTGAGTTAAAATGATGGGTGAATGGGTCTTGGTGTGTGTTTGGATGATGGTTGAATGGGTCTTCTTGTGATTTAGGAGAATGGGTGAACGAGGCTGGTGTGAGTTAGGATGATGGGTGAATGGGTCTTGTTGTGAGTTAGGATGATGGGTGAATTGGGCTAGGTCTGATTTAGGATGATGGATGAATGGGTCTTATTGTGAGTTAGGATGATGGGAGAATGGGTCCTGGTCTCAGATATAATGATGGTTGAATGGAGCTTGGTGCGATTCAGGATGATGTGTCAATTGTTCTTGCTGTGAGTTAGGATCATTGGTAAATTGGTCTTGGTGAGAGTTCAGATGATGTTTGAATGGGGCTTGGTGCGTGGTAGGATGATGGGTGAGTGGAATTTGGTGTATGACGGATGATGGGTGAATGAGTCTGGCTGTGATTTAGGATGATGAGATAATGGGTCTTGGTGTGAGTTAGTTGCTGTGTGATTGGAAATTGGTGTGGGTTAGGAACATGGGTGATTCGGGTTTCTGGTGATTTAGGATGATGAGTGAATTGGGCATGTACTGAGTAAGGATGGTGGTTGAAGATGGCTTGGTTTGGGTTAGGTTGATGGGTGAATAGTCCTGGTGTGAGTTAGGATGATGTGTAAATGGGTCTTGGCATGAGTTAGGATGATGGGTGAATGGGTCTTGGTGTCAGTTAAGTTGATGGGTAAAGATGCCTTGTTATAAGTTAGGATGATTGGTGAACGGGGTTGGTGTGAGTTTGGACGATGGGTGAATGTGTATTTTTGTGATTTAGGATGATGAGTGAATGGTTCTTGGTGTGAGCAAGGATGATGGCGGACTAGGGTTGTGTGTGATCTAGGATGATGTGTATATGGGTCTTTGTGTGAGTTAAGATGATGGGCAAATGGCGCTTGTTGTGAGTTAGGATGATAGGGCAAGCGGGCTTGATGTGAGTTAGGATTATCGATGCATTGATCTTGCTGTGAGATAGGATGATGGGTGAATGTTGATTGGTGTGAGTTAGAATGATGGCTCAATGGGTCTTGGTGTGTGTTTGGATGTTTGTTGAATGGGGCTTGGTTTGAGTTAGGACAAATTCAACATGGATTTACAAAAGGTAAATCATGCTTGACTAATCTACTGGAATTTTTGAGGATGTAACTGGTAAAATAGATAAGGGAGAACAGTGGATCTGGTGTATTTGGACTGTCAGAAGGCTTTCGATAAGGTCCCGCATAAGAGATTAGCGTGCAAAATTCAGGCACATGGGATTGGGGCAAGGTATTGACTTGGATAGAGAACTGGTTGGCGGACAGAGTTTGAATAAACGGCTCGTTTTCCAAGTGGCAGGCAGTGACTAGTGGGGTACCGCAAGGATCGGTCCTAGGACCCCAGCTGTTCTCCATATATATTAATGATCTGGACGAGGGATTTGGATGTAATATCTCCAAATTTGCAGACGACACAAAGCTGGGGGGAGGGTATGCTGTGAGGAGGATGTCGTGAAACTCCAGCACGATTTGGGCAGGTTGGGTGATTCGGCAGAAACATGGCAAATGCACTATAATGCGGATAAATGTGAGGTTATCCACTTTGGTGGCAAAAACAGGAAGGCAGATTATTATTTGAATGGTAATAGTTTGGGAGAAGGGGAAGTGCAAAGAGACCTGGGTTATCTTGTACACCAGTCGCTGAAGGTAAGCATGCAGGAGCAGCAGGCGGTTAAGAAGGCAAATGGTATGTTGGCCTTCGTAGCAAGAGGGTTCGAGTACAAGAACAAGGATGTCTTGCTACAGTTGTACAGGGCCTTGTGTGCAGATTTGGTCGCCTTACCTGAGGAAGGATGTTTATGCCATGGAAGGAGTGCAGCGAAGATTCACCAGGCTGATACCTGGGATGGCAGCAATGACGTATGAGGAGAGATTGGGTCGATTGGGTTTATACTCACTGGAGTTTAGAAGATTGAGAGCGGATCTCATCGAAACCTATAAAATCCTGTCAGGCCTGGACAGACTCGATGCAGGAAGGATATTTCTGATGGCCGGGGAGTCCAGAAACAGGGGTCATAGTCTAAGGATAAGGGGTAAGCCATTTAGGACTGAAATGAGGAGGAACTTCTTCACCCAGAGAATGGTGAACCTGTGGAATTCTCTGCCACAGAGGGCGGTGGAGGCCAGTTCATTAAGTATATTCAAGAAAGAGTTGGATATATTTCTTAAGGCTAAAGGGATCAAGGGATATGTGGGGAAGCAGGGACCGGGTACTGAATTTGGATGATCAGCCATGATCTCATTGAATGGCGGAGCAGGCTCGAAGGGCCGAATGGCCTACTCCTGCTCCTATCTTCTATGTACCTATGTATCTATGATGGTCAATCGGGATTGGTATGAGTTAGGATGATGAATGAATGAATCTTGATCTGAGCTAGGATGATGTTTGAATGGGTCTTGGTGTGGGTTATGATGATGGGTGAATGCGTCTTGTAGTAAGTTAGAATGAATTGTGAATGTTGCTCTTTGTGAGTTAGGATGATGGGTGAATTGGACATGTAGTGAGTTAGGAGGATGGATGAATGAATCTTGGTGTGAGTTAGGTTGATGTGTGAATGGGGCTCGTTGTGAATAAGGATGATGGCTGAATGGGTCTTGTGTGTGATTTAGGATGCTGAGTGAGTGGGCTGTGGTGTGAGCTAGGCTGAAGGGTGAATGCGGTTGGGTGTGAGTTAAGATGATATGTGAATGGGCCTTGGAGTGAGTTACGATGATGGGTGAATGGGTCTTGGTGTGAGCTCGGTTGATGGGTGAATGGAGCTTGGTGTGATTTAGGATGCTGAGTGAATGTGTCTTAGTGTGAGCTCGGTTGATGGGTGAATGGGTTTGGGTGTGATTTAGGATGATGGGTGAATGTGCCTTGCTGTGAGTTAGGATTATGGGTCGCCACCTTGTCGTGGTGGAAAGGCTTGCATCAACCTATGAACCTGTGAGCGATGCCGTCGGGAGCATAGGTCTTGGCAGGGTCACCCAAGGCGGTAAGCACAAGGGGGAGGTTCCAGACGAAGTGCGATCCATACCAAGTCCTCAACGGTGGATCAGGCGGATGATGGTGGTAACTCTGAATCACTTTGGTTCAGGGGCTGCGAGAAGCACCACAACGGCTGTGAAGGTGGAAGAAGGTTGCAGCAGAGAGGGGTCTCCAGTCGTCTCGGTTTTTCCTTGCCACTGGACCCTGGCACCTTTTCTGTTAAGGATCGTGTGGTGGCTGGCTGTGCACCAACCACCCCATGCTAAAAGATACCACGCACAGGCGTCCTTCAGAGGGATATACATTTATCTTTACAACATGCCAGCTTAAAGTCCTGTGGCGATCAGTAAGTGGTGATGGCGGCAGGATTGTGAGATCTGGAAGCTCCTAATCACAAGCTGGCACACTAGGCGGTGGGTGTCTGATTCAAGCGTCGGGCTCCTGGATCGTTGCAGGGGAGTCCCCCGGCAGCTACATCCATGACTGAGCAGCCCTATTTAGGATCTGCTCTGCTCAACCTGAACAGGGAGGAGGCTAGAAATGGTGCCCCAAAAATAGCCTGCCACAATAACACTCTGTCTGGAATACCGCATCCAGAGGGGTCACCAAAGTGCGGTCCTAAAGAGAGAAAATTGAACTTCGGAGCATGGAATGTGCGGACACTAGTAGACAGTGCAACAATTGATCGACCAGAGAGAAGGACGGCCATCGTATGCAGAGAGCTGAAACGATGCAACATTGATATAGCGGCCCTATCTGAAACTCGACCAGCAGAAGAAGGTCAATTGAAGGAGGAGAAGGGGGGTTACACATTCTACTGGAAAGGGAAGCCAACGGAAAACCCACAGATCCATGGAGTTGGATTTGCCATCAAAAATGATCTTTTTAGCCAACTCTCCGAATTTCCTGTAGGAATCAATGAACGCCTCATGAAAATGCGTCTAACCCTATCCAACAATCAGATGGAAACAGTTGTGAGTGCTTATGCTCCCACCGTGGATTCGCTAGATGAAGTAAAGGAGATCTTCTGTGCTGACCTGGATAAAACCTTGTCTGGTATCCCAAAAGACGATAAAGTCATTCTTCTTGGGGACTTCAGTGCCAGGGTCGGTCGGGCTTACCAACTATGCAAAGGTATCATAGGAAAAGAGGGCATCGGAAAGTCCAACTTAAATGGACTTCTTCTTCTCACTAAATGTGCTGAGCACAACCTCATAATCACAAACACTTTCTTCTGACGAAAAAACAAGTAGAAAACCTCTTGGAGGCACCCCCGTTCAAAATTGTGGCATCTCATTGACTATGTCATTGTACGGGCAAGGGATCGTCGTGATGTTCTGGTCACTAAGGCCATGTTCAGCACTGATGACTGCTGGACAGGTCATCGCCTTATCCGAGCAACTATGTCCCTCAAACTAAAGCCCAAGATACGTGCTCAGAAGAAGAAATTCCGGCCAAAATTAAACATTGAGTGTCTTGCAGACACTGCCATTCAGCAGTGCTTTCAGGATTCCATCAGGCAAAGTCTTCCAAAGGAATATCCACATGATACTGGAGAACATTGGGAACTGCTGAAAGCCACTATCGTCAACACCTCCCAGAACATATTCGGTTGCAAGTCCAGAAAACATCAGGACTGGTTTGATGAGAACGACTCAGAAATTGAGCAGCTCATAGAAAGGACAAGGATAGCATTCTGCGCCTGGCAAAACGACATCAGCAGCAAGGCCAAATGAGAGGCTCATGCTAAAGCTAAGGCAGATGTCCAGCAGAGAATAAGGGAGATGAAGAGCAACTGGTGGTCTCAAAAGTCCCTAGAAATACAACGTATGGCTGATACTGGGGACTCCAGAGGCTTCTTCAGTGCCACCAAGGCAGTTTTCGGACCAAGCTACCGTGGCTTAAACCCCTTACGCTCTAAGGATGGTTTTACTCTGCTAAAGGAGAAGGAGGCAATTGACACAAGATGGAGGGAGCATTTTCAAGAACTGCTCGAACCGACACAGTAACGCACATCTGGAGTCCATCAATCAATTACCACAGAGACCAGAAAAGGAGGAAATGGGTGTACATCCAAGCATTGTAGAAGTGCAGAATGCCATCAGGTCCATGAAAAACAATAAAGCTTCCGGCTCAGATGGGATTCCAGCAGAAATCCTTCAAAAAGGTAGCCCTGAGCTCCTGACACACATACATTCCTTCCTCCTAAAAACATGGCAGCAGGAAGAAATTCCACAAGATCTCAGAGACGCTTTGACTGTTACTATCTTTAAAAAGGGGGAAAAGTCGGTGTGTGGAAACTACCGAGGTATCTCCCTTCTTTCTTCCACAGGAAAAGTGGTTGCCCGTGTGCTTGCTAATAGACTTCTGCCGTTATCTGAGGAGGTGCTTCCGGAGTCGCAGTGTGGTTTCTGAGCATCCAGAGGAACAGCTGATATGATCATCACAGCAGGTCAATTACAGGAGAAATGCCGTGAACAAAAGCAACCACTGTTCATAGATTTCATAGACTTAACTAAAGCTTTTGACACCATCCACCGCCAGACTTTATGGCACATCTTGTCTAAACTTGGTTGTCCCGATAAATTCATCTTAGTTCTGAGGCTGCTACATGACAAAATGCCCGCAGCAGTTCTCAGCAGCAGTGGTTCTATTTCAGAGCCCTTTACATTTGAGACAGGAGTAAAATAGGGCTGCATCATTGCTCCAACCCTTTTTGCAGTGTTCATCTCAGTTATCCTCGATCTTATCGGCAATGACCTGCCCACCGGAATTCAAATCCTTTACTGTACTGATGGCCGACTTTTCAATCTCAACAGGCTTAAGGCCAAGAGCAAAGTCTCCATCACTACCATTATGGAGTTGCAGTATGCAGGTGATAACGCCATCACAGCTCTTTCCGAGCATGATCTACAAAACACCTTGAATGTTTTTTCCAGAGCCTACAAACTTCTGGGCCTCACCATGAATATAAAGAATACCCAGGTGCTCCTCCAGCCATCACCTAATCAGCTTGTACCTCCTCCCTCTATAAAGATTGATAATAAAATCCTTGAAAAAGTCAACACCTTTCCATATCTTGGTAGCCATTTATCCTCCAACGCTGACATTGATTCTGAAATTCATCACAGCCTGATTTGTGCAAGTGCAGCCTTTTCTAAAGTGAGGAGGAGAGTCTTTGAAAATCTTGACCTCCGAGTCCAAACTAAAATTTTTGTATACAAAGCCATCATCCTTCCCACCCTTTGATATGGAGCTGAAAGCTGGACTACGTACAGTAGACATCTCAAAGCCTTAGAGCAATACCACCAACTCTCCCTATGCAAAATCTTGAGGGTCAGCTGGGAGGACAAGCATACCAACTGGAGTATACTTGAAGAGGCCAATATCTACAGCAACACTACGCTCATCATGCAGCATCAACTCCGATGGATTGGGCATGTCATTCGCATGTAAGACTCACGTCTCCCAAAACAGGTTCTGTACTCCCAATTGAAGGAAGGGCAGAGGTCTCCTGGTGGTCAAAAAAGCGTTACAAAGATAACATCAAAGTAATCCTTAAAAAGTTCCATATCGATATTAATAACTGGGAGGATATCGCACTGGACAGAGACAATTGGAGAAAATGCATCCACAATGGTGCCACACTACATGAAAAGAATCTCCAGCGTGCCGCTGAGGATAAACGCCAGCGCCATAAGGAGAGACAACAACTTAAGAAGACCCATACTCCAGTTACTACCAATAGTCTTACATGCCCACACTGCAGTAGAGTCTGTGGATCTCGAATTGACCTCCACAGCCACCTAAAGACCCACATAGTAGATGACTGATGAAGGACATACCATACTCGAATTTGAGTGGTCGCCGATGATGATGGGTCTTGTTGGGAGTTGGATGATGGCTGAATGGAACTTGGTGTGATTTAGGATGATGCGTGACTGGGTCTTAATGGGTCTTAGTATAAGCTAGGCTGAAGAAGAATGTATTTGGGTGTGAGTTAAGAAAATGGGTGAATGGGGCTTGGTGTGATTTACGATGATGTGTCAATCGGGCTTGATGTGAGATATGATGATGGATGAATGGGTCTTGTCGTCAGTTAGGATGATAGGTGAATAGTTCTTGGTGTGAGTTAGCATGATGTGTGAATGGAGCTCAGTGTGAGTTAGGATGATGGGTGAATTGTCTTGGTTTGAGTTAGGATGATGGTTGAATGGGTCTCTGTCTGAGTTAGGATGATGGGTGAGTGGGATTTGATGTGAGATAAAAAGATGTGTGAATGGGTCTTGGTCTGAGTTCGAATGATGGGTGAATGATTTTGGTGTGTGTTACGATGATGGGTAAATGGATCTTTGTGTGAGTTAGGATGATGGGTGAATGGTTTTGTTGTGTCTTAGGATGATGGGTGAATGGATCTTAGTGTGAGATGGGTTGATGGGTGAAATCGGTCTTGGTGTGAGTTAGGATGATGGGAGAATGGAGCTTGGTGTGAGTTAGGATGATGGGTAAATGGGCTTGGTTTGAGTTAGGATGATGCGTGAAATGTTCTTGGTATGAGTTAGAATGTTGGATGAATGGGTCTTGCTGTGATTTAGGATGGTGTGTGATTGGGACTTGGTGGGATTTAGGATGATGAGTGAATTGTTCTTGGTATAAGCTAGAATGATGGGCGAATGGGGCTGGCTGTGAGTTAAGATGATGGGTGAATTGGGCTTCGTGTGAGTTAGGATGATGGATGAATGGATCTTGGTGTGAGTTAGGATGATGGGTGAATGGGTCTTGGTGTGAGTAATCATGATGGGTGAATGGAGCTCAGTGTGAGTTAGGATGATGGGTGAATGGACTTGATATGATTTAGCATGATTGGTAAATGTGTCTCTGTCTGAGTTAGGATGATGGGTGAATGGGTCTTAGTGTGAGCTAGGATGATGGGTGAATGGGTCTTGTTGTGAGTTAGGATGATGGGTAAATGGGTTTTGGTGTGTGTTAGGATGACGCGTGAATGGGGCTCGGTCTGGGTTAAGATGATGGGTGAATGATTTTGGTGTGTGTTAGGATGATGTGTGAATGGTTATTAGTGTGAGTTAGGATGATGGGTGAATGTGTCTTGGAGTGAGTTACGATGATTAGTGAACAATCTTGGTGTGAGTTAGGATGATGGGTGAATGGATCACGTTGTGAGCTGGGATAATGTGTGTATGTGGCTTGGTGTGAGTTAGGATGATGGTGAATGGGCTTGTGGTGAGTTAGGATGATAGGTGAATTGCCTTGGTGTGAGTTTCGATGACGGATGAATGGATTTTGTCTTGAGTGAGGATGATGGTTGAATTGGGCTTGGTGTGAGTTTCGATGATGTGTGAATGGTCTTGGTGTGAGTTTCGATGATGGGTGAATGGTTTTGGTTGTGTTAGGATGGTGGGTGAATGGATCTTATTGTGAGTTAGGATGATGTGAGAATGGCTCTTGTTGTGGGTTAGGATATTGGTTTAATGCTTTCGTGTGAGTTAGGATGATGGGTGAATGGGTCTTGTTGTGAGTTAGGTTGATTGGTGAGTGGGTTTGGTGTGAGTTCGGATGATGTGTGAATGTGTCTTGGTGTGAGTTATGATGACGGGTGAATGTGTTTGTGTGCGTTAGGATGATAGGTCAATGGGCGTCATGTGAGTTAGGATGATGTGTGAATGCGGCTTGGTAGGAGTTAGGATGATCGGTGAATGGGTGTTGGTGTGACTTTCGATGATGTGGTAATGGGTCTTGGTGTGAATTAGAATGATGTGTGACTGGGGCTTTTTGTGAGTTTCGACGATCTGTCAACGATTTTATTCTGTGTTAGGATGATGGGTGAATGGATCTTAGTGTGAGTTAGGATGATGGGTATATTAATCTTGGTGTGAGTTCGGATGATGTGTGAATGGGTCTTAGTGTGAGTTAGGATGATGAGTGAATGGGCTTGGTGTGAGTTAGGATGATGGGTGGTTGGGTCTTGTTGTGAGTTAGGATGATGTGTGAATGGTGCTTGGTGTGAGTTAGGATTATGTGTGAATGTGCTTCTTCGTGAGTTAGGATGATGGATGAATGAGTCTTGGTGTAAGTTAGGATGATGGCTAAAAGTGTCTTCTTGTGAGATAGAAGGATGGATGAATGTGGCTTGGTTTGATTTAGGATGATGAAAGAATGTGTCTTGTTTTGAATTAGGATGAGGGGAAAAGGGGGTTGTTTTGATTTAGGATGATGGGTGAATGGGTCTTGGTGTGATTTGGGATGATGAGTGAATGTGACTTGGTGTGATGTAGGATTATGGGTAAGTTGTCTTGGTCAGAGTTAGGATGATGGCTGAATGGACTTGTTGTGATATAACATGATGGGCGATTCGTGCTTCGTGTTTGTTCGAATGATGGGTGAATGTGTCTTAGTGCGATTTATGATGATGGCTGAATGGTTCTTGGTGTGAGTTACGATGTTGAGTGATTGGAACTTGGTGCCAGGTAGGATCATGGGTGAATGCGAATTCAGGTGAGTTAGGATGACGGGTGAATGGGGCTTGTATTGAGTTAAAATGATGGCTGAAGAGGGCCCTGTGTGGGTTAGGATGATGGTTGAATATGTCTTGGTGTGAGTTTTGATGATGGGTGAATAGGTCTTGGTGTCAGTAAAGTTGATGGGTGAATATGCCATGGTATAAGTTAGGATGATGGGTGCAAGCGACTTGATGAGATATTGGAAGATGGATGAAAGTTTCTTGGTGTGAGTAAAAATGATGGGTGAAAGGCGATCGGTGTGACTTAGGATGATGTTTGAATGGGACTTGGTGGCAGTTAGGATGATGAGTGAGTGGGTCCTGGTGTAACCTACGATGTTGGGTGAATGGGGCTGGTTGTGAGTTAAGATGATGGGTAAATGGGGCTTGCTGTGAGTTACGATGATGTCACAATCGGGCTTGAAGTGAGTTAGTATGATGAATGAATGGATCTTGATGTGAGATAGAATGATGTGCGAATGGGTCTCTGTCTGAGTTAGGATGATGTGTGAATGGGTCTTGGTGTGAGTTAGAATGATGTGTGAATGGATCTTGCTGTGAGTTAGGATGATGGGTGAATGGGTCTTAGTGTCAGTTATGATGAAGGGCGAATGGATCTTCGTGTCAGTTAGGACGATGGGTGAATGGTTTTTTGTGTGAGTTAGGATGATGCGTAAATAATATTGGTATGAGTTAGGATAATGTGTGTATGTGGCTTGGTGTGAGTTAGGATGATGGGTGAATGGGCTTGTTGTGAGTTAGGATGATGGGTGAATGGCCTTGGTGTGAGTTTCGATGACGGATGAATGGATTTTGTCTTGAGTTAGGATGATGGGTGAATTGGGCTTGGTGTGCGTTTCGATGATGTGTGATTGGTCTTGGTGGGAGTTTCGATGATGGGTGAATCGTTTGGTGTGTGTTACGATGCTGGGTGAATGGATCTTATTGTGAGTTATGATGACTTGAGAATGGGTCTTGTTGTGAGTTAGGATATTGGGTTAATGATTTCGTGTGAGTTAGGATGATGGGTGAATGGGTCTTGTTGTGAGTTAGGTTGATTGGTGAGTGGGTTTGGTGTGATTTCGGATGATGTGTAAATGTGTCTTGGTGTGAGTTAGGATGATGAGTGAATGTGTTTGTGTGAGTTAGGATGATGTTTGAATGGGTCTTGTTGTGAGTTATGATGGTAGGTGAATGGGTGTCGTGTGAGTTAGGATGTTGTGTGAATGCGGCTTGGTATGAGTTAGGATGATCTGTGAATGGGTGTTGGTGTGACTTTCGATGATGTGGTAATGGTTCTTGGTGTGAGTTAGGATGATGGGTGACTGGTGATTTTTGTGAGGTTCGACGATGTGTCAATGATTTTATTCTGTGATAGGATGATGGGTGAATGGATCTTAGTGTGTGTTAGTATGATGGGTAAATTAATCTTGGTTTGATTTTGGATGATGTGTGAATGGGTCTTAGTGTGAGTTAGGATGATGGGTAAATGGGCTTGGTGTGAGTTAGCATGATGGGTGATTGGGACTTGTTGTGAGAGAGGATGATTTGTGAATGGTGCTTGGTGTGAGTTAGGATTATGGGTGAATGTGGTTCTTTGAGGGTTGGGATGATGAATGAATGAGTCTTGGTGTAAGTTAGGATGATGGGTAAAAGATTCTTCTTGTGAGATAGAAGGATGTAGGAATGTGGCTTGGTTTGATTTAGGATGATGAAATAATGCGTCTTGTTTTGAGTTAGGAAGAGGGGAAAAGGGGGCTTGTTTTGATGTAGGATGATGGGTGAATGTGACTTGTCATGATATAAGATGATGGGTGATTCGTGCTTCGTGTCTGTTCGAATGATGGGTGAATGTGTCTTAGTGCGTTTTATGACGATGGCTGAATGGGGCTTGGTGTGAGTTATGATGTTGAGTGATTGGAACTTGGTGTCAGTTAGGATCATGGGTGAATGCCAATTCAGATGAGTTCGGATGACGGGTGAATGGGGCTTGTCATGAGTTAGGATGATGGCTGAATGGGGCTTGTTGTCAGTTAAAATGATGGGTGAAGAGGGTCCTGTGTGGGTTAGGATGATGGTTGAATATGTCTTGGTGTGAGTTTGGATGATGGGTGAATAGGTCTTTGTGTCAGTAAAGTTGATGGGTGAATATGCCTTGGTATAAGTTAGGATGATGGGTGCAAGCGACTTGGTGAGATATTGGAAGATGGATGAAAGGTTCTTGGTGTGAGTTACAATGATGGGTGAATGGGGATCGATGTGACTTAGGATGATGGTTGAATGGGACTTGGTGGCAATTAGGATGATGAGTGATTGGGTCTTGGTGTAAGCTAGGACGATGGGTGAATGGGGCTGAATGTGAGTTAAGATGATGGGAAAATGGGGCTTGGTGTGAGTTACGATGATGTCACAATCGGGCTTGAAATGAGTTAGCATGATGAATGAATGGATCTTGATGTGAGATGGAATGATGTGCGAATGGGTCTCTCTCTGAGTTAGGATGATGTGTGAATGGGTCTTGGTGTGAGTTAGGATCATGTATGAATGGATCTTGGTGTGAGTTAGGATGCTGGGAGAATGGAGCTTGGTGTGAGTTAGGATGAAGTGTGGATGGATCTTGGTGTGAGTTAGGATGATGTGTGAATGGATCTTAGTGTCAGTTAGGACGATGGGTGAATGGTTCTTGGTGTGAGTTAGGATGATGCGTAAATAAGTCTTGGTGTGAGTTAGGATAATCTGTGTATGTGGCTTGGTGTGAGTAAGGATGAAGGGTGAATGGGCTTGTTGTGAGATAGGATGATGAGTGAATGGCCTTGGTGTGAGTTTCGATGATGGATGAATGGATTTTTTCTTGATTTAGGATGATGGGTGAATTGGGCCTGGTGTGAGTTTCGATGAAGTGTGAATTGTCTTGGTTTGAGTTTCAATGATGGGTGAATGTTTTTGGTGTGTGTTAGGATGATGGTGAATGGATCTTATGGTGAGTTAGGATGATGTGAGAATGGGTCTTGTTGTGAGTTAGGATATTGGATTAATGGTTTCGTGCATATAGGGTGATGTGTGAATGCTCTCACATTGAACAACTTCTCCTTTAACTCCACTCATATCCTCCAAATCAAAGGTGTTGCCATGAGTACCCGCATGGGTCCTAGCTATGCCTGCCTTTTCGTGGGCTATGTGGAACTATCTTTGTCCCAGTCCTACTCGGATCCCCTCCCTCACCTCTTTTTCCGATACATTGATGACTGTATCGGTGCCGTTTCCTGCTGTCGCCCTGAACTAGACAATTTCATTCACTTTGCCTCCAATTTCCACCCTTCCCTCACCATCACATGGTCCATCTCTGACTCTTCCCTTCACTTCCTCGACTTCTCCGTCTCCATCTCTGGGGATAGGTTATCGAGCAATATTCACTACAAGCCCACTGACTCCCACAGGTACCTGGACTACACTTCCTCCCACCCAGCTTCCTGTAAGGACTCTATTCCATTCTCCCAATTTCTCCATCTCCGCCGCATCTGCGCCGATGATGCCGCCATCCACACCAGTGCTTCAGACATGTCTTCCTTTTTCCGCAACCGAGGATTCCCCTCTACCGTGGTTGACACTGCCCTCGACCGTGTCAGTTCTATCTCCCGCACTTCTGGCCTCACCCCTGCCCCTCCCTCCCAGAACTACGATAGGGTTCCCCTTGTCCTCACCTTATCACCCCACCAGCCTCCACATTCAATGGATCATCCTCCAGCATTTCCGCTACCTCCAAACTGAACCCACCACCAAACGTATCTTCCCCTCCCCTCCCCTTTCAGCATTCCGCTGGGACCGCTCCCTCCGAGAAACCCTAGTCCACTCCTCTATCACCCCAAACAGACCTTCCCATTCGCCTGGCACCTTCCCGTTCAAGCGGAGGAGATGTAACACCTGCCCCTATACCTCCGCCCTTCCCACTGTCCAGGGCCCCAAACACGCCTTCCAGGTGAAACAGTGATTTACTTGTACTTCTCGCAATCTAGAATACTGTATTCGCTGCTCACGATGCGGTCTCCTCTACATTGGGGAGACCAAACGCAGATTGGTGACCGCTTTGCAGAACACCTGTGTTCAGTCTGTAAGGGTGACCCCGAGCTTCTGGTCACCTGTCATTTTAATTCACCGCTCCATTCCCACTCGGACCTCACCGTCCTTGGCCTCTTGTATTGTTCCACGGAAGCTCAATGTAAACTCAAGGAACAGCAACTCATCTTCCGATTAGGCATTCTGCAGCCTTCCAGACTCAATATCGAGTTCAACAATTTCAGGTCATATTCTCTGCCCCTATTTCATTTTTCTTGTAATTTTTCCATTCCTTTCCCCCCCTCGCCCTTTCGTTTTGTTTCTCTCTCAAACCTGGCAGCTATCTCTTGCCCTGCCAGTACACTTTACACCTAATCTCAGCCTATTACCATCTCGTCTAGCTTCTAATACCTTTTATTGTCTCTTTTTCTTATTTAGTTTCTTTTATACCTTTGTCCAATCGCAGCCATGCCTCCGATCTATCTTCTTTTCTTTCCAGTTTTGAAGAAGGGTTCGACCCGAAACGTCAACTCAAATCTTCGTGTGCGTTAGGATGATGGGTAAATGGATCTTGGTGTGAGTTAGGATGATGGGTGAATGGGTTCCTGTGAGTTAGAGTGATGGGTGAATTGGTCTTGTTGTGAGTTAGGATGATAGGTGGCTGGCCGTCGTGTGAGTTAGGATGATGTGTGAATGCAGCATGCATGAGTTGGGATGATGGCTGAATGGCTCTTGTTGTGAGTTAGAATGATGGGTGACTGGGGCATTTTGTGAGATTCCAAGATGTGTCAATGATTTTCGTGTGTGTTAGGAAGATGGGTGAATGGATCTTAGTATGAGTTAGGATGATGGGTGAATGGGCTTCTTGTGAGGTAGGATGATGGGTGATTGGCTAAAGTTGTGAGATTTGATAATGGATAAATTGGGTTCGAGTGAGATATGATGATGAGTTAATGGGACTTGGCGTGAGTTAGGATGATGGGTGAATGGTATGGTGTGAGTTAGGATGACGGGTGAATGGTACTTGTTGTGAGTTAGGATGATGGGTGAATGGGCTTGTTGTGAGTTAGGATGATGTGTGAACGGGTCTTGGTGTGAGTTAGGATGATGGGTGAATGGGGTTTGGTGTGAGTTCGGATGATGGGTAAAAGGGTTTTGTTGTGAGTTAGGATGATGGATGAATTGGGTTGGAGTGAGATATGATGATGGGTGAATTGGTCATGGTGTGAGTTAGAATGATGGGTGAATTACCTTGGTGAATTAGGATGATGGGTGAAGGGGGCTTGGTGTGAGTCAGGATGATGGTTCCATTGGGATGGTGTGAGCTAGGATGACGAATGATTGCATCTGTGTGTGATTTAGCATGATGGGTGAATGGGTCTTGTTGTGGGTTAGGATGATATATGAATGTGTCTTGTTGTGAGTTACAATGATGGGTGAATGTGGTTCTTTGTGACTAAGGATGATGGGTGAATGAGTCTTGGTGTGAGTTAGGATGATGGGTGAATGTGTCTTGGTGCGAGTTACAATGATGGGTGAATGGATCTTGGTGTATGTTTGGATGATTTGTGAATGGGTATTCGTGTGATTTAGGATGACGGGTGAATGGGGCTTGCTTTGAGTTAGGATGATGATTGAATAGGTCTTGTTGTGAGTTAGGATGATGGGTAAATGTGACTTGTTTTGATTAAGGTGATTTGTGAATGGGTCTGTGAGTTAAGATGATGAGTGAATAGGGTTTGTTGTGAGTTAGGATGATGGGTAAATTGTCTTGGTGAGAGTTGGATGATGGCTGAATGGGATTGGTGTGAGTAAAGCTGATGGGTGAATCGTGCTTCCCGTGCATTAGGATGATGTGTGGATGTTTCTTAGTGTGAGTTAGGATGATGTGCGAATGGAGTTTGCTGTGGGATATAATGATGGGTGAATGAGTCCTGCTGTGATTTAAGATGATGGGTGAATGGGTCTTGGTGTGAGTTATGCTGTTGAGTGATTGAAACTTGGTGTGAGTTAGGATCATGTGTGAATGGGGATTGTGGTGAGTTAGGATGATGGGTGAATGGGCTTGTAGTGAGTTAAGATATGTGAATGGGTCTTGGTGTGAGTTAGGCTGATGTGTGAATGGGTCTTGGTGTTAGTACATTTGATGGGTGAATATGCCTTGGAATAAGTTAGGATAATGGGTGAAATGGGCTTGGTGTAAGTTTGGAGGATGGGTGATTCGTTGTTGGTGTGAGTTAGAATGATGGTGATTGGTGCTTTGTGTAACTTAGGATGATGGCTGAATGGGACTTGGTGTGATTTAGGATGATGCGTGAAAGGGTCTTCGTATAATCTTTGATGGCGTGTCAATGGGGTTGCGTGTGAGTTAATATGATGGATGAATGGAGCTTAGTTTGAGTTACGATGATGAGTGAATGAGGCTTGGTGAGAGTTAGGATGATGTGTGAATTCATTTTGCTGTGGGTTAGGCTGAAGGTTGAATGGGTCTTGGTTTCAGTTAGGATGATTCGTGAATGGTTCTTGGTGTGAGTTAGGATGATGCGTGAATGGGTTTTGATGTGAGTTAAGAAGATGGGTGAATGGGGCTTAGGATGAGTTACGATGATGTGTCAATCGGGCTTCATGTGAGCTAGGATGATGGATGAATGGGTCTTGGTGTCAGTTAGGATGAATGGTGAATGGTGCTTGGTGTGAGTTAGGCTGTTGAGTGATTGGAACTTGGTGTGTGTTAGGATCATAGGTGAATGGGGCTTGTGGTGAGTTGGATGATGGGTAATTGGGATTGTAGCGAGTAAGAATGAAATGTGAATGGGGCTCGGTGTGAGTTAGGATGATGCTTGAATGTGTCTTGATGTGAGTTTGCATGATGGGTCAGTGGGTCTTGGTGTGAGTTATGCTGGTGTGTGAATGGGTCATAGTGTTAGTAATTTTGATGGTTGAATATGCCTTGGTATAAGTTAGGATAATGGATAAATTGGGCTTGGTGTGAGTTTGGAGGATGGGTGGTTGGTTGTTGGTGTGAGTTAGAATGATGGTTAATGGTGCTTCGTGTGACTTAGGATGATGGCTGAATGGGACTTGGTGTGATTTAGGATGATGCGTGAATGGGACTTAGTGTAAGCTAGGATGAAAATGAATGGGTTTAGCTGTTAGTTAAGAAGATGGGTGAATGGGGCTTGGTGCGAGTTATGATGATGTGTCAATCGGTCTTGATGCGAGTTAGGATGATGAGTGAATGGGGCTTGTGTAAGCCAGGTTGATGTGTCAATGGGTTTGTGTTTGAGTTAAGATGATGGGTGAATGGAGCTTATTTTGAGTTACGATGATGAGTGAATGGGACTTGGTATGAGTTAGGATGATGTGTGAATGAGATTTGCTGTGGGTTAGGATGAATGGTGAATGGGTCTTGGTGTGAGTTATGATGCTGGTTGAATGGGTCTCGGTCTGAGTTCGGATGATGGGTGAATGATTTTGGTGTGTGTTAGGATGATGGGTGAATGGGTCTTGGTGTGAGTTCGGATAATGGGTGAATGGGTCTTTGTGTGAGTTAGGATGATGGATGAATGGGGTTTGGTGTGAGTTAGGATGATGGGTAAAAACATCTTGATGTGAGTTAGGATGATGGATGAATTGGGTTGGAGTGTGATATAATGATGTGTGAATGGGTCTTGGTGTGAGTTAGGATGATGGATGTTTAATCTTGTTGTGAGTTAGGATGATGTGTGAGTTGGTCTTGTTGTGATGGGTGAATGGGCTTTTTTGTGAGTAAGGATGATAGATGAATGGGACTTGCTGTTAATTTAGATGATGGGTGAACGGGGCCTGGTGTTAGTCAGGATGATGGTTCCTTTGGGCTTGGTGTGAGCTAGGATGACAAAAGCATGAATCTGTGTGTGATTTAGCATGATGGGTGAATTGGTCTTGTTGTGGGTTAGGATGATGGTTCAATGCGTCTTGTTGTGAGTTAGAATGATGGGTGAAAGTGGTTCTTTGTGAGTTAGGATGATGGGTGAAAGTATCTTGGTGTGAGTTACAATGATGCGTGAATGGCTCTTGGTGTGTGTTTGGATGATGGATGAATGGGTCTTCGTGTGATTAAGGATGATGGGTGAATGGGCCTTGCTTTGAGTTAGGATGATGTTTGAATAAGTCTTGTGCTGAGTTAGAATGTCAGGTAAATGTGACATGTTTTGATTTAGGATGATGGGTGAATGGGTTTATGAGTTAAGATGCTGAGTGAATGGGTCTTGATGTGAGTTAGGATGATGGGTAAATTGCCTTGGTATAATTTATGTTAATGGTAAAATGGGCTTGGTGTAAGTTTTGAGCATGGGTGATTGGTTGTTGGTGTGAGTTAGAATGATGGGTGAATGGTGCTTCTGGTGACTTAGGATGATCACTGAATGGGACTTGGTGTGATATAGGATGATGCGTGAAATGCTCTTAGTCTAAGCTGCGATGATGGTGAATGGGTTTGGGTGTGAGTTAAGAAGATGGGTGAATGGGGCTTGGTGTGAGTTATGCTGATGTGTAAATCGGGCTTGACGTGAGTAAGGATTATGGATGAATGGGTCTTGGCGTCAGTTAGGATGATTGGCGAATGGTTCTTGGTGTGAGTTAGGCTGTTGAGTGATTGGAACTTGGTGTGTGTTAGGATCATGGGTGAATGGGGCTTGTGGTGAGTTGGGATGATAGGTGAATGGGCTTGTAGTGACTTTGGATGAAATGTGAATGGAGCTCGGTGTGAGTTAGGATGATGGTTGAATGTATCTTGGTGTGAGTATGCATGATATATCATTGAGTCTTGGTGTGAGTTAGGCTGATGTGTGAATGGGTCTTAGTGTTAGTAATGTTAATGAGTGAATATGCCTTGGTAAAATTTATGATAACGGGTGAAATGGCCTTGTTGTGAGTTTGTAGGATGGGTGGTTGGTTGTTGGTGTGAGTTAGAATGATGGGTGAATGGTGCTTCGTGTGACTTAGGATGATGGCTGAATGGGACTTGGTGTGATTTAGGATGATGCGTGAATGTGACTTAGTTTATGCTAGGAGAATGATGAATGGGTTTGGGTGTGAGTTAAGAAGATGGGTGAATGGGGCTTGGTGTGAGCCACGATGATGTGTCAAACAGGCTTGATGTGAGTTAGGATGATGAGTGAAAGGGCCTTGTGTAAGCTAGGTTGATGTGTCAATGGGGTGGGTGTGAGTTAAGATGATGGGTGAATGAAGCTTATGGTGAGTTACGATTATAAGTGAATGGGGCTTGGTGTGACTTAGGATGATGTGTGAATGAGATATGCTGTGGGTTAGGGTGAACGGTGAATGGGTCTTGGTGTGAGTTATGATGCTGGTTGAATGGGGCTCTGTCTGAGTTCGGATGATGGGTAAAAGTGTCCTGTTGTGAGTTAGGATGATGGTTGAATTGGGTTGGAGTGTGATATGATGATGGATGAATGAGTCTTGGTGTGAGATAGGATGATGGGTGAATGATCTTGGTGTGAGTTAGGATGATGGGTGAATGGGTCTTGTTGTGTGATTGGATGATGGTGAATGGGCTTGTTGTGAGTTAGGATGATAGATGAATGGGAATTGCTGTGAGTTAGGATGATGGGAGAATGGGTCTTGGTGTGAGTTTCATGATTGGTGAATGGTCTTGGTGTGAGTTTAGATGATGGGTGATTGGATTTTGTTGTGAGTTAGAATGATGGCTGACTTGGGCTTGGTGTGAGTTTCGATGATGTGTGAATGGTCTTGGTGTGAGTTTTGATGATGGGTGAATGGATCTTAGTGTGCGTCAGGATGCTGGGTGAATGGATCTTGGTGTGAGTTAGGATGATGGGCGAATGGGTCTTGTTGTGAGTTCGGATGATGGGTGAATGGGTTCGTGTGAGTTAGAGTGATGGGTGAATTGGTCTTCTTGTGATTTAGGATGATAGGTGAATGGGCGTCGTGTGAGTTAGGATGATGTGTGAATGCGGATTGGGTGAGTTAGGATGATGGCTAAATGGCTCTTGGTGTGAGTTAGGATGATGGGTGGATGGGGCTATTTGTGAGATTCCATGATGTTTCAATGATTTTCGTGTGTGTTAGGAAGATGGGTGAATGGATCTTACTTTGCGTTAGGATGAAGTGTAATTTACACTTGGTGTCAGTTAGGATGATGTGCGAATGGGTCTTAGTATGAGTTAGGATGATGGGTGAATGGGCTTCTTGTGAGGTAGGATGATGGGTGATTGGCTATAGTTGTGAGATTGGATGATGGATAAATTGGGTTGGAGTGAGATAGGATGATGAGTTAATGGGACTTGCTGTGAGTTAGGAAGATGGGTGAATGGCATGGTGTGATTTAGGATGATGGATGAATGGGACTTGTTGTGAGTTAGGCTGATGGGTGAATGTTTCTTGGTGTGAGTTAGGATGATGGGTGAATGGGGTTTGGTGTGAGTTCGGATGATGGGTAAATGGGTCTTGTTGTGAGTTAGGATGATAGATGAATTGGGTTGGAGTGAGATATGATGATGGGTGAATTGGTCTTGGTGTGAGTTAGAATGATGGGTGAAAGATCTTGGTGTGAGTTAGGATGATGGGTGAAGGGGGCTTGGTGTGAGTCAGGATGATGGTTCCATTGGGATGGTGTGAGCTAGGATGACGAATGAATGAATCTATGTGTGATTTAGCATGATGTGTGAATGGGTCTTGTTGTTGGTTAGGATGATGGTTGAATGCGTCTTGCTGTGAGTTACAATGATGGCTGAATGTGGTACTTTGTGACTTAGGATGATTGATGGATGAATGAGTCTTGGTGTGAGTTAGGATGATCGGTGACTGTGTCTTGGTGTGAGTTACAATGATGGGTGAATGGCTCTTGGCGTGTGTTTGGATGATATTTGAATGGGTATTCGTGTGACTTCGGATGATGGGTGAATGGGGCTTGCTTTGAGTTAGGAAGATGTTTGTATAGGTCTTGTTGTGAGTTCGGATGACGGGTGAATGGATTTTGTTGTGAGTTAGGATGATGGCTGACTTGGGCTTGGTGTGAGTTTCAATGATGTGTGAATGGTCTTGTGAGTTAGGATGATGGGTGAATGGGTTCGTATGAGTTATAGTGGTGGCTGATTTGGTCTGGATGTGAGTTAGGATGATAGGTGAATGGGCGTCATGTATGTTAGGATGATGTGTGAATGCGGCATGGGTGAGTTAGGATGATGGCTGAATGGCTCTTGGTGAGTTAGCATGATGGGTGACTGGTGCTTTTTGTGAGATTCCATGATGTGTCAATGATTTTCTTGTGTGTTAGGAAGATGGGTGAATGGATCTTAGCGTGAGTAAGGATGAAGGGTAAATTACACTTGGTGTCAGTTATGATGATGTACGAATGGGTCTTAGTGTGAGTTAGGAAGATGCGTGAATGGGCTTCTTGTGAGTTAGGATGATGGGTGATTGGCTATAGTTATGAGATTGGATGATGGATAAATTTGGTTGGAGTGAGATAGGATGATGTGTGAATGGGACTTGGTGTGAGTTAGGATGATGGGTGAATGGTATGGTGTGAGTTAGGATGATGGGTGAATGGCACTTGTTGTGAGTTATGATGATTGGTGAATGGGACATGGTGTGAGTTAGGATGCTGGATGAATTCGGTTGCAGAGAGAGAGGATGATGGGTGTATGGGTCTTGGTGTGTGTCAGGATGATAGATGAATGGGACTTGGTGTGAGTTAGGATGATGGGTGAACGGGGCTTGGTGTGAGTCAGGAAGTTTGTTCCATTGGGCTTGGTGTGATTTAGGATGATTGGGGATTGGTTCTTGTTGTGAGATTGGATGATGGGCGAATGGTTCTTTGTGTGAGTTAGAATGATGTGTGAATGAATCTTAATCTCTGTTAGGATGATGGGTGAATGGGTCTTGGTGTGAGTTAGGATGATGGGTGAATGGGGTTTGGTGGGAGTTCGGATGATGGAAGAATGGAGCTTGGTGTGAGTTAGGATGGTGGGTGAATGGGACTTGTTGTGAGTTAGGGTGATGGGTGAATGGGTTGTTGTGAGTTAGGATGATGGTGAAGGGGTCTTGGTGTGAGTTAGGATGATGGGTGAATGGGGTTTGGTGGGAGTTCGGATGATGTGTAAAAGGGTCTTGTGAGTTGGATGATGGATGAATTGGGTTGGAGTGAGATATGATGATGGGTGAATTGCTCTTGGTGTGAATTAGAATGATGGGTGAAAGTTCTTGTTGTGAGTTAGGATGATGGGTGAAAGGGGCTCGGTGTGAGTCAGGATGATGGTACCATTGTGATTGTGTGAGCAAGGAAAACGAATGAATGAATCTGTGTGTGATTTAGCATGATGGGTGAATGGGTCTTGTTGTGGGTTTGGATGATGGTTGAATGCGTCTTGTTGTGAGCTACAATGATGGGTGAATGTGGTTCTTTGTGACTTAGGAAGATGGATAAATGGGTCTTGGTGTGAGTTAGGATGATGGGTGACTGTGTCTTGGTATGTGTTACAATGATGGGTGAATGGCTCTTGGTGTGTGTTCGGATGATTTGTGAATGGGTATTCCTTTGACTTAGGATGATGCGTGAATGGGGCTTGCTTTGAGTAAGTATGATGTGTGAATAGGTCTTGTTGTGAGTTAGGATGACGGCTAAATGTGACTTGTTTTGATTTAGGATGAAGAGTGAATGGGTCTGTGAGTTAAGATGATGAGTCAATGGGTTTTGGTGTGAGTTAGGATGATGAGTAAATTGTCTTGGTGAGAGTTAGGATGATGGCTGAATGGGCTTGGTGTGAGTAAAGATGATGGGTGAATTGTGCTTCTTGTGCGTTAGGATGATGGGTTGATGTTTCTTAGTGTGAGTTAGGATGATGTGTGAATGGAGTTTGCTGTGGGATTTGATGATGGGTGAATGAGTCCTGCTGTGATTTAAGATGATGGGTGAATGGGACTTGGTGTGAGTTAGGATCATGGGAGAATGGGGATTGTGGTGAGTTAGGATGATGTGTGAATGGGCTTGTATTGAGTTAGGATATGTGAATGAGTCTTGGTGTGAGTTAGGCTGATGTGTGAATGGGTCTTGGTGTTAGTACAGTTGATGGGTGCATATTCCTTGGTATAAGTTAGGATAATGTGTAAAATGGGCTTGGTGTTAGTATGGAGGATGGGTGGTTGGTTGTTGGTGTGAGTTAGAATGATGGGTGAATGGTGCTTCGTGTGACTTAGGATGATGGCTGAATGGGACTTAGTTTATGCTAGGAGAATGATAAATGGGTTTGGATGTGAGTTAAGAAGATGGGTGAATGGGGCTTGGTGTGAGCCACGATGATGTGTCAAACAGGCTTGATGTGAGTTAGGATGATGAGTGAAAGGCCTTGTGTAAGCTAGGTTGATGTGTCAATGGGGTGGGTGTGAGTTAAGATGATGGGTGAATGAAGCTTATGGTGAGTTACGATTATAAGTGAATGGGGCTTGGTGTGAGTTAGGATGATGTGTGAATGAGTTATGCTGTGGGTTAGGATGAACGGTGAATGGGTCTTGGTGTGAGTTATGATGCTGGTTGAATGGGGCTCTGTCTGAGTTCGGATGATGGGTAAAAGTGCCCTGTTGTGAGTTAGGATGATGGTTGAATTGGGTTGGAGTGTGATATGATGATGGATGAATGAGTCTTGGTGTGAGATAGGACGATGGGTGAATGATCCTGGTGTGAGTTAGGATGATGGGTGAATGGGTCTTGTGTGATTGGATGATGGTGAATGGGCTTGTTGTGAGTTAGGATGATAGATGAATGGGAATTGTTGTGAGTTAGGATGATGGGAGAATGGGTCTTGGTGTGAGTTTCATGATTGGTGAATGGTCTTGGTGTGAGTTTAGATGATGGGTGATTGGATTTTGTTGTGAGTTAGAATGATGGCTGACTTGGGCTTGGTGTGAGTTTCGATGATGTGTGCATGGTCTTGGTGTGAGTTTTGATGATGGGTGAATGGATCTTAGTGTGCGTCAGGATGCTGGGTGAATGGATCTTGGTGTGAGTTAGGATGATGGGCGAATGGGTCTTGTTGTGAGTTCGGATGATGGGTGAATGGGTTCATGTGAGTTAGAGTGATGGGTGAATTGGTCTTCTTGTGATTTAGGATGATAGGTGAATGGGCGTCGTGTGAGTTAGGATGATGTGTGAATGCGGATTGGGTGAGTTAGGATGATGGCTAAATGGCTCTTGGTGTGAGTTAGGATGATGGGTGGATGGGGCTATTTGTGAGATTCCATGATGTTTCAATGATTTTCGTGTGTGTTAGGAAGATGGGTGAATGGATCTTACTTTGAGTTAGGATGAAGTGTAATTTACACTTGGTGTCATTTAGGATGATGTGCGAATGGGTCTTAGTGTGAGTTAGGATGATGGGTGAATGGGCTTCTTGTGAGGTAGGATGATGGGTGATTGGCTATAGTTGTGAGATTGGATGATGGATAAATTGGGTTGGAGTGAGATAGGATGAGGGGTTAATGGGACTTGCTGTGAGTTAGGAAGATGGGTGAATGGCATGGTGTGATTTAGGATGATGGATGAATGGGACTTGTTGTGAGTTAGGCTGATGGGTGAATGTTTCTTGGTGTGAGTTAGGATGATGGGTGAATGGGGTTTGGTGCGAGTTCGGATGATGGGTAAATGGGTCTTGTTGTGAGTTAGGATGATAGATGAATTGGGTTGGAGTGAGGTATGATGATGGGTGAATTGGTCTTGGTGTGAGTTAGAATGATGGGTGAAAGATCTTGGTGTGAGTTAGGATGATGGGTGAAGGGGGCTTGGTGTGTGTCAGGATGATGGTTCCATTGGGATGGTGTGAGCTTGGATGACGAATGAATGAATCTATGTGTGATTTAGCATGATGTGTGAATGGGTCTTGTTGTTGGTTAGCATGATGGTTGAATGCGTCTTGCTGTGAGTTACAATGATGGGTGAATGTGGTACTTTGTGACTTAGGATGATTGATGGATGAATGAGTCTTGGTGTGAGTTAGGATGATCGGTGATTGTGTCTTGGTGTGAGTTACAATGATGGGTGAATGGCTCTTGGCGTGTGTTTGGATGATATTTGAAAGGGTATTCGTGTGACTTAGGATGATGGGTGAATGGGGCTTGCTGTGAGTTAGGAAGATGTTTGTATAGGTCTTGTTGTGAGTTCGGATGACGGGTGAATGGATTTTGTTGTGAGTTAGGATGATGGCTGACTTGGGCTTGGTGTGAGTTTCAATGATGTGTGAATGGTCTTGTGAGTTAGGATGATGGGTGAATGGGTTCGTATGAGTTATAGTGGCGGCTGATTTGGTCTGGATGTGAGTTAGGATGATAGGTGAATGGGCGTCGTGTGTGTTAGGATGATGTGTGAATGCGGCATGGGTGAGTTAGGATGATGGCTGAATGGCTCTTGGTGAGTTAGCATGATGGGTGACTGGTGCTTTTTGTGAGATTCCATGATGTGTCAATGATTTTCTTGTGTGTTAGGAAGATGGGTGAATGGATCTTAGCGTGAGTAAGGATGAAGGGTAAATTACACTTGATGTCAGTTATGATGATGTACGAATGGGTCTTAGTGTGAGTTAGGAAGATGCATGAATGGGCTTCTTGTGAGTTAGGATGATGGGTGATTGGCTATAGTTATGAGATTGGATGATGGATAAATTTGGTTGGAGTGAGATAGGATGATGTGTGAATGGGACTTGGTGTGAGTTAGGATGATGGGTGAATGGTATGGTGTGAGTTAGGATGATGGGTGAATGGCACTTGTTGTGAGTTATGATGATTGGTGAATGGGACATGGTGTGAGTTAGAATGCTGGATGAATTCGGTTGCAGTGAGAGAGGATGATGGGTGTATGGGTCTTGGTGTGTGTCAGAATGATAGATGAATGGGACTTGGTGTGAGTTAGGATGATGGGTGAACGGGGCTTGGTGTGAGTCAGGAAGTTTGTTCCATTGGGCTTGGTGTGATTTAGGATGATTGGGGATTGGCTATTGTTGTGAGATTGGATGATGGGTGAATGGTTCTTTGTGTGAGTTAGAATGATGTGTGAATGAATCTTAATCGCTGTTAGGATGATGGGTGAATGGGTCTTGGTGTGAGTTAGGATGATGGAAGAATGGAGCTTGGTGTGAGTTAGGATGGTGGGTGAATGGGACTTGTTGTGAGTTAGGGTGATGGGTGAATGGGCTTGTTGTGAGTTAGGATGATGGTGAATGGGTCTTGGTGTGAGTTAGGATGATGGGTGAATGGGGTTTGGTGTGAGTTCGGATGATGTGTAAAAGGGTCTTGTTGTGAGTTGGATGATGGATGAATTGGGTTGGAGTGAGATATGATGATGGGTGAATTGCTCTTGGTGAGAGTTAGGATGATGGCTGAATGGGCTTGGTGTGAGTAAAGATGATGGGTGAATTGTGCTTCTTGTGCGTTAGGATGATGGGTTGATGTTTCTTAGTGTGAGTTAGGATGATGTGTGAATGGAGTTTGCTGTGGGATTTGATGATGGGTGAATGAGTCCTGCTGTGATTTAAGATGATGGGTGAATGGGACTTGGTGTGAGTTAGGATCATGGGAGAATGGGGATTGTGGTGAGTTAGGATGATGTGTGAATGGGCTTGTATTGAGTTAGGATATGTGAATGAGTCTTGGTGTGAGTTAGGCTGATGTGTGAATGGGTCTTGGTGTTAGTACAGTTGATGGGTGCATATTCCTTGGTATAAGTTAGGATAATGTGTAAAATGGGCTTGGTGTTAGTTTGGAGGATGGGTGATTGGTTGTTGGTGTGAGTTAGACTGATGGTGAATGGTGCTTAGTGTGACTTACGATGATGGCTGAATGGGACTTGGTGTGATTTAGGATGATGCGTGACTGGGCCTTCGTGTAAGCTAGGATGATGTGTCAATGGGGTTGCGTGTGAGTTAAGATGATGGGTGAATGGAGCTTAGTGTGAGTTACGATGATGAATGAATGGGGATTGGTGTGAGTTGGGTGATGTGTGAATTAGTTTTGCTTTGGGTAAGGATGAAGTTTGAATGGGTCTTGGTTTCAGTTAGGATGATTGGTGAACGGTTCTAGTTGTGAGATTGGATGACGCGTGAATGGGTCTTAGTGTAATGTAGGATGATGGTGAATGGGTTTTGGTGTGAGTTAAGAAGATGGGCGAATGGGGCTGGTGTGAGTTATGATGTTGTGTCAATCGGGCTTGATGTGAGTTAGGATGATGGATGAATGGGTCTTGGTGTCAGTTAGGATGAATGGTGAGTGGTTCTTGGTGTGAGTTAGGCTCTTGAGTGAAGGAACTTGGGTTGTGTTAAGTTAATGGGTGAAGGGGGCTTGTGGTGAGTTAGGACGATGGGTGAATGTGCTTGTAGTGAGTAAGGATGAAATGTGAATGTGGCTCGGTGTGAGTTAGGATGATGGTTGAATGTGTCTTCGTGTGAGTTTGCATGATGTGTCATTCGGTCTTGGTGTGAGTTAGGCTGATGTGTGAATGGGTCTTAGTGTTAGTAATGTTGATGGGTGAATGTGCCTTGCTATAACTTAGGATAATGGGTGAATTTGGCTTGGTGAGAGTTTGGAGGATGGGTGGTTGGTTGTTGGTGTGAGTTAGAATGATGGGTGAATGGTGCTTCGTGTGACTTAGGATGATGGCTGAATGGGACTTGGTGTGATATAGGATGATGCGTGAATGGGACTTAGTGTAAGCCACGATGAAGAAGAATGGGTTTGGGTGTGAGTTAAGAAGATGGGTGAATGGGGCTTGGTGTGAGTTTCGATAATGTGTCAATCGGGCTTGATGTGAGTTAGGATGATGAGTGAATGGGTCTTGTGCAAACCAGGTTGATGTGTCAATGTGCTTGGGTTTGAGTTTAGATGATGGGTGAATGGAGCTTATTGTGAGTTACGTTGATGAGTGAATGGGTCTTGGTATGAGTTAGGATGATGTGTGAATGAGTTTTGCTGTGGGTTAGGATGAAGGGCGAATGTGTCTTGGTGTGAGTTATGATGCTGTTTGAATGGTGCTCGGCCTGAGTTCGGATGATGGATGAATGGTTTTGGTGTGTGTTGGGTGATGGGTGAATGGGTCTTGGTGTGAGTTCGGATAATGGATGAATGGATCTTGATGTGGGTTAGGATGATGGGTAAACCGTCTTGTTGTGAGTTAGGATGATGGATGAATTGGGTTGGAGTGAGATATGATGATGGGTGAATGGGTCTTGGTAAGAGTTAGGTTGATGGATGAATGATCTTGGTATGAGTTAGGATGATGTGTGAATTGGTCTTGTTGTGTGTTAGGATGATGGGTGAATGGGCGTTTTTGTGAGTTAGGATGATAGATGAATGGAACCTGCTGTTACTATGGATGACGGGTGAACGGGACTTGGTGCGAGTCAGGATGATGGTTCCATTGGGCTTGGTGTGAGCTAGGATGACGAATGAATGAATCTCTGTGTGATTTAGCATGATGGGTGAATGGGTCTTGTTGTGGGTTAGGATGATGGTTGAATGCGTCTTGTTGTCAGTTAGAATGATGGGTGAATGTGGTTCTTTATGAGTTAGGATGATGGTTGAATGTGTCTTGGTGTGAGTTACAATGATGTGTGAATGGCACTTGGTATGTGTTTGGATGATGGATGAATGGGTCTTCGTGTGATTTAGGATGACGGGTGAATGGGGCTTGCTTTGAGTTATGATGATGTTTGAATAGGTCTTGTTGTGAGTTAGGATGTCAGGTAAATGTGACATGTTTTGATTTAGGATGATGGGTGAATGGGTCTGTCAGTTAACATGCTGAGTGAATGGGTCTTGGTGTGAGTTAGGATGATGGGTAAATTGCCTTGATATAATTTATGATAATTGGTGAAATAGGCTTGGTGTAAGTTTGGAGGATGGGTTATTGGTTGTTGGTTTGAGTTAGAATGATGGGTGAATGGTGCTTCGTGTGACTTAGGATGATCGCTGAATGGGACTTGGTGTGATTTAGGTTGATGTTTGAATGGCTCTTAGTTTCAGCTAGGATGATGGTGAATGGGTTAGGGTGTGGGTTAAGAAGATGGGTGAATGGGGCTTGGTGTGAGTTACGATGATGTGTAAATCGGGCTTGACGTGAGATAGGATGATGGATGAATGGGCCTTGGTGTCAGTTAGGATGAATGGTGAATGGTTCTTGGTGGGAGTTAGGCTGTTGTGTGATTGGAACTTGTTGTGTGTTAGGATCATGGGTGAATGGGGCTTGTGGTGAGCTGGGATGATGGGTGAATGGGGCTCTGTGTGAGTTAGGACGATGATTGAATGTATCTTGGTGTGAGTTTGCATGATATGTCATTCGATCTTGGTGTGAGTTAGGCTGATGTGTGAATAGGTCTTACTGTTAGTAATGTTGATGGGTGAATATACCTTGGTAAAAGTTAGGATAATTGGTGAAATGAACTTGGTGTGAGTTTGTGGGATGGGTGGTTGGTTGTTGGTGTGAGATAGAATGATGGGTGAATGGTGCTTCGTGTGACTTAGGATGATGGCTGAATGGGACTTGCTGTGATTTAGGATGATGCGTGAAAGGGACTTAGCTTAAGCTAGGATGAAGATGAATGGGTTTGTGTGTGAGTTACGAAGATGTGTCAAACAGGCTTGATATGAGTTAGGATGATGAGAGAATGGGCCTTGTGTAAGCTAGGTTGATGTGTCAATGGAGTTGGGTGAGAGTTAAGATGATGGGTGAATGGAGCTTATTGTGAGTTACGATGATGAGTGAATGGGACTTGGTGTGAGTTGGGATGATATGTGAATGAGTATTGCTGTGGGTTAGGATGAAGGGTGAATGGGTCCTGGTGTGACTTATGATGCTGGTTGAATGGGGGTCGGTCTGAGTTCGGATGTTGGGTAAAAGTGTCTTGTTGTGAGTTAGGATGATGGATGAATTGGGTTGGAGTGAGATATGATGATGGATGAATGGGTCTTGGTGTGAGTTATGATGATGGGTGAATAACCTTGGTGTGAGTTAGGATGATGGGTGAAAGATTTTGGTGTGAGTTAGGATGATGTGTGAATGGGTCTTGTTGCGTATTATGATGATGGGTGAATGGGCTTGTTGTGGGTTAGGATGATAGATGAATGGGACTTACTGTGAGTTAGGCTGATGGTTGAATTGGGGCTTCGTGTGAGTTAGGATGATGGGAGAATAGGTCTTGGTTTGAATTTCGATGATGGGTGAATGGTCTTGGTGTGAGTTTAGATGATGGGTGAATGGATTTTGTAGTGAGTTAGTATGATTGCTGACTTGGGCTTGGTGTGAGTTTCGATGATGTGTGAATGGTCTTGTTGTGAGTTAGGATGTTGGGCGAATGGTTTCGTATGAGTTAGAGTGATGGCTGATTTGGTCTTGATTTGAGTTCGGATGATAGGTGAATGGGCATCGTGTGAGTTAGGATGATGTGTGAATGCGGCATGGGTGAGTTAGGATGATGGCTGAATGGCTCTTGGTGAGTTAGGATGATGGGTGAATGGGCTTCTTGTGAGTTAGGATGATGGGTGATTGGCAATAGTTATGAGATTGGATGATGGATAAATTGGGTTGGAGTGAGATAGGATGATGTGTGAATGGGACTTGGTGTGAGTTAGGATGATCGGTGAACGGTATGGTGTGAGTTAGGATGATGGGTGAATGGCACTTTTTGTGAGTTAGGATGATTGGTGAATTGGACATGGTGTGAGTTAGGATGATGGATGAATTGGGTTGGAGTGAGAGAGGATGATTGGTGTATAGGTCTTGGTGTGTGTTAGGATGATAGATGAATGGGACTTGGTGTGAGTTAGGATGATGGGTAAACGGGGCTTGGTGTGAGTCAGGATGATTGTTCCATTGGGCTTGGTGCGAATTAGGATAATTGGGGATTGGGTATTGTTGTGAGATTGGATGTTGTGTGATTGGGTCTTGGTCTGAGTTAGAATGATGTGTGAATGGATCTTAGTTTCAGTTAGGATGATGGGTGAATGGGTCTTGGTGTGAGTTAGGATGATGGTAGAATGGAGCTTGCTGTGTTAGGGTGATGAGTGAATGGATCTTAGTGTGAGTTAGGATGATGGGTGAATGAGTCTTGGTGTGAGTTTGAATGATGGGTGAATGAGTCTTAGTGTGAGAAAAGGTGATGGGTAATTTGGCTTGCTGTGAGTTAGGATGATGGTTGAATATGCTTGGTGTGACTTAAGCTGATGGGTGAATCGTGCTTCGTTTGTGTTAAGATGATGGGTGAATGGTTCTTATTGTGAGCTAGGATCATGGCTGAAACATAGAAAAATAGAACATAGGAGCAGGCGTATGCCATTCGGCTTCTCGAGCCTGCACCGCCATTCAATTAGATCATGGCTGATCATCTAAATTCAGTACCCTGTCTCTGCTTTCTCCCCATATCCCTTGATCACTTTAGCCTTAAGAAACATGTCTAACTCCTTCTCGATTATATTTAATGATTTGGCCTCTACTGCCTTCTGTGGTAGAGAATTCCACAGGTTCACCACTGTCTGGCTGAAGAAATTCCTCCTCATCTCTGTAATAAATGGCTTACACCATATCCTTAGACAGTGACACCTGTTTCTCGACTCCCCGGCCATTGGGAACATCCTTACTGCATCCAACCTGTCTAGTCCTGTTAGAATTTCATAAGTTTCAGTGAGATCCCCTCTCATTCTTCTAAACTCCAGCGAGCATAAGCCCAATCGACCCATTCTCACATCATATGTCATTCCTGCCATCCCAGGTATCAGCCTGGTGAATCTTCGTTGCACGCCCTCCATGGCAAGAGCATCCTTCCTCAGATAAGGCGACCAAAACTGCACACAATACTCAAGATGTGGTCACACCAAGGACCTGTACAACTGCAGCAAGTCATTCTTATTCCTGTACTCAAACCCTCTCACTACGAATGCCAACGCACCATTTGCCTTCTTATATGCCTGCTGCACCTTCATGTTTACCTTCAGCAACTAGTGCACAAGGACACCCAAGTCTCGTTGCACTTCCCCTTCTCCCAATCTATTGCCATTCAGATAATAATCTGCCCTCCTGTTTTTGACACCAAAGTGTATAACCTGGCATTTATCCACGTTATATCGCGTCTGCCATGCTTCTGTCCAATCACCCAACTTGTCCAAATCATACTGGAGTTTCTCGGCATCCTCCTCACAGCACACACGCCCACCCAGCTTTGTGTCATCTGCAAACTTGTAGATATTACATCTAGTTCCCTTGTCTAGATCATTAAAATATATTGTGAATAGCTGGGGTCCTAGGACCGATGCCTGTGGAACCCCACTAGTCATTGCCTGCCACTCGGAAAAAGCCCCATTTATTCCAACTCTTTGCATTCTGTCTGCCAAACAGTTCTCTATCCAAGTCAATACCTTGCCCCCAATCCCATGTGCCATAACTATACACGCTAATCTATTATGCGGGACCTTATCGAAAGCCTTCTGAAAGTCCAAATACACCACATGCACTGGTTCTCCCTTAACTATTTTACCTGTTACATCCTCAAAAAGTTCCAGTAGATTAGTCAAGCACGATGTACCTTTTGTAAATCCATGTTTACTTTGTCCAATCCTGTCACTGTTTTACAAATGGTCTGCTATTATATCTTTTATAATGGACTCTAGCATTTTCCCCACTACTGATGTCAGGCTTACCGGCCTATAATTCCCCGTTTCCTCTCTGCCACAATTTTTCAATAGTTGGGTAACATTAACTGCTCTCCAATCCATGGGTACTGTTCCAGAACCCATCGAATTTTAGAAGATGACCAGCAATGCATCTACTATTTCTGGAGCCACCCTAGGATGTAGATTATCAGGCCCTGGGGATTTATCGGCCTTGAGTCCCGTCAATTTCCCAACACCATTTCCCTACAAATACTGATTTAATTCAGTTCCTCCCTCTCATTAGACCCTAGTTTCCCTGACATCTCTGTGAGGTTATTTGTGTCCTCCTTTGTGAAGACAGAACCAAAGTATGTATTTAATTGGCCTGCCATTTCTTTGTTCCCCATTACAAATTCCCCTGATTCTGACAGCAAGGGACCTATGCTTGACTTCACCAATCTTTTTCTTTTCACATATCTATAAAAGCTTTAACAGTCACTTGTTATGTTACCTGCAATCTTACTGTCATACTCTATATTCCTCTTCTTAATTAATCCCTTTGTCCTCCTTTTTTGAATCATAAACTGTTCCCAATCCTCAGGATTATTGCTTTTTCTGGCCAATTTATATGTCCTCTCCTTGGATATTATGCTATCCCTAATTTCCCTTGTTAGCCACGGTTGAGTCACCTTTTTTGTTTTATATTTATGCCAAACTGGGATGAACAAATTCTGTAGCTCATCCATTCGGTCTTTGAATGTTTGCCATTGCCCATCAACCGTCAGCCCTTTGAGTGCCATTCCCCAATCAATCCTACCCAACTCGCTCACCGGCCATCATAGTTTCCTTTATTTAAATTGAGGACCCTAGTCTCTGAGTCAACTATTTCATTCTCCATCTTAATGAAGTATTCGATCATATTATTATCGCTCCGACCCAAGGGGCCTCGTACAACAAGATTGCTAATTAATCCTTTCTCATTAAATAATACCCAGTCTAAGATGGCCTGATCTCTGGTTGGTTCCTCGACATATTGGTCCAGGAAACCATCCCATAAACACTCCAGGAATTCCTCCTCCACAGTATTGTAACTAATTTGGTTGGCCCAATCTATATGTAGATTAAAGTCACCCATGATGACATCTATGCCCTAATTGCAGGCTTCTTTACTTTCCATTTTAATGCCATCCCCAACCTTAGCCTTTTTTCCTTTTCGCCTATCTTTACTGAATATTGAACACACCTGGATGTTGAGTTCCCAGCCCTGGCCACCCTGGAGCCATGTTTCCACAATCCCAATCATATCATATTTGTTTACCTCTATTTGCGCAGCTAATTCATCCACCTTATTACGAAAGCTCCTCGCATTAAGACACAAAGCCTTCAGGCTTGTTTTTTTAACAGTCTTATAGCTTTAAGCATTATTATTTATTGTGGCCATTTTTGATATAAACGCTTGAAGTCTCTGACCGCCACCTTTGTTTTTCTCCTCCCTGTCTTTTGCTTCTATCATTGTTTCCTTTCCTCTGTCTCCCTGCTCAGGTTAGTTTAAACCCTCCCCAGAGCACTAGCAAACACTCCCCCTTGGTCATCGGTCCTGGTCCTGCCCAGTTGCAAACCATCCGGTTTGTACTGGTCCCACCTCCCACAAAGCCGGTTCCAATGTCCCAGGAAGTTGAATCCCTCCCCCTTTTACCATTCCTCTAGCCACGTATTCACGTGAAATATCCTTCTATTTCTACTCCGAATAGCTCGTGGCACTGATAGCAATCCTGAGATTACTACCTTTGGGGTCCTATTTTTAATATACCTCCTAACTCACTATATTCAGCTTTTTGAGCCTCATCACTTTTTTTAACTATATCTTTGGTACCTATATTCACCACGGCAACTGGCAGTTCACCCTCCCCTTCCAAAATGTTCTCTAGCCGCTCTGAGACATCCTTGACCCTTGCACCAGTGAGGCAACCCACCATCCTGGAGTCTCGTTTACGGCCGCAGAAAAGCCTATCTATTCCGCTTACAATAGAATCCCCTATCACTATAGCTCTACCCCTTTTTTCCTCCCGTCCTGTGCAGCAGAACCACCCCTGGTGCCAGGAATTTGGCTGCCACTGCCTTCTTCTGATAAGCCATCTCCACCAACAGTATCCAAAGTGGTATATCTGTTATGAGGAGGATGACCACAGGGGACTCCTGCAGTACCTGCCTGCACCTACTACCCTGCATGGTGGTCAACCATTCCCTTTCTGCCTGTGCAAACTTTACCTGCAGTGTGACCAACTGATTTAACGTGATATCCATGACCTCCTCAGCATTGCAAATGGATCGTGAATGGAGTTTAGTGTGCGATATGATGATGGGTGAATGAGTCTTGCAGTGATTTATGATGATGGGTGAATGTGTCTTGGTGTGATTTAGGCTGTTGAGTGATTGGAACTTGGTATGAGTTAGGATCATTGGTGAATGGGGCTTGTGCTGAGTTAGGATGATGGGCGAACAGGGCTTGTCTTGATGATGTATGAAAGAGGCTCGTTGTGAGTTCGGACGATGGCTGATAGTGTCTATGTGTGAGTTTGGATGATGGGTCAATGGGTCTTGGTGTGAGTTAGGCTGATGGGTGAATGGGCATCGGTGTCAGTAAAGTTGATGGGTGAATATGCCTTGGTATAAGTTAGAATGATGCGTGAAATATGCTTCGTCTGACTTAGGATCATGGCTGAACAGGACATTCTGTGATTTAGGATGATGTGTGAATGGGTCTTGGTGTAAGCTAGGGTGATGGGTGAATGGAGTTGGGTGTGAGTTAAGATGATGGGTGATGGGGCTTACTGTGAGTGACGATGATGTGTCAATCGGGCTTGATGTGAGTTAGGATGATGGATGAATGGATTTAAGTGTGAGTTAGAATGATTGGTGAATCGTTCTTGGTGTGAGTTAGAATGATGTGTGAATGGAGCTCAGTGTGAGTTACGAAGATGAGTGAATGGCAATTGATTTGAGCTAGGATGATGGGTGAATCGGTCCTAGTGTGAGTTAGGATGATGGGCGAATGGGCTTGTTGTGAGTTAGGGCGATGTGTGAATGGTTCTTTCAGTGAGTTATACGATGGGTGAAAGGGGCTTGGTGCGAATCAGGATGATGGTTCCATTGGGCTTGGTGTCAGTTAGGATGATGGGTGAATTGGTCATGTTGTGGGTTAGGATGATGGCTTAATGCGTCTTGCTTTGAGTCAGAATGATGGGTGCATGTGTTTTATTGTGAGATAGGATGATGGATGAATGAGTCTTGGTGTCAGTTAGAATGATGGGTGAATGGCTCTTGGTGTGTGTTTGGATGAGGCGTGAAAGGATCTTCGTGTGACTTAGGAGGATTGGTGAATGGTTCTTGCTGTGAGTTACGATGATGTGTCAATCGGGCATGATGTGAGTTAGGAAGATGGATGAATGGATCTTGCTGTGAGTTAGGATGATTGGTAATAATCTCTTGGTCGAATGGATCACGTTGTAAATAGAATGATTTATGAATGGGGCTTGATGTGAGTTAGGATAAGTGGTGATTGGGTCTTGGTGAGAGTTTGGATGATGGGTGAATGGGTCTCAGTGTGAGTGAGGATGCTGGGTGAATGGGACTTTATGTGAGTTAGGATGATGGTTGAATGGGTCTTTGTGTGAGTTAGCATGATGGGAGAACGGATCTTGTTGTGAGTCAGGATAACGTGTGAATGTGTATTGGTGTGTGTTAGGATGATGGGTGAATGGAGCTCGGTCTGAGTTAGAACGATGGCTGAACGTTTTTGGTATGTGTTTGGATGATCGGTGCATGGATCTTATTGTGATTTCGGATGATGGGTGAATGGGTTTTGGTGTGAGTTAGATTGATGGGAGAATGGATCTTGCCGAGAGTTAGGATGATGGGTGAATGGGTCTTGGTGTCAGTAAAGTTGATGGGCGAATATGCCTTGGTATAAGTTAGGATGATGTGTGAAATGGGATTGGTGTGAGTTTGGATGATGGGTGATTGGTTGTTGACGTGAGTTAGAATGATGGGTGAATCGTGCTTCGTGTGAAGTAGGATCATGGCTGAACGGGATTTAGGATGATGCATGAATGGCTCTTGGTTTAAGCTAGGATGATGGGTGAATGGAGTTGGGTGTGGGTTAAGATGATGAGTGATTGGGGTTTTCTGTGAGTTACGATGATGTATCAATTGGGCTTGATGTGAGTTAGGATGATGGATGAATGGATTTAGGTGTGAGTTAGAATGATTGGTGACTCGTTCTTGGTGTGAGTTAGAATGATGTGTGAATGGAGCTGAGTGTGAGTTAGGAAGATGGGTGAATGGGACTTGATTTGAGCTAGGATGATGGGTGAATGGGTCCTAGTTTGAGTTAGGATGATGGGTGAATGGGTTTGGTGTGAATTAGGATCATGGGTGAATGGGCTTGCTGTGTGTTAGGATGATGGGTGAGTGGTTTGGTGTGAGTTAGAATGATGGGCGAATGTAGCTTGGCATGAGTTAGGATGATGGGTGAATGGGCTTGATGTCAGTTTCGATGATGGGTGAGTGGTTTTATTGTGCATTAGGATGATGGGTGAATGGGGCTTGGTGTGAGTTAGGATGATGGGCGAATGGGTCTTGGTGTGAGTTAGAATGATGGGAGAATGGAGCTTGGTGTGAGTTAGGATGATGGGTGAATGGGCTTGATATCAGTTAGGATGATGGGAGAAAGTTTCCTAGTGCGAGTTAGAATGAGCGGTGAATGGGGATCGGAGTGATTTAGGATGATAGGTGAATCGGACTTGGTGGGGTTTAGGATGACGAGTGAATGGGTTTTGGTGTAAGCTAGGATGAAGGGTGAAGGGGGCTGGGTGTGGGTTAAGATGATTGGTGAATGGGGCTTTGTGTGTGTGTTACGATGATGTGTCAGTCGGGATTTATGTGAGTTAGGAAGATGGATGAATGTATCTTGGTGTGAGTTAGGATGATTGGTGAATAGGTCTTGGTATGGGTTAGCATGATGGGTGAATGTTTCTTAGTGTGAATTAGCATGATGTGTGAATGGAGCTCAGTGTATGTTCGGATGATGGGTGAATGATTTTGGTGTGAGTTAGGCTGATGGGTGAATGGGTCTCTGTCTGAGTTAAGCTGATGGGTGAATGGGTCTTGGTGTGAGCTAAGATGATGTGTGAATTGGTCTTTTTAGTGAGTTAGGATGATGGGTGAATGGGTCTTGTTGTGAGTTAGGATGATGGATGAATGGGTCTTGTTGTGAGTTAGGATGATGGGTGAATGGGATTGGTGTGAGTTAGGATGATGGGTGAATGGATCTTAGTGTTAGTTAAGATGATGGATGAACGGATTTTTGTGAGTTAGGGAGATGGGTGAATGGGTCTTAGTGTGAGTTAGGATGATGGGTGAATGGGTCTTGGTGTGAGTTAGGATGATGGTTGACTGGGCCTTGGTGTGAGTTAGGATGATGGGAGAATGAATCTTGTTGTGAGTCAGGATAATGTGTGAATGTGTCTTGGTGTGAATTAGGTTGATGGGTGAATTGTGTGGGAGTGAGATAGGATGATGGGTGAATGGGCCTTGGTGTCAGTTAGGATGAGGGGTGAATGATCTTTGTGTGAGTTAGGATGATGGGAGAATGGTTTTCTTTATGTGTTAGGATGATGGGTGAATGGGCTTGTTGTGACTTAGGGTGATATATCAATGGTACTTTTCGTGAGTTATACAATGGGTGAACGGGGCTTGGTGCGAGTCAGGATGATGCTTCCATTGGGCTTGGTGTCAGTTAGGATGATGTGTGAATGTGTCATGTTGTGGGTTAGGATGATGCCTTAATGCGTCTTGTTTTGAGTCAGAATGATGGGTGAATGTGTTTTCTTGTGAGTTAGGATGATGGATGAAGGAGTCTTGGTGTCAGTTAGAATGATGGGTGAATGGCTCTTGGTGTGTCTTTGGATGATTCGTGAATGGATCTTCGTGTGACTTAGGAGGATGGGTGAATGGGACTTGGTGTGAGTTACGATGATGTGTCAATCGGGCATGATGTGAGTTAGGAGGATGGATGAATGGATCTTGGTGTGAGTTAGGATGATTGGTGATAATCTCTTGGTTGAATGGATCACGTTGTGAGTTAGAATGATTTGTGAATGGGGCTTGGTGTGAGTTAGGATAAGGGGTGAATGGGTCTTGGTGAGAGTTTGGATGATGGGTGAATGGGTCTTAGTGTGAGTGTGGATGCTGGGTGAATGGGACTTTATGTGAGTTAGGATGATGGTTGAATTGGTCTTTGTGTGAGTTAGGATGATGGGAGAACGGATCTTGTTGTGAGTCAGGATAACGTGTGAAATTGTATTGATGTGTGTTAGGGTGATGTTTGAATGGAGCTCGATCTGAGTTAGGACGATGGCTGAACGTTTTTGGTGTGTGTTTGGATGATCGGTGCATGGATCTTATTGTGATTTAGGATGATGGGTGAATTAGTCTTGATGTGAGTAAGGTTGATGGGAGAATGGATATTGTCAAGAGTTAGGATGATCAGTGAATGGGACTTGGAGTGAGTTTGGATGTTGGGTGAATTGGGCTTGGTGTGAGTTTCGATGCTGGGTGAATGGATCTTAGTGTGAGCTAGGATGATGAGTGAATGGGCCTTGGTGTGAGTTAGGATGATGTGTGAGTTGTTCTTGTGATTTAGGTTGATGGGTGAATGGGCTTGGTGTGCGTTAAGGTAATGGGTGAATCGATCTTAGTGTTAGTTAGGAAGATGTGTGAACGGTTCTTGGTGTGAGTTAGGATGATGGGAGAATGGAGCTTCGTGTGAGTTAGGATGATGGGTGAATTGAACTTAGTGTGAGCTGGGATGATGGGTAACTTAGTCTTGGTGAGAGTTTGGATGATGTGTGAGTGGTTCTAAGTGTTAGTTAGGATGATGTGTGAATGGGCTTCGTGTGAATTTGGAGGATGGGTGAATGGTTCTTGGTGTGAGTTAGAATGATGGGAGAATGGATCTTGCTGTGAGTCAGGATGATGTGTGAATGTGACTTGGTGTGAGTTAGGATGATTGGTGAATGGGGTTGGAGAGAGATAGGATGATTGGTGAATGGGCCTTGGTGTGAGAGAGAGAGAGAGAGAGTAAGGATGATGGTTCAATGATCTTTGTGTGAGTTAGGATGATGGTTCCATTGGGCTTGGTGCGAGTTAGGATGATGGGTGAACGAGCCATGTTGTGGTTTAGGATGACGGTTGAATGCGTCTTCTTGTGAGTTAGAATGATAGGTGAATGGGGCTCGGAGTGAGTTAGGCTGGTGTTTGAATGCGATTTGGAATGAGTTTGGATGATGTGTGAATGGGTCTTGGTGTGAGGTAGGATGATGTGTGAATGGTTCTTGGTGTGTGTTTGGATGATGGATGAATGGAGCTCTGTGTGAGTTAGGCTGATGGTTGAATGTGAATTGGTATGTGTTTGGATGATGGGTCAATGGGTCTTGTGTGTTAGAATGACGGGTGAATAAGTATTGGTGTCAGTAAAGTTGATGGGTGAATATGCCTTGGTATACGTTAGGATGATGGTTGAAATGGGCTTGGTGTGAGTTTAGATGATGGATGAATGGTTCTTGGTGTGAGTTAGAATGATGGGAGAATGGATCTTTCTGTGAGTCAGGATGATGTGTGAATGTTTCTTGGTGTGAGTTAGGATGATGTGTGAATGGGGTTGGAGTGAGATAGGATGATGGGTGAATGGGCCTTGGTGACAGAGAGAGAGAGAGAGTTAGGATGATGGGTCAATGATCTTTGTGTGAGTTAGGTTGATTGTTCCATTGGGCTTGGTGCGAGTTCGGATGATGTGTGAATGAGCCATGTTGTGGTTTATGATGATGGTTGAATGCGTCTTCTTGTGAGTTAGAATGAAAGGTGAATGGGGCTCAGTGTGAGTTAGGCTGATGTTTAAATGTGATTTGGTATGAGTGTCGGTGGGAGGCGCGAGCAGGAAGCTTAAAAAGGCTTCAGAGACCCAGGTAAGTCCTCAGACCGCGGGTGTCAGCGGGAGGCGCGAGCGGTTACCTTGAAAAGGCTTCAGAGGCCTAGGTAAGGCCTCAGATGGCGGGTGTCGGCGGGAGGCGCGAGTGGGAAGCTTGAAAAGGCTTCAAAGACCCAGGTAAGGCCTACCAGTCTCCAGTCTCCGAAGTCAGAAGGAAGGAGAGAGGTAAAAAGTAATCCAAGTGTGACGTCACCAGAAAGCAGGTAAGTGATTGGTTGGTAAGTATTTCCCTCTATTTAAGCTTAAACTCTGTGTTTCATAGTTTCTAAGGTGCGATATTCTTCATCTAGAATCGGGGCAGAGGGTATTTAATAATAATAATAAATTCAATTAACTACATAGAATGGGAGATCAGGTGATGTGTTGCTGCTGCAATATGTGGGAGCTGGTGGACACCATTGGTGCTCACAGTGATCACATTTGCAGTAAGTGTTGGCTGCTTGTTGAAGAGCTGGAATCCGAGCTTCAGACACATCAGGGAGGGGGAGGTTTACCTGGTCTCTGTGTATCAGGAGGTAGTCACACCAATTAGATTAATTAATTCAGATGTAATCCGTGGCCAGGGTCAAGATGGTGTGACTAGAAGTGAGGCAGGTACGGGGATCCAGGAGGTAGTGTTGGAGGAGCCGCAGCCCTTGCTCTTGTCCAACAGGTTTGAGCATCTTACTCCCTGTGAGGATGGGAACGGGGACTATGGGGAGGATGAGCAACCCGACCACAGCACCGTGGAGCGGGCGGCCATTCAAGTGGGGGGAGATAAAAGAAATTTTGTAGTGGTAGGGGATAGTATCGTTAGGGGGATCGATAGGGTTCTTTGCAGCCGAGAGCGAGACTCCCGAAGGCTGTGTTGCCTGCCCGGTGCCAGGGTTAAGGACATCTCCTCTGGGCTGGAGAGAAACTTGAATTGGGAGGGGGAGGATCCAGTTGTCGTGGCCCATGTTGGTACCAACGACATAGATAGGACAAGGAAGGAGGTTCTGCTGAGGGAGTTTGAGCAGCTAGGGGCCAAATTAAAAAGCAGAACCACAAGGGTAATAATCTCTGGATTACTACCTGAGCCACGTGCAAATTTGGCTCGGGTAAATAAAATTAGAGAGTTAAATGCGTGGCTCAAAGCCTAGTGTGGGAGAAATGGGTTTTGCTTCCTGGGACACTGGCATCAGTACTGGGACAGGAGAGAGCTGTTCCGTTGGGGCGGACTTCACTTGGCCAGTTCTGGGACTAGAGTCATGGCGAATCGAATAACTAGGGCTGTAGAGAGGGCTTTAAACTAATTAATGGGGGGGAGGTTTTAAGAGAGCGAAAAATAAAAATGACATCGGAGAAGGCAATAGAGCAAGGTAGCAGTGGGGGAATTAAAAACCAGGGCGTGTCAGGAAGGGACAGAAAGTATAATGATACAGGTAAAGTAGTAGAAGGGGTAAAAGCATGAATACATTTTCAGAAAACAGATTTGAAAGTTCTTTATCTGAATGCACGCAGCATTCGTAATAAAATTGACGAGTTGACGGTACAAATAACTACACATGGGTAAGATCTGGTGGCCATTATGGAAACATGGCAGCAAGATAATCATGACTGGGAACTAAACATACAAGGGTATTTGACAATTAGGAAGGACAAACAGGAAGGAAAGGGAGGTGGGGTTGCTATGTTAATCAAGGATGGAATCACTGCAATAATCAGAAATGATATTGGGTCAAAGGATCAGGTTAGTGAAATAGTTTGGGTGGAGATAAGGATTAAGAAAGGGAAAAAGTAATTAGTGGGCATAGTCTATAGGCCTCCTAACAGTTGCAACTCTGTTGGTCAGAGTATAAATCAGGAAATAGTTGGGGCTTGTAATAAGGGAACAGCTATAATCATGGGGGATTTTAGCTTTCATATTGACTGGGCTAATCAAATTGGGCATGGCAGCATTGAGGAATAGTTCATATAGTGTATTAGGGACGGGTACCTTGAGCAGTACGTAACTAAACCAACCAGGGGGCAGGCAATCTTAGATCTGGTCCTGGGTAATGAAACAGGATTAAGAAAAAATGTCCTAGTAAAGGATCCCCTCGGAATGAGTGACCATAATATGGTTGAATTCCAAATTCAGTTTGAGTGTGAGAGAGTTGGATCTTAAACCAGCATACTGAGCTTAAATAAAGGTGACTATGAAGGTATGAGAGTAGAATTGAATAAAGTGGACTGGGAAAACAGATTGAAGTGTAAGACGGTACAAGAGCAGTGGTCTACATTCAAGGAGATATTTCACATCTTTCAAGATAAATATATTCCACTGAGGAAAAAGGGGAATAAAAGGAAAGACAGCCATCCGTGGCTTAGTAAAGTAATAAAGGATAGTATCCGACTGAAAAAAAGGGCATATAAAGTAACCAAATCTAGTGGGAGGATAGAAGATTGGGAAGCATTTAAAGCCAGCAAACAATAACTAAAAGATTAATTAAGAAAGGGAAGATAGATTATGAAAGTAAACTAGCAAAAAATATAAAAACAGATTGCAAGAGTTTCTACAGCTAAATAAAAAGAAAAAGTGTGGCTAAAGTGAACATTGGTCCCTTAGAGGATGCGACCGGGAAACTAGTGGTGGGGAACATGGAGATGGCAAAGACGCTGAACAAATATTTTGTATCCGTCTTTACAGTAGAGGACACTAAAAATATCCCAACACTGGACAAACAGGGGGCAATGAGGGGGGAGGAGCTAAAGACGATTAAAATCACTAAGGAGATGGTACTCAGTAAAACAATGGGACTTAAGGCGGATAAATCCCCCGGACCTGATGGCCTACATCCCAGGGTCTTGAGAGAAGTGGCGGTAGGGATTGTGGATGCATTGGTGATTATTTTCCAGAACTCCCTGGACTCAGGAAAGGTCCCGGCAGATTGGAAAACTGCTTATATAACACCCTTATTTAAGAAGGGAAGTAGACAAAAAGCTGGAAACTATAGACCAGTTAGCCTAACATCTGTGGTTGGCAAAATGTTGGAGTCCATTATGAAGGAAACAGTAATAGAGCATTTGGATAAACATAATTTAATAGGACAGAGTCAGCATGGTTTTATGAAGGGGAAGTCATGTTTGACAAATTTGCTTGAATTCTTTGACGATGTAACATACAGGGTGCTAAAGGTGAACCAGTGGATGTAGTGTATTTGGACTTCCAAAAGGCATTATACAAGGTTCCACACAAAAGATTACTGATCAAGATAAGAAATTGCGGGATTGGGGGTAATATACTGGCATGGGTGGAAGATTGGATATCTAACCGAAAACAAAGAATTGGGATAAATGGTTCATTCTTGGCCAGGCAATCAGTAACTAGTGGTGTTCCGCAGGGGTCAGTGCTGGGACCCCAACTCTTTACAATCTATATTAACGATTTGGAGGAAGGGACCGAGTGCAACATATCCAAGTTTGCCGATGATACAAGGATGGGAGGGAAAGCAATGAGTGAGGAAGACATAAAAAACCTGCAAAAGGATATAGACAGGCTAAGTGGGTGGGCAGAGATTTGGCAGATGCAATATAATGTTGGAAATTGTGAGGTTATGCAGTTTGGCAGAAAAAATGAAAGAGCAAGTTATTATCTAAATGGAGAGAAACTGCAAAGTGCTGCAGTGCAAAGGGATCTGGGGGTCCTGGTGCATGAAACACAAAAAGTTAGTATGCAGGTGCAGAAGGTGATCAGGAAGGCCAATGGAATCTTGGCTTTTATTGCAAGGGGGATGGAGTATAAAAACAGGGAAGTCTTGCTGCAGTTATACAGGCTATTGGTGAGGCCACACCTGGAATACTGCCTGCAGTTTTGGTTTCCATATTTAAGAAAAAATATACTTGCTCTCGAGGCGGTTCAGGGAAGGTTCACTCGGTTGATTCCAGAGATGAGGGGTTTGACGTATGAGGAAAGGTTGAGTAGGTTGGGACTCAACTCATTGGAGTTCAGAAGAATGAGAGGCGATCTTATCGAAACATATAAGATTGTGAGGGGAGGATGTTTCCACTGATGGGTGAGACTAGAACTAGGGGGCATAATCTAAGAATAAGGGGCTGCCCTTTCAAAACTGAGATGAGGAGAAACTTTTTCACTCAGTGGGTAGTAAATCTATGGAATTTGCTACCCCAGAGAGCTGTGGAAGCAGCAACTTTAAATAAATTTAAAATGGAGATAGACAGTTTCCTAGCAGATAAGGGAATTAGGGGTTATGGGGAGAGGGCAGGGAAGTGGACGTGAGTCTGGATTCGGATCAGCCATGATCCTATTGAATGGCGGAGCAGGCCTGAGGGGCCGTATGGCCTGCTCCTGCTCCTACTTCTTATGTTCTGATGTTCTTATGGATGAAGGGTCAATGGGTCTTGGTGTGAGGTAGGATGATGGGTGAATTGGTATTGGTGTCAGTAAAGTTGTTGGGTGAATATGCCTTCGTATAAGTTAGGATGATGGGTTAAATGGGCTTGGTGCGAGTTTCGATGATGGATGAATGGTTCTTGGTGTGAGTTAGAATGATGGGTGAATGGTTCTTGGTGTGACTTAATATGATGGTTGAATGGAGCTCAGTGTGAGTTCGGAAGATGAGTGCATGGGTCTAGATGTCAGCTAGGATGATGGGTGAATGGGTCTTGGTGTGAGTTAGGATGATGGGTGAATGGGTCTTGGTGTGAGTTAGGATGATGGGTGAATGGGTCTTGGTGTGAGGTGGGATGATGTGTGAATGGGTCTCGGTCTGAGTTAGGACGATGGCTGAATGATTTTGGTGTGTGTTTGGGCCTTGGTGTGAGTTAGAATGATGGGTGAATGGTTCTTGTTGTGACTTAATATGATGGGTATATGGAGCTGAGTGTGAGTTAGGATGATGAGTGAATGGGTCTAGATGTCAGCTTGGATGCTGGATGAATGTGTGTTGGTGTGAGTTAGGATGGTGTTTGAATGGGGCTCTGTCTGATGTAGGCTGATGATTGAATGGGTCTAGATGTCAGCAAAGATGATGGGTGAATGTGTCTTGTTCTGAGTTAGGATGACGGGTGAATGCGCTTGGTGGGAGATAGGATGATGGGTGAATGGATCTTGGTGTGATTTAGGATGATGAATGAATGTATCTTGGTGTGAGTTAGCATGATGTGTGAATGGGTCTAGTTGTTGGTTAGGATGTTGGGTGAATGCGTCAGTTGGGAGTTAGAATGACTGGTGAATGGTCTTGGTGTGAGTTAGGATGATGTTTGAATGGGGCTCTGTCTGAGTTAGGAAGAAGCGTGAATTGTTCTTATTGTGAATTAGAATGATGGTTGAATGTTTCTTGGTGTGAGTTCGGATGATGGGTGAATGGGGCTCGGTCTGAATTACGATAATGGGTGAATGGTTATTTTGTGTGTTAGGATGATGGGTGAATGGATCTTAGCTTGAGTTGGGATGATGGGTGAATGGATCTTAGCGTGAGTTAGGCTGATAGGTGAATGGGTTTGGTGTGAGTTAGCATGATGTGTGAATGGGTTTTGTTGTTGGTTAGGATGACTGGTGAATGTGTCTTATTGTGAGTTAGAATGATGGGAGAATGTGGTTCTTTGTGAGTTACGATGATTGATAAATGATCTTTGTGTGAGTTTGGATGATGGGTGAATGTGTATTGGCGTGAGTTAGAATGATGGCCGATTGGTTCTTCGTGTGATTTTGGAGGATGGGTAAATGGGTCATGGTGTGAGTTACGATGATGAGTGAATGGGTCTTGTTGTGAGTTAGGATGATGTGTAAATCGGGCTTGTTTTGATTTAGGATGAATGGTTAATGGGTCTTGCTGTGAATTAGGATGATGGATCAATGGGGCTAGTTTTGATTTAGGATGATGGGTGAATGGATCTTGGTGTGAGTTAGTATGATGGGTAAATTGTCTTGGTGAGAGTTAGGATGATGGCTGAATGGGCTTGGTGTGTGTTATAATGACGTGTGAATCATGCTTCATGTGTGTTAGGATGATGGGTGAATAGGTCTTAGTGTGAGTTAGGTTAATGGGTGAATGGAGTTTGGTGTGAGTTAAGATGATGGTTGAATGGGGCTATGTCTGAATTAGGATGAAGGGTGAATTGGTCTTGAAGTGAACTAGGATGATTGGTGAATTGTTCTTGGTGTGAGTTAGTTTGATGGGTGAGTGTAGTTTGGTGTGGGATAGGATGATGTGTGAATGAGTCTAGCTGTGACTTAGCATGATGGGTGAATGGGTCTTGGTGTGTGTTAGGATGTTGATTGATTGGAACTTGGTGTGAGATAGAATCATGGGCAAATGTCGTTGTTGTGCATTAGGATAATATCTGAAGGGGGCACGGTGTGGGTTAGGATGATGGGTGAATAGACTTGGTGTTTGTTAAGATGATGGGTGAATGGGGCTCGGTGTGATCTAGGCTGATGGCTGAATGTGTTTTGGTATGAGTTTGGATGATGGGTCAATGGGTCTTGGTGTGAGGAAGGATGATGGATCAATGGGTCTTGGTGTCAGTAAAGTTGATAGGTGGATATGCCTTGGTATAAGTTAGGATGATGGGTGAAATGGGCTTGGTGTCGGTTTGGATGATGGGTGAATGGTTCTTGGTGTGAGTTAGAACGATGGGTGTATGTGGCTTGGTGTGACTTCGGATGATGTGTGAATGGAGCTCAGTGTGAGTTAGGATGGTGGGTGAATGGGTCTAGATGTGAGCTAGGATGATGGGCGAATGGTTCTTGGTGTGAGTTAGGATAATGGGTGAATGTGTCCTGGTATGAGTTAGGATGATGGGTGAATGGGTCTTGGTTTGAGGTAGGATGATGGGTGAATGGGGCTCGGTCTGAGTTAGGACGATGGCTGAAAATTTTTGGTGTTTGTTTCGATGATGGGTGTATGGTCCTTAGCGTGATTTAGGATGATGGGTGAATAGATATTAATGTGAGTTAGGTTGATGGGTGAATGGGCCTTGGCGTGAGTTAGGTTGATGGGTGAATGGGTCTTGGTGTCAGTTTCGATGATGAGTGAATGGTATTGGTGTGAGTTAGGATGATGTGCGAATGGTTTTGGTGTGTGTTAGGATGATGGCCGAAACATCTTGATGTGGGTTAGGATGATGTGTGAATGGATAACTTTGTGAGTTAGGATCATGTGTGAATGCGGCATGGTGTGATTTAGGATGATATGTGAGTGGGTCTTATTGTGAGTAAGGATGATGAGTGAATGGACTTGGTGTGTGTTAGTGTAATGGGTGAACGGATCTTAGTGTTAGTTAGGATGATGTGTGAACGGGTCTTGGTGTGAGTTAGGATGATGGGTAAATTAGTCTTGGTGAGAATTAGGATGATAGTTGAATGTGCCTAAGTGTTAGTTAGGATGATGTTTGAATGGGTCTTGGTGGGAGTTATGTTAATGTTTGAATTGGTTTTGGTGTGAGTTAGGATAATGGGAGAAAGGATCTTGTTTTGAGTCAGGATGATGGGTGAATGTGTCTTGGTGTGAGTTAGGATGATGGGTGAATGGGGTTGGAATGAGATAGGATGATGGGTGAATGGACCTTGTTGTGAGTTAGGATGATGGGTGAATGATTCATTTTTTGAGTTAGGATAATGGGCGAATGGGCTTGTTGTGATTTAGGATGCTATGTAAATGTGTCTTGGTGTGAGTTAGGATGATGGTTGAACGAGGTTTGGTATGAGTCAGGATATTGGTTCCATTGGGCTTGGTGTGAGTTAGGATGTTGGGCGAATGGGTCATGTTGTGGGTTAGGATGATGGTTGAAGTGGTCTTCTTGTGAGTTAGGATGATGGATGAATGAGTCTTGGTGTGAGTTAGAATTATGTGTGAATGGTTCTTGGTGTGTGTTTGGATGATAGGGGAATGCGGCTCGGTGTGAGTTAGGCTGATGGTTCAATGTGAATTGGTGTGAGTTTGGATGATGTGTCAGTGGGTCTTGTTGTGAGTTAGAATGATGGGTGAATAGGTATTGGTGTCAGTAAAGTTGATGCATGAATATGCCTTGGTATAAGTTAGGATGATGGGTGAAATGGGCTTCCTGTGAGTGTGGATGATGGATGAATGGTTCTTGATGTGAGTTAGAATTTAGGGTGAATGGGTCTTCTTGTGCCATAATATGATGTGTGAATGGAGCTCAATGTGAGTTAGGATGATGGGTGAATGGTTCTAGATGTCAGCTAGGATGATGGGTGCATGGGTCTTGGTGTGAGTTAGGATGATGGGTGAATGGGTCTTAGTGTGAATTAGAATGATGGGTGAATGGAGCTCAGTGCGAATTAAGATGATGGGGTGAATGGTTTTGGTGTGAGTTAGGATGATGGTTGAATGGTGCTCTGTCTGATTTAGGATGATGGGTGAATGGGTCTAGATGTGAGCTAGGATGATGGGTGAATGGGTCTTGGTGTGAGTAAGGATGATGTGTGAATGGGTCTTGATGTGAGTTAGGATGATGGGTGAATGGGGCTTGGTGTGAGTTAGGAGGATGTGTGAATGGGACTTGGGGTGTGGAGGATGATTGCTGAACGATCTTGATGTTCGTTAGGATGATGGGTAAAACGATCACGTTGTGAGTTACAATGATGTGTAAATGTGGCTTGGTGTGAGTTAGGATGATTGGTGAATTGATCTTAGTCTGAGTTAGGATGATGGATAAATTAGTCTTCGTGTGAGTTAGGATGATGGGCGAACGGGGCTTGGTGAGTCAGGATGATGTTTCCGTTGGGCTTGGTGTGAGTTAGGATGATGGGTGAATGGGTCATGTTGTGGGTTAGGATGTTGGTTGAATGCGTCTTGTTGTGAGTTAGAAATATGGGTGAATGTGGTTCTTTGTGAGTTAGGATGATGGATGAATGAGTCTTGGTGTGAGTTAGAATAGAAACATAGAAGATAGGAACAGGAGTAGGCCATTCGGCCCTTCGAGCCTGCCCCGCCATTCAACGAGATCATGGCTGATCATCCAAACCCTAGCACCCGGTCCCTACACCGACAGCCATCCCACACAAGCCCTATCCCCGTAACCCCACATATTTAATCCCCCCTAACACTAAGGGCCAATTTTTTTTATCATGGCCAATCAACCTAACCCGCACATCTTTAGACTGTGGGAGGAAACCGGAGCACCCGGAGGAAACCCACGCAAACACGGGGAGAATGTGCAAACTCCACACAGACAGTCACCCGAGGCCGGATTTGAACCCGGTTCCCTGGCGCTGTGAGGCAACAGTGCTAACCACTATGCCAATCACAATGATTGGAGAATGGCTCTTGGTGTGTGTTTTGCTGATGTGTGAATGGTTCTTCGTGTGATTTAGGAGGATGGGTGAATGGGGCTTGGTTATATTTAGGATGATTTTTCAATGGGTCTTGTAGTGATTTAGGATGATGGGTACATGAGGCTTGTTTTGGTTTAGGATGATGGGCAAATGGGTGTGTGAGATAGCATGATGAGTGAATGGGACTTGTTGTGATTTAGGATGATGGGGAAATTGTCTTGGTGAGAGTTAGGATAATGGGACAACGGGGCTTGTAGTGAGTTAAGATGATGTGTGAATTGGGCTCCGTGTGAGTTTTGATGATGAGTCAATGTGTCTTGGTGTGAGTTAGGCTGATGGGTGAATGGGGCTTGGTGTCAGTAAAGTTGATGGGTGAATCTGCCTTGGTATAACTAAGGATGATGGGTGAAATGGGCTTGGTGTGAGTTTGGATGATGGGTGATTTGTTGTTGGGGTGATGTAAGATGATGAGTGAATGCGTCTTGGTGTGAGTTAGGATTATGCTTGACTGGGGCTCTGTCTGAGTTAGGATGAAGTTTGAATGGGTTTGATGTGAGCTAGGATGATGCTTAAATGGGGATCTGTCTGAGTTAGGATGAAGGGTGAGTAGGTTTGCTGTGAGCTAGGATGATGGGTGAATGCTTCTTAGTGTGAGTTAGGATGATGGTTGAATGTGTCTTGGTGTGTTAGAATGGGGTTGTGTTTGAGTTAAGATGATGTGTGAATATGGGTTGGTGTGAGTTACGTTGATGAGTCACTCGACCTGATATGAGTTAGGATGATGGGTGAATGGGTCTTGGTGTGAGTTACCATGATGTGTGAATGAAGCACAGTGTGAGTTAGGACGATTGGTGAATGGTCTTGGTGTGAGTTAGGATGATGCTTGAATGGGGCTTTGTCTGAGTTAGGATGGTGGGTGAATGGGTCTTGGTGTGAGTTAGGATGATGTGTAAATGTGGTTTGTTTTGGTTTAGGATGATGGGTGAATGTGTTTGTGAGTCAGCATGAGTGAATGAGTTTTGTTGTTAGTTAGGATGATGGGGAAATTGTCTTGGTGAGAGTTAGGATGATGGGTGAATGGTTTTGGTGTGAGTTAGGATGATGGGTGAATGGGACGTGCTGTGAGTTTCGATGGTGGGGAATGGTTTTTGTGTTTGTTAGCATGATTGGTGAATGGATCTTAGTGTGAGTTGGGATGATGGGTGAATGGGTCTTGGTGTGAGTTAGGTTGATGGAAGAATGGAGCATCGTGTGAGTTAGGATGATGGGTGAATGGAGCTTGGTGTGAGTTTCGATGATGGGTGAATGGTTTATGTGTGTGTTAGGATGATATGTGAATGGATCTTAGTGTGAGTTAGGATGATGGGTGAATGGGTCTTGATGTGAGTTAGGATGATGTGAGAATAGAGCTGGTGTGAGTTAAGATGTTTGGTGAATGGGCTTGATGTCAGTTAGTATGATGGGAGAAAGCAGCTTATGTTGTGAGTTAGAATGAAGGGTGAATGGGATTAGTGTGAGTTAGGATGATGGGTGAGTGAGTCTTGTTGTGAGTTAGGACGATGGGTGAGAGCGCTTGGTGTGATTTAGGATGATGTGTGATTGGGTCTTGATCTGAGTTAGCATGATGGGTGAATGTGTCTTGTTGCGGGTTAGGATGATTGGTGAATGCGTCTTGTTGTGATTTAGAATGATGGTTGAGTGTGGTTCATTATGAGCTAGGATGATGGATGAATGTGTCCTATTGGGAGTTTGGATGATGGGTGAATGTGTCTTGGTGTGAGTTAGAATGATGTGTGAATGGTTCTTCGAGTGATTTAGGATGCTGGCTGAATGGGCTTGGTGTAAGTTAAGTTGATGGGTGAATCGTGCTTCGTATGGGTGAATGGATCTTAGTGTGAGTTTGATTGATGGGTGAATGGAGTTTGGTATGTGTTGGAATGATTGGTGAATGGATCTTAGTTTGAGTTGGGATGATGAGTGAATGGATCTTAGAGTGAGTTAGGATGATGGGTGAATGGGTCTTGGTGTGAGGTAGGTTGATGGGAGAATGGGAGCATGGAGTGAGTAAGGATGATGGTTGAATTGGGCTTGGCGTGAGTTTCGATGATGGTTGACTGGTCTTTGTGTGAATTTAGATGATAGGTGAATGGTCCTGGTGTGAGTTATAATGATGGGTGAATTGGGCTTGATGTGAGTTTCGATGATGGGTGAAAGGTTTTTGTGTTTGTTAGGATGATGGGTGAATAGATCTGATGTGAGTTAGGATGATGGTTGAATGGGTCTTGATGTGAGTTAGGAAGATGTGAAAATGGATCTTGGTGTGAGTTAAGATGCTTGGTGAATGGGCTTGGTGTCAGTTAGCATGATGGGAGAATGGAGCTTGTTGTGAGTTAGGATGAAGGGTGAACGGGACTAGTGTGAGTTAAGATAATGGGTGAGTGAGTCTTGTTGTGAGTTTGGATGATGGGTGAATGCAATGGTTGTGAGTTAGGATGATGGATGAATGGGTCTTGTAATGAGTTAGGATGATGGGTGAATAGGCTTGATGTGAGATAGGATGATTGGTGAATGGATCTTGGTGTGAGTTAGGATGATGAATGAATGGATCTTGGTGTGAGTTAGCATGATGGGTGAATGGATCTTGTTGGTTAGGATGATTGGTTAATGCGTCTTGATGTCATAGAGTCATAGAGTCATAGAGTTTTAAAGCACAGAAAGAGGCCCTTCGGCCCATCGCGTCTGCGCCGCCCATCCATCCCTGTCCAGTCTAATCCCATTTTCCAGCATTTGGTCCATAGCCTTGTATGGATTGGCATTCCAAGTGCTCATCCAAATGCTTCTTGAATGTTGTGAGGGTTCCTGCCTCTACCACCCTTTTGGGCATTGAGTTCCACATTCCAACCACCCTCTGGGTGAAAAAGTTCCTCCTCAAATCCCCTCTAAATCTCCTGCCCCTTACCCTGAATCTATGCCCCCTTGTTATTGACCCCCCTACTAAGGGGAAAAGTTCCTCTTTGTCTACCCTATCTATGCCCCTCATCATTTTGTATACCTCAATCAGGTCCCCCCTCAGCCTTCTTTGCTCCAAGGAAAACAACCCCAGCCTGTTTAGTCTTTCTTCATAGCTGAGGCGCTGCATCCCAGGTAACATCCTGGTGAATCTTCTCTGCACCCTCTCCAAAGCAATCACATCCTTCCTATAGTGAGGCGACCAGAACTGCACACAGTACTCCAGCTGTGGCCTCACCAGCGTTTTGTACAGCTCCATCATAACCTCCCTGCTCTTATATTCTATGCCTCGGCTAATGAAGGCAAGTATCCCATATGCCTTTTTAACCACCTTATCTACCTGTTCCGCTGCCTTCAGGGATCTATGTACATGTACACCAAGCTCCCTCTGACCCTCTGTACTTCCTAGGGTCCTACCACTCATTGTGTATTCCCTTGCCTTATTTGTCCGTCCAAAATGCATCACCTCGCACTTTTCAGGGTTAAATTCCATTTGCCACTTTTCCGCACATCTGACCAACCCGTTTATATCGTCCTGTAGCCTGAGGCTTTCCTCCTCGCAGTTGACCACCCCACCAATTTTCGTGTCATCTGCGAACTTGCTGATCATACCTTTTACATTCTCATCCAAATCATTTATGTAGATCACAAACAACAAGGGACCCAGCACCGATCCCTGAGGTACCCCACTGGACACAGGCTTCCAGTCACAAAAGCAACCTTCGACCATCACCCTCTGCCTCCTGCCACTCAGCCAGTTTAGGATCCAATGCGCCAAGGCTCCCTGGATCCCATGGGCTCTTACATTCTTGACCAGTCTCCTATGCGGGACTTTGTCAAAGGCTTTACTGAAGTCCATGTAAACCACATCCACAGCATTTCCCTCATCCACCCCCCTAGTCACCCCCTCGAAAAATTCAATCAGATTTGTCAGACATGATTTACCCTTGACAAAGCCATGCTGACTATCCCCGATTAATCCTTGCCTCTCCAAGTGGAGACTAATTTTGTCCCTCAGAGTTTTTTCCAATAATTTCCCCACCACAGATGTTAGGCTCACTGGCCTGTAATTCCCTGGTTTATCCCTGCTTCCCTTCTTGTATAATGGTACTACATTAGCTGTTCTCCAGTCCTCTGGTACATCCCCTGTGGCCAGAGAGGTTCTGAAAATTTGTGTCAGAGCCCCTGCAATCTCCTCCTTTGCCTCCCACAGCAGCCTGGGATACATCTCGTCCGGGCCTGGGGATTTATCCAATTTTTGGCCTGCTAAAACCGCTAGCACCTCCTCCCTCTCGATGCTAATATGTTCAAGTATGTCACAGTCCCCTTGCCCGATTTCTATGTCTGCATCGTCTTTCTCCATAGTGAACACAGATGCAAAAAATTCATTTAAAACCCCGCCTACATCATCTGGCTCTACACACAGATTGCCACTTTGGTCCCTAATGGGCCCTACCCTTTCCCTGGTTATCCTCTTGCCCTTAATATACTTATAAAACATCTTAGGATTTTCCTTTATTTTGCTCACCAGTGTTATTTCATGGCCCCTCCTCGCCCTCCTAATTTCTTTTTTAAGTATGCCCCTGCACTTTTTATACTCCTCTAGGGCGTCTTCCGTCTTTAGTCTTTTGTAACTGCCAAAAGCTCCCCTTTTATTTCGAATGCATTTTTGTATATCCCTTGTCATCCAAGGTTCCCTTTGCTTGTTGGTCCCACCCTTGACCTTTACAGGAACATGTTGGCGCTGTACTCTCTCTACTTCCCTTCTGAAAGTCTCCCACTGTTTTGATGTGGATTTTCCTATAAGTAGCTGCTCCCAGTCCACTTTGGCCAGATCCTGCCTTATCATATTAAAATCGGCCTTCCCCCAATTTAGAACCGTTATTTCCGGGCCGTCTTTGTCTTTTTCCATGACCACCTTAAATCTCACCGAATTATGGTCACTGTCGCCAAAATGCTCCCCTAATGATACTTCCACCACTTGCCCGGCTACATTCCCCAGGATTAGGTCCAGTACCGCCCCCTCTCTTGTAGGACTTTCTACATGTTGGCTCAAAAAGCTCTCCTGGATGCACTTTAAGAATTCTGCACCCTCTAAGCCTTTCACACTCTGACTATCCCAATTAATATTGGTGAAGTTGAAATCCCCCACTATTATTACCCTATTATTTTCGCACTTCTCTGAGATTTGCCTACATATCTGTTCCTCTGTCTCCCCCTGACTGTTTGGGGGCCTATAGTACACTCCCAGCAAAGTGCTTGCCCCCTTTTTGTTTTTAAGTTCTACCCATATGGCCTCATTAGAGGAACCCGCTAATATATCGTCCCTCCTTACAGCAGTAATTGACTCCTTAATTAATATTGCAACACCCCCTCCCCTTTTACACCCCCCTCTGTCTCGCCTGAAGATTATATACCCCGGAATATTGAGCTGCCAGTCCTGACCCTCCCTCAACCATGTCTCCGTGATAGCAACAATATCGTACTCCCATGTGTTCAACAACAACTTCAGTTCATCCACCTTATTTGCAAGACTCCTTGCATTAAAATAGATGCCTTCCAGCCCTGCCATATTCCCTTTTGCCTTCACGTATTTGCTCTGCCTTCCCAGCTGACTTGTTTTTTCCTCTGTATTTGGCTGTAAATCACCCCCTACTATAGCTCCACTCTGTACCCCATCCCCCTGCCAAGTTAGTTTAAACCCCCCCAGGGGGTGAATGAGTCTTGTTGTAAGTTAAAATGATTTAGAATGATGGGTGTATGTGGTTCTTTGTGAGTTAGGATGATGGATGAAAGAGTCCTGGTGTGAGTTTGGATGATGGGTGAATGTGGCTTGGTGTGAGTTAGAATGATGGGTGAATGGATCTTCGTTTGATTTTGGAGGAGGGTGAATTGGTCTTGGTGTGAGTTAGGATGATGAGTGAATGTGTCTTGTTTTGAGTTAGGATGAAGTGTAAATGTGGCTTGTTTTCATTTCGGATGATTGGAGAATGGGTCTTGTTGTGAGTTAGGATGTTGGGTAAATGGGGCTTGTTTTGATTTGTGATCATGGGTGAATGGGTCTTTTTGTGAGTTAGGATGATGGGTAAATTGTATTGGTGAGAATTAGGATGATGGCTGATTGGGCTTGGTGTGAGTTAAGATGATGGGTGAATCATGCTTCGTATGTGTTAGGATGATGGATGAATGGGTCTTAGTATGAGTTAGGTTGATGGGTGAATGGAGTTTGATGTGGGATCGGATGATATGTGAATTAGTCTTGGTGTGATTTAGGATGATGGTGAATGAGTCTTGTTGTAAGTTAAAATGATGGGTGAATGAACTTGGTGTGAGTTAGGACGATGGTTGAATGGGGCTCAGTCAGAGTTCGGATGAAGGATGAATGGATCTTGATGTGAGCTAGGATGATGGGTGAATGGTTCTTGTTGTGAGTTAGGTTGATGTGTAAATGGAGTTTGGTGTGGTATAGGATCATGGTAGAATGAGGTTGTTGTATGTTAGGGTGATGGGTGAATGGGGCTTGGTGTGAGTAACGATGATGGGTGAATGTGGCTCGGTGTGAGTTAGGCTGATGGATGAATATGTTTTGGTATGAGTTTGGATGATTGGTCAATGGGTCTTGGTGTGAGATAGGCTGATGGGTGAATGGGTCTTGGTGTCAGTAAAGTTGATGGGTGAATATGCCTATGTATAAACAAGGATGGTGGGTGAAATGGGCCTGGTGTGTGTTTGGATGATGGGTGACTGCTTTTTGGTGTGTGTTCGAATGATGGGTGAATGGGGAATTGTGTGACTTGGGATGATGGGTGAATGGGACATTCTGTGATTTAGGATGATGAGTGAATCGGTCTTGGTGTGAGTTAGGATTATTGTTTAATGGGTTTGGTATGAGTTAGGATGATGTGTGAATGGGCTCGATCTGAGTTAGGACGATGTGTGAATGTTTTTGGTGTGTGTTAGGATGATGGCTGAATGGGAATGGTGTGAGTTCAGCATATTGGTGTATCGTGCTTCGTGTTTGTTAGGATGATGGGTGTAGTGTATGTAACCTGTACCACCTTAAGGGGATACCTTAAGGTGATGGGCTTCTTTCTGATGGCTCCTGTACATTGTAGTACCGGTGGTGACCACACCGGCATATAAACCCTGTGGAGCAAACTGTATTTCAGTTCAGCCCTGACACTCAGTTACTAAAGACCTGTTTAAGTATTCTGTATTCTGTGTCCAGTTATTCAGCATAACTACATTTGAAAGCACAGACTCAACAGTGGCGACGAGTCTGATCGTACCTAGTGGCAGTTTTGCATCCAAGGAAGCTTCGTCCTCAGAACGGGCGTCGAAAAGGGGCATCCGCCCTCAACATCCTGCTGAGCACTGCATCGCACGGGAGGCCATCGGGAACCCGGGTTCCGTTGCTGGCCACGAAGTCCAACATCAGCAACAGGCAGTGATCATCCCTTCTACGACAGCGGTGGGTAAGCCCGATCGAGCGGCACGGAGGGGAAGTCGGTCGAGTTGTCAGTGGGAGAAGGGGAGGGAAAATGAAGAAAAGGGCGGAGAACACGGCCGCAGCTGGTGTCAGGGGCTGGACTGCAATCGGGGCAGAGACGTGCAGCAGCCAGAAAAGCGTTGATGTCCACAAGGACCGGGGAGCGGCGGGGAAAAAGAGCAGCAGCGTCGGGGGAAATAAAGGACCACTGGGAGGCGAGAAAGGCAACAGCGCGGTAATCGCCATTTTTAGTCAGCGGGGGAAGAAGACAAGCGCGGGAAGCCGCCATTTTGAAAAATAAAATAAAATAAGAATCATAATCCGAAGGAAAGGAAACACAACAAGGATGCCAAAAATGGGTAACGTCACTGCTTTTGATAGCGATGTGGAAGATTGGGCCACTTATGTGGAATACATTGAAGTTTACTGTACAGCGAATGAGGTACCGGTGGATAAGAAAGCACTCACCCTATTAAACTCGATGGGTGCGAAGACGTACGGGTTATTAAGGCACCTTGTAACACCAGATAAACTGGTAGGAAAGAGTTTCACGGATATTGTTACTATCCTGCAAGATCATTTAAACCCCACGCCGCTGCTGATAGCGGAACGATTTAAATTTTACAAAAGAATTCAACTTAAAGAGGAAAGCAACGCTGAATTCTTAATCGAACTGCGCAAGTTATCAAAGTACTGTCAGTTCGGTACAGGACTAGCAGACGCTCTGAGAGATAAGTTTGTGTGTTGGCTACTAAGGGCAGGAACCCAGAAGCGGTTGCTAGAGGAAAAGGATCTTACGCTGGACAAAGCTTTCAGCATTGCAGCATCGCATGAGGCAGCAGCAAGAGGCACTGCAGAAATGCAGCAAAGGCCATTGGAATTCAGCACCAATGAAATGGCATTGGGCGCAGTAAAGTGCTATTGTTGCGGAAGGACAATGCATGACCAGAACCAGTGCTGGTTCAAAGATAAAGAATGCAGGCAATGTGGCAAACTTGGTCACATAGCGAGAGTATGCCGGTCAGGAAAGAAGACCAGCAGCAAAAAGTCGCCGCAGGCGAAGTACAAAAAAGTACACAAGGTGACAGAGGACAGTTCGGATGAACAGAAGACGGATTCAGACTCCAGCAGTAAGGAACTGGGTTGTCTAAAAATACATAATGTGGGTAACACAGTAGACCACCAAACTATCTGGGTCATGCTTCGGATAGCAGGAGTCCAAGTGAAGATGGAATTGGACACTGGATCGGCATTGACGTTCATGAATAAGCAAGATTACACAAGTTTATTCTCACACATTCCCCTGAGGGATACGGAGATAGTATTGAAAACATACACGGGGCAAAGGGTATACCCCATCGGAAAGATAAAGGTAAAGGTGGTCTACAATGGAATAGAAAGTCAGGAAATGGACTTGTATGTGTTACCTGAGGGAGGTCCGCCACTACTGGGACGGGAATGGATCCGGAGAATAAATGTGGGCTGGCATTCCTTACAAGCACTAACTGTAGATTCCTGTAAAGAGGACGACGTCAAAACTAAACGACTGTCCAAAATATTGGACGATGCTAAGGAGGTGTTCCAACAGGGACTGGGAACACTGAAAGGAATTACGGCAAACATCAAGGTTGAAGAACATGCAAACCCAAAATTTTTCAAAGCCAGACCGGTACCTTATGCGATACGACCTGCTGTGGAAGCAGAGCTGGAAGGGCTAGAACGTTCAGGAGTACTGTTAAAGGTGGACTGGAGCGAATGGACCACACCCATTGTTCCCGTCATGAAGCGTTCGTTGAGCAACAAGCCAGGGGAACCTGGGAAGGTTCGCATCTGTGGCGATTTCAAGATCACTGTTAATCCAGTTCTTCACATGGTGCAATATCCGCTTCCCCGGATTGAGGATATCTTCGCTTCGCTGTCTGGTGGGAAACACTTCACCAAGATAGACCTGGTGCAGGCGTACCTACAGGTGGAAGTTGATGAAGCGTCACGCCAGTATCTCACGATCAATACACATAAGGGCTTATATAGGTAAAATGGACTGGTTTTTGGAGTGGCATTAGCTCCAGCGATTTGGCAAAGGGCCATGGAGCAGGTATTGCAGCGAATTCCAGGCACACGATGCTACCTGGACGACATTCTGATTACAGGAAATTATGATAAGGAACACCTCGCGAATTTGGAGCAGGTGCTCACCAGATTGAAAGAATATGGACTCAGAGTTCATCGCCAGAAATGTGAATTCTTTCAGAAGTGAATCTCGTACTGCAGCAACGTCATTGACCAGGAGGGGCTTCATAAATCACCTGACAAGATCGAAGCTGTTGTGAAAGCTCCCGCTCCGGAAAATGTATCCCAGTTGAGGTCGTTCCTTGGGTTGATTAACTATTACCACAAGTTTCTTCCAAATTTATCCACGGTGTTACACCCGCTGAACACTCTTTTGCAAATGGGAGTACCATGGAAGTGGAGCGAGGACTGTAAGCGGGCTTTTCAAAAAAACAAGGCACTGATCACCTCTAAGGAAGTGTTGGCTCACTTTAACCCAACGCTGCCTATTCGCTTAGCTTGTGATGCTTCTCCATATGGTATCGGGGCAGTGCTCTCACATAAGTTGCCAAATGGCTTGGAAAGGCCAGTCGCGTTCGCATCCAGATCATTGACCTCCGCAGAGCACAACTATGCTCAGATAGACAGGGAGGCTCTCAGCCTCGTGAGGGGAGTTAAGAAATTTAACCATTACCTGCAAGGCCAAAAGTTTACGCTGCTGACAGATCACCAGACGTTGGTTTCGGTTTTTAGCCCTAAGAAGGGTGTTCAGGTTATGACGGCTCAGAGGCTTCAGAGATGGTCCCTTTTCCTAGGGGCACATCAATATGATATCGAATTCAAAGGTACAAAGCAACATGGTAATGCTGATGGGCTGTCGCGCCTGCCACTACCTACAGCGGAAGAGGCACCGGCGGTTGACCCTGTCGAGATATTTCACTCGACCATCATCGAATGCTTACCAGTCATCAATGCGAGTATTGAGAGAGAGACCCGAAACGACCCGCCACTCTCTCGGGTCTACAATTTGACAGTGAAGGGATGGCCAGCATATGGCGAACCACTGTTACCTGCATTCTCAGCCAGACGAGAACAGCTGTCCGTCTGTCAAGGAACATTGATGTATGGAACAAGGGTGATTATTCCTCCTAAATTAAGGGAGAGAGTTCTGAAGGAACTGCATGAAGGTCATCTGGGGGGAGTCAAGATGAAAAGCCTTGCTAGGGCTTATGTGTGGTGGCCAGGTATCGACAAACAAATAGAGGATCTGACTAAAAGCTGCTCAGGTGCCAAAATGTTCAAAACGCAACTCCAATTGCACCGCTGCATCCGTGGGAATGGCCTTCAACCCCATGGCAACGTGTGCATATCGACTTTGCAGGTCCATTCATGGATTCCATGTTTTTGATAGCGGTAGACGCACATTCTAAATGGCCAGAAGTGATTAAGATGTCGACCACTACCTCTGAGAAGGCGATCACAGTTCTAAGAAACATATTTGCAAGGAATGGGTTGCCGGAACAAATATGTTCAGACAACGGACCACAGTTCGTGTCAGAAGAATTCCAGAAATTCATGAAAAAGAATGGGGTGAAACACTATACATCTGCCCCATATCATCCGGCTACCAATGGGTTGGCCGAGAGATTTGTACAAACGTTCAAAAAGGCGATGAAGGCCATGAGTGAAGACCATATTCCACTACAACACAAGGTGGACAATTTCCTGATGGCATATCGAAATGCCACGCATGCAGTGACAAATCAAAGCCCTGCCATAATGTTCTCTAACAGGAGGTTGCAGTCCCGGTTGGCTTTGTTAAAACCCAATGGGCGTAGGGAAGTCGAAAACAAGCAATTCCAGCACGTAAATAACAAGGCCATCGGAGTTTCGAAATAGGACAACCAGTGTTGGCCAGGGACTATAGGAATGATAAATGGCAATCCAGAACAATTCGTGCCCGACAAGGATCCTTGATGTACACGGTAGACGTTGGTGAGAACGTAATACGACGTCATGCTGACCAACTTGTGGAATCGAGAACAAGGGTCGACCCCATGTCTACGGCAGAGACACCAGTTTAAGAAGTTATTGAGCCTGTAGCATCTACCTCAGACTCGAACGTACATGATGATGTTCAATCCATAGGAGATCAAATGGATGAGTCACCCCAGCAACGAGAACCAGAGACCCCTGAAAGGTGTTATACGGCCCGGATCAGGAGGCCTCCTCAGAGACTGAATCTTTGAACAGTTTTGTGTGAAAGTTGTATATATGTTATCCATGTTATGTTTAAATTGGGGTGTACACTGTTAAGCTAAAAGGGGAGGAATTGTAGTGTATGTAACCTGTACCACCTTAAGAGGATACCTTAAGGTGATGGACTACTTTCTGATGGCTCCTGTACATTGTAGTACCGGTGGTGACCACACCGGTATATAAACCCTGTGGAGCAAAGTGTATTTCAATTCAGCCCTGACCCTCAGTTACTAAAGACCTGTTTAAGTATTCTGTAGTCTGTGTCCAGTTATTCAGCATAACTACATTTGAAAGCACAGACTCAACAATGGGTGATTGGTTCTTAGTGTGAGTTAGGATGATGGGTGAATGGAGTTGTTGTGGGATATGATGATGGTTGAATGAGACTTGCTGTGATTTAAGATGATGGGTGAATGAGACTTTGTGTGAGTTGGGATGTGTAGTGATTGGAACTTGGTGTGAATTAGCCTCATTGGTGAATGGGGCTTGTGGTGAGTTAGGATGATGTGTGAATTGGGCTCGGTGTGAGTTTGGATGATGGGTCAATGTGGCTTGGTGTGAATTCGGTTGATGGGTGAATGGGTCTTGGTGTCAGTAAAGTTGATGGGTGAATATGCCTTGGTATAAGTAAGGATGATGTGTGAAATAGGCTTGGTGTGAGTTTGGATGATGGGTGATTGGTTGTTGATGTGAGTTAGAATGATGGGTGAATGGTGCTTCGTGTGACTTAGGATGATGTGTGAATGGAGCTCAGTGTGTGTTAGGATGATGGGTGAATGTGTCTTGGTGTAAGTTCAATTATGGGTGAATGAGGTTGGTTGCGAGTTAAGATGATGGATGAATGGGGATTGGTATGAGTTACGGTGATGTGTCAATTGGGCTTGATGTGAATTAGGATGATGGTTGAATGGATCGTGGTGTGAGTTAAGATGATTGATGAATGGGTCTTGGAGTGAGTTAGCATGATGTGTGAATGGAGTTCAGCGTGAGTTAGGATGATTGGTGAATGGTCTTGGTGTGAGATAAGGTGATGCTTGAATGGGTCTCTGTCTGAGTTAGGATTAAGGGTGAATGGGTTTGATGTGAGCTAGGATGATGGGTGAATGGGTCTTGGTGTGAGTTAGGATGATGATTCAATGTGTCTTGGTTTGAGTTAGGATGATGTGTGAATGGGGCTCGGTCTGAGTTTCGATGATGGGTGAATGGTTTTGGTTTGTGTTCGGATAATGGGAACATGGGTCTTGTTGTGAATTAGGCTGATGGGTGAATGGGTCTTGTTGTGAATTTGTATGATGGGTGAATGGGTCTTGGTGTGAGTTAGGATAATGGGAGTATGGGTCTCTTTTGAGTTAGGGTGATGGGTGAATGCGCTTGGTGTGAGTTAGGATGATGAGTGTACGGGTCTTGTTGTGAATTAGGATGATGGGTGAATGGGTCTTGGTGTGAGATAGGATGATGGGTGAATGGATCTTATTCTGAGTTAGGATGATGGTAGAAAGGGTTTGGTGTGAGATAGGATGATGGGTGAATGGATTTTGGTGTGAGTTAGGATGATGAATGAATGGATCTTGGGATTAGTTAGCATGATGGGTGAATGGGTCTTGTTGTGAGTTAGAATGATGGGTGAATGTTTTTGGTGTGAGTTAGGATGCTGGTTGAATGGGGCTCTGTCTGAGTTAGGATGAAGGGTGAATGGGTCTTTGTGTGAGTTAGGTTGATGGGAGAATGGAGCATGTTGTGAGCTAGTGTGATGGGTGAATTGGGCTTGGTGTGAGTTTCGATGAGGTGTGAATGTTCTTTGTGCGAGTTTAGATGATAGCTGAATGGTCTTTGTGTGAGTTCGGAAGATGGATGAATGGGGCTTGGTGTGAGTTTCGATGAAGGGTGAATGGTTCTTGTGTGGGTTAGGATGATGGGTGAATGGATCTTAATGTGAGTTAGGATGATGGGTAAAGGGGTCTTGATGTGAGTTAGGACGATGGGAGAATAGAGTTTGGTGTGAGTTAGGATAATGGGTGAATGGGATTGGTGTGAATAAGGATGATGTGTGAATGGGTCTTGTTGTGAGTTAGGATGATGGGTGAATGCGGTTGGTGTGAGTGATGATGATGTGTGAATGGGTCTTGTTCTGTGTTAGCATGATGGGTTAATGGGCTTGATGTGAGATAGGATGATGGATGAATGGATCTTGGTGTGAGTTAGGATGATGAATGAATGGATCTTGTTGTGTGTTACCATGATGGGTGAATGGGTCTTGTTGTGGGTTAGGATGATTGCTGAATGCGTCTTGTTGTTGTTTAGAATAATGGGGGAATGTGATTCTTTGTGAGTCAGGATGATGCATGGATGAGTCTGAGTGTGAGTTTGGATGATGGGTATATGGGTCTTGTTATGAGTTCTAATGATGTGTGAATGGTTCTTCATGTGATTTTGTAGGATGGGTGAATGGGTCTTGGTGTGAGTTAGGATGATGAGTGAATGTGTGTTGTTGTGAGTTAGGATGATGTTTAAATGGGGCTTGTTTTTACTTAGGATTAATGTCAAATGGGACTTGTGAGTTAGGATGATGGGTAAATGGGGCTTGCTTTGATTTAGGATGATGAGTGAATGGGTCTTGATGTGAGTTATTATAATGAATAAATTGCCTTGGTGAGAGTTAGGATGATGGCGGAATGGGCTTGATGTGAGTTGAGATGATATATAAATCGTCCTTCGTGTGTGTTAGTCTGGTGTGTGAATGGGTCTTAGTGAGAGTTAGGTTGATGGGTGAATGTTCTTGGTGTGAGCTAGGATGATGTTTGAATGGGGCTCAGCCTGAGTTAGGATGAAGGGTGAGTGGGTCTAGATGTGATCTAGGACGATGTGTGAATGGTTCTTGGTGTGAGTTAGGATGATGGGTGAATGGAGTTTGGTGTGGGATAGCATGATGCGTGACTGAGTCTTGCTGTGATTAAGGATGATGGGTGAATGGGTCTTGGTGTGAGTTAAGAGGTAGAGTGATTGGAACTTGGTGTAAGATAGGATCATGGGTGAATGTTGTTGTGTGTTAGGATGATGGGTGAATGGGGCTTGCAGTGAGTTAGGATAATTGGTGAAGAGGGCACGGTGTGGGTTATGAACATGGGTGAATAGACTTGGTGTGTGTTAGGATAATGGGTGAATGGGGCTCGGTGTGAGTTAGGCTGAATGTTGAAAGTGTTTTGGTATGTGTTTGGATGATTGGTCAATGGGTCCTGGCGAGAGTTAGGGTGATGGGTGAATGTGCCTTGGTGTGAGTTAGGATGATGAGTGAATCGGTCTTGTTGTTAGTAAATTTGATGGGTGAGTATGCCTTGCTATAAGTTAGGATGATCGTTGAAATGGGCGTGTTGTGTGTTTGGATGATGGGTGAATGGTTCTTTGTATGAGTTAGAATGATGGGTGAATGGGGCTTTGTCTGATTTAGGATGATGAGTGAATGGATCGTCGTGTGATTTAGGATGATGGGTAAATGGATCTTTGTGTGAGTTAGGGTGATGGGTGAATGGGCCTTGGTGTGAGTTAGGTTGATGGGAGAATGGAGATTGTCGAGAGTTAGGATGATGAGTGAATGTGTCTTGTTGTGAGTTAGGATGATGGGTGAATGGTCTTGGTTCGCGTTTGGATGATGGGTGAATGGGGCGTGGTGTGAGTTTCGATGATGGGTGAATGTTTTTTGTGTGTTTTAGGATGATGAGTGAATGGATCTCATTTTGTGTTAGAATTATTGGTGAGTTGGTCTTGGTGTGAGTTAGGATGATGGGAGAATGTAACTTGGTGTGAGTTACGATGATTCCTGAATGGGCTTGGTGTAAGTTAGGATGATGGATGAATGGGTCGTTTTGTGAGTTAGGATGATGGGTGAATGGCCTTGGCATGAGATAGTTTGATGTGTGAATGGAACTTGGTGTGAGTTAGGTTGATGGAAGAATGGAGCTTGGTGTGAGTTAGCATGATGTGTGAATGGGTATTGTTGTGGCTTAGGATGATGGGTGAATGCGTCTGGTTGTGAGTTAGAATGCTGGGTGTATTTGGTTTTTGTGAGTTAGGATGATGGATAGAAATGTCTTGGTGTGAGTAAGGATGATGGGTGAATGTGCTGGTGTGTGTTAGAATCATGGGTGAATTGTTCGTCATGTGATGAATGGGTCTTGGTGTGAGTCAGGATGATGGGCAATTGGGGCTTGTTTTGTGTTAGGTTGATGGATGAATGGGCTTGGTGTGAGTTAAGTTGGTGGGTGAATCGTGCATCGTGTGTCATAGAATAATGGGTGAATGGGTCTTAGTGTGAGATAGGTTGATGGGCGAATGAGTTTGTTGTGGGATAGGATGATGAGTGAATGAGACTTGCTGTGATTTAGGATGATGTGTGAATGGGCCTTGGTGTGAGTTAGGATGTTGTGTGATTGGAAGTTTGTGTGAGATAAGATCATGGTTGAATGGGGCATCTGGTGAGTTAGGTTGATGGGTGAATGGGGCTTGCAGTGAGTTAGGATGATGGCTGAAGGGGGCACAGTGTGGGTTAGGATGATGGGTGAATAGATCTTGGTGTGAGTTAGAATGATGTGTGGATGGGACTCGGTGTGACTTTGGATGCTGGGTGAATGGGAATGTGGGTATTTAGAATGATGGGTGAATGTTTCTTGGTGTTTGCTAAGATGATGGGTAAATGGGGTTGATGTGAGTTAGGATGATGGATGAATGCGTTTTGGTGTGAGTTAGGTTGATTTGTCAATCGGGCTTCATGTGAGTTAGGATGATGGATGAATGGGTCTTGGTGTGTGCCAGCATGATGGGTGAATGGAGCACATTGTGAGATAGGATAAAGGTTGAATGGTATTTATTTGAGATAGGATGATGGGTGAATGGGGCTCTGTCTGAGTTAGGATGATGGGTGAATGGGTATTGGTGTGAGCTAGGATAATGGGTGAATGGGCCTTGGTGTGAGTTAGGATGATGCGTGAATGGGGCTCGTTCTTAGTTAGGATAATGGGTGAAACTATCGTGGTGTGAGTTAGGATGATGGGTGAATATTTCTTGGTGTGAGTTAGGATGATGTGTGAATTGGCCTTGGTGTGAGTTACGATGATGTGTGAATGGGACTTGCTGTGACTTTCGATGATGGGTGTATGGTCTTGGTGTGAGATTTGATGATGGGTGAATGGTTTTGGTGGGTGTTAGGATGATGGGTGAATGGAGCTTTGTGTGAGTTAGTATGCTGCGTGAATGTGTCTTGGTGTGAGTTAGGATGATAGGAGAATGGGTCTTGTTGTGTGTTAGGATGATCGTTGAATGGGCTTTTTATGAGTCAGGATGATGGGTGTATGGGTCTTGTTGTGAGTTAGGATGATGGGTGAATGGGCATGGATTGAGTTAGGATGATGGGTGAATGTATCTTCGTGTGAGTTAGGAAGATGAGTGAATGATCTTGGTGTAAGTTAGGATGATGGGTGGATGGGTCTTGGCGTGAGATAGGATGATGGTTGAATGGGTCTTGTGTGATTCAGGATGATGCGTGAATGGGGCTTTGTGTGAGCTTCGATGATGCATGAATGGCCTTGCAGTGAGTTTTGATGATGTGTGATTGGGTCTTGGTATGAGTTTGCATGATGTGTGAATGGGGCAGGTTGTGAGTTTCGATAATGTGTAAATGTTTTTTGTGTGTGTTAGCATGATGAATGAATGGATATTCGTGTGAATTAAAATGATGGTTAAATTGGTCTTGGTATGAGTTAGGATGATGGATGAATGGGTCTTAGTGTGAGTTAGGATGATGGGTGAGAGGGTCTTGGTGTGAGTTAGGATGATGGGTGAATGGTTCTTCGTGTGATTTAGGAGGTTGGATGAATGGGTCTTGGTGTGAGTTAGGATGTTGAATGAATGGGTCTTGTTGTGAGATAGGATGATTGGTAAATGTGGCTTGTTTTGATTTAGGATGATGGGTGAATGGGTCTTGATGTGAGTTGGGATGATGGGTAAATGGGGCTTGATGTGAGTTAGGATGGTGGATGAATCGGTCTTCGTTTTCGTTAGGATGATGTGTCAATCGGGCTTGATGTGAGTTAGGATGATGGATGAATTCGTTTTGGTGTGAGTTAGCATGTTAGGTGAATGGAGCTCAGTGTGAGTTAGAATGATGAGTGAAAGGTATTTATTTGAGTTAGGTTGACGTGTGAATGGGGCTCTGTCTGAGTTAGGATGATGGGTTAATTGGTCTTGTTGTGAGCTAGGATAATGGGTGAATGGGTCTTGGTGTGTGATAGGATGATGGGTGAATGGCTATTGGTGTGAGTTGGGATGATGCGTGAATGGGGCTCGGTCTTAGCTAGGATGATGTGTGAATGAGACGTGGTGTTAGTTAGAACGATGGGTGAATAATTCTTGGTGTGTATTAGGATGATATGTGAATGGGTCTTGGTGTGAGTTAGGATGATGGGTGAATGGGACCTGCTGTGCGTTTCGATGATGGGTGAATGTTCTTGGTGTGAGTTTCGATGATGTGTGAATGGTTTTGCTGGGTGTTAGGATGACGGGTGAAAGGAGCATAGTGTGAGTTAGGACAATGGGTGAATGGTATTTGTGTGTGTTAACGTGATGAATTAATAGGTTTTAGTCTGAGTTAGGATGATGTGTAAATTGGTCTTGGTATGAGTTAGGATGACGGATGGAACAGTCTTGGTGTGTGTTAGGATGATGGGTGAATGGGTCTTGGTGTGAGTTAGGATGATAGTTGAATGGGTCTTTGTGTGAGTTAGGATGATGGATGAATGGGTTAGGTTTGAGTTAGGATGATGGGTGAATGGGTCTTGTTGTGATTTAGGATGATGGGTGATTGGGACTTGGTGTGAGTTAGGATGTAGAGTGATTGAAACTTGGTGTGAGATAGAATCATGGTGAATGGTGTTGTTGTGAGTTAGGAAGATGGGTGAATGGGGCTTGCAATGAGTTAGTATAATTGCTGAAGAGGGCACGGTGTGGGTTAGGAACATGGGTAAATAGACTTGGTGTGTGTTAGCATGATGTGTGAATGGGGCTCGGTGTGAGTTAGGCTGATGGTTGAAAGTGTTTTGGTATGAGTTTGGATGATTGGACAATGGGTTTGGTGTGAGTTAGGATGATGGGTGAATGGATCTTGGTGTCAATAAAGTTGATGGGTGAATGGGCCTTGGTGTGAGTTAGGTTGATGGGAGAATGGAGATTGGGGAGAGTTAGGTTAAAGGTGAATGTGTCTTGGTGTGAGTTAGGATGATGAATGAATGGATATTCGTGTGAATTAAAATGATGGTTAAATTGGTCTTGGTATGAGTTAGGATGATGGATGAATGGGTCTTAGTGTGAGATGGATGATGGGTGAGAGGGTCTTGGTGTGAGTTAGGATGATGGGTGAATGGGTCTTGGTGTCAATAAAGTTGATGGGTGAATTGGTCTTGGTGTGAGTTTGGATGATGGGTGAATTGGGCTTGGTGTGGGTTTCGATGACGGGTGAATGGACTTGTTGTGAGTTTCGAAGAAGGGTGAATGGCTTTTCTGTGTGTTAGGATGATGGGTGAATGGATCTTAGTTTGAGTTAGAATGATTGTTGAATGGGTCTTGGTGTGAGTTACGATGATTCCTGAATGAGTTGGTGTGAGGTAGGATGATGGTTGAATGGGTATTTTTGAGAGTTAGGATGATGGGTGAATGGTCTTGGCGTGAGTTAGGTTGATGTGTGACTGGAACTTGGTGTGAGTTAGGTTGAAGGAAGAATGGAGCTTGGTGTGTGTTAACATGATGTGTGAATGAGTATTGTTGTGGCTTAGGATGAAGGGTGAATGAGTCTTGTTGTGAGTTAGAATGATGGGTGTGTTTGGTTCTTTGTGAATTAGGATAATGGGCAAAAGTGTCTTGGTGTGTGTTAGGATGATGGGTGAATATGTGCTGGTGTGCGTTAGACTCATGTGTGATTGGTTCTTCGTGTGATGAATGTGTCTTGGTGTGAGTTAGAATGTTGAATGAATGGGTCTTGTTGTGAGATAGGATGATTTGTAAATGGGGCTTGTTTTGATTTAGGATGGTGCGTGAATGGGTGTAGATGTGAGTTAGGATGATGGCTAAATGGGGCTTGTTTTGATTTAGGTTGCTGGGTGAATGTGTCTTGGTGAGTGTTAGGATGATGGATGAATGGGCTTGGGGTGTGTTAAGTTGATGGGAGAATCGTGCTTCGTGTGTGTTAGGATGATGGGTGAATGGGTCGTAGTGTGCGATAGGTTGATGGGTGAATGGAATTTTACGTGGGATAGGATGATGTGTGAATGAGACTAGCCGTGATTCACGATGATGGGTGAATGGGTTTTCGTGTGAGTTAGCATGTTGATTGATTGGAACTTTGTATGAGATAGGATCATGGATGAATGGGGCTTGTGGTGAGTTAGGATGATGGGTGAATGGGGCTTGTAGTGAGTTAGGATGATGTCTGAAGGGGGCATGGTGTGGGTTAGGATGAAGGGTGTATAGACTTGGTGTGGGTTAGGAAGATTGCTGAATGGGTCTTGGTGTGAGTTAGGATGTTGTGTGATTGCAATTCGGTGAGAGATAGGATCATGGTTGAATGGGGCTTCTGGTGAGGTAGCATGATGGGTGACAGTGGCTTGGTGAGAGTTTGGTTGATGGGTGAATGTTTCTTGGTGTGATTAGAATGATGGGTGAATGGGGCTCGGTGTGACTTTGCATGATGTGTGAATGGGAATGGGGGGATTTAAAATGATGGGTGAATGTTTCTTCATGTACGCTAAGATGATGGGAGAATGGGGTTGAGTGTGAGTTAAGATGATGTGTGTTTGGTGCTTGATGTGAGTTAGGATGATGGATGAATGGGACTTGGTGTGAGTTAGAATGATGTGTCAATCGGACATGATGTGAGTTAGGATGATGGATGAATGGGTCTTGGTGTGACGAAGCATGATATGTGAATGGACCTCAGTATGAGTTAGGATGATGGGTGAATGTTATTTATATGAGTTAGGATGATAAGTGAATGGTGCTCTATCTGCGTTAGGATGATCGGTGAATGGTTATTGGTGTGAGTTGGGATGATGCAGGAATGGGGCTCGGTCTTAGTTAGGATGATGTTTGACTGAGTCGTGGTGTGAGTTAGGATGATGGGTAAATAATTATTGGTTTGAGTTAGGATGATGTTTGAATGGGTCTTGGTGTGAGTTAGGATGATGCGCGAATGGGACTTGCTGTCAGATACGATGATGCGTGAATGGTCTTGGTGTGAGTTTCGATGATGGGTGAATGGTTTTGTTGGGAGTTAGAATGATGGATGAATGGACCTTAGTGTGAGTTAGGATAATGTGTGAATGGGTCTTGGTGTGAGTTAGGATGATGGGTGATAGGGTCTTGTTGTGAGTTAGGATGATGTTTGAATGGCCTTCGTGTGACTCAGCATGATGGGTGTCTGGGTCTTGTTGTGAGTTAGGATGATGGGTGAATGGGCGTGGTGTGAGTTAGGATGATGGGTGATTGGGTCTTCGTGTGAGTTAGGATGATCGGTCAATGATCTTGGTGTGAGTTAGGATGATGGGGAAATTGGTCATGTGAGTTAGGATGTCGTGTGAATTCGTCTTGGTGTGAGATATGATGATGGTTCAATGGGTCTTGAGTGAGATAGAATGATGTCTGAATGGGGCTTTGTGTGAACTTCGATGATTGGTGAATGGTCTTTGTGTGAGTTTCGATGATTTGTGATTGGGTCTTGGTGTGAGTTAGGATGATGGAGGCATGATCTTGGTGTGAGATAGGATGATGGGTGAATGGATCTTGGTGTGAGCTAGGATGATGTGTGAATGTGTCTTGGTGTGAGTTAGAATGATGGGTGAATTTGGTTGTTTTGTTTTAGGATGATGTGTGAATGGATCTTGTTGTGAGGTAGGATGATGGGTAAATGGGCCTTGTTTTGATTTAGGATGATGGTTGAATGGATCATGGTGTGAGTTGGGATGATGGGTAAATTTTCTTGGTGAGTTTTGGGATGATGCTTGAATGCAATTGGTGTGAGTTAAGATGCAGGGTGAACTGTGCTTCGTGTGGGATAGGATGAAGACTGAATGGGTCTTGCTTTCAGTTTCGATGATAGGTGAATGGTCTTGGTGTGAGTTTCGATGATGGGTGAATGGTATTGCTGGGTGTTAGGATGTTGGGTGAATGGATCTTAGTGTGAGTTAGTCTAATATGTGAATGGGGCATGTGGTGAGTTAGGATGATGGGTGAATGGGGCTTGTAGTGAGCTAGGATGATGGGTGAATTTGTCTTGGTTTGAGATAGAATGATGGGTGAATGGGTCTTGGTCTGCGATGGATGATGGGTGAATTGGGCTCGGTCTGAGTAAGGAAGATTGGTGAATGTGTTGGTGTGTGTCAGGATGACGGGTGAATGGATATTAGTGTGAGTTCGGATGTTTGATAAATGGACCTTAGTGTGAGTTAGGAAGCTGTGTGAATGGGTCCTGGTGTGATTACGATGATGGGTGAATTAGGCTTGGTGTGAGTTTAGATGATGTTTGAATGGGGCTTGGTGTGATTTAGGATGATTGGAGAATGGAGCTTGGTGATGAGTTAGGATGATGGGTGATTGGGCTTGGTGTGAGTTATGATGATGGTAGAATGGGTCTTCTTTTGAGTTAGAATGATGGGCGAATGCGCTGGGTGTGAGTTAGAATGATGGGTGAATGGGACTTCTTGTGAGTTAGGATGATGGGTGAATGGGCGTGATGTGAGTTAGGATGATGGGTGAATGGATCTTGGCGTGTGTTAACATAATGAGTCAATGGATCTTGTTGTGGGTTAGGATGATGGGTGAATGCGTCTTGTTGTGAATTAGAATGTTGGGTGAATGTGGATTTTTGTGAGTTAGGATGATGGATGAATGAGCCATGGTATTAGTAGGAACGATGGGTGAATGGTTTTCGTGCGATTTAGGAGGATGAGTGATGAGTCTTGGTGCGAGTTAGGATGATGAGTGAATGGCCCTTGATTTAGGATGATGTGTGAGTGGGTCTTGGTGTGAGTTAAATTATGGGGGAATCGTGCTTCGTGTTTGTTTGGATGATGGTTGAAGGGGTCTTATTGTGAGATAGGTTGATGGGTGAATGGAGTTTGGTTTTGGATAGGATGATGCATGAATCAGTCTTGCTGTGATTTAGTATGATGGGTGAATGGGTCTTAGTGTGAGTTAGGATGTTGAGAATCATGGGTGAATTGTTCGTCGTGTGATGAATGGGCCTTGGTGTGAGGTAGGGTGATGGTTCAATGGGGCTTGTTTTGATTTAGGATGATGGTTGAATGGGTCTTGTTGTGAGTTAGGATGATGTGTAAATTTTCTTGGTGAGAGTTAGGATGACGCTTGAATGCAATTGGTGTGAGTTAAGATTCTGGGTGAATTGTGCTATGTGTGGGACAGGATGATGGGTGAATGGGTCTTGCTTTCAGTTTCGATGATGGGTGAATGGTGTTGGTGTGAGTTTCGATGATGAATGACTGGTTTTGCTGGGTGTTAGGATGATGGGTGAATGGCTCTTAGTGTGAGTTATGATAATGGAGCTTGGTGTGAGTTAGGATGATGGGTGATTGGTCTTGGTGTTAGTTAGGATGAAGAGAGAATTGAGCTTGGTGTGAGTAGGATGATGGGTGATTGGGCTTGGTGTGACTTATGATGATGGTAGAATGGGTCTTCTTTTGAGTTAGAATGATGGGTGAATGCTTTGGGTGTGAGTTAGAATGATGCGTGAATGGGACTTGTTGTGAGCTAGAATGATGGGTGAATGGACGTGGTGTGAGTTAGGATGATGAGTCAATGGATCTTGGCGTGAGTGAGTTAGGATGATAGATGAATGGATCTTGGTGTGAGTTAACATAATGAGTCAATGGATCTTGTTGTTGGTTAGGATGATGTGTGAATGCGTCTTGTTGTGAATTAGAATGATGGGTGAATGTGGTTATTTGTGATTTAGGATGATGGATGAATGAGTCTTGGTATTAGTAGCAACGATGGGTGAATGGTTTTCGTGTGACTTAGGAGGATGGGTGAATGGGTCTTGGTGCGAGTTAGGATGATATGTTAATGGCCCTTGTTGTGAGTTAGGATTATGTGTAAATGGGGCGTGTTTTGATTTAGGATGATGGGTGAATGGGTCTTGGTGTGAGTTAAATTATGGGTGAATCGTGCTTCGTGTGTATTAGGATGATGGTTGAAGGGGTCTTAGTGTGAGTTAGGATGTTGAGTGATTGGGACTTGTTGTGAGATATGATCATGGGTGACTGGGGCTTGTCGTGAGTTAGGCTGATGGGAGAACGGGGCTTCTAGTGAGTTAGGATAATGGGTGAATGGGTTTGGGTGTGAATTAAAATGGTGGGTGAATGGGACTTGAAGTGAGCTAGCATGATGGGTGAATGGGACTTGGTGTGAGTTAGGAGGATGGGTGAATGTGTCTTTGTGTGAGTTAGCATGATGGGTGAATAGGGCTCGGTCTGATGTCGGATGATGTGTGAATGATTTTGGTGTGTTTTAGCATGATAGTTGAATTGATCTTAGCGCGAGTTAGGATGATGAGTGAATGGATTTTAGTGTGAGTGAGGATGATGGGTGAATGGGTCCTGGTGTGAGTTAGGAAGATGGGTGAATGGGTCCTGGTGTGAGTTATGAAGATGGGTGAATGGATCTTGGTGTGAGTTAGAATGTTTGCTGAATTGGGCTTGGTGTGAGATTCGATGATGGGTGAATGGTCCTGGTGTGAGTTTCGATGATGAGTGAATGGTGTTGGTGTGAGTTAGGATGATGGGTGAATGGGTCTTGGTGTGAGTTAGGATGATGGGGGAATGGAGCGTGGTGTGATTTAGGATGATGTGTGAATGGTTTTGGTGTGAGTTAGAATGATGTGAGTATGGAGCTTGGTGGGAGTTAGAATGATGTGTGAATGGACTTGGTGTGATTTAGGATGATGGGTGAATGTGCTTGGTGTGAGTTAGGATGATGGGTGATGGGTCTTTTTGTGAGTTAAGATGATGGGTGAATGGGCTTGGTGTGAGATAGTTTGATTGGTGAATCGATCTTGGTGTGAGTTTGAATGATGGGTGAATGGTTCCTCGTGTGATTTAGTAGGATGGGTGAATGGGTGTTGGTGTGAGTTAGGATGAAGAGTGAATTTTTCTTGTGATTTAGAATGATGTGTAAATGGGGCTAGTTTTGATTTAGGATGATGGGTGATTGGGTCTTGGTGTGAGTTAGGATGATGGGTAAATCTTGCTTCGTGTGTGTTAGGATGATGCGTGAATGGGTCTTAGTGTGAGATAGGTTGATGGGTGAATTGAGTGTGGTGTGGGATAGGATGATGTGTGAATGAGTCTCTCTGTGATGTAGGATGATGGGTGAATGTGCCTTGGTGTGATTAAGGATGTTGAGTGTTTGGAACTTGGTGTATGATAGGATCATGTATGAATGTGGCTTGTGGTGAGTTAGGATGATGGGTGAAGGGGGCACATTGTGGGTTAGGATGATGGGTGAATATTTGTTGGTGTGAGTTGAATGTTGTGAGAATGGGTTTCGGTGTGACTTAGGATGATGAGTGAATGGGTCTTGGTGTAAGCTAGGATGATGTGTGAATGGGGTTGGTGTGAGTTAAGATGAAGGGTGAATGGGGCTTTGTGTGAGTTCCGATGATCTGTCAATCGTGCTTGATGTAAGTTAGGATGATGGATGAATGGATCTTGTTGTGAGTAAGGATGATGGGTGAATTTGGCTCGGTCTGAGTTAGTATGACGGGTGAATGATTCTAGATGTGATTTAGGATGATGGGTGAATAGGTCTTTGTGTGAGTTAGGGTGATGGGTAAATGGGTCTCGGTGTGAGTTCGGATGATGTGTGAATGGGTTTTGTTTTGAGTTAGGATGATGGTACAATGGGCTTCATGTGAGTTACGATGATGCGTGAATGTGTCTTGTTGTGAGTTAGGATGATGAGTTAATGTGCTTGGTGTAAGTTAGGATGATGTGTTATTGGCCTTGTTGTGATTTAGGATTATGGGTGAATGGTGCTAGTTTTGAGTTAGGATGATGGGTGAATGGATCTAGGTGTGAGTTAGGATGATGACTGATTTGTTCTTGTTGTGAATTAGAAAGATGGTTAAATTGTGCTGGTATTGAGTTAGGATGAATGGGTCTTGGTGTGAGTTAGGATGATGGGTAAATTGTCTTGGTGAGAGTAGGAAGATGTCTGAATGGGCTTGGCGTGAGTTAAGATAATGTGTGAATCGTGGTTCATGTGTGTTAGGAAGATGCGTGAATCGGTCTTAGTGTGAGATAGGTTGATGGGTGAATGGAGCTTCGTGTGGGATAGGATGATGTGTGAATGAGTCTCGCTGTGAATTAGGATGATGGTTGAATGGGTCTTGGTGTGAATTATGATGTTGAATGTTTGGAAATTGGTGTGAGATAGGATCATGGGTGAATGGGGCTTGTGGTGAGTTAGGATGATGGGTGAATGGGGTTTGTAGTGAGTTAGGATAAAGTGGGAAGGGGGCACGGTATGGCTTAGGATGATGGGTGAATGGTTCTTGCGGTGAGTTAAATGATGGGTGAATGGGTCTCGGTGTGACTTAGGATGATGAGTAAATGTGTTTTGGTGTAAGCTAGGATGATGGGTGAATGAGGTTGGTGTGATTTAAGAGGATGGGTGAATGGGGCTTGGTGTGAGTTCAGATGATGTGTCAATCGGGCTTTATGTAAGTTAGGATTATGGGTGAATGGACATTGTTTGAGTTCGGTTGATGGGTGAATGTGGCTCTGCCTGAGTTTGGATGATGAGTAAACGGGTCTTGGTGTGATTTAGGATGATGGGTGAACAGGTCTTTGTGTGAGTTAGGATGATGGGTGAATTGTTCTTGGTGTGAGTTCGGATGATGTGTGAATGGGTCTTGTTTTGAGTTAGGATGATGGTTCAATGGGCTTGGTGTGAGTTAGGATGATGGGTGAATGTGTCTTGTTTAAATTTGGATGATTTGTGAATGTGCTTGGTGTGAGTTAGCATAATGAGTCAATGTGTCTCGTGTGGGTTAGGATGATGGGTGAATGCATCTTGTTTTGAATTAGAATGATGGGTGAATGTGGTTTTTTTGTGAGTTAGGATGATGGATGAATGTGGCTTGGTATTAGTAGGAATGATGGCTGAACTTTTTTCGTGTGATTTAGGAGGATGCGTGAATGGGTCTTGGTGCGAGTTAGGATGATGAGTGAATGGCCCTTGTTGTGAGTTAGGATTATGGGTAACTGGGTCGTGTTTTGATTTAGGATGATGGGTGAACGGGTCTTGGTGTGAGTTAAATTATAGGTGAATCGTGCATCGTGTGTGTTAGGATGATGGTTGAAGGGGTCTTAGTGTGAGATAGTTTGATGGGTGAATGGAGTTTGGTTTTGGATAGGATGATGCGTGAATCAGTCTTGCTGTATTTTAGTATGATGGGTGAATGGATCTTACTGTGAGTTAGGATGTTGAGTGATTGGGATTGGTGAGAGGTAGGATCATGGGTGAATGGGACTTGTCGTGAGTTAAGCTAATGGGGGAACGGGGCTTCGACTGAGTTAGGATGATGGGTGAATGGGATTTGGTGTGATTTAGGATGATGAGTGAATTGGCATTGGTGTATGCTAGCATGATGGGTGAATGGGGTTGGGTGTGAGTTAAGATGATGGGTGAATGGGGCTTGGTGTGAGTTACGATGATGTGTCAATCGCGCTTGATGTGAGTTAGCATGATGGGTGAACGGAGCTCAGTATGTGTTAGGATGATGGGTGAATTTTCTTGGTGTGAGTTATGATGATGTTTGAATGTGTCTCTGTCTGATTTAGGATGATGGGTGAATGGGACTTGAAGTGAGCTAGCATGATGGGTGAATGGGTTTTGGTGTGAGTTAGGAGGATGGGTGAATGTGTCTTGGTGTGAGTTAGCATGATGGGTGAATAGGGCTCGGTCTGAGGTCGGATGATGGGTGAATGATTTTGGTGTGTGTTAGAATGATGGTTGAATTGATCTTAGTGTGAGTTAGGATGATGGGTGAATGGATCTTAGTGTGAGTTAGGTTGATGGGTGAATGGGTCCTGGTGTGAGTTTCGATGATGAGTGAATGGTGTTGGTGTGAGTTAGGATGATGGGTGAATGGGTCTTGGTGTGAGTTAGGATGATGGGGGAATGGAGCGTGGTGTGATTTAGGATGATGTGTGAATGGGTTTTGGTGTGAGTTAGAATGATGTGAGTATGGAGCTTGGTGGGAGTTAGAATGATGTGTGAATGGACTTGGTGTGATTTAGGATGATGGGTGAATGTGCTTGGTGTGAGTTAGGATGATGGGTGATGGGTCTTTTTGTGAGTTAAGATGATGGGTGAATGGGCTTGGTGTGAGATAGTTTGATTGGTGAATCGATCTTGGTGTGAGTTTGAATGATGGGTGAATGGTTCCTCTTGTGATTTAGTAGGATGGGTGAATGGGTGTTGGTGTGAGTTAGGATGAAGAGTGAATTTTTCTTGTGATTTAGAATGATGTGTAAATGGGGCTAGTTTTGATTTAGGATGATGGGTGGTTGGCTCTTGGTGTGAGTTAGGATGATGGGTAAATCTTGCTTCGTGTGTGTTAGGATGATGCGTGAATGGGTCTTAGTGTGAGATAGGTTGATGGGTGAATTGAGTGTGGTGTGGGATAGGATGATGTGTGAATGAGTCTCTCTGTGATGTAGGATGATGGGTGAATGTGCCTTGGTGTGATTAAGGATGTTGAGTGTTTGGAACTTGGTGTGTGATAGGATCATGTATGAATGTGGCTTGTGGTGAGTTAGGATGATGGGTGAAGGGGGCACATTGTGGGTTAGGATGATGGGTGAATATTTGTTGGTGTGAGTTGAATGTTGTGAGAATGGGTTTCGGTGTGACTTAGGATGATGAGTGAATGGGTCTTGGTGTAAGCTAGGATGATGTGTGAATGGGGTTGGTGTGAGTTAAGATGAAGGGTGAATGGGGCTTTGTGTGAGTTCCGATGATCTGTCAATCGTGCTTGATGTAAGTTGGGATGATGGATGAATGGATCTTGTTGTGAGTAAGGATGATGGGTGAATTTGGCTCGGTCTGAGTTAGTATGACGGGTGAATGATTCTAGATGTGATTTAGAATGATGGGTGAATAGGTCTTTGTGTGAGTTAGGGTGATGGGTAAATGGGTCTCGGTGTGAGTTCGGATGATGTGTGAATGGGTTTTGTTTTGAGTTAGGATGATGGTACAATGGGCTTCATGTGAGTTACGATGATGTGTGAATGTGTCTTGTTGTGAGTTAGGATGATGAGTTAATGTGCTTGGTGTAAGTTAGGATGATGTGTTATTGGCCTTGTTGTGATTTAGGATTACGGGTGAATGGTGCTAGTTTTGAGTTAGGATGATGGGTGAATGGATCTAGGTGTGAGTTAGGATGATGACTGATTTGTTCTTGTTGTGAATTAGAAAGATGGTTAAATTGTGCTGGTATTGAGTTAGGATGAATGGGTCTTGGTGTGAGTTAGGATGATGGGTAAATTGTCTTGGTGAGAGTAGGAAGATGTCTGAATGGGCTTGGCGTGAGTTAAGATAATGTGTGAATCGTGGTTCATGTGTGTTAGGAAGATGCGTGAATCGGTCTTAGTGTGAGATAGGTTGATGGGTGAATGGAGCTTCGTGTGGGATAGGATGATGTGTGAATGAGTCTCGCTCTGAATTAGGATAATGGTTGAATGGGTCTTGGTGTGAATTATGATGTTGAATGTTTGGAAATTGGTGTGAGATAGGATCATGGGTGAATGGGGCTTGTGGTGAGTTAGGATGATGGGTGAATGGGGTTTGTAGTGAGTTAGGATAAAGTGGGAAGGGGGCACGGTATGGCTTAGGACGATGGGTGAATGGTTCTTGCGGTGAGTTAAATGATGGGTGAATGGGACTCGGTGTGACTTAGGATGATGAGTAAATGTGTTTTGGTGTAAGCTAGGATGATGGGTGAATGAGGTTGGTGTGATTTAAGAGGATGGGTGAATGGGGCTTGGTGTGAGTTCAGATGATGTGTCAATCGGGCTTTATGTAATTTAGGATGATGGGTGAATGGACATTGTTTGAGTTCGGTTGATGGGTGAATGCGGCTCTGCCTGAGTTTGGATGATGAGTAAACGGGTCTTGATGTGATTTAGGATGATGGGTGAACAGGTCTTTGTGTGAGTTAGGATGATGGGTGAATTGTTCTTTGTGTGAGTTCGGATGATGTGTGAATGGGTCTTGTTTTGAGTTAGGATGATGGTTCAATGGGCTTGGTGTGAGTTAGGATGATGGGTGAATGTGTCTTGTTTAAATTTGGATGATTTGTGAATGTGCTTGGTTTGAGTTAGGATGATGGGCGGTCGGTCTTGTTGTGATTTAGGATTATGGGTGACTGGGCTTGGTGTGAGATATGTTGATGGGTGAATGGGTCTTTTTGTGGGTTAGGATGATGTGTGAATTGGTCTTACTGTTAGCTAGCATGATGGTTGAATGGGTCTTGGTGTGAGTTATGATGATGGGTGAATGGGACTTTGTGTGAGTTCAGATGATGGGTGAATGGGCTTGGTGTGAATTTGGACGATAGGTGAATGGGTCTTGTTGTGAGCTTCGATGATGGGTGAATGGTTTTGGTGTGTGTTATCATGATCCGTGAATGGATCTAAGTGTGTGTTAGGATGATGTGTAAATTGGTCTTGGTATGAGTTAGAACGATGCGTGGATGTGTCTTAGTGTGAGTTAGGATGATGTATGAATGGGTCTTTGTGTGAGTTAGGATGATGGGTGAATGGGCTGGGTGTGATTAGGATGATGGGTGAATGGGTCCTATTGTGTGTTCGGATGATGGATGAATGGATCTTGGTGTGAGTTAGCATGATTGGTGAATGGCTCTTGTTGTGGGTGAGGATGATGGGTGAATGCGTCTTGTTGTGAGCTAGAATGATGGGTGAATGTGGTTCTTTGTGAGTTAGGATGAAGGATGAATGGGTCTTGGTGTGAGTTAGGATGATGGGTGAATGTGGCTTGCTGTGAGTTAGAATGATGGGTGAATGGTTCTTCATGTGATTTAGGAGGATGGGTGATTGGGACTTGGTGTGAGTTGGATGATGACTGAATGGGTCTTGTGAGTTATGATGATGGGTAAATGTGGCTTGTTCTGACTTAGGATGATGGGTGAATGCCTCTTGCCGTGAGTTGGGATGACGGGTACGCTGTCTTGGTGAGAGTTAGGATGATGGCTGAATGGGCTTGGTGTGAGTTAAGATGATGGGTCAATGGATATTGGCATGGGTTAGGATGATTGATGAATGGATCTTGTTGTGAGTTAGCATAATGAGTCAATGTGTCTCGTGTGGGTTAGGATGATGGGTGAATGCATCTTGTTTTGAATTAGAATGATGGGTGAATGTGGTTTTTTTGTGAGTTAGGATGATGGATGAATGTGTCGTGGTATTAGTAGGAATGATGGCTGAACAGTTTTCGTGTGATTTAGGAGGATGCGTGAATGGGTCTTGGTGCGAGTTAGGATGATGAGTGAATGGCCCTTGTTGTGAGTTAGGATTATGGGTAACTGGGTCGTGTTTTGATTTAGGATGATGGGTGAACGGGTCTTGGTGTGAGTTAAATTATGGGTGAATCGTGCATCGTGTGTGTTAGGATGATGGTTGAAGGGGTCTTAGTGTGAGATAGTTTGATGGGTGAATGGAGTTTGGTTTTGGATAGGATGATGCGTGAATCAGTCTTGCTGTATTTTAGTATGATGGGTGAATGGATCTTACTGTGAGTTAGGATGTTGAGTGATTGGGATTGGTGAGAGGTAGGATCATGGGTGAATGGGACTTGTCGTGAGTTAAGCTAATGGGGGAACGGGGCTTCGACTGAGTTAGGATGATGGGTGAATGGGATTTGGTGTGATTTAGGATGATGAGTGAATTGGCATTGGTGTATGCTAGCATGATGGGTGAATGGGGTTGGGTGTGAGTTAAGATGATGGGTGAATGGGGCTTGGTGTGAGTTACGATGATGTGTCAATCGCGCTTGATGTGAGTTAGCATGATGGGTGAACGGAGCTCAGTATGTGTTAGGTTGATGGGTGAATTTTCTTGGTGTGAGTTATGATGATGTTTGAATGTGGCTCTGTCTGATTTAGGATGATGGGTGAATGGGACTTGAAGTGAGCTAGCATGATGGGTGAATGGGTCTTGGTGTGAGTTAGGAGGATGGGTGAATGTGTCTTGGTGTGAGTTAGCATGATGGGTGAATAGGGCTCGGTCTGAGGTCGGATGATGGGTGAATGATTTTGGTGTGTGTTAGAATGATGGTTGAATTGATCTTAGTGTGAGTTAGGATGATGGGTGAATGGATCTTAGTTTGAGTTAGGTTGATGGGTGAATGGTTCTTGGTGTGAGTTAGAAAGATGGTCGAATGTGTCCTGTTTTGAGTTATGGAGATGGGGGAATGGGTCTTGGTTTGAGTTAGAATGATGGGTGAATTGGGCTTGGTGTGAGATTCGAAGATGGATGAATGGTCCTGGTCTGAATTTCGATGATGAGTGAATGGTCTTGGTGTGAGTTAGGATGATGGGTGAAGGAGTCTTGTTGTGAGTTAGGATGATGGGGGAATGCAGCGTGGTGTGAGTTAGGTTGATGGGTGAAGTAGTGAGATGGAATGATGTGTGAATGGAGCTTGATGCGAGTTAGAATGATGTGTGAATGGAGCTTGATGCGAGTTAGAATGATCACAGAATCACAGAAACCCCACAATGCAGATAGAGGCCATATCGGCCCATCGAGCCTGCACCGACACATATCTCACCCGATCCCCGTAACCCCACGTATTTAATCCCCCTAACACTAAGGGTCAATTTATCATAGCCAATCAACCTAACCTGCACATCTTTGGACTGTGGGAGGAAACCGGAGCACCCGGAGTAAACCCACGCAAACATGGGGAGAATGTGCAAACTGCACACAGACAGTCGCCCGAGGCCGGATTTGAACTCGGGTCCCTGGCGCTGTGAGGCAACAGTGCTAACCACTATGCCACCGTGCTGTGTGAATGTACTTGGTGTGAGTTAAGATGATGGTTAAATGGGACTTTTTATGAGTTAGGATGATGGGTGAATGCGCTTGGTGTGAGTTAGGATGATGGGTGATGGGTCATTTTGTGAGTTAGGATGATGGGTGAATGGGATTGCTATGTGATAGGTTGATGGGTGAATCGATCTTGGCGTGAGTTAGGATGATGGTTGAATGGATCTCGCTGTGACTTAGCATGATGTGTGAATGGACCTTGTTGTGGTTTAGGATGATCGGTGAGTACATCTTGTTGTGAGTTAGGATGAAGAGTGAATGTGTCTTGTGATTTAGAATGATGTCCAAATGGTGCTAGCTTTGAATTAGAATGATGCGTGATTGGGTCTTAGTGTGAGATAGGTTGATGGGTGAATTGAGTTTGGTGTGGGATAGGATGATGCGTGAATGAGTCTCGCTGTGATTTAGGATAATGGGTGAATGTGTCTTGGTGTGATTAAGGATGTTGAGTGTTTGGAACTTGGTGTGTGATAGGATAATTTGTGAATGTGGCTTGTGGTGAGTTAGGATGATAGGTGAAGGGGGCACATTGTGGGTTAGGATGTTGGGTGAATGGTTCTTGGTGTGAGTTGAAAGATGTGTGAATGTGGTTCGGTGTGACTTAGGATCATGAGTGAATGAGTCTTGGTGTAAGCTACATTGACGTGTGAATGGGGTTGGTGTGAGTTAAGATGATGTGTGAATGGGCTTGGTTTGAGTTAGGATGATGGGTGAATGTGTCTTGGTGTGAGTTAGAGTGATGTGTGAGTGGTTCTTCTTGTGATTTAAGAGGATGGGTGAATGGGTGTTGATGTGAGTTAGGATGATGGGTGAGTCTTGCTTCATTTGTATTAGGATGGTGCGTGAATATGTGTTAGTGTGAGATGGGTTGATGGATGAATTGAGTTCGGCGTGGGATAGGATGATGTGTGAATGAGTCTCGCCATGATTTAGGATGATGGGTGAATGTCTCTTGGTGTGATTAAGGATGTTGAGTGTTTGTAACTTGGTGTGTGATAGGATAATGTGTGAATGTGGCTTGTGTTGAGTTAGGATGATGGGTGAAGGGGGCACATTATGGGTTAGGATGATGGGTGAATAGTTCTTGGTGTGAGTTGAAAGATGTGTGAATGGGGTTCGGTTTGACGTAGGATGATGAGTGAATGAGGCTTGGTGTAAGCTAAGATGATGTGTGAATGGGGTTGGTGTGAGTTAAGATGATGGGTGAATGGGGATTGTTGTGAGTCCCGATGATGTGTCAATCGTGCTTGTTGTAAGTTAGGATGATAGATAAATGGATCTTTTTGTGACTAAGGATGATGTGTAAATAAGGCTCGGTCTGCGTTAGTATGATGGGTGAATGATTCTTGGTGTGATTTAGGATGATGGGTGAATAGTTCTTTGTGTGAGTTAGGATGATGTGTGAATGGGTCTCGGTGTGAGTTCGGATGATGCTTGAATGGGTTTTGTTGTGAGTTAGGATGATAGTTCAATGGGCTTGGTGTGAGTTAGGATGATGCGTGAATGTGTCTTGTTGTGAGTTAGGGTGATGGGTGAATGCGCTTGGTGTGCGTTAGGATGATGGGTGATTGGTCTTGTTGTGATTTAGGATTATGGGTGAATGGGCTGGGTGTGAGATATGTTGATGGGTGAATGGGCTTGGTGTGGGTTAGAATGATGCGTGAATGGGTCTTGTTGTGAGTTAGAATGATGATAAATGGGGCTACTTTTGAGTTAGGATGATGGGTGAATGGGCCTTGGTGTGAGTTAGGATGATGGGTAAATTGTCTTGGTGAGAGTTAGGAAGATGTCTGAATGGGTTTGGTGCGAGTTAAAATGATGTGTGAATCGTGCTTCATGTGTGTTAGGATGTTGAGTGAATGGGTCTTAATTTGAGATAGGTTGATGGGTGAATGAAGTTTGGTGTGGGATAGGATGATGTGTGAATGAATCTCGCTGTGAATTAGGATGATGGTTGAATGGGTCTTGGTGTGAAATATGTTGTTGAGTATTTGGAACTTGGCGTGAGATAGGGTCATGGGTGAATGGGGCTTGTGTTGAGTTAGGATGATGGGTGAATGGAGTTTGTAGTGAGTTAGGATAAAGGGGGAAGGGGGCACGGTGTGGCTTAGGATGACGGGTGAATGTTTCTTGGGGTGAGTTAAATGATGGGTGAATGAGTCTCGGTGTGACTTAGGATGATGAGTGAATGTGTCTTGGTGTAAGCTAGGATGCTGGGTATATGGGGTTGGTGTGTGTTAAGATGATGGGTGAATGAGTCTTGGTGTGAGTTCCGATGATGTGTCAATCGGGTATGATATAAGTTAGAATGATTGGTGAATGGATTTTGTCGTGAGTTAGGACGATTCTTGAATGGGTCTTGGTCTGAGTTAGCATGATGGTTGAATTGAGCTCAGTGTGAGATAGGATGATGGGTGAATTGTCTTTGTTTGAGTTCAGATGATGGGTGAATGTGGCACTGCCTGAGTTAGGATGATGGGTAAATTGGTCTTGGTGTGAGTAAGGATGATGGGTGAATAAGGCTCGCTCTGAGTAAGTATGACGGGTGAATGTGTCTTGGTGTGATTTAGGATGATGGGTGAATAGGTCTTTGTGTGAGTTAGGATGATGGGTGAATTGTTCTTGGTGTGAGGTCGGATGATGGGTGAATGTGTCTTGTGAGTTTGGATGATGGTTGAATGTGCATGGTGTGAGTTAGGATGATGGTCGATGGTTCTTGTTGTGAGTTAGGATAATGGGTGACTGGGCTTGGTGTGAGATATGTTGTTGGTTGAATGGGTCTTGTTGTGGGTTCGGATGATGTGTGAATTGGTCTTACTGTTAGCTAGAACGATGGTTGAATGGGACTTACTGTGTGTTGGGATGATGGCTGAATGGGTCTTTGTATGAGTTCCGATGATGGGTGAATGGGCTTGGTGTGCGTTTGGATGATAGGTGAATGGGTCTTGTTGTGAGTTTGGATGATGGTTGCATGGGCGTTGTGTGAGTTAGGATGATGGGTGAATGGGTCTTTGTGTGAGTTAGGATGATGGGTGAATGGGAATTTGTGTGAGATAGGATGATAGGTGAATGTGGCTTGGCGTGAGCTTCGATGATGTGTAAATGGTTTTGATGTGTGTTAGAATGATCTGTGAATGGATCTTAGTGTGAATTAGGATGATGTGTGATTGGGTCTTTGTGTGAGTTAGGATGATGTGTGAATGGGCTTGGTGTGAGTTAGGATGATGGGTGAATGGGTCCTATTGTGTATTAGGATGATGGATGAATGCATCTTGGTGTGTGTTAGGATGATGGGTGACTGGGTCTTGTTTTGGGTTAGGATGATGGGTGAGTTCCTCTTGTTGTGAGCTAGAAGGATGGGTGAATGTGGTTCTTTGTGAGTTAGGATGATGGATGAATGAGTCTTGGTGTGAGTTAAGATGATGTGTGAATGTGGCTTGCTGTGTGTTAGAATGATGGGTCAATGGTTCTTCGTGTGAGTTAGGAGGATGGGTGATTGGGACTTGGTAGGAGTTAGGATGATGAGTGAATGGGTCTTGTTGTGAGTTACGATGATGGGTAAATGTGGCTTGTTTTGACTTCGGATGATGGGTGAATTCGTCTTGGTGTGAGTTAGGATGATGGGTACGTTGCATTGGTGAGAGTTAGGATGATGGCTGAATGGGCTTGGTGTGAGTTAAGATGATGTGTGAATCGTGCTTCGTGTGATTTAGGATGATGCATGAATGGGTTTTAGTGTGAGATCAGTTGATTTGTGAATGGATTTTGGTGTGGGGTAGGATGTTGAGTCAATTAGACTTGCTGTGATTTAGGATGATGTGTGAATGTGTCTTGGTGTGAGTTAGGATGTTGAGTGTTTGGAACTTGGTTTGAGGTTGGATCATGTGTGAATGGGGCTTGTGGTGAGTTAGGATGATGGTTGAATGTGCGTGGTGTGAGTTAGGATGATGGGTGAATGGGTGTTGTTGTGAGATAGGATGATGGTTGACTGGGCGTTGTGTGAGTTAGGATGATGGGTGAATGGGAATTTCTGTAAGTTAGGATGATGTGTGAATGGGGCTTGGTGTGAGCTTCGATGATGTGTAAATAATCTTGCTGTGAGTTTCGATGATGGGTGAAGGTGTCTTGGTTTGAGTTAGGATGATGGGGGAATGGAGCTTTGTGTGAGTTTCGATGATGAGTGAATGGTTTGGTGTATGTTTGCAAGTACCGCGAAAGGATCTTTGTGTGAGTTAGGATGATGTGTAAATTGGTTTGGTATGAGTTAGGATGATGTGTGAATGGGTCTTAGTGTGAGTTAGGATAATGGGTGAATGGGTTTTGGTGTGAGTTAAGATGATGTGTGCATGGGTCTTTGTGTGAATTCGGATGATGATTGAATGGGCTTGGTGTGAGTTAGGATGATTTATTGAATGCGTCTTGTTGTGCGTTAGCATGATGGGTGAATGGTTCTTGGTGTGTGTTTGGTTGAATGGTGAATGGGCCTTGGTGTAAATTATGATGATGGTGTTGGGGCATGGTTAGAGTTAGGATGATGAGTGAATGGGTCTTGTTGTGAGTTAGTCTGATTGGTAAATTGGGCGTGTTTTGGTTTAGGAATGTGGGTGAATGGGTCTTGGTGTGATTTAGGCTGATGAGTGAATGGGTCTTGGTGTGAAATGGATGATGGGTAAATTGTCTTGGTGAGGGTCAGGATGATGGCTGAATGGGCTTGGTGTGAGTTTAGATGATGGGTGAGTGGCTCTTGTTGTTGTGAGATTGGACGCTGGGTGATTGGGCTTGGTTTGAGATAGGATGATGGGTGAATGGGACTTTTTGTAAGTTAAGATGATGGATGAATGGGATTGGTGTGAGTTAGGATGATAGGTGAATGGGTCTTGTTGTGACTTTGGATGATGGGTGAATGGGCTTGGTTTGAGATAGGATGATGGTTGAATGGGACTTGATAGAAGTTAGGATGATGGGGCAATGTGTCCTGTTGTGGGATAAGATGATGGGTGAATGGGGCTTGGTGTGAGTTAGGATGATGGGTGAATGTATCTTGTTGTGAATAAGTATGTTGGTTGAATGGGTCTTGGTGTTAGATAGGATGATGGGTGAACCGGTCTTAGTACGAGTTAGGATGATAGGTGAATGTGTCTTGTTGTGAGTAAGTATAATGGCTGAATGGGTCTTGGTGTGAGTTAGGATGTCGGGTGTACGGGGCTTGGTGTGAGTTAGGTTGATGGGTGAATTGGTCCTGGTGTGAATTAGGATGTTGAGTGACTGGAACTTGGTGTGAGTTTGGATCATGGGTGAATGGGGCTTGTGGTGTGTAAGAAGGATGTGTGAATGGAGCATGTAATGAGTTAGGCTGATGGGTGAAGGGAGCCTGGTGTGGGTTAGGATGATGGGTGAATTGACTTGGTGTGAGTTAGGATAATCGGTGAATGGGGCTCGGTGTAATTAGCATGAAGGTTGAATGTTTTGTGGTATAAGTTAGAATGATGGGTGAAAGGGACTTGGTGTGAGTTTGGGTGATGGGTGAATGGTCCTTGCTTTGAGTTAGATAGATGAGTGAATGGGGTTTGGTCTGACTTAGGATGATGTGTTAATGGGCCCTGCTGCAAGCTAGGATGATGGGTGAATGGGGTTGTTGTGAATAAAGATGATGGGTGAATGAGGCTTGGTGTGAGTTATGATGATGTGTTAATCGGGCTTGATGTGAGTTAGGATGATGGATGCATGAAACTTGGTGTGAGTTAGGGTGATTGATGAATGCAAGTCAGTGTGAATTAGGATGATGGATGAATGGTCTTTGCTTGAGTTAGGATGAGGGGGATTGTGGCTCTCTCTGTGTTATGATGTTGGGCGAATGTGTCTTTATGTGAGCTATGATGATGGGTAAATGGTCTTTGTGTTAGTTAGGATGATGGGTGAATGGGCGTGGTGTGAGTTAGGAAGATGGGTGAATGAGTCATGTTGTGAGTTAGGATGATGGGTGAATGTGTCTTGGCATGAGTTAAGATGATGGGTGAATGTGTCTTGCGGTGAGGTAGGATGATGAGTTAATTTGTCTTAGTGTGTGTTAGGATGATGGGTGAATGAGGGTTGGTGTCGGTTAGCATGATGGGTGAATGAGTCTTTAAGTGATTTAGTATGATTGGTGAATGGGTCTTGGTGTGAGATAGGATATTGCATGATTGGTACTTGGTCTGATTTAGGATTATGGTTGAATGGAGCGTGTAGTGAGTTCGGATGATGGGTGAATATGGCACAGTGTGAGTTAGAATGATGGGTGAATAGTCTTGCTGTGAGTTAGGATGATGGGTGAATGGGACTCGGTGTGAGATAGGATGATGTTTGAATGTGTCTTGCTGTCAGTTTGGATGATGGGTGAATGGGTCTTGGTGTGAGTTAGTATTATGGGTGAGTGGGTCTTGGTGTGATTTACAATGAGGCGCGAATGGATCTTGTTGTGATTTCGGATGATGGGAGAATGGGCTTGGTGGGAGTTAGGATGATGCGTGAATGAATTTTGCTGTGAGTTAGCACAATGGGTGAATGGGCTTGGTGTGAATTAAGATGATGGTTGAATGGGTCTTAATGTGAGTGAGGATTATGGGGGAATGATCTTGGTGTGAGTTAGGATGTTGGGTGAATGGGTCATTTTGTGAGTTACGATGATGGGTGAATGGGTCTTGGTGTGAGTTACGATGATGGGTGAATGATCTTGGTGTGAGTTTGGATGATTGGTGAATGGGTCTTGTGAATTAGAATGATGATTGAATGGGCTTGGTGTGAGTTACGCTGATAGATAATTGGGTCTTCTTGTGAGTAAGGAGGATGGGTGAACGGGGCTTGGTGTGCATTAGGATGACGGGTGAATGGGGCTTGGTCTGAGTAAGGATTATGGGAGAATGTGTTTTGTTGTGAGTAAGGATGATGGGTGAATGGGCTTGTTGTGTGTTTGGATGATAGATGAATAGGTCTTGGTGCGAGTTAGGATGATGGGTGAATGCGGCCTGGTGTGAGTTATGATGATGTGTGAATGGGGCTTGGTGTGTGCTTCGATGATGGGTGATTGGTCTTGTTTGATGTAGGATGATGTGTGAATCGGTCTTCGTGTGAGATAGGATGATGGGTGAATGGGTCTTGGTGTGAGTAGGATGATGTTTGAATTTGTCTTCGTGTGAGATATGATGGTGGGTGAATGGATTTGGTGTGAGTAGAATGATGGGTGAATTGATCTTGGTGTGAGATAGGATGATGTGTGAACAGGGCTTGGAGTGAGTTTCGATGATGGGTGAATGGCTTTTGTGTGACTTAGGATGATGGTTGAATTTGTCTTGGTGTGAGTTAGGATGATGGCTGAATGGGCTGGGTGTGAGTTAAGATGATACATGACTCGTGCTTCGTGTGTGTTAGGATGATAGGTGAATGGGTCCTTTTGTGAATTAGGATGAAGGGTGAATGGAGTTTGGATGGGATAGGATGATGGGTGAATGAATCTTGCTGCGATTTACAATGTTGACTGACTGGAGCTTGTAGTGAGTTAGGATCATAAGTTTTAAGGGCTTGTGCTGAGTTAGTATAATGGTGAATGGGCTTGGTGTGAGTTAGGATGATGTGTGAATGGGTCTTGCTGAGAGTTAGGACAATGGGAGAATGGGCTTGGTGTGAAATAGGGTGATGGGTGAATGGGTCTTAATGTGAGTTAGGATGATGGGAGAATGATCTTGTTGTGAGTTAGGATGATGGGTGAATGGGCCTTGTTGGGAGTTAGGATGATGGGAGAATGGGCTTGGTGTGAGTTAGGACAATGGGAGAATGGGCTTGGTATGAAATAGGATGATGGGTGAATGGGTCTTAATGTGAGTTAGGATGATGGGTGAATCATCTTGGTTTGAGTTAGGATGATGGTTGAATGGATCATGTTGTGAGTTACGATGATGGGGAATGGTTCTTGGTGTGAGTGACGATGATGGGTGAATGATCTTGGTAAGACTTTGGTGATGGGTGAATGGGTCATGCTTTGAGTACGGACGATGTGTGAATGGCGCTTGGTGTGAGTTTGTATGATGGCTGAATGTGTTTTGTTGTGAATTAGATTGATGATTGAATGGGCTTTGTGTGAGTTATGATGATAGATGATTGGGTCTTTTTGTGAGTTAGGGGGATGGCTGAATGTGTTTTGTTGTGATTATGGATGATGGGTGAATGGGCTTGTTGTGAGTTAGGATGATAGGTGAATGGTTCTTGGTGTGAGTTAGTATGATTGTTGAAAGCGGCTTGGTGTGAGTTAGGGTGATCGGTGAATGGGGCTTGGTGTGAGCTAGGATGATGCGGGAATGGGTGCTTGTGTAAGTTTGGACGATGGGTGTATGTGTTTGGGTGTTAGTTAAGATGATGGGTGATTGGGGCTTGGTGTGAGTTACGATAATGGTTGAATGGGGCTTGGTATGAGTTGGATGATTGGTGAATGGGTCTTGGTGCGAGTTAGGATGATGGGTGAATGGAGTTCAATATGCGATAGGATGATGGGTGAATGGGTCTTAACGTGAGTTAGGACGATGGGTGAATGATCGTGGTGCGAGTTATGATGATCGGTGAATGGGTAATATTGTGAGTGTCACGGGGCCATGCATTCACGGGGCAGTTTTGCTAGGGTTTCGGTAGTGGACCCAAGCGCAGGAAACCTATCCAAGGACTCGAGACCGGGTAGAACTCGAAAGATGCTTCCTTGAGACTCGAGAACATAGAAACAGGGTAACACTCGAAAGGAGATTCAGTTGAGACTCGAAAACACAGAGACATGGTAACACTCGAAAGGAGGTTCAGTTGAGACTCGAGAACGCCAGAGACACAGCCAGAGTTGTTACTTGCAGGCAGGTGAACCCACAGCTGAGCATAGAGGACAGGAAACAGGAAGCTTAAATACAGACCTGATTGGTCACGTGACAATTATTCAAATGAGACACAAGAGACAAATACTTTAATAACATACAGGTGAGGCCACAGGCACAGAGACAAGACAGGGACTGGACCGACCAGCTTTATTCATTCTCTGCCTTGCTCTCTATTCTGCAGGTTGGAGCTGAAACAGAGTGGAAAGTGGTGGTCTCCTTGACCAGGGAGAGGAGCAGAAGTAGAAACCACAGACCACCACTACCACAACAGCAACAGCAACTACTGAGGTGCCTGGAGAGAGAGGACAGAGGAGAGGAGAGGGAAAAAGGAGGCCAGCACCTACCAGAGGAGAGGCCTTTCCACCACTGCCTCCCCAAATTGGCCTCCATTCCAGGAGAGGGAGAGAGGGGAGAGAAGCAACAACCAACACCCACCACCCACCATCAACTGCTTGGAAGGAGGGAAGGATAATATCTTCACTGAACATCTGCAGGTGGGTGTTATTTGGTGCACTCTCCAAAAGACTTTGTACTGTAGGCGGGCGGGAGGAAAGAAGACCGGAACACCAACGGGTGTCTGTGTGTGTGTGTGGCTCTTGTAGAACACTAGGCCACACACACCACTATCAAACACCCGCCTTCTATTGCCTGGCCTGGGACAGCTGGAGCTGCCTAGGTGAAGCCTTTAATTTCATTGAACATCGTTAAGACCTGGTGCAGGACTGAGCCTGGGCATCTCCAACTTTCCCAGGCGAAGACATCTTCTCCCCCTGCCAGAAGAACACCATTAGAGACTTTATTTCCCATCGGAGAGTGCACCCCTGCCGGCAGCCACCCACCCACCATCATGAGTGGGGACCCTGCCTTTTGCGGCCTCCCTCCTTCCCACCCCCCTCTCTCTCTCTCTTTGTCTCTCTCAAGAGGCACCTCTTTTCCACCTATTAATTAATTGCCACTTCAGCAGAGGGGAGAAGGCCCCTCTCCCAATTCCAATCAATAAGGGGAGAGGTGTGCCTTCAATTTAACAGCGCCCTCTGCTCAAGGGAGGACTTTAAAAAACCGGAGGCCGTCTTCAACATCTTAAGGCCTGTGACTTGGGGTGAGTGTAGCTCTTTTTAAAAACCACCCCATAATGGCGTCCACATCATCGCTGGTGACGGGGCCAGCTAAGTCATATGCGTTGGTGGCGGCCAAAGCCATGGCTGCTCCCGCTGCCTCTGCTGCCCTGTCACCTTTCTCATTAATAACAAAACAGATTGGGGTGCAGAGCTACACCCACCACACAATGACCATTGAGGCATGTGTAAAGGCCATTGCTGGGGTTGTCGGCACTTCAGCCATCCTCGCCACCTCAAAAATGTACGGGAAGGCTGTGTTCTTCCTGGGGTCGGAGCAGCCGGTGTCCATGGCCGTCGCCAAAGGGCTCACCATGGGCATGACCTTCCTGCCGGTGGACCCCATCGAGGCCACCGCGCAGAGGGTGGTGATTTCCAACGTCCCGCCCTTTGTTCCTGGTGAGCTCCTCCTCCCCCACTTATGCCATCTTGGGGAGGTGAGGTCGGGGATCACGCCTATCCCACATGGCTGCCGGGAAGCCAGCCTTCGGCACGTCTTCTACTTCCGGCGCCAGCTCTTTATTCAGCTGGCACGGGAGGATGACACCGACGGGGCTTTCGTCGTCCTCCACGAGGGGACCGCCTATCGCGCCTTTTCGATGGTGGATGGTGTGGGGTGCCATGACTGCAAGGAGCTGGGGCATATTAGGAAAAACTGCCCCACCTCCAAGGCTGGCGCCGCGGCCACTCCTCCCCCTGGGTCTGGCCGCGCATCCGAAACAACCGATGCGGGGCCGACGTAAGAGGCCGATGCCAACAGGTCCTCCGGCGGGGGAGAGGGAGCCCGTCCGGTTGGAATGAAAGCGCTGCATAAGATGAAACACTTCAGGACGGGTCCACCCGCGGAGGGCCGGCCCCTAAACCTAGAGCCCCTGACAGCCGCGCTCCTCGCGGAGTTGGTCAGAGCATACGAGGGCGGGAAGGGCTTCCTTCCCGAGCCTGTGGCCACAACGGCCGTAGCGGAATCGCCAATAGCTGCGGCCGGGCTCGGGCCCGAGGAACCCGACAAACCTGCTCTGCCGGAGGGCGCAGAGGAGGAGGCCCCTGCAGACATGAAGGTCTCCCTCGCTCCCTCCACGCTAAAAAGAAGGTGCAACCCCCTGGAAGACGAGGAGTACTGGGAGGAGGAAGGTCCCTCCGTGCAGGGGGAGTCGTCACCCGCCACGTGTACTGCACCCCGCCCCCTGCTGTCACCAGCGTTCGGCAGGGGTCACCTGTCCCTCGGGAGGCTGAGGCAGATGTGTCTGTCCAGCACATGCCTCCTGGGAATGGGGACGAGACCCTGCCCGTGCGGGGAGTCGCGGAACAACCCGCAGCGGAACTAGATATTTTATCAGTACCATTACCCCTCGCTGGGTCGGGCGGCCTGGGGTCTGGTTCGGGCGTGCTGGAAGAAACTGAGCTCACCCAATGCGACCCAGACATTTCCCAGGGGCTGCTCGACCTGGTTGAAACTTTAGTGCAGGACACCCCATCCGCTGGGTCGGAGACTGGTGGCGAGGAGGAGGAAGGCCCCCTGACTGTGCCTCTGGCGCCGGACGTCCTGGATGAATTTCAATTTGTTTTCTCCCTGATTTCTCCGGGCGTTCTGGCATCTGGGGCGGAGGGGTCTCTGAACCGCCGCCGTCTTCTGGCCCGGCGCCCCTGGAGGAGCCCAGGGAGGAATCCTCTGCCACCAATCCTGGGGGTGGGATCCAGGCAGAGGCAGGGCCGGCCAATGTGGCTGAGCCGTTCACTGCGCACTGCGCGACGGACGGGTCGGTCGCTGGTGGAGACCCCCCAGAGGAGTACGGGGACTCGGTGATGGGCGCGGAGGACGCGTTGAATTCCATCGCCGATGAGGCGATGGATGACCTCATGCCCCTCGCCGAGTCTCCCCTCATTCCTGACTGGCAGCTCCGGGATTTTATGGCCGCGTGCCTGGGTCATCAAAACAAGACCAGGCTGGCACTCGACAGGTGGTCGGAGCTGGCGCTGCTCATCGGGTCAGTCCGCGCCGCCGTCAAAATCATGGGTGCGGACCAGGACGTGAGCCCGCTCGAGCTGCGTCGGCTCAGGTCATTCCTCACTGGGCTGCTGAGGGAGTGCCGGTCGAATAGCGGCTGAGCTCCCTCCCCCCGTTACGTGTAGGTAGAGGTTGCACTATGCTTCTGATATGAAGATAACCATAGCCAGCCTCAACATCAATGGCAGCAGGGAGGCTCACCGCAGATTTAATAACCTTTCGGTCCTTCGGGATGGAAAGTATGCGGTGTGCTTCCTGCAAGAAACCCACACTGTTCCGGGAGACGAGGCCACGTGGCTCCTGGAGTGGTAAGGTGGGGTCAGCATGAGTCACCTCTCCAACGTTTCCAGAGGGGTGGTTATCTTGCTGGCCCCGCATTTTCAGCCGGAGATATTGGGGGTCAAGGAGCACGTGCCGGGCCGCTTGCTCCAGGTCACTGTTTGCCTGGGGGGCTTGCCGCTCCATCTAGTGAACATGTACGCCCCTCAGTCCGGTGCGCAGCAAGTGCGCTTCTTTGAAGAAGTGTCCGCTCTTCTGGGCTCCATCGACGTGGGCGAGTGCGTCATTCTCGGGGGTTTTTTAACTGCACCCTCGAGGCGAGGGACCTTTTGGCCCCCCAGCATTGCCCAGCGGCGATAGAGAAGTTGAGGGACCTGGTCGGGTCCTTCGACTTGGTGGACGTCTGGCAACATCTCCACCCCGACTCCAGCGCCTTCACTAGCATGAGGTCTGGAGGAGGATGGTGCAGAATCGACCGCCTTTATATTTCCCGGGCGTAAGTCTCCTGCATTCCGGCGGCTTCCATGCGGCTGGTGCCATGCACGGACCACCACCTGGTGTGGGTGGAGCTTGTTCCACTGCACGTGCCGGGGTGGTCCATGTACTGGAATTTTAACAACCTGCTGCTGGAGGACGCGCGGTTCCAGGATTCGATTCGTCGGTTCTGGGCCGACTGGAGAAGGAAGCAGGGGGGCTCCCCTCCTTGATGTTGTGGTGGGACGTGGGCAAGGCTCACGTCCATCTCTTCTGTCAGGAGTACACGAAGGGGTCGACCTAGGGGTGGGAGGCCCGGGTCAGGCGGTTGGGGAAGGAGGTGCTCGACCTGGAGTCCCGTCTCAGTCAAGTCGTCGAGGACCCGGCCCTGCGGAAGGTGTACGAAGAGAAGAAGGGCACGCTGAAGGACCTGCAGCCGGTCGGGTCCCAAGGCGCGTACGTGAGGTCGCGGATCCAGTTCCTGCGGGACCTGGACCGCGGCTCCCCCTTCTTCTACTCACTGGAAAAAAGACGGGGGGTCCGTAAGCACCTCTTGGGGCTGCTGGCCGATGACGGATCGCTGGTCTCGGATCCGGAAGGAATCAACGCAGATGCCCGCGCCTATTATAGGGCTCTGTTCTCTCCGGATCCGTCCAGTGAGGATGTGTGCAGAGTTTTGTGGGAGGACCTGCCGACGGTCGGCCTGGAGGGCGCTGAAAAATTGGACGCCCCTCTGAGTCTGGAGGAGCTGACCGGCGCCCTCCGCCAGCTCTCCAGTGGAAAGTCCCCGGGGCTGGACGGGCTGACCGTGGAGTTCCACAGGGCATTCTGGGGCGTCTTAGGGGGTGACTATGCACGGGTCCTGGGGGAAAGTTTGGCGACCGGGGAGATGCCCCTCTCTTGGCGCAGGGCTGTTATTGTCCTGCTGCCTAAGAAGGGCGATCGCCGCCTCAATAAGAACTGGCGCCCGGTCACCCTCCTCAGTACGGAATACAAAATTTTTGCCAGGGCCATGTCTGCTCGCCTTGGCGCCGTGCTGGCCCACATGATCCACTCCGACCAGTCTTACACGGTCCCGGCCCGGACCATCCACGATAACATCTATCTGGTCCGGGACCTGGCCCACCATTCCCAGAGGGCTGTTCTGTCGGTCGCCTTCCTTTCCCTGGATCAGGAGAAGGCTTTTGACATGGTAGATCACGAGTATCTCTTCGGGACTTTGCGCGCATTCGGGTTCGGGATGCATTTTGTCACCCGGATCCGACTTCTGTACGCTGCCACAGAGTGTCTGATTAAAGTTAATGGGTCCTTGATGGCGCCCCTTCACTTCGGGAGGAGGGTGCATCAGGGATGCCCCATGTCCGGCCAGTTTTACGCCGTTTGCGTAGTGCCTTTCCTGCGCCTCTTGCGGAAGAGGTTGACAGGACTGGCTCTGCAAGAGCCGGGCGTGGAGGTGGTCCTCTCGGCTTACACCGATAACGTGCTCCTCACGGTGATGGATCCCGCCGACTTGCGGAGGATGCAGGAATGCCAGCAGATTTACTCGGACGCATCCTCCGCAAAGATCAACTGGGAGAAATGTTCCGGACTCCTGGTGGGTCAGTGGCGGGTGGATTCCCTGCCGGAGGAGTTCAGGCCCTTCGCCTGGAGCACCACGCCCCTCCTGTACTTGGGAGTCTACTTTAGCCCTGCCGAGGACCCCTGGCCGGCGAACTGGCAAGAGTTGGAGCCCAAAGTCACCACTCGCTTAGAACGCTGGACAGGACTGCTCAGAGTGTTGTCCTACAGGGGTCGAGCGATGGTCATAAACCAACTGGTGGCCGCCATGTTGTGGTACTGGTTGGTCAATTTGATCCCTCCCCCTGCGTTTATCACCAAGATACAGAAGAAGCTCATCGACTTCTTCTGGGACAACAGGAAGCACTGGGTCTCTGCCGCGGTTCTGAGTCTCCCGCTTAGGGAGGACGGTCAGGCGCTGGTGTGCCTCCACACCCAGGCTGCGACTTAGCATCTTCAGACGCTGCAGAGATACCTGTACGTCGAGAATCCTCCGAGATGTTGTGCGCTGGTGAAGTATTTTTTCCGCCAGCTGCACGGCCTCAATTATGACATGCAGCTCCTGTTTTTGGAAGTTGGCGGCACGCGTGCCAGCCTGCGGGAGCTGCCTGTCTTCTACCAGGAACTGCTATGGGTTTGGAATCACGTCGCTTCCAGGCGGAGCTCTCCCCCGTCAGGAATGGCAGCAGTCCTTCGGGAGCTGCTGTTCAGGAATCCGCATCTCCACGTCCGTGGGTTCGGGTGGCTGGCGGAGTGCAGGGCTGTGCCTGGCAAGGTGGCTAGAGTCGGGGACCTGCTCGATGGCGGAGGAGCAGGCTGGATGGCGCCGGTGGAGTTGTTGCGGCGCATGTCTTGGGCCAACGCCCAGCTCGCGGTCAATTCCTTCGAGTCGATGAAAGCGACACTGCGCCCCGGCGCCACAAGGTGTGTCGAGGCGGCTCAAGGACGTGGGGCGATCCCGCCCGAGCTTTACCCCGTTCGGACGGAATTCCTTATCGGCGCCCAGCCCCAAAACTCCCCTCGGGAACCGGTGCCTCACAACTTGAGCCGTCTCGAGGAAATACCCTCCATGCCTTTTCATTCCGCATGGAGGGGTCTCCTGTACGGGCTGCTCCTGCACACTCTCTACTTTGCCATCTTCGCCTGCCATCCGGACACGCCTTGGCGTGCCATCTTGCCTTCCAGCAGAGGCAGAGGTCCACAATGGAATGCTCTCTATGCGGGTGTCCTCCCCTGTTCTATTGTGGACTTCGCCTAGAGGGTGTTGCACGGGGTAGTCCCGTGCAATATATTTTTAAGTAGATTCACGGACTCCCAGGCCACGTGTTTTTTCTGCAGCCTGGAGGAGTCCGTTTTTCATATATATACAGAATGTGAGAGGTTGCAGCCGCTCTTCCATTATTTGAAGGGGCTGCTCCTCGATTTTTGGTTGCACTTCAGTCCCATGCTCTTGATCTACGGTCACCCGGTGCGGAGGGGAGTGGGCAGGTTGGGGGACCTCCTCGTGGGTCTGCTACTGGGCCTGGCTAAAAAAGCCATCAATTGGTCCAGGCAGCGGGTGGTCGAGGGTGTCGTCCAGCCAGATTGCCTCCCTCTCTTCCACGGCCATGTTCGCCCCTGGGTGGCCCTGTAGATGGAGCACGCAGTGTCCGCCGACACGCTCGAGTACTTCCATGACTGGTGGGCGCTGCGGGGACTGGAGTGCATAATTGATTTGGATAATCAATTTTAATTTGATTTGCTAAGGTTTATTTAAAGTTTTACAGTTCAAATTACAGTTTATTTGTTTAATTTACTTGGTCCAAATAAAAGAGGACAAGACAGGGACTGGACTGGACCAGCTTTATTAACTAGCCTAATTTACTCTGATGAGAACAATTACACGAGAAACAGGTGAGGAGAGGGGCCCAAAGGCACGGCAGCAGTGCACCGAAGCCTCAAAAACCGCCGTCAGGCGGCGAGCAGAGGGCTGTGCCGCTGAAGCCGTTACAGTGAGTTACGATGATGGGTGAATGATCTTGGTTTCAGTTTGGATAATGGGTGAATGGTCATGTTGTGAGTTAGGATGATGTGTGAATGGGGCTAGGTGTGATTGAGGATGATGGCTGAATGGGTGTTGTTGTGAATTAGGATGATGAGTGAATGGGCTTGGTGTGATTTACGATGATAGATGATTGGGTTGTTGTTGTGAGTTTGGATGATGGCTGAACGGCGCTTGGTGTGAGATAGGATGATGGGTGAACGGGGCTTGGTTTGAGTTAGGATGATGGGTGAATGTGTCTTGTTGTGAGAAAGGATGATGGGTGAATGTGCTTGTTGTGAGTTATGATGATAGGTGAATGCGTGAATGCGCCTTGGTGTGAACTTGGATGATGTGTGAACGCAGATTGGTGTGAGATAGGATGGTGGATGAATGGGGCTTGGTGTGTGTTTGGATGATATTTGAATGGGTCTTGGTCTGAGTTAGGATAATGGGTGAATGGGGATTGGTGTGAGTTAGGATGATCGGTGAATGGGGCTTGGTGTGAGTTTGGATGATGGGTGATTGGGTCTTGGAGTGAGTTATGATGATGGGTGAATGGATCTTGGTGTGTGAACATAAGAACATCATAACATAAGAAGTAGGAGCAGGAGTAGGCCATACGACCCCTCGGGCCTGCTCCGCCATTCAATAGGATCATGGCTGATCCGAACATAGACTCACTTCCACTTCCTTGCCCGCTCCCCGTAACCCCTAATTCCCTTATCAGCTAGGAAACTGTCGATCTCCGTTTTAAATGTATTTAATGTCGCAGCTTCCACAGCTCTCTGAGGTAGCAAACTCCATAGATTTACTACCCTCTGAGTGAAGAAGTTTGAAACGGCATCCCCTTATTCTAAGATTATGGCCCCTAGTTCTAGCCTCACCCATCAGTGGAAATATCCTCCCCGCATCCACCCGATCAAGCCCCCTCACAATCTTATATGTTTCAATTAGATCACCTCTCATTCTTCTGAATTCCAATGAGTAGAGGCCCAACCTACTCAACCTTTCCTCATAAGTCAACCCCCTCATCTCTGGAATCAACCGAGTGAAGCTTCTCTGAACTGCCTCGAGAGCAAATATATATTTTCTTATACATGGAAACCAAAACTGTACGCAGTATTCCAGGTGTGGCCTGACCAGAACCCTGTATAACTGAAGCAAGACTTCCCTGCTTTTATAGTGCATCCCCCTTGCAATAAAAGCCAAGATTCCATTGGCCTTCCTGATCACCTGCTGTACCTGCATACTACCCTGCTGTGTTTCATGCACCAGGACCTCCAGATCCCTTTCTCCTGTAGCACTTTGCAGTTTCTTTCCATTTAGATAATAACTTGCTCTTTGATTTTTCCTGCCAAAGTACATAACCTCACAATTTCCAACATTATATTCCATCTGCCACATTTCTGGCCACTCACTTAGCATGTCTATGTCCTTTTGCAGGTTTTTTATGTCCTCCTCACTCACTGCTTTCCCTCCCATCTTTGTATCATTGGCAAACTTGGATACGTTGCACTTGGTCTCCTCCTCCAAATCGTTAATATAGATTGTAAAGAGTTGGGGTTCCAGCACTGACCCCTGCAGAACACCACTAGTTACTGATTGCCAACCCGTGAATGAAACATTTATCCCCACTCTCTGTTTTCTGTTAGATAGCCTATCTTCCACCCATTTCAGTATATTACCCCCAATCCCGTGATTTATTATCTTGTGCAGTAACCATTTGTGTGGCACCTTGTCAAATGCCTTTTGGAAGTCCAAATACACCACATCCACTGGTTCCCCTTGATCCATGCGTTTTGTTCCGTCCTCAAAGAATTCGAGCAAATTTGTCAAACATGACTTCCTCTTCATAAAACCATGTGACTCTGTCTGATAAAATTATGCTTATCCAAATGTCCCGTTACTGCTTCCTTAATTATGGACTCCAACATTTGACCAACCACAGATTTTAGGCTAACTGGTCTATAGTTTCCAGCCTTTTGTCTACCTCCCTTTTTAAATAAGGGCGTTATATTAGCAGTTTTCCAATCTGCTGGGAGCTTTCCTGAATCCAGGGAGTTTTGGAAAATTACCACAAATGCATCCGCAATACCTATCGCTACTTCTCTCAAGACCCTAGGTTGTATGCCATCAGGTCCAGGGGATTTATCCACCTTAAGTCCCATTATGTTACCGAGTACCATCTCCTTAGTGATTTTAATTGTGTTCAGCTCCTCCCCCCCCTATAGCCCCTGCTTGTCCAGTGTTGGGATATTTTTAGATTCCTGTATTATAAAGACTGATACAAAATATTTGTTCAGCGTATTTGCCATCTCCATGTTCCCCACTACTAATTTCCCATTCTCATCCTCTAAGGGACCAAAATTCACTTTAGTCACCCTTTTTCTTTTTATATAACTGTAGAAACTCTTGCTATCTGTTTTTATATTTTTTGCTAGTTTACTTTCATAATCAATCTTCCCTTTCTTAATTAATCTTTTAGTTATTCTTTGCTGGCTATTAAATGCTCCCCAAACTTCTATCCTCCCACTAGATTTGGCTACTTTATAAGCCCTTGTTTACAGTCGGATACTGTCCTTTATTAATTTACTTAGCCACGGATGGCTGTTTTTTCCTTTACGCCCCTTTTTCCTCAGTGGAATATATTATTCTTGAAAGTTGTGAAATATCTCCTTGCATGTACACCACTGCTCATGTACTGTCTTACATCTTAATCTATTTTCCCAGTCCACTTTAGTCAACTCTGCTCTCATACCTTCATAGTCTCCTTTTTTAAGCTTAGTACGCTGTTTTGAGATCCAACACTCTCACCCTCCAACTGAATTTGGAATTCAACCATGTTATGGTCACTCGTTCTAAGGGCATCCTTTACTAGGACACTTTTTATTAATCCAGTCTCGTTACACAGTACCAGAGCTAAGATTGCCTGCCCCCTGATAGGTCCAGTAACATACTGCTCAAGGAACCCGTCCCTAATGCACTTTATGAACTCTTCCTCAAGGCTGCCCTGCCCAATGTGATTTGTCCAGTCAATGTGAAAGTTATAATCTCCCATGTTTATAGCTGTTCCCTTATTACAAGCCCCAACTATTTCCTGATTTATACTCCGACCAATAGATTTGCAACTGTTAGGAGGCCTATAGACTACGCCCACCAGTGACTTTTTCCCCTCATTATTCCTTATCTCCAAACAAATTGTTTCACTATCCTGATCCTTTGACCCAATATAATTTCTCACTATAGCAGTGATTCCATCCTTTATTACCATAACCACCCCACCTCCCATTCCTTCCTGTCTGTCCTTCCTAATAGTCAAATACCACTGGATGTTTAGTTCCCAGTCATGGTCACCTCGCAGCCATGTTTCTGTAATGGCCACCAGATCATACCCATGTGTAGTTATTTGTACCGTCAACTCGTCTATTTTGTTATGAAAGCGGTGTGCATTCAGATAAAGAAATTTCAAATATGTGTTGTGACAATTTATTCCTGCTTTTACCCCCTTTACTACTTTACCTTTACCTTTATATATTCTGTCCCTTCCTGACACGCTCTGGTTTTTATTTTCCCCACTGCTACATTGCTCTATTGCCTTCTCCACCAACTTTTTTATCTTTCGCTCACTTGAAACCTCTTGGATGATGGATGAATGCGTTTCGGTGTGAGTCAGGATGATGGGTCCATTGTGCTTAGTGTGAGTTAGGATGATGGATGAATGGATCTAGGTGTGAGTTATCATGATGGGTGAATATGTCTTGTTGTGGGATGGATGATGGGTGAATGCGTCTTGTTGTGAGTTAGAATGATAGGTGAATTTTGTTCTTTGTGACTTAGGATGATGGATGAATGAGTCTTGGTTTGAGTTAGGATGATGGGGTATTGGTCTTGGTGTGAGTTTGAATGATAGGTGAATGTGTCTTGGTGTGTGTTTGGATGATGGGTGAATGGTTTTCGTGTGATTAAGGAGGATGTGTGAATGGGACTTTGTGTGAGTAAGGATGATGAGTGGATGGGTTTTTTTGTGAGTAAGGTTGTTGGGTAAATGGAGATTGTTTTGATTTAGGATGATGGGTGAATGGGTCTTTGAGTGAGTTAGGATGATGGGTGAATGGGTCTTGGTGTGAGTTAGGATGATGAGTGAATGAGTCTTGGTATGAGTTAGGATGATGGGTCAATTGTCTTGGTGTAGAGTTAGGATGAAGTGTGAATGGGCTAGTTTTGAGTTAGAATGATTGGAGAATGGAGCTTGATGTGAGTTAGAATGATGTGTTAATGAGCGTGGTGTGAGATTAGAATGATTGGTGAATGGGTATTCACGTGAGTTCGGATGAAGTGTGAACGGGCTTGGTGTGAGTTAGGGAATTGGTTGAATGGGGCTTGTTGTGATTTAGGAGGATGGGTGAATGGGCGTGGTGTGTGTTAGGATGATGGGTGAATGGGTCTTGGTTTGAATTAGGAAGATGGGTGAATAGGTTTGGTGTTAGTTACGATGATAGATGAATGGGACTTGGTGTGGTTTAGGATGATGTGTAAATGGGGCTTGGTTTGAGTTAGGTTATTTGGTGAATGGGTCTTGTTGTGAGTTAGGAGGATGGGTGAATGGGCTTGGTATGTGTTAGGATGAAAGGTGAATGGGTCTTGGTGTGAATTAGGATGATGGGTGAATCGGCTTGGTGTGAGTTATGATGATAGATGAATGTGAGTTGGTGTGATTTAGGATGATGGGTGAACGGGGCTTGGTGTGAGTTAAGATGCTGCGTGAATATGTCTTGTTGTGAGTAAGGATTATGGGTGAATGGGCTTGTTGTGAGTTAGGATGACAGGTGAATGGGTCTTGGTGTGAGTTTCGTTGATGTGTGAACGGGGCTTGGTGTGAGTTAGGATGATGTGTGAATGCGGCATGGTGTATGTTAGGATGATTTTAGAATGCTCTCGGTGTGAATTAGGATGATGGGTTAATGGGTGTTGGTGAGAGTTTGAATGATGCCTGAATGGGTCTTATAGTGTGTTTGGATGATGGGTGCATAATGCTTGGTGTCAGTCAGGAAGTTGGTTCAATTGGGCTTTTTGTGAGTTAGGATGATGGATGAATGAATCTTGTTGTGAGTTAGCATAATGGGTGAATGGGTCGTGTGTTGGGTTAGGATGATGTGTGAATGCAGTTTGGTATGGGATAGCATGATGGGTGAATGTGTCTTGCTGTGAGTTAGGATGATGGGTTAATGGGTTTTAGTGTGAGTTAGGATGATGTGCGAATGTGGTTTGGTGTGGGATAGCATGATGGGTGAATGTGTCTTGATATTATTTAGCATGATGGGTGAATGGGTCTTGGTGTGAGATAGGATGTTGCGTGATTGGAACTTGGTGTGAATTAGGACTTCTATCCTCCCACTAGATTTGGCTACTTTATATGCCCTTGTTTACAGTCGGATACTGTCCTTTATTAATTTATTAGCCACGGATGGCTGTCTTTTCTTTTACGCCCCTTTTCCTCAGTGGAATATATTTTTTGTGAAAGTTGTGAAATATCTCCTTGAATGTACACCACTGCTCATGTACCGTCTTGCATCTTAATCTATCTTCCCAGTCCACTTTAGTCAACTCTGCTCTCATACCTTCATAGTCTGCTTTATTTAAGCTTAGTACGCTGGTTTGAGGTCCAACTCTCACCATCCAACTGAATTTGGAATTCAACCATGTTATTGTCACTCATTCCAAGAGCATCCTTCACTAGGACATTTTTTATTAATCTTGTCTCGTTACACAGGACCAGATCTAAGATTGCCTGCCCCCGGATAGGTCCAGTAAAATACTGCTCAAGGAACCCGTCCCTAATGCACTCTATGAACTCTTCCTCAAGGCTGCCCTGCCCAATTTGATTTGTCCAGTCAATATGAAAGTAAAAATCTCCCATGATTATAGCTGTTCCCTTATTACAAGCCCCAACTATTTCCTGATTTATACTGCGACCAATAGATTTGCAACTGTTAGGAGGCCTATAGACTATGCCCACTAGTGACCTTTTCCCCCTCATTATTCCTCATCTCCATCCACATTGTTTCACTATCCTGTTCATTAGACCCAATATCATTTCTCACTATAGCAGTGATTCCATCCTTTATTACCATAGCCACCCTACATCCCATTCCTTCCTGTCTGTCCTTCCTAATAGTCAAATACCCCTGGATGTTTAGTTCCCAGTCATGGTCATCTCGCAGCCATATTTCTGTAATGGCCACCAGATCATACTCATGTGTAGTTATTTGTACCGTCAACTCGTCTATTTTGTAATGAATGCGGTGTGCATTCAGATAAAGAACGTTTAAAGATGTGTTGTGACAATTTATTCCTGCTTTACCCCCTTTACTATATTACCTTTACCTTTATATATTCTGTCCCTTCCTGACACGCTCTGGTTTTTAATTTCCCCACTGCTACATTGCTCTATTGCCTTCTCTGCTAACATTTTTGTTTTTTGCTCACTGGAAACCTCTTGGATGATGGATGAATGCGTCTTGGTGTGAGTCAGGATGACGGGTGAATATGTCTCGTTGTGGGTTAGGATGATGGGTGGATGTCTTGTTGTGAGTTAGAATGATGGGTGAATTTGGTTCTTTGTGACTTAGGATGATGGATGAATGAGTCTTGGTGTGAGTTAGGGTGATGGGGGAATTGGTCTTGGTGTGAGTTACAATGATAAGTGAATGTGTCTTGGTGTGTGTTTGGATGATGGGTGAATGGTTCTTAGTGTGATTAAGGAGGATGTGTGAATGGGACTTTGTGTGAGTTAGGATGATGAGTGGATGGGTTTGTTGTGAGTAAGGACGATGGGTAAATGGGGCTTCTTTTGATTAAGGATGATGGGTGAATGGGTCTTTGTGTGAGTTAGGATGAAGTGTGAATGGGTCTTTGTGTGAGTTAGGATGATGGATGAATGGGTTAGGTTTGAGTTAGGATGATGGGAGAATGGAGCTTGATGTGAGTTAGGATGATGTGTGAATGAGCTTCGTGTGAGAGTAGAATGATTGGTGAATGGGTATTGTCATGAGTTAGGATGATGGGTGAACGGGCTTGGTGTGAGTTAGGATATTGGGTGAATGAGCCTTGTGATTTAGGAGGAGGGGTGAATGGGCGTGGTTTGTGTTAATAAGATGGGTGAATGGGTCTTGGTGTGAATTAGGAAGATGGGTGAATAGGCTTGGTGTTAGTTATGATGATAGATGAATGGGACTTGATGTGGTTCAGGATGATGGGTAATGGGGCTTGGTGTGAGTTAGGATATTGGGTGAATGGTTCTTGTTGTGAGTTAGGAGGATGGGTGAATGGGCGTGGTGTGTGTTAGGATGATTGGTGAATGTGTCTTGGTGTGAATTAGGATGATGGGTGAATAGGCTTGGTGTGAGTTACAATGATAGATGAATGTGACTTGGTGTGATTTAGGATGATGGGTGAACGGGGCTTGGTGTGAGTTAGGATGCTGCATGAATACATCTTGTTGTGAGTAAGGATTATGGGTGAATGGGCTTGTTGTGAGTTAGGATGATAGGTGAATGGGTCTTGGTGTGAGTTACGTTGATGTGTGAACGGGGCTTGGTGTGAGTTAGGATGATGGGTGAATGGGCGTGGTGTGTGTTAGGGTGATGGTTGAATGGGTCTTGGTGTGAGTTAGGATGATGTGTGAATGGGGCATGGTGAGTTAGGATGATTATAGAATGCTCTCGGTGTGAGTTAGGATGATGGGTTAATGGGTGTTGGTGAGAGTTAGAATGGTGCCTGAATGGGTCTTGGTGTGTGTTTGGATGATTGGTGCATAACACTTGGTGTCAGTCAGGAAGTTGGTTCCATTGGGCTTCTTGTGAGTTAGGATGATGGATGAATGAATCTTGTTGTGAGTTAGCATAATGGGTGAATGGGTCGTGTGTTGGGTTAGGATGATGTGTGAATGCAGTTTGTTATGGGATAGCATGATGGGTGAATGTGTCTTGCTGTGCATTAGGATGATGAGTTAATTGGTCTTAGTGTGAGTTAGGATGATGTGCGATTGGAGTTTGGTGTGGATAGCTTGATGGGTGAATGGGTCTTGGTGTGAGATAGAATGTTGCGTGATTGGAACTTGGTGTGAATTAGGATCATGTGTGAATGGGGCTTGTGGTCAGTTAGGATTATGGATGAGTAGGGCTTGTCGTGAGTTAGGATGCAGTGTGAAGATGGCACAGTGTAAGTTAGAATGATGGGTGAATAGTCTTGGCATGAGTTCGAATGATGGGTGAATGGACTCGATCTGAGATATGATGATGGTTGAATGTGCCTTGCGGTGAGTTTGGATGATGAGTCAATGGGTCTTGGTGTGAGTTACCATGATGTGTGAATGGGTCTTGGTGTCAGTTATGTTGATGGGTGAATATGTCATTGTATAAGTTAGGATGTTCTTTGAAAAGGGCTTGGTGTGAGCTAGGATGAAGGTTGAATGGGGCTCGGTGTGAATAAGGATGATGTGTGAATTGGGCTTTGTGTGAGTTGGATGATGGGTCAATCGGGCTGGATATGAGTTAAGATGATGGATGAATGAAACTTGGCGTGAGTTAGGACGATTGATGAATGGGTCTTGGTGTGAGTTAGGATGATGGGTGAATGGAGTTCAGTATGAGATAGGTTGATGGGTGAATGATCGTGTGTGCGTTAGGGTGATGGATGAATGGGGATCGGTCTGAGTTCGGATAATGGGTGAATGGTTCTTCGTGTGAGTTAGGATGATGGGTGAATGGGTCCTGGTGTGAGTAGGATGATGTGTGAATTGTCTTGGTGTGAGTTAGGATGATGTGTGAACCGGGCCTGGTGTGAGTTTCGATGATGGGTGAATGGTATTGGTGTGAGTTAGGATGATGCGTGAATTGGTTTTGTTGTGAGTTAGGATGATGGGTGAATGGGTCTTGCTATGAGTTAGGACGATGGGTGAATGGGTTTGGTGTGATTTAGGATGATGTGTGAATGCGTCTTAATGTGATTTAGGACGATCGGTGAATGATCTTGGTGTGAGTTAGGATGATGCGTGAATGGGTCATGTAGTGATTTACGATGATGGGTGAATGCATCTTGGTGTGTGTTAAGATGATGGGTGAATCGGCCTTGGTGTGAATTACGATGATGGGTGAATGATCTTGGTGTGAGTTTGGAAGATGGGTGAATGGGTCATGTTGTGAGTTATGATGATGTGTGAATGGGGCTTGGTGTGAGTTAGGATGAAGGCTGAATGGGTGTTGTGGTGAATTAGGATTATGAATGAATGTGCTTGGTGTGAGTTAAGATGATAAATGATTGTGTCTTGAGAGTCAGGATGAATTGTGAACGGGGCTTGGTGTGAGAAAGGATGATGGGTGAACGGGGCTTGGTTTGAGTTAGGGTAATGGATGAATGTGTCTTGTTGTGAGTAAGGATGATGGTTGAATGGGCTTGTTGTGAGTTAGGATGATAGCTGAATGGGTGTTGCTGTGAGTTAGGATGATGGGTGAACGTGGCTTGGTGTTAGTTAGGATGGTTGTTGAATGGGGCTTGGTGTGTGTTTGGATGATGAGTGAATGGGGCTTGGTGCGAGATATGATGATAGGTGAATTGTTCTTGGAGTGAGTTATGATGATGGGTGAATGGGTCTTGGTGTGTGCTTGGATGATGGATGAATGCGCCTTGGTGTGAGTAAGGATGATGGTTCCATGTGGCTTAGTGTGACTTAGGATGATGGATGAATGGATCTTGGTGTGAGTTAGTTAATGCGTGAATGTGTCTTGTTGTGGGTTATGATGACGGGTGAAGGCGTCCTGTTGTGAGTTAGAAGGTTGGGTGAATTGGTTTGTTGTGACTTAGCATGATGGGTGAATGAGTCTTGGTTTGAGTTAGGATGATGGGGAATTGGTCTTGGTGTGAGTTAGAATGATACGTGAATGTGTCTTGGTTTGCATTTGAATGATGGGTGAATGTTTCTTCGTGTGATTAAGGGGGATGGGTGAATGAGACTTTGTGTGAGTTAGGATGATGAGTGTATGGGTTTGTTGTGAGTTAGGATGATGGGTAAATGGGGATTGTTTTAATTTAGTATGATGAGTGAATGGGTCTTGGTGTGAGTAAGGAATATGAGTGAATGGGTCTTGGTATGAGTTAGGATGATGTGTGAATAGGTTTGTTTTGAGGTAGGATGAAGGGAGAATGGACCTTGATGTGAGTTAGGGTGATGTGTGAATGGGCTTGGTGTGAGATTTAGAATGATTTTTGAATGGGTATTGATGCGAGATAGGATGAATGGTGAAAGGGCATGGTGTGAGTTACGATGTTGGGTGAATGGGTTTTGTTGTAAGTTGGCACGATGGGTGAATGTGCATGGTGTGTGTTAGAATGATGGGGGAATGGGTCTTGGTGTTAGTTAGCATGATGGGTAAATTTTATTGGTGTGAGTTAGGATGTTGTGTGTAAGTGCCTTGTTTTGAGTTAGTATGATGGCTGAATGGTCTTGGTGAGAGATAGGCTGATGTGTGAATGGCTCTTGGTGTGAGTTAGGCTGATGGCTGAATGGGTCATGTTCTGAGTTAGGATGATGTGTTAATGTTTCTTATTGTGTGTAAGGGATGATGGGTGAATGTTTCTTGTGTGTAAGGAATGATGGGTGAATGGGTTTCTTGTGAGTTAGGATGATAGGTGAATGGGTCTTGGAGTGAGTTAGGATGCTGTGTGTACAGGTCTTGGTGTGAATTAGGATGATTGGTGAATGGTGCTTGGTGTGTGTTGGGATGATTGGTGAAAGGGGCTTGATGTGTGTTAGGATGATGAGTGAACGGGGCTTGATGTGAGTTAGGATGATCGGTGAAATCTCTCGGTATGAGATAGGATGATGGGTGATTGGGAGTTGGTGAGAGTTCGAATGATGCGTCAGTGGGTCTTGGTGTGAGTTAGGATGATGGGTGAATGGGTCATGTTGTGAGTTAGGATGATGTGTAAATGGTTCTTGCTGAGCGTTAGGGTGACTGGTGAATGGGACTTCTTGTGAATTAGGATGATGGGTGAATAGGCTTGTGTGTGTTACGATGATAGATGAATGGGATTGGTGTGAGTTAGCATGATGTTTGCACGTGGCTTGGTGTGAGTTAGGATGATTGTTGATTGGGGCTTGGTGTGTGATAGGAAGATTTGTGATTAGGGCTTGGTGTGAGTTAGGATGATGGGTGATTGTGTCTTGGAGTTAGATATGATGATGTGAGAATGGGTCTTGACTTGAGTTAGGATGATGTTTGAATGGGTCATGTGGTGAGTTACGGTGATGGGTGAATGGTGTTGGTGTGAGTTAAGATGCCGTGTGAATGGGGCTTGGTATGTGTTAGGATGATGGATGAATGGGGCTTGTTGTGAGTCAGTTTGATGTTTACATTAGGCTTGGTGTGAGTTAGCATGATGGGTGAATGGATCTTGTTGTGGGTTTGGATGATGGGTGAATGCGTCTGAGTTAGAATGAGAGGTGAATGGGTCTTGTTGTGTGTTAGAATGATGGGTGAATGTGTATTGGTGTGTTTTTGGATGATGGGTGAATGTGCCTTCGTGTGATTTAGGGGCATGGTTGAATGGGGCTACATGTGAGTAAGCATTATGACTGAATGGGTCTTGTTGTGAGTTAGGATGATGGCTAAATGGGTCTTGTTGTGAGTTAGGATGATGGGTAAATGGGGCTTGTTTTTATTTAGGATGATGGGTGAATGGCTCTTGGTGTGAGTTAGGATGATGTGTGAATGGGTCTTGGTGTGCGTTAGGTTGATGGGTAAAGGGGTCTTGGTGTCAGTTAAGTGGATGAGTGAATATGCCTTGGTGTAAGTTAGGATGATCTATGAAAGGGGCATGGTGTGAGTTTGGATGATGTGTGAATGGTTTTTGGTGTGAGTTAGGATGATGAGTGAATGGCGCTCGGTGCGGATTAGGATGATGAGTGAATGTGTCTTTGTGTAAGCTATGATGATGGGTGCCTGTGGTTCGGTGTGAGTAAAGATGATGGGTGTGTTGGGCTTGGTGTGAGTTGCGATGATGGGTGAATGGGTCTTGTTGTGAGCTAGGGTGATTTGTGAATGGGTTTGTATGTGAATTATGATGATATGTGTATGGGTCTTGGTGTGAGTTAAGATGATGGGTGAATGGGGCTTGGAGTGAGTTGGATGCAGGGTCAATCGGTCTGGGTATTAGTTAGGATGATGGATGAATGAAATTTGGTGTGAGTTAGGATGATTAGTGAATGGCTCTTGGTGTGAGTTAGGATGATGGGTGAATGCACTTGGTGTGAGTTAGGATGATATGTGAATGGGGCTCTGTCTGGGTTACGATCATGGGTGAATGGGTCTTCGTGTGACTTAGGATGATGGGTGAATGGGTATAGAAGTGAATTAGGATGATGGGTGAATGGGTCATGCTGTGAATAGGATGATGTGCTAATGGGGCCTGGTGTGAGTTTCGATGATGGGTGAAAGGTCTTGGCGTGATTTGCGATGATGGGTCAATGGTTTTGGTGTGAGTTAGGAGGATGGGTGAATGGGGCTTGCTGTGAGTTAGGATGATGGCTGTATTATTCTTGGTGTGAGCTAGGATGATCGCTGAATGAGCTTGGTGTGAGATTCGATGATGGGTGAATGGATTTGTTGTGTGTTAGGATGATGGGTGAATGGATCTTAGGGTGAGTTGGGATGATGGTTGTATTAGCCTTGGAGTGAGTTAGGATGATTGCTGAATGTGCTTGGTGTGATTTAACATGATTTGTGACTCATGCTTCGTGTGTGTTAGGATGATGTGGGCATAGTTCTTTTTGTGTGTTAGGATGATGGGTGAAACTGTCCTTTTGTGAGTTAGGATGATGGGTGAATGGAGTTTAAGGTTGGATAGGATGATGGTTGAATGAGTCTTGCTGTGATTTATAATGTTGAGTGATTGGAACCTGGTGTGAATTAGGATGATGGGTGAATGGGTCTTGGTGTGAGGTAGGATGATGGGTGAATGGGGCTCGGTGTGATTTAGTATGATTGGTGAATGTGTCTTGGTGTCAGTTACGTTGGGGGTTTAAGCTAAGATGCTGGGTGATTGGGGCTTGGTGTGATTTTGGATGATGGGTGAATGGATTTGGTGTGAGTTAGGAAGATGTGTGAAATGGTCTTGGTGTGAGTTAGGATGATGGGTGAATGGTTGTTGGTGTCAGTCAGGAAGTGGGTTCCTTTGGGCTTTTTGTGAGTTAGGATGATGGATGAATGAATCTTGTTGTGATTTAGCATGATGGGTGAATGGGTCTTTTGTTGGGTTAGGATGATTTGTGAATGGAGTTTGGTATGGGATAGCATGATGTGTGAATGTGTCTTGCTGTGAGTTAGGATGATGAGTTAATTAGTCTTAGTGTGAGTTAGGATGATGTGTGAATGGGGTTTGGTGCGGGATAGCATGATGGGTGAATGTGTCTTGATGTGATTTAGCATGATGGGTGAATGGGTCTTGGTGGGTGTGAGATAGGATGTTGCGTGATTGGAATTTGGTATGAATTAGGATCATAGGTGAAGTGGGCTTGTGGGGAGTTAGGATAATGGGTGAATGGGGCTTGTAGTTCCAAGATCCAAGGAGAGGGCATATAATTTGGCCAGAAGAAGCAGTAAACCTGAGGATTGGGAGCAGTTTAGGATTCAACAAAGGAGGACAAACAGGATTAATTAAGAGGGGAACATAGAGTATGAGAGTAAGCATTCAGGGAACATAAAAACTGACTGTAAAAGCTTTTATAGATATGTGAAGAGAAAAGATTGAAGAATTCAAGCGTAGGTCCCTTGCAGTCAGAATCAGGGGCATTTATAATGGGGACCAAAGAAATGGCCGACCAATTAAATAGAAACATAGAAACAAAGAACATAGGAGCAGGAGTAGGCCATTCGGCCCCTTGAGCCTGCTCCGCCATTCGATGAGATCATGGCTGATCATCCAAACGCAGTACCCCGTACCTGCCTTCTCCCCATATCCCTTGACAGCTTTAGCTCTAAGAAATATATCTAATTCCTTCTTGAATATATTTAGAGTCTTGGCCTCAACCACCTTCTGTGGTAGAGAATTCCACAGGTTCACCACTCTCTGGATGAAGAAGTTCTTCCTCATCTCTGTCCTAAATGGATTACCCCTTATCCTTAGACTATGACCCCTGGTTCTGGACTCTCCGACCATCGGGAACATTCTACCTGCATCTAGTTTGTCCAGACCTGTCAGAATTATATAAGTTTCGATGAGATCCCCTCTCATTCTTCTAAACTCCAGCGAGTATAATCCCAATCGACCCAATTTCCCCTCATACGTAATTCCTGCCATCCCAGGGATCAGCCTTGTGAATCTTCGCTGAACTTCTTCCATGGCAAGAACTCCTTCCTCATATAAGGCGACAGTACTTCAAGGTGTTGTCTCACCAAGGCCCTGTGCAACTGCAGCAGGACATCCCTGCTCCTGTACTCAAACCCTTTCGCTATGAAGGCCAACATATCATTTGCCTTCTTCAGCTCCTGCTGCACCTGCATGCTTACCTTCAGTGACTGGTGCACAAGGACACCCAGGTCTCGTTGCACTTCCCTTTCTCACAATCTATTGCCATTCAGATAATAGTCTGCCTTTCTGTTTTTGACACCAAAGTGGGTAACCACGCATTTATCCACGTTATATTGCATCTGCCACGCTTCTGCCCATTCACCCAAACTATCCAAATCATCCTGGAGTTCCTCGGTATCCTCCTCGCAGCACACACGCCCACCCAGCTTTGTGTCGTCTGCAAACTTGGAGATATTACATCTTGTTCCCTTATCTAGATCATTAATGTATATTGTGAATAGCTAGGGTCCAAGGACCGACCCCTGCGGTACCCCACTAGTCACTGCCTGCCACTCGGAAAAAGACCAGTTAATTCCTATTCTCTGCTTTCTGTCCGCCAACCAGTTCTCTATCCAAGTCAATAGCTAGCCCCCAATCCCATGTGCCTTAACTTTACACGCTAATCTCTTATGTGGGACCTTATCGAAAGCCTTTTGAAAGTCCAAATACACCACATCTACTGCTTCTTCCTTATCTATTTTCCCAATTACATCCTCAAAAAATTCCAGTAGATTAGTCAAGCACGATTTACCTTTTGTAAATCCATGTTGACTTTGTCCGATCCTGTCACTGTTTTCCAAGTGCTCAGCTATTACATCCTTTATAATGGATTCTAGCATTTTCCCCACTACCGATGTCAAGCTTACCGGTCTGTAATTCCCTGCTTTCTCTCTACCACTCTTTTTGAATAGTGGGGTAACATTAGCTACCCTCCAATCCATGGGTACATTTCCAGATTCCAGCGAATTTTGGCAGGTGATCAGCAATGCATCTACTATTTCTAGGGCCACCTCCTTAATTACCCTAGGATGTTGATTATCAGGCCCTGGGGATTTATCGGCCTTCAAGCCCGTCAATTTCCCTAACACCATTTCCCTAAAAATACTGATATCTTTCAGTTCTTCCCTCTCATCAGACCCTATGTTCTCCAACATCTCTGGGAGGTTATTTGTGTCCTCCTTTTTGAAGACAGAACCAAAATATGCATTTAATTGGTCAGCCATTTCTTTGTTCCCCATTATAACTTACCCTGCTTCTGACTGCAAGGGACCTACACTTGATTTCACTAATCTTTTTCTCTTCACATATCTATTAATGCCCTTACAGTCAGTTTTTATGTTTCCTGCAAGCTTACTTTCATATTCTATTTTCCCCTTCTTAATTAATCCCTTTGTCCTCCTTTGTTGAATCCTAAGCTGCTCCCAATCCTCAGGGTTACCGCTTTTTCTGGCCAATTTATATGCCCTCTCCTTGGATCTTATGCTATCCCTAATTTCCCTTGTTAGCCACGGTTGAGTCACCCTTTTTGTTTTATTCTTATCCCAATCTGGGATGAACAACTTCTGTAGTTCATCCATGCGGTCTTTGAATGTTTGCCATTGCCTATCCACCGTCAACCCTTTGAGTGACATTCCCAATTAATCCTACCCAATTTGCGCCTCATACCATCGTAGTTTCCTTTATTTAAATTCAGGACCCTAGTCTCCGAGTCAACTACTTCACTTTCCATCCTAATGAAGAATTCTATCAGATTATGATCGCTCTGACCCAAGTGGCCTTGTACAACAAAATTGCTAATTAATCCTCTCTCATTACATAATACCCAGTCTAAGATAGCCTGATCTCTGGTTGGTTCCTCGACATATTGTTCCAGAAAACCATCCCGTAAACATTCTAGGAATTCCACCTCCACAGTATTTTTACTAATTTAGTTAGCCCAATCTATATATAAATTAAAGTCACCCATGATGACTGCTGTGCCCTTACTGCATGCTTCTCTAATTTCCCTTTAATGCCATCCCCAACCTCCGTATTATTGTTTGGAGGTCTATGTACCACTCCCACTAACGTTTTCTGCCCCTTGATATTTCTCAGTTCTACCCATACAGATTTGTATCATCTGAGTTTATATCCTTCCTTTCAATTGTGTTAATCCCCTCCTTAACCAGCAATGCTTCCCCACCTCCCTTTCTTTTTTGCCTATCCTTCCTAAATATTGAATACCCGTGGATGTTGAGTTCCCAGCCTTGGCCAACCTGGAGCCACGTTTCTGTAATCCCAATCAAATCAATTTAATTTACCTCTATTTGCGCAGCTAATTCATCCACCTTGTTCCGAATGCTCCTTGAATTAAGACACAATCAGGCTTGTTTTTTGAACGCTCTCAGACCTATATGAATTATTATTTACTGTGACCATGTTTGATTTAAACCGTTGAGTTCTTTGACTTCTAATTTTGTTTTTCTCCTTCCAGTCTTTTGCTTTTTCCCTTGTTTCCCTTTCCTCTGTAATCCTGCTCAGGTTCCCAAACCCCTGCCACTTTAGTTTAAACCCTCGCCAACAGCAATAGCAAACACTCCCCCTAGGACATCAGTCCCGGCCCTGCCGAGGTGCAAACCGTCCCGATTGTACTGGTCCCACCTCTCCCAGAATCGGTTCCAATGTCCAAGGAATTTGAATCCCTCCCCCTTGCACCATTGCTCTAGCCACGTAATCATTTGAAATATCCTCCTATTTCTACTCTGACTAGCACGTGGCACTGGTAGCAATCCTGAGATTACGACCTTTGAGGTCCTATTTTTTAATTTACCTCCTAACTCCCTATATTCTGCTTTTAGGACCTATCCCGCTTTTTACCTATATCGTTGGTGCCTATGTGCACAACGACAACTGGCTGTTCGCCCTCCCCCTCCAAAATGTTCTGCAGCTGCACCGAGACGTCCTTGACCCTTGCACCAGGGAGGCAACACACCATCCTGGAGTCTCAATTGCGGCTGCAAAAACGCCTATCTATTCCCCTTACAATTGAGTCCCCTATCACTATAGCTTTGGTTCTGTCTTCAAAAAGAAGGACGCAAATAACCTCCCAAAGATGTCGGGGAACAAAGGGTCTAATGACAGGGAGGAACTGATAGAAATCAGTAATCGTAGGGAAATGCTGTTAGGGAAATTGATGGGATTGAGGGCTGATATATCCCCAGGACCTGTTAATCTACATCCTCGGGTAATAAAGGAAGTGGCCCTAGAAATAGTAGATGCATTGCGGGTCATCTTCAAAATTCGATAGACTCTGGAACAGTACCCATGGATTGACGGGTATCTAATGCTACCCCACTGTTCAAAAAGGGTGGTAGACAGTAAACGGGGAATTAAAGACCGGTAAGCCTGACATCGGTAGTGGGGAAAATGCTCGAGTCCATTATAAAGAATGTAATAGCAGAACACTTGGAAATAAGTGACCGGATCGGACATAGTCAACATGGATTTACAAAAGATAAATCGTGCTTGACTAACCTACTGGAATTTTTTGAGGATTTAATTGGTATAATAGATAAGGGAGAACCAGTGGATATGGTGTATTTGGATTTTTAAAAGGCTGTCAATAAAGTCCCGCATAAGAGATTAGTTTGTAAAATTAAGGCACATGGGATAGAGGGCAAGGTATTGACTTGGATAGAGAGCTGGTTGGCAGACAGAAAGCAACGAGTTGGAATAAATGGCTCTATTTCTAAGTGGCAGGCAGTGGCTAGTGGGGTTCCACAGGGATCGGTCCTTGGACCCCAGCTAATCACGCCCACACAAAGCTGGGTGGGCGTGTGTGCAGTGAGGAGGATACCTAGAAACTCCAGTATGATTTGGACAGGTTGGATGATTGGGCAGAAGCATGGCAGATGCAATATAACGTGGATAAATGCGAGGTTATCCACTTTGGTGCCAAAAACAGGTAGGCAGATCATTATCTAAATGGCAATAGATTGGGAGAAGGGGAAGTGCAACGAGACCTGGGTGTCCTTGTGCACCAGTCGCTGAAAGTAAGGATGCAGGTGCAGCAGGCGGTTAAGAAGGCAAATGGTATGTTGGCCTTCGTAGCGAAAGGGTTTGAGTACAGGAACAAGGATGTCTTGCTGCAGTTGTACAGGGCCTTGGTGAGAGCACATCGGGATTATTGTGTGCAGTTCTGGTCGACATATCTGAGGAAGGATGTTCTTGCCATGGAGGGAGTGCAGCGAAAATTCACCAAACTGATACCTGGAATGGCAGGAATGACGTATGAGTAAAGATTGGGTCCATTGGGCTTGTACTCGCTGGAGTTCAGAAGAATGAGAGGGGATCGCATCGAAACATATAAAATTCTAACACAACTGGAAAGACTAGATGCTGGAAGGATGTTCCCGATGGTCGGGGAATCCGGAACAATGGGTCACAGTCTAAGGATAAGCAGTAAGCCATTTAGGACAGAGATGAGGAGGAATTTCTTCACGCAGAGCGTGGTGAACCTGTGCGATTCTCTACCACAGAAGGCAGTAGAGGCCAATTCATTAAATATAATCAAGAAGGAGTTGGATATATTTCTTAAAGCTAGGGGGATCAAGGGATATGGAGAGAAGGCAGGAACAGGTTACTAAATTTGGACGGTCAGGCATGATCTCATTGAATGGCGGAGCAGGCTCGAGGGGCCCAATGGCCGACTTCTGCTCCTATCTTCTATGTTTCTATGTTTCTATGTAGTGAGTTAGGATGAAGGGTGAAGATGGCACAGTGTGAGTTAGAATGATAAGTGAATAGCCTTTGCATGAGTTAGGATGTTGGGTGAATGGGGCTCGATGTGAGTTAGGATGATGGGTGAATGGGTCGGGGGTCAGTTAAGCTGATGGGTGAATATGCCTTTGTATAAGTTAGGATGATCTATGAAAGCAGATTGGTGTGCACTAGGATGAAGCTTGAATGGGGCTCAGTGTGATGAGGATGATGGATGAATGGGTCTTGGAGTGATTTAGGTTGATGCGTGAATGGGTCCTGGAGTAAGCTTGGATGATGAGTGTATGGGGTCCGGTGTGAGTGAAGATGATGGGTGATTGGGGCTTGGTGTGAGTTATGATGATGGGTGAATGGGTCTTGGTTTGAGCTATGATGATGAATGAATGGGATTGGGTGTGATTTAGTTTGTTGTGTGTATGGGTGTTGGTGTGAGTTAAGATGATGTGTGAACGGGGCTTGGTGTGAGTTGGATGTTGGGTCAAACGGGCTGGATATGAGTTAAGATGATGGATGAATGAAACTTGGCGTGAGTTAGGATGATTGGTGAATGGGTCTTGGTGTGAGTTAGGATGATGGGTGAATGGAGTTCAGTATGAGATAGGATGATGGGTGAATGGTCTTGTGGGAGTTAGGATGATGGGTGAATGGGGCTCGGTCTGGTTTCGGATAATGGGTGAATGGGTCTTCGTGTGAGTTAGGATGATGGGTGAATGGGTCTTGGCGTGAGTAGGATGATGGGTGAACTGTTCATGGTGTGAGTTAGGATGATGTGTGAACGTGGCCTGGTGTGAGTTTCAGTGATGAGTGAATGGTTTTGGAGTGAGTTAGGATGATGGCTGAATGGCCTTGGTGTGAGTTAAGATAATTGGTGACTCGTGCTTCGTGTATGTTAGGAGGATGTGTGATTGGGCCTTTGGTGAGTTAGAATTATCGGTGAATGGAGTTTGGTGTGTCATAGGATGATGGGAATGTGTCTTGCTGTGATTTACTTTGTTGACTGATTGCAACTTGGTGTGAGTTAGGATAATAGGTGAATCGGGCTTGTGCTGAGTAAGGATGATGGGTGTATGGGCTTGGTGTGAGTTAGGATAATTGGTGAATGGGTCTTGCTTTGATTTAGGACGATGGGTGAATGGGCTTGGTGTGAGTTAGGATGCTGGGTGAATGGGTCTTAATGTGAGTTAGTACGATGGATGCATGATCTTGGTGTGAGTCAGGATGATGGGTGAATGGGGCTTGGTGTGAGTTAGGCAGATGGGTGATTGTGTCTTGGATTTAGTTATGATGATGGGTGAATGTTTCTTGGTGTGTGCTTGGATGATGGATGCATGCGCCTTGGTGTGAGTCAGGATGATGGTTCCATTGGGTTTAGTGTGACTTATGATGATGTATGAATGGATCTTGGTGTGAGTTAGCATGATGGGTGAATGTGTCTTGTTGTGGGTTATGATGATGGGTGAATGCGTCTTGTTGTGAGTGGGAAGGATGGGTGAATTTTGTTCCTTGTGACTTAGACTGATGGATGAATGAGCCTTAGTGTGAGTTAGGATGATGGGGAATTGGTCGTGGTGTGAGTTAGATTGATAGGTGAATGTGTCTTTGTGTGTATTTGGATGATGGGTGAATGTTTCTTCGTGTGATTAAGGGCGATGTGTGAATGGGACTTTGTGTGAGTTAGGATGATGAGTGCATGCCTTGTTGTGAGTTAGTATGATGGGTAAATGGGGCTTATTTTGATTTAGGATGATGGGTGAATGGGTCTTGGTGTGAGTTAGGATGATGAGTGAATGGCTCTTGGTATGATTTAGGATGATGGGTAAATTGTCTTGGTGATGAGTTGGGATGATGTGTGAATGGGTTAGTTTTGAGTTAGGATGATGGGAGAATGGAGGTTGAGGTGAGTTAGAATGATGTTTAAATGTGCTTGGTGTGAGATTTGGAATGATGGGTGAATGGGTATTCCTATGAGTTCGGAAGAAGAGTGAACGGGCTTGGTGTGAGGTAGGATGTTGGGAGAATGGGTTTCTTGTGAGTTAGGAGGATGGGTGAATGGGTCTTGGTGTGAGTTAGTATGATGTAAGAATGGGCTTGATATGTGTTAGGATGTTGGGTGAATCTGTTTTGTTTTGAGTTAGGATGATGGTTGAATGGTCTTGGTGTGAGATAGTCTGATGTGTGAATGGGACTTGCTGTGAGTTAGGCTGATGGCTGAAAGGGTCATTTCTCAGTTAGGATGATGGGTCAATGTTTCTTGTTGTGTGTAAAGGATGATGGATTAATGGGCATGTCTTGAGTTAGGATGATAGGTGAATGGGTCTTGGTGTGAGTTAGGATGATGGGTGTACAGGGCTTGGTGTGACTAAAGATGTTTTTTGAATGGGGCTTGTAGTTTGTTAGGATGATGGGTGATTGGGTGCTGGTGAGAGTTAGAATGATGCATCAATGTAGCTTGGTGTGAGTTACGATGATGGGTGAATGGGTCATCTTGTGAGTTAGGATGATGGGGGAATGTGTCTTTATGTGAGTTAGGAAGATGCGTGAATTGGACTTGTTGTGAATTAGGATGAAGGGTGTGTAGGCATTGTGTCGGTTACGATGATAGATGAATGGGACGTGGTGTGAGTTAGCATGATGGGTGAATGCAGCTTGGTGTGAGTTAGGATGATGGGTGAATGCGGCTTGGTGTGTGTTAGGATGATGGGTGAATGGATTTGGTGTGATTTAGGATGATGTATGAATGGTGCTTGGTGTGAGTTAGGAAGATCTGTGAATGGGGCTTGGTGTGTGTTAGGATGATGGGTGATTGTGTCTTGGAGTGAGCTAGGATGATGTGTGAATGGGTCTTGGTGGGCGTTTGGATGATGGATGAATGGGACTTGTTGTGAGTAACTTTGATGGTTTCATTGGGCTTGGTGTGAGTCAGGATGATGAATGAATGGATCTTAGTGTGAGTTAGCATGATGGGTGAATGGATATTGTTGTGGGTTACGTTGATGGGAGAATGCGTCTTGTGAGTTAGAATGATGGGTAAATGGGTCTTGGTGTGAGTTAGAATGATGGGTGAATGTGTATTGGTGTGTTTTTGGATGATGGGTGAATGTTTCTTCGCGTGATTTAGGGGAATGATTGAATGGGGCTTCATGTGAGTTAGCATTATAGAAACATAGAAACATAGATGATAGGAGCAGGAGTAGGCCATTCGGCCCCTCGAGACTGCTCCGCCATTCAATGTGATCATGGCTGATCACCCAAGTTCAGTACCCGGTCCCTACTTTCTCCCCATACCCCATGATCCCTTTAGCCTTAAGAAATATATCCAACTCCTTCTTGAATATATATTGATGAATTGGCCTCTACTGCCTTCTCTGGTAGAGAATTCCACAGGTTCACCACTCTCTGGGTGAAGAAATTCCTCCTCATCTCTGTCCTTAACGGCCTACCCCTTATCCTTAGACTGTGACCCCCTGGTTCTGGATCTAGTCTGTCCAGTCCTGCCAGAATTTTATAGGTTTCAATGAGATCCCCTCTCATTCTACTGAACTCCAGCGAGTACAAGCTCAATCGACCCAATCTCTCCTCATACGTCATTCTTGCCATCCCAGGTATCAGCCTGGTGAATCTTCGCTGAACTCCTTCCATGGCAAGAATATCCTTCCTCAGATAAGGCGACCAAAACTGCACACAATACTCAAGATGTGGTCTCAACAAGGCGATGTACAACTGTAGCAAGACATATTTGTTCCTGTAATCAAACCCTCTCGCTAAGAAGGCCAACATACCATTTGCCTTCTTAACTGCTTGCTGCACCTGCACGCTTACCTTCAGCGACTGGTGCACAAGGACACCCAGGTCTCGTTGCAATTCCCCTTCTCCCAATCTATTGCCATTCAGATAATAATCTGCCTTCCTGTTTTTGACACGAATGTGGATAACGTTACATTTATCCACGTTATATTGCATCTGCCATGCTTCTGCCCAATCACTCAAAATCTGTCCAAATCATCCTGTAGTTTCTTGGCATCCTCCTCACAGCACACACGTCCACCCAGCTTTGTGTCATCTGCAAATTTGGAGATATTACATCTAGCTCCCTTGTCTAGACCATTAATATATATTGTTTATAGCTGGGGTCCAAGGACCGATCCCTGCGGCACTCCACTAGTCACAGCCTGCCACTCGGAAAAAGACCCATTTATTCCAACTCTTTGCTTTCTATCTGCCAACCAGTTCTCTATCCAAGTCAATACCTTGCCCCCAATCCCATGTGCCTTAACTTTACACACTAATATCTTATGTGGGACCTTATCGGAAGCCTTCTGAATGTCCAAATACACCACATCCACTGGTTCTCCGTAATCTATTTTATTCGTTACAACCTCAAAAAATTCCAGTAGATTAGTCAAGCACGATTTACCTTTTGTAAATCCATGTTGACTTTGTCCGATTCTGTCACTGTTTTCGAAGTGACCTGCTATTACATCTTTTATAATGGACTCTAGCATTTTCCTCACTACCGAGCCAGGCTTACCGGTCTGCAATTCCCCGTTGTCTCTTTACCAACTTTTTTGAATAGTGGGGTAAAATTAGCTACCCTCCAATCCATGGGTAAAGTTCCAGATTCCATCGAATGTTGGAAGATTATCAGCAATGCATCTACTACTTCTAAGGCCACCTCCTTAAGTACCCTAAATGCAGATTATCAGGCCCTGGGGATTTATCGGCTTTCAATCCCATCAATTTCCCTAACACCATTTCCCTACAAATACTGATTTCTTTCAGTTCCTCCCTTTCATCAGACCCTATGTTCCCCGACATTTCTGGGAGGTTATTTGTGTCCTCCTTTGTGAAGAGAGAATCAAAATATGTATTTAATTGGTCTGCCATTTCTTTGTTCCACATTATAAATTCTGCTGAATCTGACTGCAAGCGACCTACGCTTGACTTGACCAATCTTTTTACATAAGAAGAACATAAGAAATAGGAGCAGGAGTTGGCCAATCGGCCCCCGAGCCTGCTCTGCCATTCAATAAGATCATGGCTGATCTGATCCTAACCGCCAATCTTCTGTCACAGAACCATCTCCTGAATCTAACAGAATTAGACACACGAAATAGGAGCAGGATAAGGCTACACGGCCCCTGGGCCCGCTCCGCTAACCATAGGGCCATGACCGATCCGAACCTAGACTCATGTCCAAATTCCTGCCCACTCCCCATAACCCTTAATTCCCTTTACTTCTCGGAAACGGTCTATTTCTGTTTTAAATTTATGTAATGATGTAGCTTCTACAGCTTTTTGGGGCAGCATATTCCATGGACCTACCACCCTCTGAGTGAAGTAGTTCCTCCACATCTCAGTATTGAAAGAGCAGCCCCTTATTCTAAGACTATGCCCCCTAGTTCTAGTTTCACCCATCATCGGGAACATCCTCCCCGCATCCAACCGATCCAACCCCTTCACAATCTTATAGAGTCATAGAGTCATAGAGTCATAGAGTTTTACAGCACAGAAAGAGGCCCTTCGGCCCATCGTGTCTGCGCCGCCCATCCATCCCTGTCCAGTCTAATCCCATTTTCCAGCATTTGGTCCATAGCCTTGTATGCAATGGCATTTCAAGTGCTCATCCAAATGCTTCTTGAATGTTGTGAGGGTTCCTGCCTCCACCACCCTTTCAGGCATTGAGTTCCACATTCCAACCACCCTCTGGGTGAAAAAGTTCCTCCTCAAATCCCCTCTAAATCTCCTGCCCCTTACCCTGAATCTATGCCCCCTTGTTATTGACCCCCCCACTAAGGGGAAAAGTTCCTCTTTATCTACCCTATCTATGCCCCTCATTATTTTGTACACCTCAATCAGGTCCCCCCTCAGCCTTCTCTGCTCCAAGGAAAACAACTCCAGCCTGTCCAGCCTCTCTTCATAGCTGAGGCGCTCCATCCCAGGTAACATCCTGGTGAATCTTCTATGCACCCTCTCCAAAGCAATCACATCCTTCCTATAGTGAGGCGACCAGAACTGCACACAGTACTCCAGCTGTGGCCTCACCAGCGTTTTGTACAGCTCCATCATAACCTCCCTGCTCTTATATTCTATGCCTCGGCTAATGAAGGCAAGTATCCCATATGCCTTTTTAACCACCTTATCTACCTGCTCCGCTGCCTTCAGGGATCTATGTACATGTACACCAAGGTCCCTCTGACCCTCTGTACTTCCTAGGGTCCTACCACTCATTGTGTATTCCCTTGCCTTATTTGTCCATCCAAAATGCATCACCTCGCACTTTTCAGGGTTAAATTCCATTTGCCACTTTTCCGCCCATCTGACCAACCCGTTTATATCGTCCTGTAGCCGGAGGCTTTCCTCCTCACAATTTACCACCCCACCAATTTTCGTGTCATCTGCGAACTTGCTGATCATACCTTTTACATTTTCATCCAAATCATTTATGTAGATCACAAACAATAAGGGACCCAGCACCGATCCCTGAGGTACCCCACTGGACACAGGCTTCCAGTCACAAAAGCAACCTTCGACCATCACCCTCTGCCTCCTGCCACTCAGCCAGTTTAGGATCCAACGCGCCAAGGCACCCTGGATCCCAAGGGCTCTTACCTTCTTGACCAGTCTCCTATGCGGGACTTTGTCAAAAGCTTTACTGAAGTCCATGTACACCACATCCACAGCATTTCCCTCATCCACCCCACTAGTCACCCCCTCGAAAAATTCGATCAGATTTGTTAGACATGATTTACCCTTGACAAAGCCATGCTGACTATCCCCGATTAATCCTTGCCTCTCCAAGTGGAGATTAATTTTGTCCCTCAGAATTTTTTCCAATAATTTCCCCACCACAGATGTTAGACTCACTGGCCTGTAATTCCCTGGTTTATCCCTGCTACCTTTCTTGAATAATGGTACTACGTTAGCTGTTCTCCAGTCCTCTGGTACATCCCCTGTGGCCAGAGAGGTTCAGAAAATTAGTGTCAGAGCCCTTGCAATCTCCTCCCTTGCCTCCCACAGCAGCCTGGGATACATCTCGTCCAGGCCTGGGGATTTATCCACTTTTTGGCCCGCTAAAACCGCTAGCACCTCCTCCCTCTCGATGCTAATATGTTCAAGTATGTCACAGTCCCCTTGCCCGATTTCTATGTCTGCATCGTCTTTCTCCATAGTGAACACAGATGCAAAAAATTCATTTAAAACCCCGCCTACATCCTCTGGCTCTACACACAGATTGCCACTTTGGTCCCTAATGGGCCCTACCCTTTCCCTGGTTATCCTCTTGCCCTTAATATACTTATAAAACATCTTAGGATTTTCCTTTATTTTCTCGCCAGTGTTATTTCATGGCCCCTCCTCGCCCTCCTAATTTCTTTTTTAAGTATGCCCCTGCACTTTTTATACTCCTCTAGGGCTTCTTCTGTCTTTAGTCTTTTGTAACTGCCAGAAGCCCCCCTCTTATTTCTAATGCATTTCTGTATATCCCTTGTCATCCAACGTTCCCTTTGCTTGTTGGTCCCACCCTTGACCTTTACAGGAACATGTTGGCGTTGTACTCTCTCTATTTCCCTTCTGAAAGTCTCCCACTGTTTTGATGTGGATTTTCCTATAAGCAGCTGCTCCCAGTCCACTTTGGCCAGATCCTGCCTTATCATATTAAAATCGGCCTTCCCCCAATTTAGAACCCTTATTTCCGGGCCGTCTTTGTCTTTTTCCATGACTACCTTAAATCTCACCGAATTATGGTCACTGTCGCCAAAATGCTCTCCTACTGACACTTCCACCACTTGCCCGGCTACATTCCCCAGAATTAGGTCCAGTACCGCCCCCTCTCTTGTAGGACTTTCTACATGTTGGCTCAAAAAGCTCTCCTGGATGCACTTTAAGAATTCTGCACCCTCTAAGCCTTTCACACTCTGACTGTCCCAATTTATATTGGGGAAGTTGAAATCCCCCACTATTATTACCCTATTATTTTCGCACTTCTCGGAGATTTGCCTACATATCTGTTCCTCTATCTCCCCCTGACTGTTTGGGGGCCTATAGTACACTCCCAGCAAAGTGCTTGCCCCCTTTTTGTTTTTAAGTTCTACCCATATGGCCTCATTAGAGGAACCCGCTAATATATCGTCCCTCCTTACAGCAGTAATTGACTCCTTAATTAATATTGCAACACCCACTCCCCTTTTACACCCCCCTCTGTCTCGCCTGAAGATTCTATACCCCGGAATATTGAGCTGCCAGTCCTGACCCTCCCTCAACCATGTCTCCGTGATAGCAACAATATCGTACTCCCATGTGTTCAACAAGAACTTCAGTTCATCCACCTTATTTGCAAGACTCCTTGCATTAAAATAAATGCCTTCCAGCCCTGCCATATTCTCTTTTGCCTTCACATATTTGCTCTGCCTTCCCAGCTGACTTGTTTTTCCCTCTGTATTTGGCCGTAAATCACCCCCTACGATAGCTCCACTCTGTACCCCAACCCCCTGCCAAGTTAGTTTAAACCCTCCCCAGCAGTGCTAGCAAACCTCCCCGCAAGGATATTGGTTCCCCCCTGGTTCAGGTGTAAACCGTCCGACTTGTACAAGTCCCACCTTTCCCAGAAGCAGACCCAGTGATCCAGGAAACTAAAGCCCTCCCCCTTGCACCATCCCTTTAGCCACACATTCATCTGTTCTATCTTCCTATTCCTATACTTACTAGGACGTGGCACCGGGAGTAATCCAGAGATTACAACCTTTGAGGTCCTGCTCCTTAATCCTTCACCTAGCTCCCTAAATTCTTGCTGCAGGACCTCATCCCTCTTTTTACCTATGTCGTTGGTACCAATGTGGACCACGACCACTGGCTGTTCTCCCTCCCCCTCCAGAATGCCCCGCAGCCGCTCAGTGACATCCTTGACCCTGGCACCAGGGAGGCAACAAACCATCCTGGATTCACGTCTACGGCCACAGAAACGCCTATCTGTTCCCCTTACTATAGAATCCCCTACCACGATTGCTCTCCCACTCTTTTTCCCCCCTTCCTGGGCAGCAGGAGCACCCCCAGTGCCAGGAAGTTGGCCGCTGCTGACTTCCCCTGGTGAGTCATCCCCCTCAACAGTATCCAAAGCGGTATACTTGTTTGAAAGGGGGATGTCCGCAGGGGTTCCCTGCACTACCTGCCTGCCTTTGTTGCTCCGCCTGATGGTCACCCCCTGTGCTGCCCTACCCTGAGGCGGGCACAACTCGCTAAACGTGTTATCCACGAGCCTTTCACCATCGCGCATGCTCCAAAATTCATCCACCCGCAGCTCGAGCGCATCAATGCGGTCTACAAGTAGCTGCAGCTGGATGCATTTCCTGCACACATGGTCATCAGGGACACTGGCAGCATCCCTGACTTCCCACATAGAGCAGGAGGAGCAGCGCACGGGTCTGAACTCTCCTGCCATGACTTACCCCTTTAATTTCGTTAAAAATTTATTCAATACCCCAGTTACAGGTATGCTCTAGGGCGCTTTATTTACCAATACCTCTCTCCGGTATTTATACCGGTCTCACCACACTGCTCCCGACTGGTCTCGGGCCTCGCTGGTCGCCGGGTTTTCTCCCGAGCTCCTCCTCGCTGCTCCCGCTGGTCCCGACTGGTCTCGGGCCTCGCCTCTCTCCGGTTTTTATACCGGTCTCACCACACTGCTCCCGACTGGTCTCGGGCCTCGCTGGTCGCCGGGTTTTCTCCCGAGCTCCTCCTCGCTGCTCCCGCTGGTCCCGACTGTTCTCGGGCCTCGCCTCTCTCCGGTTTTTATACCGGTCTCACCACACTGCTCCCGACTGGTCTCGGGCCTCGCTGGTCGCCGGGTTTTCTCCCGAGCTCCTCCTCGCTGCTCCCGCTGGTCCCGACTGGTCTCGGGCCTCGCCTCTCTCCGGTTTTTATACCGGTCTCACCACACTGCTCCCGACTGGTCTCGGGCCTCGCTGGTCGCCGGGTTTTCTCCCGAGCTCCTCCTCGCTGCTCCCGCTGGTCCCGACTGGTCTCGGGCCTCGCCTCTCTCCGGTTTTTATACCGGTCTCACCACACTGCTCCCGACTGGTCTCGGGCCTCGCTGGTCGCCGGGTTTTCTCCCGAGCTCCTCCTCGCTGCTCCCGCTGGTCCCGACTGGTCTCGGGCCTCGCCTCTCTCCGGTTTTTATACCGGTCTCACCACACTGCTCCCGACTGGTCTCGGGCCTCGCTGGTCGCCGGGTTTTCTCCCGAGCTCCTCCTCGCTGCTCCCGCTGGTCCCGACTGGTCTCGGGCCTCGCCTCTCTCCGGTTTTTATACCGGTCTCACCACACTGCTCCCGACTGGTCTCGGGCCTCGCTGGTCGCCGGGTTTTCTCCCGAGCTCCTCCTCGCTGCTCCCGCTGGTCCCGACTGGTCTCGGGCCTCGCCTCTCTCCGGTTTTTATACCGGACTCACCACACTGCTCCCGACTGGTCTCGGGCCTCGCTGGTCGCCGGGTTTTCTCCCGAGCTCCTCCTCGCTGCTCCCGCTGGTCCCGACTGGTCTCGGGCCTCGCCTCTCTCCGGTTTTTATACCGGTCTCACCACACTGCTCCCGACTGGTCTCGGGCCTCGCTGGTCGCCGGGTTTTCTTCCGAGCTCCTCCTCGCTGCTCCCGCTGGTCCCGACTGGTCTCGGGCCTCGCCTCTCTCCGGTTTTTATACCGGTCTCACCACACTGCTCCCGACTGATCTCGGGCCTCGCTGGACGCCGGGTTTTCTCCCGAGCTTCTCCTCGCTGCTCCCGCTGGTCCCGACTGGTCTCGGGCCTCGCCTCTCTCCGGTTTTTATACCGGTCTCACCACACTGCTCCCGACTGGTCTCGGGCCTCGCTGGTCGCCGGGTTTTCTCCCGAGCTCCTCCTCGCTGCTCCCGCTGGTCCCGACTGGTCTCGGGCCTCGCCTCTCTCCGGTTTTTATACCGTTCTCACCACACTGCTCCCGACTGGTCTCGGGCCTCGCTGGTCGCCGGGTTTTCTCCCGAGCTCCTCCTCGCTGCTCCTGCTGGTCCCGACTGGTCTCGGGCCTCGCCTCTCTCCGGTTTTTATACCGGTCTCACCACACTGCTCCCGACTGGTCTCGGGCCTCGCTGGTCGCCGGGTTTTCTCCCGAGCTCCTCCTCGCTGCTCCCGCTGGTCCCGACTGGTCTCGGGCCTCGCCTCTCTCCGGTTTTTATACCGGTCTCACCATACTGCTCCCGACTGGTCTCGGGCCTCGCTGGTCGCCGGGTTTTCTCCCGAGCTCCTCCTCGCTGCTCCCGCTGGTCCCGACTGGTCTCGGGCCTCGCCTCTCTCCGGTTTTTATACCGGTCTCACCACACTGCTCCCGACTGGTCTCGGGCCTCGCTGGTCGCCGGGTTTTCTCCCGAGCTCCTCCTCGCTGCTCCCGCTGGTCCCGACTGGTCTCGGGCCTCGCCTCTCTCCGGTTGTTATACCGGTCTCACCACACTGCTCCCGACTGGTCTCGGGCCTCGCTGGTCGCCGGGTTTTCTCCCGAGCTCCTCCTCGCTGCTCCCGCTGGTCCCGATGTTTCAATAAGATCGCCTCTCATTCTTCTGAACTCCAATGAGTAGAGTCCCAATCTACTCAACCTCTCCTCATATGTCCATCCCCTTATCCCTGGGATTAACCGAGTGAACCTTCTTTGAACTGATTCGAGAGCAAGTATGTCTTTTGTTACGTATGGACACCAAAACTGTATGCAGTATTCCAGCTGCTGTCTCATCAATAGCTTGTACAACTGAAGCAATACCTCCCTATTTTTATATCCTATCCCCCCAGCAATGAAAGCCAACATTCCATTGGCCTTCTTAATCACTTGCTGCACCTGCATACTAACCTTATGAGATTCGTGCACCAGGACCCACAGATCCCTTTGCACTTCAGTACTTTCCAGTTTCTTGCCATTAAGATAATAACTTGCTCTACGATTTTTCCTGCCAAAGTGCATAACTTCACACTTTCAAGTATTGTATTCCATCTCCCAAATCTCTGCCCACTTACTTAGCCTGTCTATGTCCCCTTGCAGGTTTTTTATGTCCTCCTCACTCACTACTTTCCCTCCAATCTTAGTATCATCTGCAAACTTTGATATGTTACACTTGGTCCCATCCTACAAATCGTTAATATAGTTTATAAAGAGTTGGGGACCCAGCACTGACCCCTGCAGAACACCACTAGTTACTGATTGCCAGTCTGAGAATGAACCATTTATCCCAATTCTCTGCCTTCAGTTAGATAGCCAATCCTCTATCCATGCCAGAATATTACCCCCAATCCCGTAATTTTTTTATCTTAAGCAATAATATTTTGTGTGGCACCTTGTCAAATGCCTTTTGGAAGTCTAAATACACTATGTCCACTGGTTCCCCTTTATCCACCCTAAATGTTACTTCCTCAAAGAACTCCAGCAAATTTGTCAAACATGACTTCCCCTTCATAAAACCATGCTGACTTTGTCCTATTAAATTATGATTATCCAAATGTCCTGCTACTGTCTCCTTAATAATGGACTCCAATATTTTCCCTACCACAGATGTTAGGCTAACCGGTCTATAGTTTCCAGCCTTCTGTCTACTGCCCTTTTTAAATAAGGGCGTTACATTAGCAGTTTTCCAGTCTGCCGGGACCTTTGCTGATTCCAGGGATTTTTGGAAAATTATTACCAATGCATCCACAATCCCTACCGCCACTTCCCTCAAGACCCTAGGATGTAAGCCATCAGGTCCAGGTGATTTATCCGCCTTGAGTCCCATTATTTTACCGAGTACCACTTCCTTACTGATTTTGATCGTGTTTAGCTCCTCCCCCCCTATAAGCCCCCTGTTTGTCCAGTGTTGGGATATTCTTAGTGTCTTCTACTGTAAAGACTGATACAAAATATTCATTCAGTGTTTTTGCCATCTCCATAATTCCCACCATTAATTTCCCGGTCTCATCCTCTTAGGGACCAACATTTACTTTAGCCACCCTTTTTCTTTCTTTATAACTATAAAAACTCTTACTGTCTGTTTTTATATTTTTTGCTAATTTACTTTCATAATCTATCTTCCCTTTCTTAATCAATCTTTTTGTTATTTTTTGCTGTCTTTTAAAGTTTTGCCAATCCTCTATCCTCCCACTAGATTTGGCTACCTTATATGCTCTTGTTTTTAGTCGAATACTATCCTTAATTTCTTTACTTAACCACGGATGGCTCTCTTTTCTTTTACACCCTTTTCTTCTCAGTGGAAAATATTATTGTTGGAAGTTGTAAAATAACTCCTTAAATGTACACCACTGATCATGTATCGTCTTACCCTTTAATCTATTTTCCCAATCCACTCGAGTCAATTCTGCTCTCATACCTTCATAGTCTCCTTTATTCAAGCTTAGCACGCTTGATGAGATCCAACCTTCTCACCCTCTAATTGAATTTGGAATTCAACCATGTTATGGTCACTCATTTCAAGGGGATACTTTACTCGGACATTTTTAGTTAATCCTGTCTCGTTACACAGGACCAGATCTAAGGATGCTTGCCCCCTGGTCGGTTCAGTTACATACTGCTCAAGAAACCCATCCCTCATACACTCAATGAACTCATCCTCAAGGCAGCCCTGCCCAATTTGATTTGTCCAATTAATATGATAGTTAAAATCTCCCATAATTATAGATGCTCCCTTATTACAAGCCTCAACTATTTCCTGATAGGTACTCCGTCCAACAGAGTTGCAACTGTTCGGAGGCCTACAGACTATGCCCACTAGTGTTTTATCCCCATATTATTCTTTACCTCCACCCAAACTGTTTCATTATCCTGATCTATTGACCCAATATCATTTCTCTGTATTACAGTGATTCCTTCCTTTAGTAACATAGCCACCCCACCTCCCCTTCCTTCCTGCCTGTCCTTCCTGATCGTTAAATAATCTGGTATGTTTAATTCCCAGGCATTGTCACCCTGCAGCCATGTTTCTGTAATGGCCACAAGATCATAACCATATGTCGTTATTTGTGCCATTAACTCATCTATTTTGTTACGAATGCTACGTGCATTCAGATAGAGAACTTTCAAATATGTTTTGTGACACTTAGTTCCTGCTTTTGCCCTTTTTATTACTTTACCTGTTATTCCATACCTTCTGCCCCTTCCTGACACGCTCTGATTTTTAATTTCTCCACTGCTACCTAAATCTATGACCTTCTCTGTTGTCATTTTTATTATTTGCTCTCTAGGAACCTCCCCCCCCACCCCCCACAAGTTAGTTTAAAGCCCTCTCTACAGCCCTAGTTATATGATCCGCCAGGACCCTAGTCCCAGCACTGGCCAAGTGAAGCCCATCCCAACGGAGCAGCTCCCTCCTGCCCCAGTACTGGTGCCAGTGTCCCAGGAAGCAAAACCCATTTCTCCCACACCAGTCATTGAGCCACGCATTTAACTCTCTAATTTTATTTGTCCTAGCCAAATTCGATCGTGGCTCAGGTAATAATCCAGAGATTATTACCCTTGAGGTTCTGTTTTTAATTTGACCCCTAGCTGCTCATACTCCTTTAACAGAATCGGCTTCCTAGTCCTATTTACTTCGTTTGTACCAACATGGACCATGACAACTCGATCCACCCCCTCTCACTGCAAGTTTCTTTCCAGCCCAGAGGAGATGTCCTTAACCATGGCACCGGGTAGGCAACACAGCCTTCGGTACTCTCACTCTCGGCTGCAGAGAGCTCTATCTGTCCACCTAATAATACTACCCCCAACCACTGCAACATTTCTATTTGCTCCCCCGTCTTGAATGGCCCCCTGTTCCACGGTGCTGTGGCCATGTTGCTCATTTCCCTGCAGTCCCTGCTCCTGTCCCCACAGGGAGTAATAACCTCGAACCTGTTGGTCAAGAGCAAGGGCTGTGGCTCCTCCAGCTTTACCTCCTGGATCCCCGTACCTGCCTCACTTGTAGTCACACCGTCCTGTCCCTGACCATGGGCTACATGTGAATTACTTAACTTCATAGGTGTGACCTGTGGTAAACCAATGTTATTGTTGTTCACTGTTGTTGTCGTTGTTGCACACAGTTGTATCTAAGCATGCCTCAGCTGGCTCCGCACCTGGCTCCACCCACATGCCCAGGTATAAAGCGACTCGCTCGACCATACGCTGGCCTCTGACGCTGGACCAATCTCTCCCTCACCAACTGTCCAGGTCCATGATGGACATTACGGTAAATGGCCGCGCCACTACCTGCCTTTTCAACAGCGGGAGCACGGAGAGCTTTATCCACCCCGACACGGTGCGCAATTACTCTCTCCCGGTCCTGCCAATGCGCCATCAGATCTCTATGGCTTCCAAATCCCATTTAGCAGATGTCGGTGGCTACTGTGTAGTGACGCTTTCAGTAAGGGGCACAGAATACAAACATTTTAAACTTCTTGTCCTGCCCCATCTCTGCGCTGCCGTTCCACTGGGGTTGGATTTTCAGTGCCACCTTAATAGTGTCACATTATCGTACGGCGGACCACTCCCCCCACTCACAGTCTGCAGCCAGCAGCTTTTAAATCACCCGCCACGCACCATTTGCAGCCTCTCCACGCTTAAAGTCTCCCCCCCACACTAGTTCGCTAACCTCACCCGCGACTGTAAGCCCACCGCTACCAAAAGCAGACGGTACAGTGCCGGGGATAGGAGCTTCATTAAATCCGAAGTAGCAAGACTCCTGAAGGAAGGGATTATTGAGGGTAGCACTAGCCCATGGCGAGCACAAGTGGTGGTAGTGAAGACTGGCGAAAAACAGCGCCTAGTTATTGACTACAGCCAGACGATCAATCGCTACACCCAGTTAGATGCATACCCACTCCCCCGCATATCTGACATGGTCAATCAGATAGCACAATACTGGGTGTTCTCGACGATTGATCTGAAGTCAGCATGCCACCAGCTCCCCATCAGGGCTGAGGACCGCCAGTACACAGCTTTTGAAGCTGATGGTCCTCTCTACCACTTCCTTTGAGTCCCCTTCGGTGTCACCAACGGGGTTTCGGTCTTCCAAAGGGAGATGGACCGAATGGTTGACCAGAACGCGCTGCAGGCCACCTTCCCCTATCTAGACAACGTCACCATCTGCGGCCACGACCAGCAGGACCATGACGTTAACCTTGAGAAATTCCTCCGTACGGCCCAGCAGCTGAATCTAACATACAACAAGGACAAATGTATGTTTCGCACCACGCGCCTCGCCATCCTTGGCTGCGTAGTGGAGAACGGAGTCATCAACCCCGACAGAATGCACCCCCTTATGGAGCTCCCCCACCTCCACTGCCAAAAAGCACTGAAGAGATGCCTAGGGTTTTTCTCTTACTATGCTCAGTGGGTGCCCAACTATGCGGACAAAGCCAGACCCCTCATCAAGTCCACCTCCTACCCCTGACAGCAGAGGCATGTGCAACCTTCACTCTCATAAAAAGAGATTTTGCGAAGGCCACAATGCACGCAGTGGATGAGTCCATCCCCTTCCAAGTGGAGAGCAATGCATCCTACTTCGCACTAGGTGCAACCCTTAACCAGGCGGGGAGACCCGTGGCCTTTTTCTCAAGGACCCTCCAGGGCCCCGAGATTCGACACTCCTCTGTCGAAAAGGCGGCCCAGGCCATTGTGGAAGGGGTGCGACATTGGAGGCATTACCTGGCCGGAAAACGATTTACCCTGCTCACTGACCAGCGTTCAGTAGCTTTTATGTTTAACAATAAGCAGAGGGGCAAAATCAAGAACGACAAGATCTTGAGGTGGAGAATTGAACTCTCCACCTACAATTACGATATCTTGTACCGGCCCGGGAAACTCAATGAGCCCCCAGATGCCCTATCACGTGGTACATGCGCCAATGCGCAGGTTGATAGACTGCAGACCCTCCACAATGACCTCTGCCACCCGGGGGTCACCAGGTTCTTCCATTTCATCAAATCCCGTAACCTGCCCTTATCCATCGAGGAGGTCAGGACCATAACCAAGAACTGCCAAATCTGTGCCGAGGGCAAACCGCATTTTTATCAAGGCCACTCGCCCCTTCGAGCGCCTGAGCATCGATTTTAAAGGGCCCCACCCCTCCTCTGACCGCAACGTGTACTTCCTCAACATAATTGATGAGTACTCCCGTTTCCCGTTTGCCATCCCTTGCCCAGACATGACCAGTACCACGGTCATTAAAGGTCTGAATGACCTTTTCGCCTTGTTCGGCTTCCCTAGCTATATCCATAGCGACCGGGGCTCATCCTTTATGAGCGACGAACTCCGTCAGTACCTGCTCACGAGAGGTATTGCTACAAGCAGAACCACCAGCTACAACCCCCGGGGGAACGGCCAGGAGGAAAGAGAGAACGCGACGGTTTGGAAGGCCGTCCTCTTAAACTTAAAATCTAACGGCCTTCCGACCTCTCACTGGCAGGATGTCCTCCCTGTGGCACTCCACTCCATTCGGTCACTGCTTTGTACGGCCACCAATGCCACCCCCCATGAAAAAATGTTCACTTTCCCCAGGAAGTCCACATCGGGGATCTCGCTACCGACATGGCTGACGTCTCCAGGACCCGTCCTACTGCAGAAGCACGTGAGGTCCCATAAAACGGACCCCCTGGTCGAGAGGGTGAGCCTCCTCCACGCCAACCCCCAGTATGCTTACGTGGCGTACCCGGACGGGCGGGAGGACACAGTCTCCATACAAGACCTCGCACCTTCGGGTGCCCCTGAAACACTACCATTGCCATCCACGACTACCCACAACCCAACCCCTGTAGATGGCATGCCGCAGCCCCAGGACCCGTCATTGACCACCCAATCACTCAATGAGACGCCAGATTCAACGTTGGATGCTGCACCATCACTGCCGCCACCACGACGATCAGGACGGCATACAAGGCCACCTGATAGACTTACTTACACGAACCTTTAGTACACTTCACCCCGCCGGACTCAATTTTAAACAAGGGGTGAATGTGGTAAACCACTGTTATTGTTGTTCACTGTTGTTGTCGTTGTTGCACACTGTTGTATCTATGCATGCCTCAGCTGGCTCCGCCCCTGGCTCCACCCACATGCCCAGGTATAATGGTGACTGCTCTGCAGCCCCCTGCCTTCTTGGAAACCAGTCAACCACGAGAGGCATGCTCTGTTCTTTTTTAATAAAAGCCTTTTAGTTACTCTCCTAACTCTCCGTCTTTTATGAGTAATTGATAGCGCATCACGACCACCTCATGATACACAGAGTCCAGGTACTTCTCCCCCTCCCTGATGTGTCGCAGTGCCTGAAGCTCAGACTCCAGCTCATCAACACGGAGCTGGAGTTCCTGTAGCAGCAGGCACTTGTCACAGATGTAATCACTGCGAGATTCAATGGGATTCACCGGCTCCCACATCTCGCAACAGTAACACATGACCTGCTCCATTCTATGTAATTAATTAAATTTTTTATTGTTAGTTATGGACACCCTCTGCCCGATTTTGGATGCTAGTATCCCCTTTATTTAATTGGATTTAAATTAAATCAATCCCTCTAGTTACACCAGTTAAATGTTTTAACAAAAGTCACTCTCCACAAGAAAGGCCCTATTAACTACAACCAACAGAGTTAAAGTTTGAAAAGAGCACCTAACACCCCACTTACCCTAACTCACAGCACTCTTTGATGACTCGCTTTCAGTGCTTGCTCGCACTAGGACTGGTCTTTTTATACTGTTTGTTTGTTTACAGCCAAATGAGTCACCCCTGCTGATTGGTTGGAAAACTGGTTTCCACTGCCTGCTGTGCCAATTTACTCCTACTGCAGTGTAACCTTGCTTTTCTCTTCTTAAACCAACAGAATACCAAATATTTAACGTTTCCCCTTTACTTAAACTGCTTAAAGTAATCTTATTAAGAATGATTTAAAGAGAAATAACAATTAAAGAACTCTCACTCTTACCCAAACTCACAGCACTCTTTGAAGACTCGCACTTACCGTTTCACTGATTGATTAAAATTAAATGAATCCCACCAATTTCAGTACAGTTAAATGATATATTTAAGGGCCCTGGTTCTCTTCACATATCTGAAAAGGTTTTTAGTCCGTTTTTATGTTCCCTGAAAGCTTACTCTCATATTCTATTTTCTCTTTCTTAATTAATCCATTTGTCCTCCTTTGTTGAATCCTAAACTGCTCCCAATCCTCTGGATTACTGCTTTTTCTAGCCAATTGATATGTGCTCTCGTTGGATCTTATGCAATCGCTAATTTCCCTCGTTCGCCACGGCTAAGTCATTTTTTTGTTTTATTTTTATGCCAAACTGGGATGAACAAATTCTGTATTTCATCCATGCAGTCTTTGAATGTTTGCCATTGCCTAACCACCGTCAACCCTTTGAGTGACATTCCCCAATCAATCCTACCTAATTCGCGCCTCAGACCATCGTAGTTTCCTTTATTTAAAGTCAGTACCCTAGTCTTTGAGTCAACTACTTCATTCTCCATCTTAATGAAAAATTCGATCATATTAAGATCGCTCCGACCCAAGGGGCCTCGTACAACAAAATTACTAATTATTCCTTTCTCATTACATAATGCCCAGTCTAAGATGGCCTGATCTCTGGTTGGTTCCTCGACATATTGGTCCAGGAAACCATCCCGTAAACACTCCAGGGATTCCTCCTCCACAGTAGTGTTATTAATTTGGTTCGCCCAATCTATATGTAGATTAAAGTCACCCATGATGACTGCTGTACCCTTTTTGAATGCTTCTCTAATTTACCTTTTACTGCCATCCCCAACATCCATATTACTGTTTGGAGGTCTATATAATACTCCCACTAACGTTTTCTGCCGCTTGGTATTTCTCAGTTCTCCCCATACAGATTCCACATCATCAGAGGGAATATCCTTCCTTACAATTGTGTTAATCCCTTCTTTAACCAGTAATGCTACCCCACCTCCCTTTCCTGTTTGCCTATCTTTCCTGAATATTGAACATCCCTTGATGTTGAGTTCCCAGCCTTCGCCACCCTGGAGCCAGGTTTCCATAATCCCAATCAAATCGTATTTGTTTACCTCTATTTGCGCAGCTAATTCATCCACCTTATTACGAATGCTCCTCGCATTAAGACACAAAGCCTTCAGGCTTGACTTTTTAACGCTCTTAGACGTATTCATATTATTATTTACTGTGGCCATGCTTGATTTAAACCATTGATTTCGCTCACTGCCACTTTTGTTTTCTCCTCCCTATCTTTTGCTTTTATCCTCGTTTCCCTTTCTCTGTCCCCCTGCTCAGGTTCCCAACCCACTGCCATTTTAGATTGAACCCTCCCCCAGAGCTCTAGAATCAAGTGTGAATTAGGATGATGGGTGAATGTGTCTTCTTGTGCTTAAAGATGATGAGTGAATGGTTTTTTTCAGTTTGGATGATAGGTGAATGGGTCTTGGTGTGAGTAGCATCATGGGTGAACGGGGCTTAGTGTGAGTTATGATGAAGTTGGAATGGGGCATGGTGTGAGTTAGGATCATGTGTGATTGGGTCTTTGAGTGAGTTATGGTGATGCATGAATGGGTCCTGGTGTTTGTTTGGATGATGGGTGAATGGGGCTTGTTGTGAGTCTGGATGATGGGTGAATGGGCTTGGTGTGAGTTAGGATGATGTGTGAATGGGTCATGTTGTGAGTTACGATGATGGATGAATGGTGTTGGTGTGAGTTAGGATGATGGGTGAATGGGACTTGGTGTGAGTTAGGATGATGGGTGTTTTGGTCTTGGAGTGAGTTACGATGATGGGTGATGGGGCTTTTTGTGAGTCAGGATGATCGGTGAATGGTGTTCCTGTGAGTTAGGATGATGTGTGAATGGGCTTGGTGTGAGTTAGGATGATGGGTGAATGGTTCGTGATGTGAGTTAGGATGATGTGTGAATGGGTCATGTTGTGAGTTGCGATGATGGGTGAATGGTTTTGGTGTGAGCAAGGATGATGGGTGAATTTGACTTGTTGTGAGTTAGGATGATTGGTGATTGGGTCTTGGAGTGAGTTATGTTGATGGGTGATTGGGGGTTTTGTGAGTCAGGATGTTGGTTCCATTGGGCTTGGTGTGAGTTAGGATGATTGATGAATGGATCTTGGTGTGATTTAGCATGATGGGTGAATGGGTCTTGTTGTAGGTTAGGATTATGAGTGAATGTGGTTCTTTGTGAGTTACGATGATGGATGAATTAGTCGTGGTGTAAGTTAGGATGTTAGATGAATGGGTCCTGGTGTGAGTTAGAATGATGGGTGAAAGTGTGCTGGTGTGTGTTGGATGATTGTTGGATGGGTCTTCGTGTGATTTAGGAGGATGGGTGATAGGCGCTTCGTGTGAGTTAGAATGATTAGTGAATGGGTGTTGTTGTGGGTTTGGATATTAGGTAAATGGGGCTTCATTTGATTTAGGATGACGAGTGAATGTATCTGGGTGTGAGTTAGAAAGATGAGTGAATGAATCTTGGTGTGAGATAGGATGATGGGTGAATTGCCTTGCTGTGAGTTACAATGATGGCTCAATGTGCTTCGTGTGATTTTAGATGATTGCTGGCTCGTGCTTCGTGTGTGTTACGATGATGGGTGAATGGGTATTAGTGTGAGTTAGGATGATGTGTGAATGGAGTTTGTTGTGGGATAGCATGAATGGTGAATGAGCCTTGCTGCGATGTGGATGATGGGTGAATGGGTCTTGGTGTGAGTTATATGTTGAGTGATTGTATATTGGTGTGCATTAGGATTCTGGGTGAATGGGTCTTGTGGTGAATTAGGATGTTGTGTGAATAGGGCTTGTAGTGTGTTAGGGTCATGGGTGAAGGTGGGTGAATAGTCTTAGTGTCAGTTAGGATGCTGGGTGAATGGGTCTTGGTGTGAGTTAGGATGGTGGATGAATGGGTCTTGGTGTGATTTAGGATGAAGAGTTAATTGTATTGGTGTGAGCTAGGATGATGGGTGAATAGGTCTTGGTGTGAGTTATGAGGATGAATGAGCGGGGCTTGGATTGCTTTAGGATGTTGTGTGAATGGGGATCCGTGTGAGTTAGGATTAGGGGTGAATGGGGCTTGTTGTGAGTTAGGATCTGGGCATTAGAATTTTGCCTGAGTTCAAGCACACAAAATGTGCAAATTGAGAATTCGACCAGGAGACCATTGGATAGTCGATTCTTGGAGTACCAAAGGCATGGATGAGGGTTTCAGCAGCAGTTAGTCTTAGGCAGGGGCAGAGACGTGCGATGTTACAGAGGTGGAAATAGGTGGTCTTGGTTGCAATGTATGTAATGTATATATACTTTAAGGGAGAGAACTACTTTTTACAACTCCTGTATACTTTAGTACCGGCAGTGAACACACCTGTATATAAACCCTGAGTAGTGATCTGTACAATTAGTTCTAGAATAACACTCATTCAGTAAACACCTGTTGAATCGTTCCCTGCAGTCTGTTGTCTGATTATTGAAGGACACAACATTAAGATACACGGATATAACATTGGCGATGACGCAGATTCTATCCTACCGGCAACTCTGCAGCATCCCCCAGGGATTCGCTCCTGGAGAACAGTGGAATGAGGTCGAGTCCAGAAGCACGGGCGTCGACCACGGGCAACCGCCCAGTCATCCAGCGGGGATTTGAGTATCGCAGGGGAGGCCATCGAGAGCCAGGCTTGGCTTTCCAGTCACGGTGGTCCAGCGAAATGGGCTGGCAACAGGTACTGCGCAGACCCTTACCGGACAGCGGCGGCTAGAGCCCGACCGAGCCGCACAGAAAAATGCCGAGCTGCGTCGATGGGGGTGAGAGAGAGAGGGCAGAGCACACAGGGCACAGCCGATGTTCAGGACCGAGCGGCATCAACGGGGAGAGAGACGAGAGAGAGCAGAGCGCAGGCAGTGGTCAAGGGCCGAGCAGCATCAACGGGGGAGAGAGGCGCGCAGGAGAACGCGAGGCGCTGCCATTGCCATGAGGACCGCAGAGAGCACCATTGGCAGCAGCGCAGGAGCAGCGCACGAAACCCACAGGGCGTCGCCATTTGCCACGAGGACCGCCGAGAGCAGCATTGGCAGCAGCGTGGGAGATGCCATTTTAAGCCATAGCGGGGAAGAAAGGAAAGCACGGGAGACGCCATTTTAAGCCACAGCGGGGAAGAAAGGAAAGTGTGGGAGACGCCATTTTAAGCCAGTCTAACCACACCCAAAAATGCCGAAGAGTGGCAGTATCACAGCGTTCGACAATGAAGACGAAAATTGGACGACATATGTTGAACGCATAGAAGTATACTGCAAGGCGAATGAAGTGCCAGATGACAAGAAAGCACTGGTATTATTGAATTCAGTGGGTGCAAAAACGTATGGCTTACTACGAAACCTAGTAACCCCAGAGAAGCCAGTAGAAAAGGATTTTTAAAACATAGTGTCAATCCTACAGGACCAATTAAACCCCACACCGCTGCTGATAGCAGAAAGATTTAAGTTTCACAAAAGGAATCAGCATAAAGATGAAAGTATTGCTGAGTATTTAACGGAACTGCGCAAGCTATCGAAACACTGCCAGTTTGGAATGGGACTAGCAGATACTTTAAGGGACAAGTTTGCGTGTAGGCTTCAAAGTGAAGGAACCCAGAAAAGGCTTCTATCAGAAAAGGATCTTACGCTGGACAAGGCTTTCAGCATTGCAGTATCACGCGAAGCAGCAGCACGGGGCGCTGCACAGATACAATGGAGACCACAAGAATATGGCACAAATGAAATGTCATATGGAACAGTGAAGTGCTATCGCTGCGGCAGAACAACACACGACCATAATGATTGCTGGTTCAAGGACAAAGTGTGCAGACAGTGTGGAAAAGTAGGACACATTGCAAGAGTCTGCAGGTCGGCAAAGAAAACCAGCAGCAAGAAATCTCCACAGGAGAAGTAGAAGAAGGTACATAAGGTGACGGAGAGTAGTTCAGACGAACAGAAAAGTGATACAGACTCCGGAAGCAAGGAGCTGGGTTGTCTGAAACTACATAATGTGATCAAAACGGAGGATCACCAAACTATCTGGGTCACGCTCAAGAAAGCAGGAGTCCAAGTGAAAATGGAATTGGCCAAACGATCAGCCCTAACAGTCATAAACCGAAGGGACTACAAGCGGCTATTCTCACATATACCCTTGAGAGATACAAAGATTGTCTTGAAGACGTACACGGGGCAAAAAGTTTACCCCAAAGGAAAAATAAGGGTGAACGTTATATATAACGGCAAGGAAGCACCAAAAATTGACCTATATATATTGCCAGATGGAGGACCAGCACTACTAGGATGTGAATGGATCCAAAAGATACAGCTAGATTGACATTCCATACAAGCACTGATTGTAGATGCCAAAAAGGATGACGACGTCACATCTGGACGACTGTCAAAAATGCTAACTGATGCACAAGAAGTCTTCCAGCAGGGACTCAGAACACAAAAGGCATAACAGTGACGATCAAAATGGAGGAAAATGCAAGCCCAAAGTTTTTAAGGCCAGACTGATACCTTATGCGATCTGCCCAGCCATCGACGCAGAGCTGGAAGGTTTGGAACGTTCAGGAGTACTGTCCAAAGTGGACTGGAGCGAGTGTGCTACACCCATCGTTCCTGTAATGAAGAGCTCATTGAGTAATATGCCTGGGGAACCTAAGAAGTTTCGCATCTGTGGGGACTTTAAGGTGACAGTGAACCCAATCCTTCACACTGTACAATATCCACTTCCGCGGATTGAAGATATTTTCGCTTCGCTATCTGGAGGGAAACGCTTCACTAAGATTGATCTGGCCCAGGCGTACCTGCAAATGGAGGTAGAAGAAGCCTCGAAACAGTACCTCACGATCAACACTCATAAAGGTCTCTACCAATACATCCGGCTGGTGTTCGGCGTAGCATCAGCTCCGGCTATTTGGCAAAGGGCAATGGAACAAGCCCTGCAAGGGATTCCAGGGACCCAGTGTTATTTGGACGACACCCTGGCCACGGGCGAAAATGACAGTGATCAGCTCGCCAACCTGGAGCAGGTGCTCACTAGATTGAAGGAATATGGGCTCTGAGCTAATCGACACAAATGCGAGTTTTTCCAGAAGCAGATCTCGTATTGTTGCCACGTTATTGATAAAGAGGGGTTACATAAGTCCCCTGAAAAGATTGAGGCAGTAGTCAAGGCACCGGAAAATGTTTCACAACTGAGGTCATTCCTCGGGCTGGTGAACTACTACCAGAAGTTCTTGCCGAATTTGTCTACCGTACTACACCCACTGAACACCCTACTGCAAACGGGGGTACCATGGAATTGGAGTGATGAATGTAAACGAGCTTTCCAGAAGAGCAAAGCATTGATCACATCAAAAGAGGTGTTGGCTCATTTCAACCCAGCACTACCAATTTGGTTGGCGTGTGATGCATCAACCTATGGCATTGGAGTGGTGTTGTCCCACAAATTCCCGGACGGCTCGGAGAGGCCAGTAGCCTTTGCGTCTCGGTCACTAGCCTCAGCCGAGCGTAACTACACCCAGATTGACAGGGAGGCCCTCAGCCTAGTGTGGGGAGTGCAAAAGTTCAATAACTATCTGCACGGGCAGGAGTTCACCTTGCTGACTGACCGCCAACCACTTGTCTCCATCTTTAATCCAAAGAAGGGCGTTCCGGTGATGACTGCACAACGGCTACAAAGATGGTCCCTTTTTCTAGGGGCGCACCAATATGAAATCGAGTATAAGGGCACGAAACAGCATGGAAACACTGATGGGCTCTCACGCCTGCCACTGCCTACTGCGGAGGAAGCACCAGCAGTGGATCCTGTCAAAATATTTCATTCGACTATAATTGAATGCTTGCCACTAACTAACGCTGGTATGGAGAAGGGGACACGAAATGACCCGACATAATCTCGGGTATATGGTTTGACGGTGAAGGGATGGCCAGCACATGGCGACTCACTGTTGCCAGCATTCTCATCCAGAAGAGAACAGCTATCAGTATGCCAGGGGACCTTGATGTGTGGATCCCGAGTGGTAATTCCACCCAAGTTAAGGGAGAGAGTGCTCAATGAGCTTCACGAAGGTCATCTGGGAGGGGTGAAAATGAAAAGCCTTGCTAGGGCTTATGTGTGGTGGCCGGGGATCGATCAGACCAGATCCTAGAGTCACAGGAACGATTCAACCTCATGTCTCGGACATACGTACCTGTTGAGGAACCCAACGTACAGGCTGCATCTATCTCAGAAACAATAGCATTGGAAGCTGATGAATCAACTGACGACAGGTTGCTAGAATCGCCTCCTCACCAAGAGCGAGACACTCAGGAAAGGCATTATCCAGAGAGAATCAGGAAGCCTCCCCAGAGACTGAACATATGAATGGTCTACTTTCATATAACTTTGTATGTTAAAAATGTTAATTGTTAAATGAGTATTATGGTACTGTTAATCTAAAAGGGGAGGAATTGTAATTTATGTAATGTATATAAAACTTAAGGGAGAGAACTACTTTTTACAGCTCCTGTATACTGTAGTACCGGCAGTGACCACACCTGTATATAAACCCTGAGTAGTGATCTGTTTAGTTAGTTCTAGAATAACCCTCATTCAGTAAACACCTGTTGAATCGTTCCCTGCAGTCTGTTGTCTCATTATTGAAGGACACATCATTAAGATACACGGATATAACATTGGTGACGTAGCAGATATGTGTTTGGTAACGCAAGTGCGGGTCAAGCATGATGCGAAGACATTTTGAACCACCTAGTTTCAGCTTCAGACAGAAGCCAGGGAGATGGATGCAGTTGCTAGGGAACGGAGTCTGTGGGGGGACCGACGACAGTGGCCCAGAAATTGCGGTCGGGCAGCATAGATATGGAGTACACCACCGACCTACAAAAAGATACTCAGCCAGTGCGAGGCCCAGAATGGAGACTGGCTCCTCGGCACTGGAGAGTTCTGCACAGCGTATGACATCAGGAAGGGCAGGAGCGCAGTGTCCCGCCTCCGTGTAAACGAGGACACGCCCACAAAAGCTGTCAAACTAAACATCGCCCACAGCAACTTCTCTTTGTCCCTTCCATTGAAATTGCATTCTGATTTAAAACATCTAAAAGCTTTTAATTAAACTGGTACTCGCACTTATTTCATATATCAACATTTGTTTTTCCCTCCAAACTCACAATTTATTAGTCGCTATGTATACAACGAACTATTTTGATACTCAGTAAAGGTCGAACAATGTTACTTGTCTCCTACAAGTAATGTTGCTGAACTTCAGAAAGAGATTCCCAGCCATATATTCAATGTTAATTTTCAGGATTAAAAATTCGAAAATAACCATGGTGCGATTTGAAATCATGTCACCGGATTATCAGTACAAGCCTTTGGATCACTAGTCCAGTAACATATCCAACATGCTAGTCCATCGTTGTGTAGTATAAATAGACATTTGGACTGGTGCAGTTATAACTGAGACAGCATCGAGTGTAATATAAACAGAGACAGGGTTTATTGTAATATATAGCAGAGACAGGGTCTAGTGTGATGTAAACAGAGACAGGGTCTAGTGTAATATAAAGATTAACAGGGTCTAGTGCAATATAAACAGAGAGAGGGTCTAGTGTAATATAAATAGAGACAGGGCCCAGAGTGATATAAACAGAGACAGGGCCGAGTGTAATCTAAACACAGACAGGGTCTAGTGTAATATAAACAGAGACAAGGTCTAGTGCATTATAAGCCGAGACAGGGTCTAGTGTAAAATAGAGAGAGAGACAGGGTCTAATGTAATATAAGCAAAGACCATTTCTGCTGCAGCAATAAATGGGACACGGTTTAGAGTAATACAAACTGAGATGTGGTCTCGTGCAGTAATAACTGAGACGGGGCCTGGTGCAATGTAAACAGAGGCATGGACAAGAGCTAAAGTAAGAGGCAGGACATGGTAGAACTTAAACTGACACATGATCTACTGCGGCGATAACTGACACAGGGCCGAGAGAAATATTCACAGAGATATGGAAAATGCAATATTAAATGAGAAAAGGCCGAGTGTAAAATGAACAGAGACATGGTATAGTGCAGTAATAACTGAGACAGGGCCTAGTGTAATATAAACAGAGACATGGTCTAGTGTAATATAAAAAGAGATAGGGTCAAGTGTAATGTAGAGAGAGACAGGTCTACTGTAATATAAACAGCGACAGGGTCTATTGTAATATAATCAGAGACATGGGCTTGTGCAGTATAAACTGAGACAGGGTCAAGTGTAACACAACAAGAGACAGGATCTATTGTAATACAAACAGAGACAGGGTCGAGTGCAATATAGCCAGAGTCATGGCCTTGTGTAATATAATCAAAGACATATAGTTTCGTGTACTATAAGCAGAGACAGGGCTCAGTGTAATATAATCAGCATCAGGGTCTAGTGTAATATAAACAGAGAAATGGGCTAGTGCAGTGATAACTGAGATGGCGGCTGGAGCACTACAAACAGAGGCAAAGTCAAGACCAGAAATAAGAGACAGGGCCTCGTTGAAGTTAAACTGACACATGATCTAGTGCTACGATAAATGGCATAGGGGCTAGTGAAATTTGCACAGAGATATCGGCAAGTGCAATATTAAATGAGACAGGGCCGAATGTAATATGAACAGACATAGGGTCTAGTGTAATATAAACAGAGAGAGGGTCTATTGTAATATAAACAGAGACAGGGTCGAGTGCAAAATAAACAGAGACAGGGCATAGTGTAATATAAACAGAGACAGAGTCTATTGTAATATAAACAGAGACAAGGTTTTGTGTAATATAGAGAGAGACAGGATCTACTGCAATATAAAAAGCAACAGGGTCTAGTGTAATATAAGCAGAGACCATGTCTGCTGCAGCAATAACTGAGACACGGTCTCGTGTAATAAAAACAAAGATGTAGTCTTGTGCAGTAATAACTGAGATGGGGCCTCGTGTAATATAAACAGAGGCATGGTCAAGAGTTAAAAGAAGAGGCAGGGCATGGTAGAATTTAAACTGACACACGATCTACTGCTGCGATAACTGTGACAGGGCCTAGAGAAATATGCACAGAGACATGGAAAAATGCAATATTAAATGAAAAAGGGCCGAGTGTAAAATAAACAGAGACACGGTCTAGTGCAGTAATAACTAAGACAGGGCCTAGTGTAATATAAACAGAGACAGGGTCTAGTGTATTACAGACAGAGACAGGGTGTACTGTAATATAAACAGCGACAGTGTCTAGTATAATATAAACAGAGACAGGGTCTAGAGTAATATAAACAGAGACAGGGTCTTGTGTAATATAAATAGGTACAAGGTCTTGTGTAATATAGAGAGAGACAGGGTCTATTGTAATATAAACAGAGACAAGGTCTTGTGTAATAGAGAGAGAGACAGGGTCTACTGTAATATAGAAAGCAACAGGGTCTAGTGCAATATAAGCAGAGGCCATGTCTTCTGCAGCAATAAATGAGACATGGTCTAGTGTAGTACAAACAGAGACGTGGTCTAGTGCAGTAATAACTGAGACGGGGCCTGGTGCAATATAAACAGAGGCATGGTCAGGAGCTAAAGAAAGAGGCAGGACATGGTAGAATTTAAACTGACACATGATCTACTGCGGCGATAACTGCGACAGGGCCTAGTGTAATATAAACAGAGACAGGGTCTAGTGTAATATACAAAGAGACAGTGTCTAGTGTAATATAAACAGAGACAGGATCTAGTGTAATATAAACAGAGACAGTGTCTAGTGTAATATAAAAAGAGACAATGTCTCGTGTAATATAAACAGAGACAGTGTCTAGTGTAATATAAACAGAGACAGTGTCTAGTGTAATATAAAAAGAGACTGGGCCCAGTATAATATAAACAGAGACAGGGTCTACTGTAATATAAAAAGAGACAGTGTCTAGTGTAATATAAACAGAGACAGTGTCTAGTGTAATATAAAAAGAGACAGGCTCTAGTGTAATATAAACAGAGACAGGGTCTACTGTAATATAAAAAGAGACAGGGTCTAGTAAAATATATACAGAGACAGGCTCCAGTTTAATATAAACAGAGACAGGGTCTAGTGTAATATAAAGCGAGACAGGGAGTAGTGTATTATAAACAGAGACAGGGTCTAGTGTAATATAAAGAGAGGCATGGCCTAGTGTAATATAATCAAAGGCACGGTCTCGTGTTCTATAAACAGAGACAGGGCCCTGTGTAATATAATCAGAAACAAGGTCTAGTGTAGCATAAACAGAGACATGGGCTGGTGCATTAATAAATGAGGCGGGGCCTGGAGTAATATAAACAGAGGCATGGCCAAGACCAAATATACGTGACAAGGCCTCGTTGAATTTAAACTGACACATGATCTACTGCTACGATAAATAACACAGGTCCTAGTGAAATTTGCACAGAGATATGTGCAAGTGCAATATTAAATGAGAAAGGGCCGAGTGTAATATGAACAGAGACAGGGTCTAGTGTAATATAAACAGAGACAGGGTCTAGTGTAATATAAAGAGAGACAGGGTCTAGTGTATTATCAAAAGAGACAGGACCTAATGTAATATAAACAGAGACTGGGTCTAATTTAATACAAACACAGACAGAGACTAAATTAATATAAACAGAGACAGGGTCCCATGTAATATAAGCAGAGACAGGATAATGTGTAATATTAACAGATACACGGTCTAGTGCAGTAATAAATGAGACCGAGCGTAGTCTAATATACATAGAGAGAGAATGTAGTGTTATACAAACAGAGACAGTGTCGTTACAACTGAGAAATGGTCTAGTGCACTATACAGAACGTAAATGTCTGTTGGAATAATAATTGGGACAGGGTCTTCTGCCATAGCATGTGAGACTGGAGCTAGTTTAATAAGCAGAGACGCAGTCTAATGCAATATTCACAGCGACATGGTCTATTACAATAATAACGGAGATGAGACATGGAGTGATATGAACAGAGGCATGGCGCAGATCAATACGAGAGACATGGCATAGTAGAATTACAACAGACACATGATCGAGTGCAGTGATAACTAAGACACGGCCTAGTGAAGTTAGCACAGAGATATGGACCAGTGCAATATTAAATGAGACAGGTCTTGTCTAATATAAACAGAGACAGTACCTAGTGCAGTAATAAATGAGACATTGTCTAAGATAATATAAATCGTGTTGGAGACTAGCGTAATATAAAGAGAGGCACGGACTTCTGCCATAATCTGTGAGACAGGACCTGTCATAAACAGATTTTGCAGTCTAATGTAATATACACAAAAGCACGGACGAGTGCAGTAACAATTTAGACAGGGTTGAGAGTGATATGAAAAGAGACATTGTCTAGTATTATAATAACTGAGACAGGACCTTATGTAATAGAAAGAGTGACGGGGTACAAAGTATTAATAATTGAGACATGGGCTAGTGTAACTTAAACAGAAACAAGGTGTTGAACATTAACGATTGAGACAGGATCTAGAGCAATATAAACAGAGACCGGGTCTAGTGCAATATAAAGAGAGACAGAGTCTAGTGTAATATAAAGAGAGAAAGGGTCTAGTGAAATATAAACAGAGACAGGGCATAGTGTTAAATAAACAGGGACAGGGTCTCGTGTAATATAAACAGAGACAGGGTCAAGAGTAATATAAACAGAGACAGGGCATAGTGTAATATAAACAGAGACAGGGTCTAGTGTAATATAAACAGAGACAGGTTATGCCGTGATATAAAAAGAGACAGGGCCTAGTGTATTATAAAGAGAGTCAGGGTCTAGTGTAATATAAACAGAGACACTGTTCAGTGTAATATAAGCAGAGACAGGGCCTAGTTTAAGATAAACATAGACAGGCTCTAGTGTAATATATACAGAGACAGGGCCTAGTTTAAGATAAACAGAGACATGGTCCAGTGTAATAGAAACAGAGACAGGTTCTAGTGTAATATAAACAGATACAGAGCTTGGGTAATATAAACAGAGAAAGGGTCTAGTGTAATATAAACAGAGACAGGGTCTAGTGAAATATAAACAGGAACAGGGTCTAGTGTAATATAAACAGAGACAGGGCATAGTGTAATATGAACAGAGACAGGGTCTTGTGTAATATAAACAGAGACAGGGTCTAGTGTAATATAAAGAGAGACAGAATCTAGTGTAATATAAAAAGAGACAGGGCCTAGTGTAATATAAAGAGAGACCGGGTCGAGTGTAATATAAACAGAGACAGCGTCCACCATAATATAAATAGAGGCAACGCCAAGTGTAATATAAAGAGAGTCAGGGCCTAGTGTAATATAAACAGAGGCAGGTTCTAACGTAATATATACAGAGACAGGGCCTAGTTTAATATAAACAGAGACAGGGTCCAGTGTAATAGAAACAGAGACCGGGTCTAGTGTAATATAAACAGAGACAGGGTCTAGTGTAATATAAACAGCAAAAGGGTCGAGTATAATGTATACAGAGACAGGGCCTGGTTTAATATAAACAGAGACAGGGTCTAATGTAATAGAAACAGAGACCGGATCTAGTGTAATATAAACAGAGACAGGGTCTAATGTATGATAAACAGGTACAGAGTCTAGTGTAATATAAACAGAGACAGGGCTTAGTGTAATATAAAAAGAGGCAGGTTCTAGTGTAATATAATCCGAGACAGGGCCTAGTTTAACATCAACAGAGACAGGGTATAGAGTAATATAAGCAGGGACAAGGTCTAGTGTAATATAAACAGAGACAGGGTCTCGTGTAATATCAACAGAGACAGCACCTAATGTAATATAAACAGAGACTGGGTCTAATTTAATACAAACAGAGACAGAGTCTAATTTAATATAAAGAGAGACAGGGTCCCGTGTAATATAAGCAGAGACAGGATAATGTGTAATATTAACAGATATAGGGTCTGGTGCAGTAATAATTGAGACAGAGCGTAGTCTAATATAAACAGAGAGCGGATGTAGTGTTATGCAAACAGAGACAGTGTCGTTACAACTGATAAAGTGTCTAGTGCACTGTACAGAAAGTAAATGTCTGTTGGTATAATAATTGGGACAGGGTCTTCTGCCATAGTATGTGAGACTGGAGCTAGTTTAATAAGCAGAGACGCAGTCTAATGCAATATTCACAGCGACATGGTCTAGTACAATAATAACTGAGACGAGACCTGGATTGATATCCACAGAGGCATGGTGCAGATCAATACGAGAGACATGGCGTAGTAGAATTACAACAGACACATGATCAAGTGCAGTGATAACTAAGACAGGGGCTAGTGAAGTTGGCACAGAGATATGTAATATAAACAGAGACAGGTTCTAGTGTAATATAAACAGAGACAGGGTCTAGTGCAATATAAAGAAAGACATGGTTTAGAGTAATATATATATAAAGAGTGTCGAGTGTAATATAAACAGAGACAGGGTCTAGTGTAATATAAACAGAGACAGGGTCTAGTGTAATATTAACAGAGGCAGGTTTGCGTGTAATATAAACAGAGACAGGGTCTAGTCCAATATAAACAGAGACAGTATCTAGTGCAGTAATAAATGAGACATTGTGTAAGATAATATAAATAGAGTCGGGGTCCAGCGTAATATAAACAGAAGCACGGACTTCTGCCATAATCTGTGAGACAGGACCTAATGTAATAAACTGATTTTGCAGTCTAGTATGATATACACAAAAGCACCGTCTAGTGCAGTAACAATTTCGACAGGGTTGAGTGTAATACAAATGGAGACATGGTCTAGTGTTATAATAACTGAGATAGGACCTTATGTAAGAGAAACAGTGACAGGGTACAATGCGTTAATAACAGAGACAGGGGCCAGTGCAATTTAAACAGAAACAAGGCGTTGTACATTAATAATTGAGACAGGATCTAGAGTAATATAAACAGCGACAGGGTCTTGTATAGTATAAAATAGACAAGGTCTAGTGAAATATAAACAGAGATAGGGTCTAGAGTAATATAAACAGAGAAATGGTCGATGCAATATAAAGAGAGACAGGGTCTAGAGTAATACGAACAGACAGATAGTCTAGTGTAATATAAACAGAGACAGGGTCTAGTGTAATATAAACAGAGACAGTGTTTAATGTAATATAAACAGAGACAGTGTCTAGTGTAATATACACAGAGACAGTGTCTAGTGTAATATAAACAGAGACAGTGTCTAGTGTAATATAAGCATAGACAAGGTCTAGTATAACATAACCGAGACAGGGTCTAGTGTAATATAAACACAGACAGTGTCTAGTGTATTATAAACAGAGACAGGGTATTCTGTAATATAAACAGTGACAGGGTCTAGTGTAATATAAACAGAGACGGGGTCTAGTCAAATATATACAGAGTCAGGGTCTAGTGCAATATGAACAGAGAACGGGTCTAGAGGAAATATAAACAGAGACATGGTCCAGTGTAATATAAACAGAGACAGGTTCTAGTGTAATACAAACAGAGACAGGGTCTAGTGCAATATAAACAGAGACAGGGTGAGTGTAATATAAGCAGAGACATGTGCTAGTGTAAGATAAACAGAGACGGGGTCTAGTGTAATGTAAAGAAAGACAGGGTCTAATGTAATATTAACAGAGACAGGGTCCAGTGTAATATAAACAGATACAGAGTCTAGTGTAATATAAAGAGAGACTGGGTCTAGCGTAATATAAACAGAGACCGGGTCTAGTGTAATATAAACAGGGACAGGGCCTAGTGTAATATAAACAGAGACAGGGTCCAGTGTAATATAAACAGGGACAGGGCCTAGTGTAATATAAACAGAGACAGGGAATAGATTAATATAAACAGGGACAGGGTTTGGTTTACTATAAACAGAGACAGGGAGAACTGTAACATACACAGAGACAGTGCCAAGTGTATTATAATGAGAGACATGGTCTCGTGTAATATATACAGAGACAGGGCCCAGTGTAATATAAACAGAGTATGGTCTAGAGTAATATAAACAGAGATAGGGCCGAGTGTTAAGTCAACAGATACAGGGCCTAGTGTAATATAAACAGAGACAGGGTCTGGTGAAATATAAACAGAGAGGGGGCCTAGTTTAATATAAACAGAGACAGGGTCTAGTGCAATATAAATAAAGACAGGGTCTAGTGTAATAGAATGAGAGACAGGGTCTAGTGTAATATAAACAGGGAAAGGGTCCAGTGTAATATAAACACAGACAGTGTCTAGTGTATTATAAACAGAGACAGGGTCTACTGTAATATAAACAGAGACTGAGTCTAGTGTAATATAAACATAGACGGGGTCCAGTCAAATATAAACAGAGTCAGGGTCTAGTGCAATATGAACAGAGACCCGGTCTAGAGGAAATATAAACAGAGACATGGTCTAGTGTAATATAAATAGAGACAGGTTCTAGTGTAATATAAACAGAGACAGCGTCCAGTGTAATATAAACAGAGACAGGGACTAGTGTAATATAAACAGAGACAGGGGCTAGTGTAATATAAACACTGTCAGGATCTAGAGTAATATAAACAGAGGCAGGGTCTAGTGTAATATAAACAGAGACAGGGTCTAATGTAATATAAGCAGATAGAGTCCAGCATAATATAAACAGAGACAGGGTCTAGTGCAATATAAAGAGAGACAGGGTCTAGTTTAATAGAAAGAGAGACAGGGTCTAGTGTAATATAAATAGGGAAAGGGTCTAGTGTAATATAAACACAGACAGTGTCTTGTGTATTATAAACACAGACAGGGTCTACTGTAATATAAACAGAGACAGAGTCTAGTGTAATATAAAAATAGACGGGGTCTAGTCAAATATAAACAGAGTCAGGGTCTAGTGCAATATGAACTGAGACCCGGTCTAGAGGAAATATAAACAGAGACATGGTCTAGTGTAATATAAATAGAGACAGGTTCTAGTGTAATAAAAACAGAGACAGGGTCTAGTGTATTATAAACAGGGACAGGGTCTAGTGTAATATAAAGAGAGACAGCACCTAGTGTAATATAAACAGAGACAGTGCCTAGTGCAATATAAAGGAATACATGGTCTAGTGTAATAGAATATTAAGAGGGTCTAGAGTAATAAAAACAGAGACAGGGTCTAGTGTAATAAAGACAGAGACAGGGTCGAGTGAAATATAAACAGAGGCGGGGTCGAGTGTATTATAAACAGAGACAGGATCTAGTGTAATATAAACAGAGACAGGATCTAGTGTAATATAAACAGAGACAGGGCTAGTTCAATATGAAGAGGGATAGGGTCTGGTGTAATATAAGCAGAGACAGGGTATACTATAATATAAGCAGAGACTGGGCCAAGTGTATTATAAAGAGAGTCAGGGCCTATTGTAATATAAACAGAAGGAGGGACTAGTGTTATATACACAGAGGCAGTGTCCAGTGTAATATAATCAGAGACAGGATCCAGTGTAATATAAACTGAGACAGGGTCTAGTGCAATATAAAGAGAGACAGGGTCTAGTGTAATATAAGCAGAGATAGGGTCTAGTGTAATATAAACAAAAAGAGGGTCTAGTGTAACATAAACAGAGACAGGGTCTAGTGTAATATATACAGAGACAGGGCCTAGTTTAATATAAAGAGAGACAGGGTCTAGTGTAATAGAAACAGAGACAGGGTCTGGTGTAATATAAGCAGAGACAGAGTCTAATGTAATATAAACAGAGACAGGACCTAGTGTAATATAAACAGAGACAGGGTCTTGTGTAATATAAACAGAGACAGGGCATAGTGTAATATAAACAGAGACAGGGTCTAGTGTAATAGAAAGAGAAAGAGAGTCTCGTGTAATATAAACAGAGTTAGTTTGTAGTGTAATATAAACAGAGACAGGATCTAGTGCAGTATAAATAAATACGTGGTCTAGTGTAATATAAATATAAAGAGGGTCTAGTGTAACATAAACAGAGACAGGGTCTGCTGTAATATAAACAGAGACAGGGTCTAGTGTAATATTAACAGAGACAGGTTTGCGTGTAATTTAAACAGAGACAGGGTCTAGTCTAATATAAACAGCGACAGTATCTAGTGCAGTAATAAATGAGACATTGTGTAAGATAATATAAATGGAGTCGGGGTCTAGCGTAATATAAACAGAGGCACGGAGTTATGCCATAGTCTGTGAGACAGGACCTAATGTAATAAACTGATTATGCAGTCTAGTGTAATATCCACAAAAGCACGGTCTAGTGCAGTAACAATTTAGACAGGGTTGAGTGTAATACAAAAAAGACATGGTCTAGTGTTATAATAACTGAGACAGGACCTTATGTAATAGAAACAGTGACAGGGTACAATGTGTTAATAACTGAGACAGGGGCCAGTGTAATTTAAACAGAAACAAGGCGTTGTAGATTAATAATTGAGACAGGATCTAGAGTAATATAAACAGGGACAGGATCTTTTATAATATAAAAAGAGACAAGGTCTAGTGAAATATAAACAAAGACAGGGTCCAGAGTAATATAAACAGAGAAATGATCGATGCAATATAAAGAGAGACAGTGTATAGAATAATATGAACAGACAGATAGTCTAGTGTAATAGAAATAGAGACAGTATCTAGTGTAATAAAAAGAGAGACAGGGTCGAGTGTAATATAAACCGAGACAGTGTCTAGTGTAAAATAAACAGAGACGTAGTGTATTGTAAATAAACATAGACAGGGTCCAGTGTAATAAAAGCAGAGACAGGGTCTTGTGTAATATAAACAGAGACAGTGTCTAGTGTAATATAAAAACAGACAGGCTCTATTGTAATATAAACAGAGACAGTGTCTAGTGCAATATAAACAGAGACATGGTCTAGAGTAAGTTAAACATAGACAGATCTAGTATAATATAAACAGAGACAGGGTCTAGTGTAATATAAACACAGACAGTGTCTAGTGTATTATAAACAGAGACAGGGTCTACTGTAATATAAACAGAGTCAGGGTCTAGTGCAATATGTACAGAGACCGAGTATCGAGCAAATATAAAGAGAGGCATGTTCTAGTGTAATATAAACAGAGACAGGTTCTAGTGTAATATAACCAGAGACAGGGTCTAGTGTAATATAAACAGAGACAGGGTGAGTGTAATATAAGCAGAGACAGGTACTAGTGTAATATAAACAGAGACAGGGTCTAGTGTAATATAATGAAAGACAGGGTCTAGTGTAATATTAACAGAGACACGGTCCAGTGTAATATAAACAGAGACAGGGTCTAGTGTAATATAAACAGATACAGAGTCTAGTGTAATATAAAGAGAGACTGGGTCTAATGTAACATAAACAGAGACCAGGTCTAGTGTAATATAAACAGGGACAGGGCCTAGTGTAATATAAACAGAGACAGGGTATAGAGTAATATAAACAGGGACAGGGTTTGGTGTAATATAAACAGAGACATGGTGTACTTTAACATACACAGAGACAGTGCCAAGTGTATTATAAAGAGAGACAGGGTCTAGTGTAATATAAACAGAGACAGGACCTAGTGTAATATAAACAGTGTATGGTCTAGTTTAATATCAACAGAGACAGGGCCTAGTGTAATGTAAACAGATACAGGGTCTAGTGTAATATAAACAGAGACAGGGTCTAGTGTAATATAAACAGCGAGTAAACTTGCAAGGCCCCCGTGTCCACAGTAACTTACATGAGGTCAGCCTGCTGGATGGAACCTTGGGTGCCCTGAGCTTGATCTCCGGTGTCTCCAGTCCCGACTGCCCCCTTACATCAGGATCCCCTCACTTTTATACCATGTAGTGATCCATCTCTGGCACCTGACTCTTCTTTGTCTTCTCTGCTGGATTTTGGCAGGAAGCGAGGGAAGGAAGCTGGAACTTCTCTAATCTGTGATTTAAAAGGAAACTTTCCCTGGTTCCCGGCCATTACTTTTCTTCAGTAATTTTCTCTTTATCCCGATTCTACCCTGCCTACAATTAATTATGTCATTCTTACATAAGAAATAGGAGCAGGGATAGGCCAATCGGCCCCTCGAGGCTGCTCCACCATTCAATAAGATCATGGCTGATCTGATCCTAACCTCAAATCTTCTATCACTCTGCAGCCACCCGAACCCATGTGATCTCCCGAGAGAGGCAAAAAACCAGATAAAGACCCATTGGCCAATTTGGGAGAAAAAAATCTGAGAAATTCCTCTCCGACCCATCTAGGCGATCGTAATTCTTCCAGGAGATCACTCTGTCCCTATATTTTCTACAGCACTTACCTTCTGTAAAGGCGATCTCCACCCCAGCCAGGAACAGGAATAAAGCCATCTCCTGAAATCTAACACAGAATTAGAACACAGTAGGAGCAGAACCAGGCTACATGGCCCCTGGGCCCACTCCACTACCCACAGGGCCATGACCATTCCGAACCTAGACTCGTGTCCAATTTCCTGCCCGCTCCCCATAACCCTTAATTCCCTTTACTTCTAGGAAACTATCTATTTCTGTTTTAAATTTATTTAATGATGTAGCTTCCACAGCTTTCTGGGGCAGCAAATTCCACAAAGCTACCACCCTCTGAGTGAAGAAGTTTCTCCTCATCTCAATTTTGAAAGAGCATCCCCTTATTTTAAGATTTTGCCCCCTAGTTCTAGTTTCACCCATCATTGGGAACATCCTCATCGCATCCAGCTGATCAAGCCCCTTCTCAATCTTATATGTTTCAATCAGATCGCCTCTCATTCTTCTGCACTCCAATGAGTAGAGTCCCAATCTACTCAACCTCTCCTCATATGACCACCCCCTCATCCCCGGGATTAACTGAGTGAACCTTCTTTGTACTGACTCGAGAGCAAGTATGTCTTTTCTTAAGTATGGACACCAAAACTGTATGCTGTATTCCAGGTGCAGTCCAACCAATACCTTGTATAACTGCAGCAATACCTCCCTGTTTTTATATTCTATCCCCCTAGCAATAAAAGCCAACATTCCATTGGCCTTCTTGATCACTTGTGTATACTAACTTGATCACTTGTGCAAACTAACTTTTTGAGTTTCGTGCACCAGGACACCCAGATCCCTTTGTACTACAGTACTTTCCAGTTTCTTGCCATTCAGATAATAACTTGCTCTATGATTTTTCCTGCCAAAGTGCGGAACCTCACACTTTCCAGTATTGTATTCCATCTGCCAAATCTCTGCCCACTTACTTAGCCTGTCTATGTCACTTTGCAGGTTTCTTATGTCCTCCTCACTCACTACTTTCCCTCCCATCTTTGTATCATCTGCAAACTTTGATATGTTACACTCGGCCCCTTCCTCCAAATCGTTAGTATAGATTGTAAAGAGTTGGGGACCCAGCACTGACCCCTGCAGAACACCACTAGTTACTGATTGCCAGCCTGAGAATGAACCATTTATCCCAACTCTCTGCTTTCTGTTAGAAAGCCAATGCTCCACCCACGCCAGAATATTACCCCCAATCCCGTGATTTTTTATCTTGAGCAATAATCTTTTGTGTGGCACGTTGTCAAATGCCTTTTGGAAATCTAAATACACTACGTCCACTGGTTCTCCTTTATCTACCCTGTATTTTACTTCCTCAAAGAACTCAAGCAAATTTGTCAAACATGACTTCCCCTTCATGAAACCATGCTGAGTTTGTCCTATTAAATTATGTTTATGCAAATGTCCCGTTACTGTCTCCTTAATAATGGACTCTAACATTTTACCAACCACAGATGTTAGGCTAACAGGTCTATAGTTTCCAGCCTTCTGCCTACTACCCTTTTTAAATAAGGGTGTTACATGAGCAGTTTTCCAATCTGCTGGGACCTTTGCTGAGCCCAGGGAGTTTTGGAAAATTATTACCAATGCATCCACAATCCCTACCGGCACTTCCCTCAAGACCCTAGGATGTAAGCCATCAGGTCCAGGGGATTTATGCGGCTTAAGTCCCATTATTTTACCAAGTACCACTTCCTTAGTGATTTTAATCGTATTTAGCTCCTCTCCCCCTAGAGCCCCCTGTTTGCCCAGTGTTGGGATATTCTTAGTGTCCTCTACCGTAAAGACTGATACAAAATATTTGTTCAGCGTTATTGCCTTCTCCATATTTCCCACCATTAATTGTCCAGTCTCATCCTCTAAGGGACCAACACTTACTTTAGCCAAACTTTTTCTATAACTATAGAAACTTTTGCTATCCTTTTTTATATTTTTCGCTAATTTACTTTCATAATCTATCTTCCCTTTCTTAATCAATCTTTTAGTTATTTTTTGCTGTCTTTTAAAGACTTCCCAATCTTCTATCCTCCCACTAGATTTTGCTACCTTATATACCCTATTTTAGTCGGATACTATCCTTAATTACTTTAATTAGCCACGGATGGCTATATTTTATTTTACACCCTTTTTTCCTCAGTGGAATATATTTTTTTTGGAAGTTGTAAAGTAACTCCTTAAATGTACACCACTGATCATGTACCGTCTTACCATTTAATCTATTTTCCCAGTCCACTCTAATCAATTCCGCTCTCATACCTTCATATTCTCCTTTATTCAAGTTCAGCACGCTTGCTAGAGATCCAACCTTCTCACCCTCTACTTGAATATGGAATTCAACCATGATATGGTCACTCATTCCAAAGGGATCCTTTACTAGGACATTTTTAATGAATCCTGTCTCATTACACAGGACCAAATCTAAGGTTGCTTGCCCCCAGTCGGTTCATTTACATACTGCTCAAGAAACCCATCCCTAATACACTCAATGAACTCAACCTCAAGGCTGCTCTGCCCAATTTGATTTGTCCAGTTAATATGATAGTTAAAATCCCCCATAATTATAGCTGTTCCTTTATTACAAGCCTCAACTATTTCCTGATTAATACTCCGTCCAACAGAGTTGCAACTGCTCGGAGGCCGATAGACTACGCACACTAGTTTTTTTTTCCCCTTATTATTCATTATCTCTACCCAAACTGTTTCACTATCCTGCTCCTTTGACGCAATATAATTTCTCTATATTATAGTGATTCCTTCCTTTATTAACATAGCCACCCCACCTCCCCTCCCTTCCTGCCTGTCCTTCCTGATTGTTAAATAACCTGGTATGTTTAATTCCCAGTCATGGTCACCCTGCAGCCATGTTTCTGTAATGAGCACAAGATCATACCCATATGTCGTTATTTGTGCCGTTAACTCATTCATTTTGTTACGAATTCTACATGCATTCTGATAAAGAACTTTCAAATATGTTTTGTGACACTTACTTCCTGTTTTTTCCCCTTTTACTACTTTACCTTTTACTCCATACCTTCTGTCCCTTCCTGACAGGTTCTGTTTTTTAATTTCCCCACTGCTACCTAAGTCTATGATCTTCTCCGTTGTCATTTCTATTATTTGCTCTCTAGAAACCTCCCCCCCACTAATTAGTTTAAAGCCCTCTCTACAGCCTTAGTTATATTATTCGCCAGGACTCTAGTCCCAGCACTGGCCAAGTGGAGTCCATCCCAACAGAACAGCTCCCTCCTGTCCCAGTACTGGTGCCAGTGTCCCAAAAGCAAAACCCATTTCTCCCACACCAGTCTTTGAGCCACGCATTTAACTCTTTAATTTTATTTATCCTAGCCAAGTTTGCTCGTGGCTCAAGTAATAACCCACAGATTATTACCCTTGAGGTTCTGTTTTTTAATTTGAACCCTAGCTGCTCATACTCCTTTAACAGAACCTTCTTCCTTGTCCTATCTATGTCGTTTGTACCAACATGGACCACGACAACTGGATCCTCCCCCTCCCACTCCAAATTTCTTTCCAGACCAGAAGAGATGTCCTTAACCCTGGCACCGGGCAGGCAACACAGCCTTCGGGACTCCCGCTCTTGACTGCAGAGAACCCTACCTATCTCCCTAATGATACTATCCCCTACCACTACAGCATTTCTTTTTCTCCCTCCACTTGAATGGCCCCCTGCACCACGGTGCTGTGGCCAGGTTGCTCATCCACCCTGCAGTCCCCGATCCTGCCCTCACAGGGAGTAAGAACCTCAATCCAGCTTGACAAGAGAAAGGGCTGCAGCTCCTTCAACACTACATCCTGGATCCCTGTACCTTCCTCACTCGTAGTCACATCATCCTGTCACTGACACGGACTACAGCTGCAGTAATTAATTTCATAGGTGTGACCACCTCCTGAAACATAGAGTCCAGGAATTTCTCCCCCTCCCTGATGTGTCGCAGTGTCTGAAGCTCGGTCTCAAGCTCTTTAACATGGAGCTTGAGTTCCTCTAGCAGCAAACACTTATTGCAAATGTAATCACCGTGAGCCTCAATGGGGTCCACCAGCTCCCACATTTCGCAACAGTGACACATCACCTGTTCACCCATTTCTGTGTAATTCATTAAATTTCTTATTTTTAGTTATGAAGACCCTCTGCCCCGATATAGATGATAATATTACACCACTATTTAATAGGACTTACCAACTTAAAGGTACAGAAGAGAAGGAAGAGAACCTACCAACCAGTTGATCACCAACCTCCCTCGTGGAAGCTCTCTGGGGGATCTATCCGGTTGAGTTGTCTCACTGCTCCACCTCCACAGTGTTGGATTAGCCTGAGCGAGGGAAGCAAAACAGAGCAACAAGCACCCCCTCACCTCCCACTTGCTCGAACTCTGCCACTTAGCAAAGTCTGCTTAAACTCAATGCGATTGCACTCAGCCTGCAGCTCTAAGCCCGCCCCTTTTTATACCCGGATTCTACTTCCGGTTTCAACTCCCCAACAGCTTAATTTACCTTAAAAAATTAAACTTACTTCAAATAATTCACTTTTTTACTCACTAAAATTCAGTAAATGCACTTAAAAGACTTTTTCTGCCACTTAGCAAAGTCTGCTTAAACTCAATGCATTGGCAGGTCTAAGAAGCAGTGATACAGTATCTACACAAATTTAACAGAGAGAGATATCATTCACAGTGCAACATGCGGTACACAATAGAACTACATATGCACAGTGATAACACTGTGATAATTCACCCACAGTGACAGTGTCAGTAAGACAATAAAACTCCATGTACACCATGATAACAGTGTGATAACTCACCCACAGGGACTGTGTTAATAACACAATAGAACTACATGTACACAGTGATAACAGTGTGATAATTCACCCACAGTGAGAGTGTCATTAACACAATAGCAATACAAGTATACATTAATAACTGTATGATAATTCACCCACAGAGACAGTATCAGTAACACAGTAGAACTCCATGTACACTGTGATAAAAGTGTAATAAGTCACCCACAGTAAAATACCAATCATATAATTGGAAATATTTGTACACCGTTATAATTTCACTGAAACAGCTCTTATCAAAGTCACAAATGACACCTTATGTGTCTGTGACCAATGGCGGGGGAGTCCAGAACTAGGGGTCACAATCTAAGGATAAGGGGTAAGCCATTTAGGACAGAGATGAGGAGGAATTTCTTCACCCAGAGAGTGGTGAACCTGTGAAGTTCTCTACCACAGAAGGCAGTTAAGGCCAACATATTAAATATATTCAAGAATGAGTTAGGTATAATTCTTATGGCTAAAGGGATCAAGGAATATGGGGAGAAAGCAGGGACAGAGTACTGAATTTGGATGATCAGCCATGATCTCATTAATAGCAGAACGGGCTTGAGGGGCCGAATGGCCTACTCCTGCTTCTATCTTCTATTTTTCTATGTTTCTATATAAACTATCCTTCCTCATCCTCCTCGAAACGTCTGCAGCCTTTGACATGGGCGACCACACCGTCCTCCTCCAACGACTTTCGTCCATCACCCAGGTGGGTGGAACTGCCATTCGTAGCCAGAGAGTCACCTGCAATGGGTTCTCTTCCTGCTCCCGCACCCTTACCTCTGTAATCCCCGTTGGATCTACCCATGACTCCCTCCTAGTTCTCATCTTCATGCTTCCCATCAGTGATATTATCGAAAAACACAGCGTCAGGTGCCACGTATATGCTGATGACACCCAGCTCTACCTCTCTCGACCACTCCACTGTTTCTGATTTGTCACACTGCTTGTCCGACATCCAGCACATGATAAGCAGAAATTTCCTTCAACTAAATATTGGGTAGTCCGAAGCCATTGCATTCGGTCCCACCACAAACTCTGTTTGCTAGCCAGTGACTCCATCCCTCTCCCAGGCAGCGTGACAAATCGGAGGCAGTGGAGGGGTCGAGAGAGATGGTGGCGAGGTAGAGCTTGTTGTTGTCAGTGTGTACGTGGAACCTGACGCTGTGTTTTCGGATGATATCTCCGAATGGCAGCATGTGGCTGAGCCAGACCGTTTGCAACCTTGGTGTCCTATTTGCCCCTAAATTGAGCTTCAAACCACATATTCGCTCCATCATCAAGGCCGCCTACTTCCACCTCAGTAACATTGCCTGTCTCCATCCCTGCCTCAGAGCATCAGCTGTTGCAACCCTCATCCACGCCTTTCTAGCTTCTAGACGTGACTATTCCACTGCTGTCCTTGCCGGCATCTCATCTTCCACGCTCCATAAACTTGAGCTCATCCAATTCTCCGCTGCCAACTGCCTAACTCGCAGAAAGTCTCGTCCACCCATCATCCCTGTGCTCGCTGACCTCCATTAGCTCAGAGTCCAGCAGCGCCTCGATTTTAAATTCTCATCTTTGTTTCCAAATCGTTGCATATCTTTGCTCCTCCCTATCTCTGTAACCACCCCAACCCTACATCACTCCGAGAGTTTTCCCTCTATCTCCTTCTTTAAAACGCTCCTTAAAATTACCTCTTTGCCCAAGCTTTTTTTGAGCGAACACCTCCTTATGTGGCTCGGTGTGAAATTTTGTTTGATAACGTTCCTGGGAATAATTTTAATATGTTAAAGGCGCTATATAAATGCAGGCTGTTATTGTTGATAATACGGCTCCAAGTACAGCACCAATAACACAAAAGGAAATACATGTACCAAAGCAAAATACTGTGGATGCTGGAAACCTGAAATAGAAACAAAAAACTGTGGAAATACTCAGCATTTCAGGCAGCATCAGTGGAAAGAGAAACAGCGTTAAAATTTCAGGGTGATTAATTTTATCAGAACTTGATAAAGTTAGAGATTTAACGGTTTTATGCAAGTGTAGGGCAGGGAAAAGGGTGAGGGGAGGAAAGAACAAAAGGGAAGATCTGTGATATGGTGGAAGGCAGGAGAGATTAAAATACAAAAGGGATGATGATGCAAAGCAAAAAAGAGTTGCTAATGGGACAAATACAGACACAAAATATGGGTCCAGAGGAGGCATAAATGGCAACAGCAGAATCATTAACAACAGCTGTTGTCAGAAAAAATGGGAGCTGTGGCTATGATCTGAAATTGTTGAATTTAGTGTTGAGGCCAAAAGTTTGTAAAGTGCCAAATGGAAAGATGATGTGCTGTTCCTCGAGCTTCCGTTGAGCTTCATTTAAAAAGTTTTGGAGGCCAAGGGCAGAGAGGTCAAATTGGGAGAGGGATGGAGAATTAGACTAACAAGATCAGGGTCACGATTGAGGACTGAACGCAGCAGTTCAGAAATGTGATCACCCGATCTGCATTTGGAATCCCCAATGTAGAGGAGACCACATCGTGAGCAGCGAATACAGTATACTAAACTGCAAGAAGTACAATTAAATATATTCACAACGTCATAACAGTGTGATATACCACTCACAGTGAAACACCAAGAACACAATAGGAAATATAAGTACACAGTTGTAATAGTGTGATAATACTTCTCACATTCAAATACCAAGAACACATAGGAAATATATGTGCACAGTTGTAATGGTGTGATAATACTTCTCACATTGAAATACCAATAACACAATAGGAAATATATGTACACAATTATAATAGTGTGATACCACTCACAGTGAAATATCAAGAACACAACAGGAAATATATGTACAGAGCTATAATAGTGTGATAATACAAATCAGTGAAATACCAATAACACAATAGGAATTTTATGCACACAGTTATAATAGTGTGACAATACCAGTCATAGTGAAATACCAATAAAACAATAACAACACTGTCCAGGGTCCCAAAGACTCCTTCCAGGTGAAACAGCGATTTACTTGTAGTTCTTACAATTTAAGATACTGTATTCACTGCTCATGATGCGGTCTCCTCTACATTGGGGAAACCAAACGCAGATTTGTGGAGAACCTCGGTTCAGTCCTTAAGGGTTACCCCGAGCTTCTGGTCGCCTGTCACTTTAATTCTCCACTCCCACTCTGATCTCTCCGTGCTCGGCCTCTTATACTGTTCCAATGAAGCTCAACGTAAGCTCGAGGAACAGCGCCTCATCTTTCGATTAGGCACTTTACAGCTTTCTGAACTCAACATCGAGTTCAACAATTTCAAACCATAACCTCGGCTCCATCGTTTTTTCACTCTTTCACATGGCAGCGGTTGATCACCTGCCATTGCCATTGACACTTCATCTAGAGTCATCTTTTATTACTTAACTTGTCCCATTACCATGTCCTTTAGCATTGCACCATCATCCCTTTAGTCTCTTAATCTCTCCTGCCTTCCAGCCTATCAGAGAACTTCCCTTTTGTTGGTTCCTCTCCTCCTCCCTCTCCCTGACCCTACACTTGCTTAAACATCTGATACATCTCCAACACTTTCCAGTTCTGACGAAGGGTCAACGACCTGAAACGTTAACTCTGTTTCTCTCTCTACAGTTGCTGTCTGACCTGCGGAGTATTCCCAGCACTTTCTGTTTTAATTTAGGAAATATATGTACACAAATATAATAATGATGATAACACCACTCACAGTAAAATACCAATAAGGCAATACGAAATATATGGACACACTGCTCACAGTGAAATATCAATAAAACAATAGGAAATATATGTACACATTTATAATAGTGTGATACCACTCACAGTGAAATATCAAATACACAATAGGAAATATAGGTACACAGTTATATCAGTGTGATAATACCACTTACAGTGACATATCAATACCACAATAGGAAATATATAATAACAATCAGAGGGCAATAGCAATAAGAAAATAGGAAACATATCACCACAGTTACAATAGTGTGAAAATAACACTCACAGTGAAGTACCAATAACACAATAGGAAATATATGGACACATTTATAATATTGTGATAATACCATTCACAGTGCAGCGATATATGCTGTTGAATTTCAATAAAAACTCACTTGGTGCAAATGGACTGGTACCACTGAAGAGGCTGCTCTGTGGAAAACACATTAAATCAAACATTGGAGAACCAGGCACACAAATTAGGTTGTGATTCCGTTAAAGGGAAGGTATTCTTCCGTTAAAGGGGATAAAATATACCGTGACATGGTGGAAATGACACAGTTAAGGGGGAGAAGCATTCCCGGTAAATAGGAGCAGTGATACAGTTCACCAATGATTCCCATAACTAGTAACTGACTCCAATACTTTCCTGGAACGCCGATAGCTGCAATGACGGGATAGTAAAGGGCAAACACCTGACATTTTGGTGACCCGTACATTTCTCTCAGAAGCTCTGCACCACACTCACAGATTGTCACATTTATACCTGATGTCAGGCCCCAGGGAGATAATCAAATGGCTTGATCTTATATATTAATTACAGTAATTGAAACAAACAGATTAGTCCAGCCGCTGCCAGGATGGTGTTGAAGTTTTGATGGAATAGAATGTCTTTCAATAATCCTGACCCGACTCTGAAGTAAAATGCCCAGAGATTACAGGATGATCCTTGATACTTTTCTTCATTTCGAGGTCTCAGCACAAGGTCGAACTGCACAGAGAAACACTGGTCCTGCAGCCAAAAAACGCTTCCAAGTTCTCGCTGCTGGTCATTATCCAGCTCCAGTCCGTGTAAGCTTTCTCCAAATTCCTCTGGGAGTGTGCACCCACTGTCTGTGCATACATTGTGGACAGCTTCATTTAAGCAAGGTTAATTTCAGTGTGGACAGGTCCAGTTCAGCGCAGCTACATTCAGTGTGGACAGGGCCAGTTCAACACGCTTACATTCAGTGTGGATAGGTACAGTTCAGTACAGTTACTTTCAGTGTGTACAGGTCCAGTTCAACACAGTTACATTCAGTGTGGACAGGTCCTGTTCAGCAGAGTTACATTAATTGTGGACTGGTCCAATTCAGCATGGTTATATTAAGTGTGGACAGGTCCAATCCAGCACAGTTACATTCAGTGCGGACAGGTCCAGTTCAAGACAGTTAGGTTCAGTGTGGACAGGTCCAATTCAGCTGAGTTAGATTCAGTGTGGACAGGTCCAATTCAGCTGAGTTAGATTCAGTGTGGTGAGGTCCAGTTCAGCACAGCTACATTCAGTGTGGACTGCTTCAGTTCAGCACGGTTACATTAAGTGTGGGCAGGTCCAGTTCAGCACAGTTACATTCAGTGTGGGCAGGTCCAGTTCAACACAGTTACCTTCAGTGTGAACCGGTCCAGCTCAGCACTGTTAAAGTCAATGTGGACAGGTCCAGTTCACCACAGTTACATTCTGTGTGGACAGGTCCATTTCCACACAGTAATATTCAGTGTGGACAGGTCCAGTTCAACACATTTACATTCAGTGTGGACAGGTCCAGTTCCACAATGTTACATTCAGTGTGGACAGGTCCAGTTCTGCACATTTACATTCAGTGTGGACAGGTCCAGTTCCACACATTTACATTCAGTTTGGACAGGTCCAGTTCAACACATTTACATTCAATGTGGACAGGTCCAGTTCACCAAAGTTACATTCAGTGTGGATAGGTCCAGTTCATCACAGTAATATTCAGTGTGGACAGGTCCAGTTCAACACATTTACATTCAGTGTGGACAGGTCCAGTTCCACAATGTTACATTCAGTGTGGACAGGTCCAGTTCTGCACATTTACATTCAGTGTGGACAGGTCCAGTTCCACACATTTACATTCAGTGTGGACAGGTCCAGTTCCACACATTTACATTCAGATTGGACAGGTCCAGTTCAACACATTTACATTCACTGTGGACAGGTCCAGTTCCACAATGTTACATTCAGTGTGGACAGGTCCAGTTCTACACATTTACATTCAGTTTGGACAGGTCCAGTTCAACACATTTACTTTCAGTGTGGACAGGTCCAGTTCCACAATGTTACATTCAGTGTGGACAGGTCCAGTTCTGCACATTTACATTCAGTGTGGACAGGTCCAGTTCAACTTATTTACATTCAGTGTGGACAGGTCCAGTTCCACAATGTTAAATTCAGTGTGGACAGGTCCAGTTCTAATCATTTACATTAAGTATGGACAGGGCCAGTTCAACACATTTACATTCAATGTGGACAGGTCCAGTTCACCACAGTTACATTCAGTGTGAATGGGTCCAATTCATCACAGTAATATTCAATGTGGACAGGTCCAGTTCCACACATTTACATTCAGTGTGGACAGGTCCAGTTCAACACAGTTACATTCAGTGTAGACAGGTCTAGTACAACAGAGTTACATCCAGTGTGGACAGGTCCTAATCTGGATGCTTACATCGAGTGTTGACTGGTCGAATTGATCCCGGCTACATTCAGTATAATTCAGCTCAGCGTGTTTAGTGGCTGTCTTAGTGGATCACGGCGGTAGTAATGACTGTGATGAAGCTAAAGTTGAAATTGACAAAGTTTAATCGGAAATTAGAACTGTCTGGTAGGATGTCAGATCTGACCAGGCTGCTGGGCCTGACATGAACAACAGAGAATTTGGTTAGAAAACCTGCAGAAATGTATAATTCATCTGCTGAGGCAAAGAATGGACGAACAGCGTTGTCATAAGTGGAGTGCTTCATAAACAGAGATTAAACGTGGGAATTTGGTGAGAGTGGGAGTTCGGTGCAGAGGAGGCAGGCGGTGCTGCTTTTGCTTCCAAGACTTGTATTCCTTCGTGTACCCGGTGACTATTTAATTTAATCTACCTTCAACTTAAACTAGATCAAGTAATAAGTCAAAATACTAAAAACTATGGTGCAGAAGTTCCGATCTGTACGAGTCTGTATGCGCTGTGTACTCAGCTGTAGGGACATCAGAAATGCCGGTTTCAGGCATGCACTGCACATGCGCTGGAAACCAGCATTTCCGATCTGTCAAGAAAGTTCTTGATAGATTCTCTGCCTGCCCAGGATAAGGGCCTCTGTGGGTGGAGAGTTCCGCTTTTTGGAGACCCTCTGCCAGCAGAAAACAATTAAATTCTTGCGCCTGGTAAAAGCAAGCATAAGGCCTGCTTTTACCAGGATAAGAGTTGAAAAAAGTTTAAAAACAGTTTCGACTGATTTTTCATTGAAAAATAGTTTAAAGAAAGGTAAGTTTATTTTTAGCCCCGTTAAAAACTTATATTATTTTTTTCCAAAAATAATTTTTTTGTTTAAAATACTTAATTTATTGTAATTTAAAGTCATTTTAAAAGTGTGATGGTTTTTTAAAATTTATTTAAAGTTTTACTATGTTTTGGTGGCGAGCTCTATTAATATATTTGACAGGTCTTCCTGTCAAATGTATGAAGGGAGATTCCCTTCTCTGATTGGCTCTCCATAGCGCACGTGATCCCAGGGACGCTGCGAACCGCCTGTGCCTCTGGGCTACGTGACCCTGCACACTGGCAGTTGGGAGAGGCCCAGGAATGGAACTCTGTGCCTCCCGGGAGCCCTCCGGTCCAAGCGCAGATTTTTCCAGAGCGCCTGCGATCGGAATTTCTGGGCCTATAACTTAAGTTGACTAAATCCAAAAAGTTTAATTAAATAAATAAATACAACACTGTTAGACAGGGATGGCAGTGCAGAAGGTGTGCAATAACTACAGCATGTGATTGTTTGTGGAAAGCATCGCGATTCCGGAGAACCACATCTGCAGTAAGTGTCTGCATCTCGAGGAACATCAGCTCAGAGTTGTTGCGCTGGTCTCCAAGGTACAGATATTGTGGGGCTTCATGGAGTTCGAGAGCTTGCTGGACACTTTGCACCTCCTGTTAGCACTTGTGGGATGTGGTCATGGGATGCCAAGGGGTTAGTGACTGGGCTTGGCGAATTCAGCAACACCCGCGAACTTCCCTGCAGGTTTAGCACTGGCGCTAACACTTACCACCTTGCCCCCTAGTGCCTCGCAGTTTGTGACGTCATAAAGTGCCCAGGCCCCGTTCCCGCCCAGCATCTGAAATTGCCTCCTGCCCCCTCCTGTATTGCCGGGCATCAGCAACGGCAGGAAGAGGAGGCATTGTTACCTCGGCTGGCTGCCTGGGGAACACTAATTAAAGGCAGTGGCATTATTTGCACCAGTCTGATGCCTGCTGAAAGTTTTCCATGCTTTATTGCTGCATGTCAAAGGCCTCCACTCTCTGAGAGTGTTTGGGGCTGTAATGGCAGTCGAACAGGTCGCTTGGCAACACAGAACTGAGCACAAGCATGTTATGTAGCATCATTGGCCCTTCACTTTAAGCGAGGGAAACATCCTCCGATGGCCGTATCTTTGCACTCCACATTGTTCAGCACACTGCTGCTACCGCCCCACACTTTAGCGCCCTAAGAGAATTGGTTAGCGCTTGATTTAGCTCTCCATTTCCCTCTTGGAGCGCTAAAGCTCAATTTCCCGGGAACAGAAAAAGATTATCGCCTGCCGATGCTTTTCCGAGATTTCAAAAGTTATCGCCCCAAACGGGGTGCTATGGAATTTCTAGCCTTTTATCCAAGAGGCAGTCACATCCCTTAGGATAAGAGGTGGTACCAATCAGGTCTAACAAAGGAGGGTGTGACTGCGACTCAAGCAGTTAAGGGGACCCCAGGTGCAGTGCTGGAGGAGCCTCGACGTTTGTCCCTTTCCAACAAGTACGAGGGACCTGCGGCCTGTGTGAAAGAAGGAAAATCTGCAGCGTGAATGAGCAAACTGACCATGGCACTGTGGTACATGAGGGCGTTCAAATGGTGGAGTGAAAAGGAATGTGGTGCTGGTAAGGGACAGTATAGCCAGGGGATAGATACAATTCTCTGCAGCCGCGATTGGGAATTCCGAGATTGTGTTGCCTGCCCAGTGCCAGGGATAAGGACTTCTCTACGCAGCTGGTGAAGCACTTGAAGCGGGAGATGGAGGATCCAGTTGTCGTGTTCCATGCAGGAACCAACGACATAGGCAGAACTAGGAATGAGGTTCTGCTGAGAGAGTTTGAGGTGCTAGCATCCAAATTAAAAAGCAGAACCTTAAAGGTTACCTGAGTCACGCACAAATTGGCATAGCCTGAAACAGGTTAGAGGTTTAAATGCGTGGCTCAATGAGTGGTATGGAAGGAAGGGTTTTCGATTCATTGGGCACTCGCACCAGTATTGGGGAAAGAGGGGGCTGTTCCTTTCGGATGGTCCCCAATTAAACCGGGCTGTGATCGATGTTCCAGCGAATTGAACAACTGAGGCTGCAGATAGGGATATAAACTAAAAGGGGGAGGAGTCAGGTGAGGGGAAACATACAAAATCTAAAGAGAACATTCAAGTCGATAGAGCAGTGTAGCCATTTGGATAAAGATAAGCAGAGTGTGACAGCAGGGACAGAGAGTTTAACCATAATAGTGAATCAGTGAATGCAGTCAAATCAGGGGGAAAAGGTAAAAGATTAATATTAAAATGCTTTATCTGAATGCACGAAGCATTTGTAACATGATAGAGGAATTAATGACACAATAGTGATAAATGGGTTTACAAAGCATTGATTGCAGATTAACCAACGTTGGGAACTAAATATTCCAGGGTACTTGATGTTCCAAAAAGACAGACAAAATGGAAAATGAGGGTGTGTAGCACTGATAATAAAGGATGACATATGTACAGTACTGTGGACGGATCTTGGATCAGAAGACCAGGAAGTAGAATCAGTATGGGTGGAAACAAGAAATATCAAGGGACAGAAAACATTGGTGGGAGTAGGTTGTTGGCCCCCCGAAGAGTAGCTTTACCGTTGGACAGAGTATTCATCAAGAAAGAAATGAAGCTCCTAACAAAGGTAATGCAATAATCGTGGGGGACATTAATCTTCATATAGACTCGACAAATCAAACTGGCAAAAGTAGTTTTGAAGAGGAGTTCATGGCATTCACTCGAGAAAGAGGTTCCGAGAACAATACACCGTGGAACCAACCAGTGAAGAGGTTATTTTAGATCTTGTCTTGTGTAATGAGACAGGGTTAATTAATAATCTCATAGTAAGGGATCCTCTGGTGAAGAGTGACCACAACATAACATAATTTCACATTGAGTTCAAGAATGACGGACTAAAGTCCGAAACAAGAGTCTTAAACTTAAATAAAGCCAATAACAAAGGTACAAGGGGCGAGTTAACAAAGGTAGCTTCAGAAAATTGATTAAAAAATATGACAGTCGATAAGCAATGGTGAACATTTAAAGAAATATTTCATAATTCTCAACGAAAATACATTTCATTAAGATACATAAACATCACGGGAAAAGTGATCCATCCATGACTAACTTAGGAGGATAAGGAAAGTATTAGATTAAAAGAGGTTTATAACGTTGCCATGAAGTGTAGTAAGCCTGAGAATTGGGCGAGTTATAAAAACCAGCAATGTTGGCCAAAACCTTGATAAAGAGGGAGAAAGTACAAACAGATTGTAAGAGCTTCTACAAGTATATAAAAAGGAAGAAATCACAGAAACCCCACAGTGCAGATAGAGGCCATTACGGCCCATCGAGCCTGCACCGACACATATCCCACCCGATCCCCGTAACCCCATGTATTTAATCCCCCTAACACTAAGGGTCAATTTATCACAGCCAATCAACCTAACCCACACATCTTTGGACTGTGGGAGGAAACCGGAGCACCCGGAGGAAACCCATGCAAACACGGGGAGAATGTGCAAACTCCACACAGACAGTCACCCGAGGCCGGATTCGAACCCGGGTCCCTGGCACTGTGAGGCAACAGTGCTAACCACTATGCCACCATGCAAGAGAGTGGCGGAAGTAAGCATAGGTCCCTTAGAGGCTGAGACTGTAGAACGTATAGCGAGGAATCAGGAAATGGCAGTAACGTTAAAAATATTTTGTATCTGTCTTCACCATAACAAACACAAAAAACAGACCAGACATAGTGGGGGGCCAATCGTCTAATGAGAGTGGGGAACTTAAAGTAATCAATATTAGTAAAGAAAAAGTACTGGGTAAATTAATGGGACTAAAATCCGTCAAATCCCCTGTACATAATGGTCCAGATTCTAGGGTCCTCAAAGAGGTGACTGCAGAGATAATGAATGCGTTGGTAGAAATTTTCCAAAATTGCCTACATTCTGGAAGGGTCCCAGTGGATTGAAAGATAGAAAATATAACACCGCTACGCCAGAAAAAAGGGAGAGAGAAAACAAGGAACTACTGACCAGTTAGCCTGACGTCAGTCATTGGGAAGATGCTGGAATCCATTGTTAACGAAGTGGTATCAGGACACTGAGACAATCATAACATGATTGGGCAGAGTGAACATGGTTTCATGAAAGGGAAATCGTGTTTGAAAAATTTATTAGATCCTTTTAAGGACATAATTAGCAGGGTAGATAATCCCTTCTCCTAATTCATTAATTTATATGGAAACTAACTGTGGCACTGCATCAGTAACAGCCTTTCAACCTGAAAATTACCGATTTACTCTCTCTGTTTTCTGTCCTTTAACCAATCTTCTTTGGTAGGAAAAATCTAAAAACAAAATATTTTTTATCTGCTGAGAAAATATTAAATGTTGGCGTTCAGCGGGATTTGGCTTACTTGTACACGAAACAGAGAAATAACATAAGAACGTATGAACATAAGAAACAGGAGCAGGATTAGTCCAGTCGGTCCCAGGAGCCTGCTCCGCCATTCAATAAGAATTGGCTGAAGTAATCTTGGCCTCAACACCACTTTCCCGCTCTCTTCCCATGCCCCTTGACTCCCTTATAGTTCAAATATCTGTCAGTCTCCGCCTTGAATATATTCAATGACTCCAACTCCACAGCTCTCTGGGGTAGAGAATTCCAAAGATTCACGATCCTCTGACAAAATAAATTCCTCCTCATCTCTGTCTTAAATGGGCGACCCCTTATTCTGAAATTATGCCCCCTAGTTCTAGAGACGCCCACTAAGGGAAACATCCTCTCAGCATCCACCCTGTCAATCCCCCTCAGAACCTTATATGTTTCAATAAGATCACCTCTCATTCATCTCAGCTCCAATGAGTATAGGCCCAAGCTGCTCAATCTTTCGTCATACATCAACCCCTTCATCCCAGGAATCAACCGAGTAAAACCTCTCGGCGCTGCCTCCAAATGCAAGTATATCCTTCCTTAAGTATGGATACCAAAACTGTATGCAGTACTCCATTTGCAGTCTCGCCAGTGCCCTGTAAAGTTGCATCTAAACTTCCCTACTCTTATATTCCATACCCCTTGCAATAAAGGCCAACATTCCATTACCCATCCTAATTATTTGCTGTACCTGCATGTTAACTTTTTGTGTTGCATGTCCTGGGACCCCCAGATCCCTTTGTACCGCAGCATTTTGTAGTCTCACACCATTTAAATAATAATTTGCTTCTTCATTCTTCCTTCCAAAGTGGATAACCTTACATTTCCCACATTATACTCCATCTGCCAAATTGTTGCCCACTCACTTAACCTATCTATATCCATTGGTAGACACTTTCTGTCCTCCTCACAACTTGCTAACCAACCTATCTTTGTATCATCAATAACTTTGGCTACAGTACACTCGGACCCTTCATCCAAGTCATTAATATAGATTGTAAACAGCTGAGACCACTGCACTGATCCCTGTGGCACCCCACTAATTACTGACTGCCAACCAGAAAATAACCCATTTATCCCGACTGTCTGTTTTCTATTAGTAGCCAATCCCCAATCCATGCCAATATTTTACCCCCAACCCCGTGCGCTCTTATCTTGTGCAGTAATCTTTTATGTGGCACCTTATCGAATGCCTTCTGGAAATCCAAATACACTAAATCTACTGGTTCCCCTTTATACACCCCGTTTGTTACATCCTAAAAGAGCTCTACCAAATTTGTCAAACACGATTTCCCTTTCATCAAACCATGTAGACTCTGCTTGATTGTCTTATGATTTTCTGAATGTCCTGCTGTTACCTCCTTAATAATGTATTCCAGCATTTCCCCAATGCCAGATGTTAGGCTAACTGGCCTATAGTTTCCTGCTTTCTGTATCCCTCCTTTCCTGAACAGTAGCGTTATATTTGCGTTTTTCCAATCCGCTGAGACCTTTCCAGAATCCACAGAATTTTGGTAGATTACAACCAACGCATCCATTATCTCTGCAGCCACATATTTCAAGACCCTAGGATGCAGGCCATCGGATCCAGGGGACTTGTTGGCCTTTAGCCACGTTAGTTTGCCTAGTACTTTTTCTTGTCGATAGAGATTGTTTGAAGTTCCTCCCTCCCTATCGCCACTTGATTATCTATTATTATTGGGATGTCTTTAGTGTCTTCTACCGTGAAGTCCGAGACAAAATAATTATTTATAATCTCATGCTGTACCTGCATGAAAGTTAACAGCATGCAATTAGGAAGGGAGTTTGTAAGGAAGTCTGCTGCAATTGTACAGGGCCATGGCGGGACCACACCTGGAGTACTGTTTGCAGTTTTGTTCTCCGTATGTAAAGATAGATATACTTGCTTTATAGGGGGTGCAACGGAACTTCACTAGATTGATTCCTGGGATGAGAGGATTGTCATATGAGGAGAGATTGAGTAGATTGTGCCTATACTCTCTGGAATTTAGAAGAAGGAACATTGAAACATACAATTTTCTGAGGGGGCTTGAGAGAGTAGATGCTGAGAAGTATTTCCCCTGGCTGGGGTGTCTAAAACTAGGGGCATAGTCTCAGGATGAGGGGTTGGCCATTTAAGACTGAGAGGAGGGGAAATTTCTGGACTCAGAGGATTGTCAATCTTCTGAATTCTCTAGCCCAGAGGACTGTGGATGCTGAGTCGTTGAGTATATTCAAGGCTGAGATCGACAGATTTTTGGAATCAAAGGGAATCAAGCGATATGGGGATCGGGCAGGAAAGTGGTTTTGAAATTGAAGATCAGCCATGATCTTATTGAATGGTGGAGCAGGCTCGAGGTGCCATATGGCCTATTCCTGCTTCTATTTTGCATGTTCTCATGTTATCAAACACTCCCAGGGAAAGAAAAACATGCGTTAGATGCCGTGTGAAGCTCCATCTTCTTGGTCCGATACTGTGTTTCGGGGTCAGGTTCTGTGTCACTGCTGAATATATTTTTCTTGTACTTGCTGATTGCTATGAAACAGTTACATGTGATTACATACAATTTCGTTATTATTAGATCATGTTGTTTTCAATGTGGGGCACTAACCTTAGCAAGGAGATACTCACCTCGGAGAAAGTCAGGCGAAAAATCACCAGCGTGATAAGACGGATAAATGGACTGAGTAGAGAGACCGAGTTAATTTCTACTAAAATATATGGAAATGAGATTCTGTGACGGTTTTTCGAAATGCTCGAGTAATTAAGGAAGTCACAGATAACATAACAGAACTCTTCTCACTAGTAGGGGAATTTAAACTACGGGGCATCATGTTCGGATTCCAGGTACAACCAGTTGATAGCGTTTTCCCTGGAAAATGGGACTGAGTACTTGCTTGAGAAATATTGGTTGTAGGGAATAACAGTCAACATCTGGTAGTGTTAGATAGGGGAGGTAAGACCAGGTGTGGTCTTCGGGTGAAGCAGGGTTAGAGGGCGAAGTTAATCGGGCCAGGGTGGACAGATGTTGTCCAGTTCCCATTTTAAACTGACATATCTTGCTGTTTTTATAAATGGCACTGTGATTTTATATTATTACAACATGATCTCCCGCGTTGTTGCACATAGGGAGTTGAAACGAAGTCACCACATTTTCTACAGTTTGGGAATCAGTTGATTAGAGCAGCGGAATCTGTCTAAATTATGAGCTGCGGAGTCGGGAAATGGAAACCTGGGGTGCTACAGTGCCACCCCCGTCGGAAGGACGGAACGACATCGTGACCTAATTAAAAGTTCATAAGAAGGCATATGGGGTGGGGGACGATTTTCCCCGGATAACTTAGGCGCTAAAGAGCCTCCGAGGTGGCCAGGCTGGGGTCTTAAACTGGAATGCTGGTTTAGCCCGCCTTTAGCGAAAGACGCCATCTTGCTCAAGGAGTTGAAGCTTGCGCTATGAATGGCCGACGGAGGGTCATTAAGCAGCTAATTGACACTTAACTTGCCTGCTGGCGCTCATTAATGAGGCGGCACGACATTCTGGTGGACGGCGCTGGACCTGACGCCCTTTCCTAACAGCGACCAGCTGACTGGGAGTAAACGAGTAGTTGCTGAAGATTTGGAGCGCTGTTTAAATGCACATCGTCTTTTACTGTCCACTTGCTGCTGGAGCTTTGAAGAGGATTATTGAAACACATCGGGAGACTTTCTAGGAAACTTCGTCAAGACTTCACCAACAGTCTATCAACATTTATTCTGGAAATTCTCTGAGGACTTCTCTTATAAACAGTGAGCGCTGTGTTAATCTACCTTATTGGACACCTTCCAGGAGTCACCCGGAGAAAGAAACGGGATCGGATCGGATCAGCCACCCGTTAAATGCAGCGCCTTATATTTGCTACAAATATGATGAGAGGGGATCTCATTGAAACCTATAAAATTCTGTCAGGTCTGGACAGACTAGATGCTGGAAGGATGTTTCTGATGGCTGGGGAGTCCAGAACCAGGGGTCATAGTCTAAGGATAAGGGGTAAGCCATTTAGGACTGAAATGAGGAGGAATTTCTTCACCCAGAGAGTGGTGAACCTGTGGAATTCTCTGCCACAGAGGGCGGTGGAGGCCAGTTCATTAAATATATTCAAGAAAGAGTTGGATATATTTCTTGAGGCTAAAGGGATCAAGCGATATGGGGAGAAGGCAGGGACAGGGTACTGAAATTGAATGATCAGCCATGATCTCATTGAATGGTGGAGCAGGCTCGAAGGACCGAATGGTCTACTCCTGCTCCTATCTTCTATGTTTCTATGTTTCTATGTTTCAGTGAATGGAGCTGAATATCAGGTGCTGTGGACAACAAGCGCTCGATCCAATACCGCCCGTTCTGCGTCACCACCCGAGATGAATTGCTAGACCAGATGAATTGAAGGTGTTAATGAACACATGGGTGTATGATATTGTTGCTATCACAGAGACATGGGTGAGGGAGGGGCAGGACTGGCAGCTCAATATTCCGGGTATAGAATCTTCAGGCGAGAGAGAGGGGGGTGTAAAAGAGGAGGGGGTGTCGCAATATTAATCAAGGAGACAATTACTGCTGTAAGGAGACATGATATCTTAGCAGATTCCTCTAACGAGGCCATATGGGTAGAACTTAAAAACAAAAAGGGGGCAAGCATTTTGCTGGGAGTGTACTATAGGCCCCCAAACTGTCAGGGGGAGATAGAGGAACAGATATGTAGGGAAATCTCAGAGAAGTCTAGAAATAATAGGGTAATAACAGTAGGAAATTTCAACTTGCCCAATATTAACTGGGATAGCCAGAGTGTGAAAGGCTTAAAGGGTATGGAATTCTTAAAGTGCATCCAGGAGAGCTTTTAGAGCCAGCATGTAGAAAGTTCTACAAGAGAGGGGGCGTTACTGGATCTAATTTTAGGGTATGTAACCGGGCAAGTGGTAGAAGTGTCAGTAGGAGAGCATTTTGGTGAAAGTGACCATAATTCGGTGAGATTTAAGGTAGACATGGAAAAGGACAACGATGGACCAGAAATAAAGTTTCTAAATTGGGAGAAGGCCGATTTTAATATGATAAGGCAGGATCTGGCCAAAGTGGACTGGGATCAGCTACTTGTAGGAAAATCCACATCAGAGCAGTGGGAGTCTTTCAGAAAGGAACTAGAGAGAGTACAACGCCAACATGTTCCCATAAAGGTCAAGGGTGGGACGAACAAACCCAGGGAACCTTGGATGTCAGGGATGTACAAGGATGTATTAGGAAAAAAAGGGAGGCTTTTGGCAGATACAAATGACTGAAAAGAGTGGAAGCCCTAGAGGAGTATAGAAAGTGCAGGGTGTACTTAAAAAAGAAATTAGGAGAACGAAGAGGGGGCATGAAAAAACACTGGTGGACAATATAAAGGACAATCCCAAGTTGTTTTATAAGTATATTAAGGGCAAGAGGATAACCAGGGAATGAGTAGGGCCCATTAAGGACCACGGTGGCAATCTGTGTAGAGCCAGAGGATGTAGATGAGATTTTAAATGAATATTTTGCATCTGTGTTCGCTATGGAGAAGGACGATGTAGGCATAGAAATCAAGCAGGAGGATTGTGATATACTTGAACAAATTAGTATTGAGAGGGAGGAGGTACTAGCGGTTTCAGCGGGCTTAAAGTGGATAAATCCCCAGCCCCTGACGGGATGTATCCCAAGCTGCTGATTGAGGCAAGGGAGATTTCAGGGGCCCTGACACAAATTTTCTGAACCTCCCTGTCCACAGGGGAGGTACCAGAGGACTGGAGGACAGCTAACGTAGTACCATTGCCCAAGAAGAGTAGTAGGGATAAACCAGGGAATTACAGGCCAGTGAGCCTAACAGGGAAAATTTTGGAAAAAATTCTGAGGGACAGAATTATTCCCCACTTGGAGAGGCAGGGATTAATCAGGGATAGTCAGCATGGCTTTGTCAGGGGGAGATCATGTCTGAACAATTTGATTGAATTTTTAGAGGGGGTGACTAGGTGTTTGGATGAGGGTGGTGCAGTTGATGTAGTCTACATGAACTTCAGTAAGGCATGTGACAAAGTCCCACTTGGGAGGCTGGTCAAGGAGATAAGAGATCCAGGGCAATTTGGCACATTGGGTCCAAAATTGATTTAGTGGCAGGAGGCAGAGGGTGATGGTCGAATGTTGTTTTTGTGACTGGTTGCCTGTGTCCAGTGGCGTACCACGGGGATCGGTGCTGGGTCCTTTGCTATTTGTGGTGTACATTGATGATTTAGTGATGAATGTAGGAGGTATGATCTGTACGTTCACAGATGACACGAACATTGGTGGAGTGGTAAAGAGTGAGGCAGTAAGCCGCAGGCTACAGGACGATATAGACATTATTGTTAGATGGGCAGAACAGTGGCAAATGGAATTTTACCCTGAAAAGTGTGAAGTGATGCATTTTGGGAGGACTAACAAGGCACGAGAATACACAATGAATGGTAGGACCATAGGAAGGACAGAGGATCAGAGGGACCTTGGTGTGCATGTAGATAGATCCCTGAAGGCAGCAGGGCAGGTAGATAAGGTGGTTCAAAAGGCATATGGGATACTTGCCTTCATTAGCCGAGACATAGCATATAAGAGCAGGGGTTATGATGGAGCTGTACAAAACTTTAGTTAGGCCACAGCTGGAATACACTGTGCATTTCTGGTCGCCACGCTATACGAGGGATGTGATTGCATTGGTGAGGGTGCAGAGGAGATTCACCAGGATATTACCTGGGCTGGGGCGCTTCAGCTATTAAGAGAGACTGGACAGGCTGGGATTGTTTTCCTTAGAGCAGAGCAGGCTGAGGGGGGACCTGATTGAAGTGTACAAAATTATGAGGGGCATAGATAGGGTAGATAGGAAAGAACTTTTCCCCTTAGCAGAGGGTTCAATAGCCAGGGGGCATAAGTTCAAGTTAAGGGGCAGGATGTTTAGAGGAGGTTTGAGGAAAAACTTTTTCACCCAGAGGTTGTTTGGAATCTGGAACTCTGCATGAAAGGGCGGTAGAAGCAGAAACCCTCACAACATTCAAGAAGCATTTAGATGAGCACTTGAAACGCCATAGCATACAAGGCAACGGACCAAGTGCTGGAAAATGGGATTTGAATTGACAGGGCTTGATGGCCGGCACAGACACGATGGACTGAAGGGCCTCTTTCTGTGCTTTATAACTCTATAACTCTATGACTATGACCCATCCACTTATCAATTCTTTTAATCACCTTTAATATCTTAATTAGATAAACCCTTAATATTCTATAATAAACGGAATATAAGACTAGTCTATGCAAACTGTTTTCATAATGTAATCCTATTAGCCCAAGTACCATTCTGTTGAATCTGCGCTGCTCCCCCTCCAAGGCCACTTATCCTGTCCTAAGGTTCGGTGACCAGAGCTGACTGCAGTGCCACAGATTCGGTCTGACCAGGGCTCTGTACAGCTGGAACAGAACTTCCATTCCTTTCAATTATAGCCCCTTTGATAAAAAGGCGACCATTCCACTAACATTTAAATTAGATTTTTGTGCCTGACTACGAACTTTTAGAGCTTTCTCTACTTGGACACCTAAATCTCTCCGTTCATCCACAGTTCCTAATTTCCCATTTTATCAAACACTCTGATCTATCTTTCTGAGGGCCAAAGTGGATGACCTCACACTTCCGCACATTGAACTCCAGCTGACACAGTTTTTCCCATTCAGCCTATTTCTCCATGTCCCTTTGCAACTTTCTGCTCCCACCTACACTATTTACTGTGCCACCTAACTTGGTGTCTTCAACAACCTTTGATATACGGCTCTCTATCCTATCATCTAAGTCATTTATGATTAGTTTGAAAAGCCCCTGTACTGATCTCTTGGGGCACAACTAGCCACATCCTGCCAACCTGTCAGCATATGCATTAACCCTACACTCTGTCTCCTACCTCTGAACCAATTCCCTACCCATGTCAATAGGTTGCCTCCAATTCCATTCACTCTCATTTTTGTTAATAGTCTCTTATAACCTGATCCAATGCCTTCTGGAAGACCACATAAATAATATCCTTGGACACTCCATTATCTACTATGTTAGTTCTATTTAATAAAAATTAACTTGTTTCATTCGAAATGCCTTGCCTTGTACAAATCTATGGTGGCTCTCTCTGACCAGTTCATATCTGTCTAAGTGCCCAATCACTCTGTCCCTAATAACAGATTCTAATAACTTCTCGACAATAGACCTTAGACTAATAGGCATTTATTTCCGATTTTGTCTCCGCTACCCTTCTTCACTAATGGAGTGACGTGGGCATGTACCCAATCCATGGGGCATTTCTGGTTCAGGTGAATTTTGGAAGAACATGGCTAAAACATCTACAATTTCCTCACATACTTCTGTTAATATCCTGCGGGGGAAACCATCAGGAACTGAAGATCTGTCTACCTTTAGTCTCATTATTTTCTCAATGACAAGATTTTGCTTATATTAAATCTGGTAATCAATTCTAATTAATTAAAATCTGGACCTTGGCATTTATAACCCTTAAAAGTTGACAGAAAAGTCTGACATAAAACCTAACAACCTAGCGTAATGTTTTAGTTTTAGGATGTGTTTGCGTTTCTAAATATGTTTCCCGTCCATCTCCAATGACATGAAGCCAACATTGATTCACAAATGCAACCATTGCACAGCATTGTTTGCAACTATTGTTAGCGGCCTGCATTGATCCACCTATTGAACTAATGGCACCCACACAGGGCAAAGACCACGGCTCCCAGCGTTTGTTAGCGGCCCTCATTGCTCCACCTATTGAACTAATGGAATCCACACAGAGCAAGGACCACGGATCCCAGCCTATTGTTAGCAGCCCACATTGCTGCACCTATTGTACTAATGGAATCCACACAGTGCAACGACCATGGATCCTAGCAGACGGTAAGTGGTCAGCTGGGTGCTTCCTGTAAACGAGATCACAGGATCTTTCTCTGCGGCATTTTATGGGCACAGTTCGTGTAAATGGAGCGCCATCAACATAAGCACGGATAACGCAGAAGCAGATTGTCTTGTTTTATTAACATTTTAAAATGTTGCTAAACTGTTTAGTGCAATACCTGTGCAGCTGCCTATTTTATAACAAGTTGCTGCACAAAGTACAAAATGTTGCAAATATATTTAAATTAACATCAAATTAGTAAGCATTTCAGGGATACTTTATACATTTTGTTTAGTATTTCAGGCGGCAGGTGGACAGTTTTCATTTCTTCTCGAAATTTTACAATAATTTAGCAATTAGAGTGATGGGAAATTTCACTGCAGTCTTCAACTCCTCTCTGAATTTAGTCTGAGTCACGGCATAAATACAAGTGTTTGTGCAAGAACTCAACAGTTGAAGCATGAATCCTATTTCTTGTAGGACATCCGAAGTACTAATAGTCGAATTATTATACATTGCATTTATGCGCAAGTAGAGTGAATTCACCAAAAACATCACCCATAAAAGGATAAAATTTGCGGATATAACAAACAGTAAAATGATGGATTTCCTTCGCTTCTCCATCTCTGGATCGCTGGGACTCTCCCCACTGCTGTCGGCCCGGAGTCTCCTGCGTGCTCTGCTGGCCACTAAAATGTGTCTAACGGTTAAAGCATTGAGCAGCAGAATCAAAACAAAAGGAACAAATGGGGTTAAAATAAAATGAAGAGATTCTATTGCCGCCCATACCCGTGAAAAGTGAACACTGTCTAATATATTGCAAAACCAAGGTATGTTAAACAGTAAATAGTCACTTGTGTACATAAAGTACCAAAAAATGTTTTGCAAACAAAACAGCACAGTCACTGTTCCTAGAACCACAGCCGCGGTTTTCTCGGTGCAATATTTTGTTTTCAGCTTTTGGCAACAAATGGCCACAAATCTATCAAAGGTGAAAGCGACTGTGAACCAGACAGAACAGTCTGTGACTGCGTACAGCAGGACGGCGTGGATATTACACACTTTAATGTTCTGCACAAAAAGGAATTGTGCAGCGTGAGCAATGGGAATCTGTCTTAGTATCACGTCAATTATAATGACCAGAAGATCCGCCGCTGCCATGGATACCAGGTAACGAGTGACACATTTGGAGAGACCGCACCTTCCTCGAGACAGGATCACAATCGTCACCAAGTTCACTGTAAGGAAGTTTATAAAACAGAAATTATACATCAGGCTCCAACAGAAGCAGCAACCCGGTGGAGTTCGGTCTGAAATTAGAAGTGTTACTCGTACATCCAGGTATAGAGACTGATTATTTTAACTGTGACAGGGCTTTCTGCTGGAGGCAGGTTTTACAATAAAAGCAGAAACAAGATGTGAAATAAAAAATTGAAAGAATAAAATTAAACACAATGAATAAAAGGATCTACAGAAAATTAAATGAAAAACCATTCCTGTGAGGGAGATTACTGGTGGATCTTGTCGATAACAACACCCTGTTGTAGCTGGAGGCAAAAATGACCTACAATTCCCAGGTTTGGACGAAAGCCTGTGCGGAATTGGCCGTTCACTACTACAGGTGTCCCAGTGCTGTAGGATCCGGGTGGGAAATGGGGCAAGGATGTTCATTCTGATCATTGGCAACCAACACCGACTGGAAGGTGAACAGGTGTGGCACTGAGATGAGAACAGCTTTAATGGGGTTCTGATACCTACTATGGACTCTGTCTATGGTCTCTTGGTGAAGGCGTTTGTACCCTCGTAGCCCTGGGCCCAAAGGTTCAGCACTTTCAGAACAGGGGAGAGAAAAGAGGGAGGCAAAATAACAAAAACACACACGCAGTAGATGGGAAGACATTACATTATCAGGGAGTTCCCGGGACTAGAAGGTGGAGATGAACAAGGAGCGAGATGAATGAGGCGGTCTCCTCCAGCAAGACTGCGGGTGAGCAGTAGTAGAAAAAAGCAGAGCAGAGCATATGTAGGTCTTAGGTGACGATATTGGACCTGCGCTTGGAACAGAGGAAGTGGAGGGAGAGGAAAGAAAATATATTATATATAAATCAGTATTACAAATAATTGTATTAAAAACTCAGTCATTGGATTCATTCAGAGTCAGTTTGGCTCGTGTTGAGTGTGAAGCTCATGGGTTCAAGACCCATTCCTGGGCTTCAGCGGGTTAGCACTGCTCAGAGGTGCCCTCCTTCCCGGGATTGCCTTGGCCCGCTCTTCTCATTCATGGGATGTTATAGTTGGGACTATTTCAGGAAGAACATGGAGCTCTCGGTGTCATTGCCAACATTCCCGCACCAGACAACATCAACCAAACTAGTTACCAGCTGCTGTGTGAAAAATTGCGGCTGATTTTTCTCCAAGTTCTCTCAACTTCATGTGTGTAAATGTCAAAAACATATTATTTTTCATGCAAATAATATAAAACGTGGTGTAAATCTAATGCTTTATTTTAATTTAAAATTATTACTTTCAGTTCATATATATATTGCAATTAATTTACAGCGGATTTCCCAATACTTTACCAATATACTTCCTTAGAGTGAATTACAACGAAACAAATAATCGCTTATTAATGTGAATTGTGCGGGTTTCCAATTGATTATGGAAAGGACACAGGAGATTATCCAAAGTCAGGTTACGCCTCACTGAGAGACTCCCTGAACTGTGCAAGACCCGCATGGCTTTACACTGATGTGTCAGAGTAATGATTAATATTAAGTTTTTGGAAATACGATTAATTGACTATATTACTGGAACAAATGTAACAAACTTGTAATCCTGTCTTAAACATCCTCAACCAATGGGAGGAGTGTGGAGTAGGCGATGGTGGAAAGTCAGATAGTGAAGTGGAGCTGCCGATTTTTCTCAAACGTTTCTGTGTATTTCTGGACTCTCTGTCAGATCGCTACTGCTCTACCTATTGAACTGTATGCAGAATACTGAATATAAAATCTTCCTGAAAACACATTTCTGATCTAATGGAAATGCACAGTTCCGGCATCAGGCTGCTGTTAAAGAATCAAACTACAATAAACTCGCAAACTTTGTTAAACACATGGCAGGAGTGAGGCCGCATTGTCCATTAAACTCAGACCAGTGAACAGGCGACTGTGTAACAAACACATCAAGACAGACACCTTCCAATACCGCACACCAAGAGGGATACATGGGACACAACCAACAGCGGGGAAATTATCTAAATCACAACAACAGTTACAATCAAACAGATATGGTCCAGAGAATTACTACCTGCAGAGAAGAGTAGACATTACTGTTGGTGATGAAGTGGAAAACCCTTAACGCTTCCATGTAGCATTTCTTGGCTCACTGTTTGAAGAGAGGAGTTAACTGATTTCAGATCAGTGGGTGGGAACCAGGGTAAAATATGTAACAGCAACAGATATTTCAGGCACGCTAAGCTTTCATGTCCCTTCATCATAAACAACATTACTGAACCAACAGTTACTTCCCAGGAACATGTCGTGATCGGGAACGCCGCCCCACCTGAATAGATGGTGGAAATGATATTGTAAATAATTTTAAACGTGTGTTTGGCACCAACTTGAGGATGAGGAATTACAGGATTACTGGTAAAAAGTGGGAATCTGGGACTGAGCATGACTGCTCTTTAACAGAGACAGGTACAGGTGCGAGGGGCTGAATGGCCTCCTTCTGTACTGCCAGTTTCTATGATTCTATGAACATCAGCGACCTGAGACGGTGGCAGGAAATGGGAGTCACAGGAACAGTAACACAGTTAAAATGGTGCACGGAGTTAATATTTGCACATACCAGGAACATCGATTATCCGAGTCTGGGGAAGATAATGGGAAACACAGAACAACAGTAATATATTTAAACATGCTTCACGATGTTAATAGTTGGACTTACTGGGAACACCAGCGGCAGCGATGATGGGGTAGTAAATCTTTTGTACGTCCCAGATTGCCCACAGCACCGGAAGAGTTAGTGGGAAATCCCGAAACATGGTTCCACATTTGGTGGGAAATCAGTGCTCGGGGCACCGCTCCCACGGAATGAATGGAATAGAGAATTCAAAAGAGCAACTCATTTATATTAGAGTATAAACTCCAGAGAGACGAGCAGATTCCCTGGGAACTGACATTAATTACAGTCGTTAAACAAACAGATCAAGTTAACCATTTCAGCCCCAACAATTCTAACATTTCAAAATACAATTAAACAGGCATTGCACCAATGGAAAGTGACACCCTTCAACGATCAGAACTTTTTGAAAAAGATTGGATAGAAAACAAAACGTGACCCCGACAGTCTGAGAGCAGGGACATGAAGTGTGTGCGGATTAATTGGCAGAGTGCAAATTGTGTATGCCTTTAAATTACACTAGAGTCTGTCTCTGTTTAAATTACACTAGACCCTGACTCTGTTTAAATTACACTAGACTCTGTCTCTGTTTATATTACACTAGACCCTGTCTCTGTTTATACTACACTAGACCCTGTCTCTGTTTATATTACACTGGACCCTGTCACTGTTGAAATTACTCTATACTCTGTCTCTCTTTATATTACACTAGACCCTGTCTCTGTTTATATTACAGTAGACCCTGTCGCTGTTTATATTACACTAGACCCTGTCTCTGTTTATATTACACTAGACCCTCTCCCTGTGTATATTATACTTGGCCTTGTCTTAGTTATCTTTGCACTAGACACTGTCCCTGTTTGTATTACCCTAGACCCTTCCTCAATTATTACTGCACTAGACCATGTTGTTGTGTATATTACATTAGACCGTGGCTCGGTTTATTACATTAGCTCCAGTCTCATTATTATGCCAGAAAATCTTGCCTCTGTTTATATTACGCTAGACCGCGACTCTGTTTATATTATACTGGACCATGTCTCATTTATTGCTGCTCTAAAGGAATTTCCAGGCCCTGGAGTAATGAGAGCATTTTTAGGCCTTTTTGCCCTCACAGGTTACATTCGCACCTTTAGATTTGTATTGTTAGCAAACCTATATATATTGCACTCGGTCCCTTCATCTAAGTCACTAATATAGATTGTAAATAGCTGAGGCCTCAGCATTGATTCTAACGGCACCCCGCTATTAACAGCCCGCCAATCTGAAAATGAACCGTTTATTCTTACTTTCCATTTTCTGTCCTTTAATCAGGCTTCTATTCTTGCTAATATATTACCCATAACCCAAGTGCCCTTATGTTGTGCAACAACCTTTCGTGTGGCACCTTATCAGAGGCCTTTTGGAAATCGAAATAAACTAAATCCACTGGCTCCTCTTTATCCACCCTACTGGTTACATCCTCAAAAACGCTAATAGATTTGTCAAACACGATTTCACTTTCAGGCTATGTGGCCTGTGGATCTCTCTTTTTGGTCTCCCTCCTTTTTTGAATAGCAGTGTTACATTTGCACGACTGCCCCAGTCGAATTTCTAGGCCAAAATATTTGTTCAAACTCGCTGCCATTTCCATCTTCACCATTATAACTGCTGCAGTCTCAGACTCCACGTTTACTTTTGCTACTCTCTTTCTTTTTACATACTTGTTGAAGCTCTTACAAACTGTTTTTATATTTTTGCTGGTTTGCTCTCAAATTTGATTTTCTCCCTCTTTATCGATTTTTGGTCATCTTTTGATGGTTTATAAAACTCTCCCAAACCTCAGGCCCACTACTCTTCTTAGCAATATTATCAGCCTCTTTATTAACCCACAACTATCCGTAACATCTTTAGTTAGCCACGGATGGATCATTCATCCAGTGGATATTAATTTCTCACTGGAATATGCATTTGTTCAGAAATATGACATATTTGTTTAAATGTTCACCATTGATCATCTACCATCATAACTTTTAATGTAATTTTCCTCTCTACTTTAGCCAACAGGCCCCTCATACCTTTCTAATTGGTTCATTTAAGATTAGGTTTCTAGTTTCGTGCTTAGGTGCGTCACTCCCAAACTCCATGTAACATCCTATCATATTATGATCGCTCTTCCCCAGAATATCCCTTACTATGTGAATACTGATTACCACTCTCTCATGACACAAAACAAGATCTGAAATAACCTCTTCCTTGGTTGGTTCAACGATGTATTGTTCCAAGAAACAGTCTCGAGTGGATTCCATCCTTGGGGGGCCTATAAACTACTCCGTCCAGTGTTTTTTGCCTTTGTTATTTCTGATCGCCGCCCATACTGGTTCTAATTCCAGATCTTCCGAGCTAAGAGGCTTCCTCGCTATAGTCCTCATGTCATCCTTTATTAACAATGCTACCCACCCTCTTTTTCCATTCTGCCCATTTATTCGAAATATTAAATGTGCTGGTGTGGGAACGTGGGTTCCTAACTAAAAGACTGAGTTCTACTCAGGCGATCAAACAAAACAAACTTTAATGAAACAAACAGGTTTTAACAAGAAACTGCAGGATAACATCGAATGTAGGTCTGCTCTCTTTGGAGGCTCCACGGGGACTGCCCCTGCAGTCCAGTGGCTGACGTCATGACGTCATCACGTCTTCCCGCTAGTGGTGAATCACGTGATGAATGGCGTGACGTCATCGTGTTTTAGCCACGCTGTTAAAGTAACCACGCTCTGTACAGTTAAACAGCATAAATAAAGATACAGACTCAGGCTGTAGCTAATATGTTGTTAAAGGAACTATATACAAACGATCTGAGTCCTTTGGTGGCTCCGCCACATGCGCCCCCCCAGAATTGTCTTTAACAGCAAAAGTGAGGCATCGAGGAGGGCTGACAAGTCTGTCTGAGCGACTTCTGTAACCCTGCAGAGGAAGCTGATGGACAGTGGTCGAACTGGCAGGCGGTTGTGGTTGAGCTGGCGCAGTGAGTGTGGTCGAGCTGGCGGGTGGCTGTGGTTGCTCTGGCACAGTGACTGCGGGCGGTCGGCCACTTTTAGGTGGTTGAGCAATTACGACTGGGTGGTCCAGGTCCAAGTGAGCCGGCTTCAACCGGTCCACCGAAATGTGATCCGGCTTTCCTCCAATGTCAACCAAAAAGAATTTGTCTCCTGATTCGATTATGCAGAAAGGACCAGTGTAAGGGGGTTTGAGCGGATCCTAGTGAACGTCGTGGCGGATAAATATGTGCTCGGCGTTCTTCAGCTCCTCTGACATGTGGGGGCTCGGAAGGCCGTGATTTGATGTAGGCACCGGAGGAAAGCATCTGGCCGCTTCCTGGTGGCTGACAAGTTGCTGGGAGGCGGACCATGGCTCTGTGGGAGAAGGGAGGAAAACCGCTGGTACTCGGAGCAGCTGGCCACAAACGAGTTCTGCCGAGGACGATTGTAGGTCCTCTTTGGGTGCTGTACAAAGACCCAAAAGTACCCATGGGAGTCTGTCCACCCATGTCGCACCTTGAAGACTGGCCCGTAGGGCGGCTTTTAGTAACCTGTGGAATCACTCGCACAGGCCATTTGCCTGTGGATGATAGGCAGTGGTGCAATGAAGTTTGGTGCCAAGCCCCTGAGCTACAGCGTTCCAGAGCTCCGAGGAAAATTGTGGCCCACGATCGGAGGAGATGTCCGCCGGTACCCCGAAACGAGAAACCCAACAGGAGATGAAAGCTCTAGCGATGTCTGCTGAAGTGGTGGAAACCAAAGGTATTGCCTCTGGCCACCTATTGGTGCGGTCCACCATGGTGAGAAGATGCATATAACCACGGGAAGGAGGAAGTGGCCCCACAATGTCCACATGCACGTGGTCGAAACGATGCTCCGGAACAGCGAACGTAGCCACTGGAGCTTTTACATGACGCTGGACCTTGGCCTTCTAGCAGACCACACAGGTGTTGGCCCAGTCGTGGAGATCAAGGTGCATACCATTCCAGACGAACTTCGCCGACATTAGCCATTGTGAAGCCTTCATATCAGGGTGTGACAACCCGTGTATGGCGTCAAACACCTTCCGGCGCCAGGCGACTGGCACGATAGGTTGGGGAACGCCCATGGAGATGTCGCAAAGGAGCGTGGTGCCTGCAGCCTGGAAACTGACGTCGGTCGCCTGTAAATTAGAGGGGATGGTTCTGTATGATTGGGCCTCTGGGCCCGAGGCCTGATCTGCAGCCATGAGGGCGTAGTCAATCCCAAGGTGAACCGCATGGACCATCGCGTGGGACAGGCAATCCACTACCAGGTTGTCTCTACTAGACACATTTTGAATGTCCGTGGTAATCTCAGAAATAAATGTCAGGTTTCATTGCTGATGAGCTGACTACAGTTCGGCGGTCTTGACCGTTAGAGGCTTGTGGTCGACAAAAGCCGTGAAGGGGCGTCCTTCTAATCAGAACCTGAAATGTCAAATGACTAGAAAAAGGGCGCAACTCCTGATCGAAAGTGCTGTAATTTCTTTCATTTTTCCATAGTTGACAGCTGAAAAACACCAGCGGTTGCCACATGCCATTCACCCACTGCTCCTGCACTGCACTGATGGCATAGTCTGATGCATCTGTGGTAAGGGCGATGATGGCACCTGGAAGTGTCTGCGCCAGCATGGTTGCATTGGCCAAGGCGCTCTTTGTTTTGACAAATGCCTGGTCCATCTCGGCTGTCCAACTGATTCAATCCTTACCGGACTTGCCCTTGACGGCCCTGTACAAAGGCTGCATAAGCTGAGCCGCCTTAGGGACGAATCGGTGATAGAAATTGACCATCCCCAGGAACTCTTGCAGGGCCTTGATGGTTGGCGGGCACGGGAAAGAGGTAACAGCTTCCACCTTCATCAGTAAGGGGGCGGCGCCGTCTGATGTTATGTGGTGTCCCAAGAAATCGATCCGCTGCAGTCCGAACTGGCACTTGGCCAGGTTGATGCTCAAACCATGCTGACTGAGGCGTGTAAAGAGGGTATGCAAATGGCAGATGTGCTCTTCCTTGCTAGCGCTGGTGATGAGAATGTCATCGAGGTAGACGAAAATGAAGTTTAGGTCTCGGAGCACGGAGTCCATCAAGCGCTGGAAAGACTGTGCTGCATTCTTCAAGCCAAACAGCATGTGCAGAAACTCAAAAAGGCCGAAAGAGGTGATGACTGCGGTTTTCACAACGCCTTGCGGGTGCATGGGAACCTGGTGACACCCCGGACGAGGTCGACATTTGAAAAGATAGAATTTCCCGCCAAATGGGCTGAGAAATCCTGAATATGCGGGATCGGGTACTGAACAGGAGTCGTGGCATCATTCAGGCGTCGGTAGTCACTGCATGGCCGCCAGCCGCTGCCCGGTTTCTGAACAATGTGGAGAGGCGAAGGCCAGGGACTATTCGACTGGCGAATAATCCCCAGCTGCTCCATTGTGTTGAACTCCACTTTCACAGCCACGAGCTTGCTGGGTTCAAGCCTTCTAGCCCGTGCATAAACCGGGGAGCCAGTAGTGGTGATATGATGTTCAACACCATGCTTCGTGGCCGAGGAGGAGAAAGTGGGCCTGGTCAGCTCCGGGAACTCTCCGAGGAGCCGAGTGAAGTCATCCGGAGATGGGAACATGCAGACGATAGAGCGCAATATGGTAGTACCGTGGTGGCACGGAATCGAGTGGAAGGTGGCCGTGTTGTTTAACCGGCGGTGCTGGACATCGACGAGGAGGCCGTTGGCACATAGAAAATCCGCCCCTAGAATGGCCTGCGAGACTGTGGCCATGGCGAAATCCCAATGGAAGCGCTGACCACTGAAACACACTTGGACCCACCACTTTCGTAAAGTTTGAATGGCTGCGCCATTAGCCACCACGAGGGAAAAGCCGTCGTCCCCAGCTTGCATATCGAGATTCGACGCAGGTAGGATGCTACACTGCGCCCCAGTGTCACAAAGGAAACTTCGACCCGAAAGGGAATCGGTGATGTAAAGAAGTTTCCCCGAAGATCCAATGGCCATCGCAGCCGCAGAGCGCCCGTCAGACCCAGTCCTCCTTCGCCAGGAATGCTGCAGGAGTTTTGTTTTATTTTTGGGTGAAAAGCTGCAGGGAGAGCGGCAGCATCATGCTTTCGCGCCAAAACGGGCGTGGTAGGAGCACCAGCCCGCTGCAAGAGGAGCTGGAGCTGTGTCTGTGGGGGATGGGCATCCCGTGGCAGCGCAGCATGCTGGGTTATTGTGGAAATCTTCTCTGCTTCGGCAGCAAGCTCAGCGCAGTCCATGCCCTCGGACCTGGCTAGGGCAGCCTGTACTGCTCCGGCAGTTGGCAGAGGAATAGCTCCCGGAAGAGGAAGCATTCTTGTTTGCCACCTAAGAGCGTGAGCATCTGGCTCATGAGCTCGGATGGTTTGGAGTCCCTGAGGCCGGGCATAGCGAGGAGCCAGCGAGCGCGTTCTGACGTCGATAGCCCAAAGACTTGAAGCAACCGTGCCTTTAATGTATCATACTTGCAGTCAGTAGGAGGACTACCGAGGAGGATGATGATCCACGAGGCAGTGGCGCTATCGAGGGTGGAGACCATGTAGTAATAACGGGTCTGATCCGCGATGATGTTCCTGATGGCGATTTGGGCTTCAGCCTGGAGAAAGCACGCGGCTGGTTGTTGCTCCCAGAACTGTGGCAGTTTTAGAGTCACGGCATTCGTTTCCATGCTGAAGATCATCCGCGAAAACCGTTCACGAAAGTCGGGGTCACCAATGTAGGAATGTTGGTTCCTAACTAAAAGACTGAGTTCTACTCAGGCAATCAAACAAAACGAACTTTAATGAAACAAACAGTTTTTAACAAGAAACTGCAGGATAACATCGAATGTAGGTCTGCTCTCTTTGGAGGCTCCACGAGGGATGGCCCTCAAGTCCCGTGACTGACGTCATGACGTCATCGCATTTTCCTGCCAGTGGGGAATCACGTGATGAACGGCGTGACGTCATCACGTTTTAACCACGCTGTTAAAGTAACCACGCTCTGTACAGTTAAACAGCATAAATAAAGATACAGACTCAGGCTGCAGCTAACATGTTGTTAAAGGAATTATATACAAACGATCTGATTCCTTTGGTGGCTCCGCGACACTGGAATATTTAGATCCATCCTTGGTTACCTTGCAACCACATCTATGCAATGGCTATTAGATCAAACGCATTTATCTCTATTTGTACCATAACTGCCTCTATTTTGTTGTAAATGCTTCATGCATTCAGATAAAGAGCCTTAATTTTAATGGTTTACCATTTTCCCTGATTAGACCTTATTTTTGGATGCACTATTTCCGTTAACCTTTCTGTCCCTTCCCGTCTCCCTCTGCCTATCTTTACTCAAATCGTTAGACTACTCTATGGCTTTGAATATATCTTGAGATTCATACATTTCCCCTCACATGAACCCTCAACCCCTCTTTCGATTAAAGCTCTTTTTACAGCCCTAGTTATTTAATTCACCAGGACAATAATCCCAGTCTGGTTTACGTGGAGCTTCATCCAACGGGACAGCTTCCTCCTTTCCATTAATGATACTAATGCCCCATGAATCGTAGCGACTGTCTCGCACACCACACTTTGAGTCACGCATTTAACTTTCTGATGTGATTGATCCTATGCCAAGTTGCGAGTGCCTCAGGGAGTAATCCAGAGATTATTACCTTTGAGGTTGTGCTGAGTAATTTGGACCCCAGCTCGTCAAACTCGCTCAGCAGACCCTCATTCCTAGTTCTAACTATGTCATCAGTTCCTACATGAGCCACGACTACTGGATCCTCCCCCTCATGCTCCAAGTTATTTTCTAGCTGCGAGGGAATATCCTTAGCCATGGCACTGGGCAGGCAACACAGCCTTCGGGGCAGTGATGTATTTATCCCCCTGACTATATTAACACCTAACACTACCTTCATATTCCCCCCACTTGAATGGTTTCCTGTACCATAGTGCCGTGATCAAATTGTCCATTCCATCTGCATTCTTTGTTCTCAGTCATACAGGCAGGAAGTATCTCTTATCTGTTAACAAGGTCCAAGGCTGAGGCACCTATATCACTACATCCTGTGTAGCCACAGTTGCCTGACTCGCAGTCTCATCCTCCTGTTCCTGACCACTAACCAAACCTAAATAACAACCTGACCAAGGTGGTGTCACTGACTCATGGATCGAATTGCCTAGGCAAGTCTCCCACGCCCTGATGCATTGTAATGCCTGCAGCTCGGACTACAGCTCAACAAATCTGAGCCAAAGTTCCCCGAGTTGCAGACATTTACTGCAGATGTGGCTTCCCGGGATCTCAAATGTCTCCTCCAATCCCACAGGCTGCAGTTGCGACATACCACCAGCTCTGCCATCGCAATCTAACCTTGTTTTATAGATTTAATTGGTTAAGCTTTTTATTCACTCAAAGTTTTTAGTTGTACTAACTAATTAGTAAATCTAGTTTAATTTATTGATTTAATAAAGTTATCGTTATACATTCCAAGTTCTTAGTTTAAATTCACTTCCCGAGATTTTAAAGCAAAAAACGGTAATACTCACCATCCAAGCACGGAGCTGCTGTCTTGTGAAGTCTCTCCTTTGCTCCCCGCCACTCTCGGTCGCTGGCTCCGCTCTCGCTGTGCTGACATTTGGGCCTTTTAAAGCCTCCCTCCCCGGCTGCAGGTTGGTCCCAGGCTATTTCCCCTAAGGTTTCACTGAGGGTGCTGGGGTCTGAGTGGCCCGTCCGCCCGTGGGCTGTCAACTGAAAGAGCGACCTTCCCCGAGCCGCCCCCTTTGGGTAAACACATGAAACTCGAATCTGGCGATCGGCAGCTTCATAAACCCGCCCCAGGCCGCGCCAGAGGACTCAGCGGGTCTAAAAATGAGCAGGAATCCAGCGGGACTGATCTCCGCGGAGACCCCACCTCTACCGTTCCTGTTAGTCACTGAATCCAGGCGCTGAAAGACAGAAACAGGCCTCACTGTGTGTGTCTCACGGAGATGAGGGGATTGAGCAGAACACCAGACCAACACGTTGTGATTTTGCACAAACTTCTCCTCATTTAATGAATTTAACAATTACAGTAAAGGCATATTTCACCACATTCTTCAAATCCTCTCTGAATTTAGTCTGTGTCACGGCATAAATACACGTGTTGGTGCAGCAACTCAGGAGCTGAATCCCCAGGGCCTGATAATCTATATCCCAGAGTACTTCAGGAAGTGGCCCTAGAAATAGTAGATGCATTGCCGGTCATCTTCCAGAACTCGATTGACTCTGGAACAGTACCCATGGATTGGAGGGTAGCTAATGTTACCCCACTATTCAAAAAAAGATGTAGAGACAAAGCGGGGAATTATAGACCGGTAAGCCTGACTTCGGTCATGGGGAAATGCTAGAGTCTATTATAAAGGATGTAATAGCTGAGCACTTGGAAAACAGTGACCGGATTGGACAACGTCAACATGGATTTACAAAAGGTAAATCATGCTTGACTAATCTACTGGAATTTTTTGAGGATGTAACTGTTAAAATAGATAAGGGTGAACCAGTGGATGTGGTGTATTTGGACTTTCGGAAGACTTTTGATAAGGTCCCACATAAGAGATTACGTGCAAAATTAAGGCACATTGGATTGGGGGCAAGGTATTGACTTGGATAGAGAACTGGTTGGCGGACAGAAAGCAAAGAGTTGGAATAAACGGGTCGTTTTCCAAGTGGCAGGCAGTGACTAGTGGGATACTGCAAGGATCGGTCCTAGGACCCCAGCTGTTCACAATACATATTAATGATCTGGACGAGGGAATTGGATGTAATAGCTCCAAATTTGCAGATGACACAAAGCTGGGTGGGAGGGTATGCTGTGAGGAGGATGTCGTGAAACTGCAGTACGATTTGGACAGTTTGGGTGATTGGGCAGAAACATGGCAAATGCACAATAATGCGGATAAATATGAGGTTATCCACTTTGATGGCAAAAACAGGAAGGCAGATTATTATTTGAATGGCAATAGATTGGGAGAAGGGGAAGTGCAAAGAGACCTGGGTGTTCTTGTGCACCAGTCGCTGAAGGTAAGCATGCAGGTGCAGCAGGCGGTTAAGAAGGCAAATGGTATGTTGGCCTTCGTAGCAAGAGGGTTCGAGTACAGGAACAAGGATGTCTTGCTACAGCTGTACAGGGCCTTGGTGAGACCGCACCTTGAGTATTGTGTGCAGTTTTAGTCACCTTACCTGAGGAAGGACGTTCTTGCCATGGAAGGAGTGCAGCGAAGATTCACCAGGCTGATACCTGGGAAGGCAGGAATGACGTATGAGGAGAGATTGTGTCGATTGGGCTTATACTCACTGGAGTTTAGAAGATTGAGAGGGGATTTCATCGAAACCTATAAAATTCTGTCAGGCCTGGACATACTAGATGCAGGAAGGATGTTTCTGATGGCCGGGGAGTCCAGAACCAGGGGTCACAGTCTAAGGATAAGGGGTAACCCATTTAGGACTGAAATGAGGAGGAATTTCTTCACCCAGAGAGTGGTGAACCTATGGAATTCTCTGCCACAGAGGGCGGTGGGGACCAGTTCATTAAATATATTCAAGAAAGAGTTGGATATATTTCTTAAGGCTAAAGGGATCAAGGGATATGGGGAGAAGGCAGGGACAGGGTACTGAATTTGAATGATCAGCCATGATCTCATTGAATGGCGGAGCAAGCTCGAAGGGCCGAATGGCCAAATCCTGCTCCTATCTTCTATGTTTCTATGTTTCTATGTTTAAATATCAGTTTTTTTATTTTTATTCATTAATGGGATGTGGGCGTCGCTGGCTGGCTAGCCCTGCATTAAGTGCCCATCCCTAATTGCCCTTGAGAAGATGGTGGTGAGCCACCTTCTTGAACCGCTGCAGTCTATATGGCGTAGGTACACCCGCAATGCTGTTAGGAAGGGAGTTCCAGGATTTTGGCCCAGCGACAGTGAAGGAACGGCGATAAAGTTCCAAATCAGGCTGGTGTGTGGCTTGGAGGGGAACTTGTATGTGGTGATGTTCCCATGAGTCTGCTGCCCTTGTCCTTCTAAGTGGTAGAGGTCACGGGTTTGGAAGGTGCTGTTGATGGAGCTTTGGCGAGTTCCTGCAGTGCATCTTGTAGATGGTACACACTGCAGCCACAGTGCGCTGCTGGTGGAGGGAGTGAATGTTGAAGGTGGTGGATGGAGTGCCAATCAAGCAGGCTGCTTTATCCTGAATGGTGTCGAGCTTCTTGAGTGTTGTTGGAGCTGCACTCATCCAGTCAAGTGACGAGTATTCCATCACACTCCTGACTTGTGCCTTGTAGATGGTGGAAAGGCTTTGGGGAGTCAGGAGGTGAGACACTCGCCGCAGAATTCCCAGCCTCTGGCCTGCTGTTGTAGCCACAGTATTTATATGGCTGGTCCAGTTCAGTTTCTGATCAATGCTAACCCCCAGGATGTTGATAGTGGGGGATTCAGCGATGGTAATGCCATTGAATATCAAGGTGAGATGATTAGAGTCTCGCTTGTTGGAGATGGTCATTGCCTGGCACTTGTGTGGTGCGAATGTTACTTGCCACTTTCAGCCCAAGTCTGAATGTTGTCCAGGTCTTGCTGCATATCGACACGGACTGCGTCAGTATCTGGCGAGCCTCGAATGGTGCTGAACAGTGTGCAATCGTCGGCGAACATCCCCACTTCTGACCTTATGATGGAGGGAAGGTCATTGATGAAACAGCTGAAGTTCCTGTAAATATTGAGTTAGAGCGCCAGGAAGCAAATTGAACACATACAATCGTCTCCACACAGAAAACAACAGGAACACTGCCCATAAGGATAAAGTTCCCAGATATAACCAACAGTAAAATGATGGATTTTCTTTGCTTCTCCATCTCTGGGTCACTGGGACATTCCCCCCTGCTGTGGGCTCGGAGTCTCCTCCGGACTCTGCTCTACATGTCTGACGGTTAACGCATTGAGCAGCAGAATCAGAACAAATGGAATAAATGGGGTTAAAATATAATGAAGGATTTAAATTACTGTCCACACCTGTGAATAAGCAACATACCTTGTTACATAACAGAACCAACGAGAATTAGAAATCCAAAATTGACCTCCATACATAAAGTATCAGAAAGTGTTCTTTACACAGAACAGCACACTCACTCTTCCTAGCACCACAGCCGCCGTTTTCTCATTGCAATATTTTATTTTCAGCTTCTGGCAACAAATGACCAGAAATTGATCAAAGGTGAAAGTGACCGTGAACCAGAAAGAACAGTCTGTGACTGCTTAAAGCAGGATTGCGTGGATATTACACACTTTAATCTTCCACATGAACTGAAACTGAGCCTCTTAACGATTGGGAATCTGCCTGGATATTAGATCAGTGATAACGACCAGTACAGCTGCCGCTGCCATGGACACCAAGTAATGGGTGACACATTTGGAGAGACCGCACCTTCCCCGAGACAGGATCACAATCGTCACCAAGTTCACTGTAAGGAAGAGAAAAACAAGGAACTTATTCTTCAGACTGAGCTCAATATGAACTGGCTGATTGAATTCTGGGTAAAATGTGCAGCGTTATTGTTGAATCCAAGGACAGAATCTAATTCCCAGTAATGGTCGAGGGGAGTTTTTGTGACCATAAGGCTGTTTCCAGTGGGGTAATGCAGGGCTCAGTACTGGGTCACTAGCTTTTTGTGATGTACATCAATAATTTATACTTCAATGTAGGGGGCAAGATTAATAAGTTGGAAGATGATACAACAATAGGCTATGTTGTTGATTTTGAGGAAGCTAGCTGTAGACTGCATGAAGATATCAATGGGCAGAAATGTGGCAACTGGAATTCAATCAGGAGAAGTGTCAGGTAATGCATTTGGAGATGGCTAGCAAGGGAAGGGAATGCACGACTAATGGTAGGATACTGAGGCGTTTAGAGGAACAAATTGGGCATGGCAGCATTGAGGAAGAGTTCATAGAGTGTATTAGGGACGGGTTCCTTGAGCAGTATGTAACTGAACCAACCAGGGGGCACGCAATCTTAGATCTGGTCCTGTGTAATGAGACAGGATTAATCAAAAATGCCCTGGAAAACGATCCCCTTGGAATGAGTGACCATAATATGGTTGAATTCCAAATTCAGTTTGAGGGTGAGAGAGTTGGATCTCAAACCAGCGTACTAAGCTTAAATAAAGGAGACTATGAAGGTATGAGAGTAGAATTGACTAAAGTGGACTGGGAAAACAGATTAAAGGGTAAGACGGTAGAAGAGCAGTGGTCTACATTCAAGGAGATATTTCACATCTTTCAAGATAAATATATTCCACTGAGGAAAAAGGGGAGGAAAAGAAAAGACAGCCATCCGTGGCTTAGTAAAGTAATAGAGGATAGTATTCGACTGAAAACAAGGGCATATAAATTAGCCAAATCTAGTGGGAGGATAGAAGATTGGGAAACATTTAAAAGCCAGCAAACAATAACTAAAAGATTAATTAAGAAAGGGAAGATAGATTATGAAAGTAAACTAGCAAAAAATATAAAAACAGATAGCAAGAGTTTCTACAGCTGTATAAAAAGAATAAGGGTGGCTAAAGTGAACGTTGGTCCCTTAGAGGATGGGACCAGGAAACTAGTGGTGGGGAACATGGAAATGGCAAAGTTGCTAAACAAATATTTTGTATCAGCCTTTACAGTAGAGGACACTAAAAATATCCCAACGCTGGACAAACAGGGGGCAATTGGGGGGGAAGGGTTAAACACGATTAAAATCACTAAAGAGATGGTACTCAGTAAAATAATGGGACTTAAGGCAGGTAAATCCCCCGGACCTGATGGCCTACATCCTAGGGTCTTGAGAGAAGTGGCGGTAAGAATTGTGGATGCATTGGTGATCATTTTCCAGAACTCCCTGGACTCAGGAAAGGTCCCGGCAGATTGGAAAACTGCGAAAGTAACACCCTTATTTAAGAAGGGAAGTAGACAAAAAGCTGGAAACTATAGATAAGTTAGCCTAACATTTGTGGTTGGCAAAATGTAGGAGTCCATTATTAAGGAAACAGTATCAGAGCATTTGGATAAACATAATTTAATAGGACAGAGTCAGCATGGTTTTACAAAGGGGAAGTTATGTTTGACAAATTTGCACGAATTCTTTGAGGATGTAACATACAGGGTGGATAAAGGGGAACCAGTGGACGTAGTGTGTCTGGACTTCCAAAATGCGTTTGACAAGGTTCCACACAAAAGATTACTGATCAAGATAAAAAATCACAGGATTGGGGGTAATATACTGGCATGGGTGGAAGATTGGCTATCTAACAGAAAACAAAGAGTTGGGATAAATGGTTCGTGCTCGGGCTGGCAATCAGTAACTAGTGGTGTCCCACAGGGATCAGTGCTGGGACCCCAACTCTTTACAATCTATATTAACGATTTGGAGGAATGGACCAAGTGCAACATATCCAAGTTTGCCGACGATACAAAGATGGGAGGGAAAGCAGTGAGTGAGGAGGACATAAAAAACCTGCAAAAGGACATAGACAGGCTAAGTGAGTGAGCAGAGATTTGGCAGATGCAATATAATGTTGGAAAGTGTGAGGTTATGCACTTTGGCAGAAAAAATCAAAGAGCAAGTTGTTATCTAAATGGAAAGAAACGGCAAAGTGCTACAGTACAAAGGGATTTGGGCGTCCTGGTACATGAAACACAAAAAGTTAGTATGCAGGTGCAGCAGGAGATCAGGAAGGCCAATGGAATCTTGGCTTTTATTGCAAGGGGGTTGGAGTATAAAAACAGGGAAGTCTTGCTGCAGCTATACATGGTATTGGTGAGGCCACACCTGGAATACTGCGTGCAGTTTTGGTTTCCATATTTAAGAAAAGATATACTTGCTCTCGAGGCGGTTCAGAGAAGGTTCACTCAGTTGATTCCAGGTATGAGGGGGTTGACGTATGAGGAAAGGTTGAGTAGGTTGGGACTCTACTCATTGGAGTTCAGAAGAATGAGAGGCGATCTTATCGAAACATATAAGTTTGTGAGGGGGCTTGATCGGGTGGATGTGGTGAGGATGTTTCCACTGATGGGTGAGACTAGAACTAGGGGCATAATCTTAGAATAAGGGGCTGCCCTTTCAAAACTGAGATGAGGGGAAACTTCTTCGCTCAGAGGGTAGTAAATCTATGGAATTTGCTACCCCAGAGAGCTGTGGAAGCTGCAACATTAAATAAATTTAAAAGGGAGATAGACATTGTCCTAGCTGATAAGGGAATTAGGGGTACGGGGAGAGGGCAGGGAAGTGGACGTGAATCTAGTTTCAGACCAGTCATGATCCTATTGAATGGCGGAGCACGCCCGAGGTGGCGTATGGCCTACTCCTGCTCCTATTTCTTATGTTCTTATGTTGGAGTGCATGTCCACTTATCCCTGAAGGTAGCAGGACAGGTAGATAAGGTGGTTACGAATTCTTACGGGATACTTTTCTCTATTAGCCGAGGCATAGAAAAAGAGCAGGGAGCTTATGCTGGAACTGTATAAAACATTAGTTAGGTCACAGCTAGAGTACTGCCTGCAGTGCTGGTCACGATTACAGGAATATTGTGATTACGCTAGAGAAGGTACAGGTAAGATTTATATGGATGTTGTTAGGACTGGAGAATTTTAGATACGAGGAAAGATTGGATTGGCTGGGGTTGTTTTCTGTGGAATAGAGGAGTTTGAGGGGAGCCTTGATTGACGTGTATGAATGGCCTAGATTTAGTGGATAGGAAGCTCCTATTAACCATAGCAGAGAGGTCAATAAGCAGTGGGCAATGATTTAAAGTAAATCCTAGAACAATTAGAGGGGAGTTGAGCAAACCTTATTCATGCCGAGGGTGGCGGGGGGTCCGGGTGCTGCCTGAATGGATGGTAGAAGCAGAAACGCTCATCACATTTAAAAAATACAACAGCAAAATACTGCAGATGCTGGAAATCTGAAATAAAAACAAAATTCTGGAAATACTCATCAGGTCAGGCAGCATCTGTTGAGAGAGAAACAGGTTAACCACTCTAGATTTTGTAATTGCACACTGCCGGCGTGGCATTGGCCGTCTCAGTTTCCCTGCTCTCCTCATTCACTCCAGTCTACCTCCCTCTGAACTTGCAGCACTCCATTGTCTCAGATACAACCCCAACATTGTCTTTAATCCTGCTGACAAGGGTGGTGCTGTTGTTGTTTGGCAAACCACCCTCTATCTAGCAGAGGCTGAAAACCAACTCTCCAACACCTCCTCTTACCTCCACCTGGACCATGACCCCACTACTGAACATCAAGCCACCATTTCCAAGACTGTCACTGACATCATCTCCTCTGGAGATCTTCCCTCCATGGCTGCCAAACTCAAAGTTCCCCAACCTCGCACAGCCCACTTCTACCTCCTTCCCAAAATTCACAAACAGGACTGCCCTGGTAGACCCATCGTTTCAGCCTGTTCTTGCCCCATGGAACTTATCTCTTCCTATCTCGACTTTATTTTTTCTCCCCTTGTCCAGTGTCTACCCAGGGGAAAAATGGGCGGCAGAAACACTACCGCCCATTTTGCGCTCCAGCCCAAGACTAATTTCATCCCAATGCTCTTTGTATCAGATAATTCCCAGTCTTGGGATCCTTTTATATTCTTTGGCCTAGAAATTCGTCTCAGGCGGTGGTGAAAAGCGAGTGGTGTCGGATCAGTCGCCCGTTATATGCAGCGCCTGATATTCAATTTCATTGACTGCAATAGAACTGAGTATCAGGCGCTATGTTAGCGGGCAACCGATCTGATACCGCTCATATTGCGCCAATGCCCGAGACGAATTGCTAGCCGTTTTAAAGTTGTTTCTTCCATAATCTTTCATGTAAGATTGTGTTGGAGACAATTATTTTCGAAATTACCAATAACATGTTGCTGCCACTTGCAGATGGAGGCATAATTGAGGCAGACAATCCATTGCTGCCCGTTTTGCGCCACCACCGAGACGAATTTCTAGGCCATGGAGTTTATGGCAGTGAAATAGGTTATTTGGATTCATTAGTACATTTGTGGTGTTTATCCTAATACCATGTACCCGCCCTGTTCCCTTATCTCTTTAACCCTTCCCTTCAACCACCCCTCTAATTTATTATTCAATATTAACACGGTCTCTGCTTCAGTCACTACCTCTGATAGGGAGTCACACAGCCTCACAATCCTTAGTGTAAAAAGAGTTCCCCAAGCTCAATGTCCTAAACAGTTTACATTTAAATCAGTATCTCTGTCCCCACATCCGCAATGTGTTACTCTAACTATATACAATGTTGTCTCTGCATTGCACTGACTCGTGGACAGGCAGTGACCTGTGTAGAATTAGAATCAGACTTGTGTTTGGTGATTCCTGTTGATATTTGTACTGAATCATTGTTAATACTAATCTGATTTCGGGTTGTTATTGTGAGGATATTTGCAAAGGATCAATTGTTTCAATTAATATAAGCGACAGGCATAGTTATCAAAATTCCTAAATCAGTGTCTTTCAACTAATTTGCGTAAATTGTCTGCTGCAATACCTTTATTACAACAGTGACTGTACTTCACTAGTACTTCATTGGCTATAAAGCACTTTGGGACCTCTGGACATTCCAAAGCGAACGGTGAGATTAGTTTTCGTCATAGATCAATCCAAAACAGTTCCCATTGTTCCGTTCTCTCTCTCTAGCCCTCTATCAATGTAACCATAACCTCAATGTGCCGCTTTCTCCTTATAGCCCTGTAGCAGTTCCAAACTCATTTTACTGCCCACTCTGTCCCCATAGTCCTGTATCAATCCCAAATTAATCACATTTGCGCACTCTACACACAGCCCTGTATAAATCTCAAAACTAATACGACTACCCCACTCTCTACCCATGGCCCTATATCAATCCAGACAGAACCGCATTGCCATGCTCTCTCCCCTTAGCAATCCAAAACCAATCTCAACTTTCAAGCTCTCCACAGAGCCGTTTTTCAATCTCAAACTATTCACAAGGTCCTGCTTCAACCCCATAATCCTGTATGAATCCCAAACTCATCCCTCTTCCCCAACACTCTCCCCAAAGACCTGGATCAATCCTGATGTATCGCCATGGTTACACTTTCTCCCGATAGTGCGGTGTCAATCCCAAACTAATCCCAGTCAGAGGGACCATGAACGATGATGCCACACAGAGATCCCAGATCAATGGATTGCTCAATGCCAGAAAAGGTGCACAGGATTAAAACAACAATAGAAATTTAACAAACTTATTCCAGATTTAATAAGCAGCTACCACCTAATGCAATAAAATTAAATAACGACATTATAGTAGAGCGAGACGTGCAACAACCTGTGATAGACGTTGAGTTCATGCTCTCACGAAGATTACCAACTAGCAGAGAAAATCAAGGCCCAACACCTGCAAAGCTCTTGTCACTGAGAAATTAATGCTCACATGTCAGTGGTTAGTGTTAAGTATGTGTATTGTATTGAACAATTAACACAAAGACTTAAACGTATAACTCAAACAGGCCTTTACTGGTTGGAGGTAGGGACTGCACATAGGTCTTTACTTCATGCCCACAGGCGGGAACTGAGGGGGATCAGTACCCACAGTACTATTTATACCCCTATGGCCAGGAGTGGTACTGCGTATCACTACGCCCAACAAGTAGTGCAGTCCTGTCCATAGGTTCAAAGTAGCACACATATTACATACACAACATTCCTCCCTTCCTAGCTTTACAGTCATCTCCCCATTTAACATAACGTAATAACATATATACATATATAACTTCAGGTTTACATAACAGAATAACATAGATACATAGATAACTTCATGTCAAAAACAGATCACAGATTCAGTCTCTGCGGAAAACAGTTCACAGATTCAATCTCTGTGGTGTAGTCGGTTCACGTTGCTAGAGTGACTCATTCAATAGTCCTTCCATGGATTTAACAGTTTGAACTTCCGAACTGAATTGGCTCCGTTCGGAGGGACCACGTGTGTGATCTGGTAGAGGTGATAATGGTTCAGATGGGTCATCTTCTGTTTTTACTTTTCCTTTTCTGCTTCTTGGAGACTCTCTGGGCTCCATTGTCAGCTGCCACAGCTGCCAGCTGCATGCGCAGTTCCTCCTTCTCTTCCTCCTGTTTCCGTCATAGAGCCAGCTTCTCCCGATGTTCCGTAGACTTTTGGTGCTCCTCCATGATTTCTGCACTTTGGGAGTCGAAGTTACAAGCTGGGCAGGACAGGACATCGTAATATTCGGTGTCGTCCTGAGCTAGACCAGTGAGAGGGTCGTCTATTTCCTCCATACCTAGCTGGACGTTAGCCAGCTCTTGATCCAAATCCAGACATCTTTCCTGAAGAGACTTCTTCATGTGTACCTCTGCATCCAGCTTTTTCTGGGCTTTCAGCAAGTCGTTTACTAGTGACCTCATTTGTGATTTTAATACTTCAACTTCCTTTGGAGATTGATTGATCGGACTATGCAATCCCTCTACCGGAGCAGCTGTTTCAGCGGTCTGTTGTTCTACGTTGACGTGAGTCAGCGTACTTTTGGCATCCAAGGGCTGCTCTGTTGCAGTCATCTCAGTCTGTGTTGCCACCTCAGCTCTTCCAATAACCTTTGAGAGCTCCGAACCCCTTTCGTTTGAATATTGAAGTTCATGTTCAAGTTTTTCCCATTTCAGAGTCCTGTCCTTCAGCATATGCAGGAGTTGGCTGACCGTTAACTCCTCTGACATCAGACGTTTTGTGTGCTCCTGCTCCATTTTCTCCATCAGCTGCTTCTGTTGTCTTTCCAGATTCTCCAACTCTATATCAAAGAACTCTTTCGTTGCATTCAACTCTTGCTCACAACGGCGAAGCATTTGTTCTAATTGCTGTTGTAGTTTGAAATGGAGTTGAGTTCGAGCCCGGTGTCCCTCAGAAATGGGCACATCAGTAGACTTGCCAGACTCAGAATCCACAGCTAAACTATGTTGTTGTTGCTCAGTGGAATTCTGTGCTGAAACTTTGTCTTTTGCACCTGAGTTGGGCTTACCATCATCCGTTCCAGAGTCTGGGCCGACTATCTTCACCGAGTTCTCACTCGTTATTGTTTGTAGGAAATGCCAGTCCATATTCATTTTCCTAATCCACTCCCGTCCTAGTAGTGGAGGACCTCCTTCAGATATCACATATAAGTCCATTATTTGACTGTCTTCGCCCTTGTGGGCCACTGCAACCTCTATTTTCCCGATGGGGTACACTCTTTGCCCCGTGTATGTTTTCAATATCATCCCCGTATCCTGTAGGGGAATATGTTGGAATAACTTTCCGTAATCTTTCTTATTTATGACCGTCAATGCCGATCCAGTGTCCAATTCCAGTTTTACTTGGACTCCTTCTATCTGAAGAGTGACCCAAATTGTCTGGAGGTCTGCACCCTTACCAGCGTTGAGTACTCTTAAGCTAGCCAGTTCATTACAGCTTAAGCTAGCCAGTTCATTACTGCTAGCGTCTGAATCGGACTCCTGTTCGGTCACCTTGTGTACCTTTGCGTATTTTCCTTGCGGTGACTTCTTGTTGCTGGTCTTCTTCCCTGACCTGCATACTCTAGCTATATGTCCAAGCCTACCACAAGTTCTACATTCTTGGTTTTTAAACCAACACTGGTTCTGATCATGCGTTGTCTTTCCACAACGATAACATTTGCCAGAACTCACACCCAATTTGTGTGCACTGAGCTCCGGTGACCGTAGCTGCATTACTGCCGTGCCTCTCGCTGCGGCTTCGTGTGCTGCTGCCATAGTGACTGCCTTCTCAAGCATCAGCTCATTTACCTCGAGCAGTCGCTTTTGTGTATCCTGTTTAAATAAACCACACACAAATTTGTCTCGTAGTGCATCTGTCAATCCCGTTCCAAACTGGCAATATTTCGCTAATTTACGCAATTCCAGCAAATATTCAGCATTGCTTTCATGCTGTAGCTGCCTTCTGTCGTAAAATTTAAATCGTTCCGCTAGCATCAGCGGCGTGGGGTTTAGATGATCTTTCAGGACAGTAACAATCTCATCGAACGTCTTATCCGCCGGTTCATCTGGTGATACAGGTGTTTCAATTGCCCGTACGTCTTCGCACCCATTAAATTTAATAATGTTAGAGCTTTATCTTGGTCACGAATTTTATTGGCCTTACAATAATTTTTTGCTCTTTCAACAGATATGGCCCAATCTTCGAGGTCACTATCAAAGGTGCTAATATTCCCGTGTTTAGGCATTGTAGATTTGCAATTTCTCAGATTTTATTTTCTTTACTTGTTATCAAAGATGGCGGCTTCCCGCTCTTGCCGTCGTCCACCGCCCACAAAATGGCGGTTTTCCCGCGCTTGGCGGTCTTCACCCGTCCCCCGACGCCGTCTCCCTTCAGCCCTCGAGTGCGGCCCTTATCTTCGCCGCGATCGATAGCCCGCGCTGTGCACCGCGACTCTCGCACCTTGAGCTTCTGCAGCCGCCGCGCCTTTCAGTCCGAGTGCGGCTCTTATCTTTGGTCCCGATCGCTGGCCCGCTGCGCCCCTCACTTCAAAGCGGCCCGGCCCTTATCTGCCGATCGCTATCGCCCTACCTCTCTCTCTTCCCCAGTCCTGTCTTTACTCCGGTTCACAAGCTGATGGAGGCTTCAGGGTCCTAATGCCTGTCTCTTCCATCGCTGGAAGCTGTCAGGATTTCTGCTGCCCTTCAGTTTTGAGTGGGGTGTTGAGGATTGAAACCTCTCTTCAACGTCCTGTCTTTGGACGAAGCCGCCTGGAATAACTGCCGCAGGGTAAGAGCCTGACTCGTCGCCAGTGTTAAGTATGTGTATTGTATTGAACAATTAACACAAAGACTTAAACGTATAACTCAAACAGGCCTTTACTGGTTGGAGGTAGGGACTGCACATAGGTCTTTACTTCATGCCCACAGGCGGGAACTGAGGGGGATCAGTACCCACAGTACTATTTATACCCCTATGGCCAGGAGTGGTACTGCGTATCACTACGCCCAACAAGTAGTGCAGTCCTGTCCATAGGTTCAAAGTAGCACACATATTACATACACAACAGTTAGTAATGTCTGTATCATTGGGACAGCAAGTACAATTGACAGCAAATTAGAATGTTTGTGTCACTGCTAGCTTAGGATACCTGTCAGTAGATTGGGATGTTTGTGTCTCTGGTACAGGAAGGACACCTGCCAGAAAATTGGGATGTTGTGTCTCTGGTACTGGAAGTCCAACTCTCAGTAAATTGGGATGTTTGTGTCGGTACAGGAAGGTCACCTGTCAGTAAATTGGGATGTTTGTGCCTCTGGTATAGGAAGGTCACCTGTCAGTAAATTGGGATGTTTTTCTCTCTGGTGCAGGAAGGTCACCTCTCTGTAAATTGGGATGTTTGTGTCTCTGGTACAGGAAGGTCACCTGTCAATAGATTGGGATCTTTGTGTTTCTGGTACAGGAATGTCACCTGTCAATCAATTGGGCTGTTTGTGTTTCTGGTACAGGAATGTCACCTGTCAGTAAATTGGGGTGTTTGTGTCTCTGGTACAGGAAGGTCACCTATCAGTAAATTGGGATGTTTGTGTCTCTGGTACAGGAAGGTCACCTATCTGTAAATTGGGATGATTGTGTCCCTGGTACAGGAAGGTCACCTATCTGTAAATTTGGATGTTTGTGTCTCTGGTACAGAAAGGTCACCTGTCAGTAAATTGGGATGTTTGTCTCCCTGGTACAAGAAGATCACCTGCCAGTAAATTGGGATGTGTGTTTTTCTGCTGCAGTAAGGTCACCTGTCAGTAAATTGGGATGTTTTTGTCTCTGGCACCGGAAGATCACCTGTAAGTAAATTGGGCTTTATGTTCTCCTGCTCCATTGCACAAAAACCACACTACTCATTCCATTGTTTGAATCTTTTCTTTACATTAATATAAATGGTGATTTTTGTACGCCACCAAAAAGGGAAATGTTTCCTGTTTACATCAATCCATTCCAAGCGGTGGAAAAATATAGCTTCACCAAATTTAAAGCAGGCTAGGTCAATTCTGATAATACATATTTATTGGTGGAACTTATGTTTTTCTTTCTTTAATTAAATTACCTATTAGATTCAGCAGATATTTCACCATACTCTTGAACTCTTCCCTGAATTTGCTCTGAGTCTTGGAGTAAATAAATGTGTTTGTGCAGCAGCTCAACAACTGAAGCATATTTGCACTTTCTCGGAGAATAAATTTGGGGTCACTGAAACCATTGATTTTATAATCATTTGTAAATTGATCTTAAAAGATCTGTACAACATACACCATCCACAACAGTATAAAACTTCCCGAGATGGCGAAGAGTAAGACAATGGACTTTCTCCGGCTCTCCATCTCTGGGACATTCTGATTCTCTCCATTGCTGTGGGCCCAGAGTCTCCTGCGGGCTCTACTGGCCGCTTGAATGTGTCTGACGGTGAGAGGTTTGAGCAGAAGAATCAGGAGGAACTGGAGACCCGGGGTTAAAATACAGTCACTTCATTGAAAAGCTGCCCATAACGGAGAAGTATAACGGATTTCCTTCAGTCTACAATTCCACGGGATATTATCAATTATGATGATGGGTTCGTGTAAAGAGTACCAGGGAATATTGACTAAACAGCCCAGCGCAGAGAACGTTCCTATAACCACGGCCGCCGTTTTCTCGGTGCAATATTTTGTTTTCAGCTTCTGGCAACAGATGGCCCCAATTCGATCAAAGGTGAAAGCGACCGTTAACCAGACAGAACTGTCTCTAGATGCATAAATTAAAGGAGTGATGGCCAGGAAGTTACCTGGAAAATAAATACTAGGAATCCGGTTTAATATCACAGCACTGATAATGACCAGGAGATACGTCCCCACCATGGACACCAGTTATCGAGTGACACATCTGGAGAGACCGCACCTTCCTTGGGACAGGATCAAATTCGCCACTAAATTAACTGTAAAGAGAGACAGAGGGAGACGAAATGTTACAGAATATAGACTCCTAGCAGAAGTCATATATTGAGCGAAATTTTATGAAGTTTCTACAGATCAGACATTATCTCATTGTATGGCAGAACAGGCTCGATGGGTTTAATGGCCAAGTCCTGCTGCTATGATCCTATGTCTTAGCTTTCATAGTTGTAGTGATGAGAACTGATATAAATATCCAAGCTGGAGCTGAGACACAATAGAGACCACGGGAGAATAAAAAGTAATACTTCATTTCATTGTGAAACAACAACCATTAAAATACATGGGAATTTCAAACAAATTAATAGAATCGCATGTGTAATGTTGAATAAAATGAATGATTAAGTAATACATATAGATTTAAATAATGAATTAAAACCACTCAATAAACACAGTAACAAATAGAATAAAATGCCAAACAAATTGAAAATGAATATTACACCAATGAAACAAAGATTGTGGAGTCTTGTAATGATGTGACCCCCTAACAGGATTTAAGCAAGTACCAAGGCAGGGATGTGGGGATAGGAGGAAAGAACAAAAGGGAAGGTCTGTGATAGAATGGAATGCCGGAGAGATCTAATGACAAAAGGGATGATGGTGCAAAGCAAAAGGCGCTGGCAATGGGACAAGTAAAGAAACAAAAGATGTGTCTAGAGGAGGAGTAAAGGGCAATAGCAGAATCAGCACCTGCTGTCCGAGAAATGGGGACAGAGGTTATGCTGTGAAATTGCTGAACTCAGTGTTTAGTCCGGAACGCTGTAAAGTGCCTAATTGAAGTGCTTCCTGATATCGACAGTGAACGGCCTGGCTCTAATTTTAAGGTCATGCGCCGTCTTTTGGACTTGCCCACCAGAGGGAAAAAATGCCTAGATTTTCAGTGTGCCGTGAGGCGGGCTTTAAGGCAGGCGGGGGCAAAAATCCTGAATTCGGGGGTCCCGACACTATCCCGCCCAAAACCCGCTTCCACGTAAGTTTCAGAGGAGGCGGGTACCCGCCCCGCAATGGGACCCACCCACCCGAGGTGGGAAGGGATTACTGCCAATTAACTGCCTGTTAACAGGTAGTTAACAGGCAATTTTTAGCCTAATCCCTATTTTGAGGGGTGTCCTGTGGGATTCCCGACGGCTCCAAACCACGCCAGGTTAGAGCAGATGGGCCGCCTGGTTGAAGGACTTGGAGGGGTCGTCATATCAGTGTTCAGGAGAGTGATGGGTGCATGAGTGCAAAGGTAAATGTGTTTGGTGTGTCTAAAGTGTGTAAAGAAGTTTAAATTACCTGTACTTACCATAACAGCCTTTCTTCCTCTGGGTTTCGGGAGTCCATCACTCAGCCTGCTCTGAAAGCAAAATGGCTGCAAGCTGTCAAATGTGACAGCCTTCAGCTTTCATTGCCGGTGTGAGTTCTAACTGAGTCTGTGGAGAAGGACTCAGGTTAGAATCAGACTGCCAGTGTTTGACAGCTCCAAAAAGCTGTGAAACACTGATATTTTATCTGTCAAGACCTCTTGACAGATGAAATTTCAGTCTGTGACGTCACCTGTTGCCCCCTTAATTGGCCTGCTGAGCCCGCTGGGCGGGCTCAACAAGGTCAATCAAGGGGAAATCGCGTGGATTGGCCGGACGTCGATGTAGGCACGACTAAAACCCGAAAGTTGTAGTCCCGCCTCCTTCCCGACAGCTTAATGAAAATCGACCCCATCTACCCCAACAAATCATTTCATCATCGTAAACACGCACTACTTTTCTATACTCAGGAATACAAACCACATTTATGCTACCTGTCCTCATAATTTAACCCTCCCAGCCCGGTATCATTCTGGTGAATCTGGGCTGTGCCCCCTCCAAGGCCAATAAATCCTTCCTGAGCTGCGGTGCCCAGAACTGACCACAGTTCTTCAGATGCAGGCTAAGCAGCGATTTAGTATTCCAGCCCCCTTGAGATAAAGGCTAACATTTAATTAGATAATGAATAACTTACTGCAGTACTTTACCTGGAACAGTGATAGCTGCAAGGGCAGTGTAGTAAACGGCATATACTAGGCCTCTAGGCAGGGAGTGCATTTTCTGTGAGAAGCAGCAATGTCTGTTTGGGATCCCACACGTGCTCTGTTCGACATTCAAAGGATTCCTTATTATACCAGTTGTCAAATGCCAAGAGACAAAATTAGATGACATCACCATTAATGTTAGTTACAGTCACTGAACAAACTAGATTGGTGACATCCCCATTTATATTAGTTACATCAGCTAAATGTTACTTACAATTATTGAACAAACAAGTTAATGCAGTCGATTTTACCTTTATGTTACCTTGTGCAATAGAATGGATAAAATCGAGGTCACATGGTGTTAAAGGGAAACTTTATGTCCTTTAGGGAAGGAAACCTGCTTTCCTTACCCAGCCTGGCCTACATGTGACACTAATCCCACACCAACGTGGTTGACTCATAACTGCCCTCTGAAGGGGCCTAGCAACCCAGGCAGTTGTATCAAACAATTGGAAAGAAACAAAATAATATCACCGGATGGACCATTGGGCTGCGACCTCAGCATTGAATTCGAAGACAACAAAGGCACACCCAGCCCGGCCTACTCTGCAAATTCCTCCTCACTAACATCTGGGGACCAGTGCCAAAGTTGGGAGAGCTGCCTCACAGACTTGCTCATTCTCTCAGAAGCATACCTTTCAGCCAAGGTCCAAAACTCCTTCATCACCATCCTTGGGTATGTCCTGTCCCACCAGTAGGACCGACCCACCACAGATCTGGGTACAGTGGTATACAGTCAGGGTGTTATCGCTGCATCCCTTGACAGCGCATTCCTTCTGCTGAAACATGGGCAATGCAACCTCCTGCTAATTGCCACCCACCGCCCACCCTCAGCTGACGAATCGGTGCTCCTCCATGTTCAACATCACTGGAAGAAAAATAACAATAGAAAATGCTGGGAAAATTCAGCAGGCCGGGTAACATCCGTGGAGAGAGAAATAGAGTCAAAGTTTCGGGTCGAAACCCTTTTACAGAACTGACAGAAACGACAGGAAATGAAACAAAAGGCAGAGGGGGCTGGGAAATGGGGGAGGGGATGAAAGAAGAGACATTAAGAGATATTCAAGGTGAGACAAGATAGTAATAGGATAGGTAAATGGCTCTAAATGAAGTGTGCAATGCGCTGGCAGAGTGAAAGACAGCTGCCATGTGGGAGAGAGAGAGAAAAAAGGAAAAGTCACAAGCCAACAGTGTGGATAAAAAATATAATAGGGGCCGAGGTTATGATCTGAAGTTGTTAAACTCGATATTGGGTCTGGAAGGCTGTAAAGTGCCTAATGGGAAGATGAGGTGCTGTTCCTCGAGTTTACGGTGAGCTTCCGTGGAACAATGCAAGAGGCCACAGACGGTGAGGTCTGATTTGGAATGGAACGGTGAATTCAAATGACAGGTGACCAGATGACCGGGGTCACCCTTACAGACTGAATGGAGGTATTCCGCAAAGCAGTCACCCAAATGTGTTTGTTCTCCCCAATGTGCAGGAGACCACATCGTGAGGAATGAATAAAGTATACTAGATTGCAAGAAGCACAAGTAAATCGCTGTTTCACCTGGAAGGGGTGTTTGGGGCACTGGAGAATGGGAAGGGGGAGGTATATGGGCAGGTGCTGCATCTCCTGCACTTGCACGGGAAGGTGCCGGGCGAAGGGGAAGAGATGTTGTGGGTGATAGAAGAGTAGACTAGGGTGTCTAGGAGGGAGCAGTCGCTGTGGAATGCTGAAGGGAGAGGGGAGGCGAAGGTGCATTTGGTGGTGGGATCATATTGGAGCTGGCGGAAATGGTGGAGGATGATTCGTTGAATGTGGAGGACAAGGGGAATCCTATCGTGGTTCCAGGAGGGAGGGACAGGGTTGAGGGCTGAAGTGCGGGAGATAGAACGGACCTGATCGAGGGCCATGTCAACCACCTTAGAAGGGAATCCTCGGTTGAGGAAAAAGGAAAACATGTCAGAAGCAATGGTGTGGAAGGTGGCATCATCAGAGCAGATGCGGTGGAGATGGAGACACTGGGAGAATGGAATAGAGTCCTTACAGGAGGCGGGGTTGGAGGAAGTGTAGTCCAGGTAGCTGTGGGAGTCAGTGGGCTTGTAGTGAATGTTGGTCAATAACCTATCCCCAGAGATGGAGATGGAGAAGTCGAGGAAGGGAAGGGAAGAGTCGAAGATGGACCATGTGAAGGTGAGGGAAGGGTGGAAATTGGAGGCAAAGTGAATGAAATTGCCTATTTCAGGGCGAGAGCAGGAAACGGCAGTGATATAATCATCAATGCACCAGAAAAAGAGGTGAGGGAGGGGACCCGAGTAAGACTGGATCAAAGAGTGTTCTGCATATCCCACAAAAAGGCAGGCATAGCTAGGACCCATGCGGGTACCCATAGCAACACCTTTAATTTGGAGGAAATGAGTGGAGTCAAAGGAAAAGTTGTTCAATATGAGAACAAGTTCAGCCAGGCAGAGGAGGGAAGTGATGGATGGGGACTGGTTGGGCCTCTGTTCAAGGAAGAAGCGGAGCGCCCTCAGGCCATCCTGGTGGGGGATGGATGTGTAGAGGGATTGTACGTCCATGGTGAAAAGGACGCGGTTGGGGCCAGGAAACTGGAAACTGTTAAAGTGGCAGAGGGCGTCAGAAGAGTTGCAGATGTAGGTGGGAAGAGCCTGGACAAGGGGAACAAACATAGAGTCGAGATAGGAAGAGAAAAGATCCGTGGGGCAAGAACAGGCTCAAACGATGGGTCTACCAGGGCAGTCCTGTTTGTGGATCTTAGGAAGGAGGTAGGGGCGGGCTGTGCGGGGTTGGGGAACTATGAGTTTGGTGGCCGTGGGGTGGGGGAGGATCTCCAGAGTAGATGAGTTCAGTGACAGTCTTGCAAACGGTGGTTTGATGTTCGGTAGTGGGGTCATGGTCAAGGTGGAGGTAGGAGGAGTTGTCGGAGACAGCATCCGCCGTATTTTGCTATTGTATCACCGGAAGAAGCACTGGCGTTAGCAAGGGCACAGAATATACTGTGGGTGAGGGGATTTGAATGTCCATCATCAAGAGTGGCTCGTTTATACCACCACTGGCCAAGTTGACTGTGTCCTGAAGCTCATATCTGCCAGAGTGTGCTTGTGGTGAGAGCCAACACGGGAGAATAACCTACTCGACCTCGTCCTCACTAAGCTATCTTTCACGGATGTATCTTTCCATGACAGCATTGGTGGGAATGACCACTGCACCGTCCTCGTGGAGACAAAGTCCCGTCTTCACACTGATGACCCCCTTCATTGTTTTGCACGACAGTGCCACCGTGCTATGTGGGATAGATCAAGAACAGATGTAGAAGCTCAAAGCTCGGCATACATGAGGCGCTGTGAGCCATCAGCAGAAGCAAAATTATATTCCACCACAATCTGTAACTCAAGTCCCGGCATACCCCTCACTCCTCCTTCACCATCAAGTCAGGTAACCAACCCTGGTTCAACGGGAACTGTTGAAAAGGCTGCCGAAAAGCATCATCTAAACATAAGGCACCAAGCTGGCGAAGCTACAACACTGCACCACATGCATATCAACATAAGAACAGGAGCAGGCCATTCAGTCCCTAGACCCTGACCAGTTCTGGGCACCGCACCTCAGGAAGGATAGATTGTGCTTGGAGGTGGTGCAGCACACATTCGCCAGAATGATACGGGGTTAAAAGTGTCAAATATTGAGAACAGATTGCACAGACTTCATATAGATGAGCAAGGAGTGAAATAATTTGGGTGTTTAATATGATTAAAGGATTCAATAATCTGGTTAGCAAGAAATAATTTCCTCTGCTGAAGAATCCAGAAAAACGGGGCCGAAGCTAACAATTAGAGTGAGGCCATTAACGGTTGAATTCAGGAAACACTTCTTCACACAAAGGGTAGTGAAAATCAGGAACTCTCTCCCCAAAAATCTGTTGAAGCGCGATCAATTGAAAACTTCAAAACCGAGATTGATAGATTTTTATTAGATAATGTTATTAAGGGATACAGAAACAAGGCGGGTAAATGGAGCTTAAATACAGATCAGCCATGATCTGATTGGATGCCGGGCCTGGCTCAAGGGGCTGAATGGTTTGCTCCTGTTCCTAGTGTCCTGTATATTCCTAAATTCCGCCATTGGCAGCTACCCAACAATGTACAAAACAGCCCAGGTATATCGTGTCTACAAAATACATCCACCCCGGTCAATTACTGCTGCACAGACCTACTCCCAATCCTCAACAAAGTAATGGAAGAATCGTCAGCAGCGCTATCAAGCAGTACTTATTGACCAGTAATCTGCTCAACTAGGCACGGTTTGGGTTCCGACAGAACCACTTTGCTCCAGACCTCATTACACTGTTGGTCCAACATTAAACAAAGGTTGAACTCCAGAGGTAGAGTGAGAGAGAATACCCTTAATGTCAATGGTACATTCGACAGAATGTGGCACCAAGGAGATAAACATAGCGACCTTCACCATCTCAGGAAGTCACAAAATGCTTTAAAGCCAATGAAGCACTCAGGCAATGTAGTCACCGTTGTAATGAAGACAATAAGACAGAGGTCAATGCGGATCGTCAGGGGTGACGGGGGGAGGGGGGTGTTCTCTCTATTGGCTGGAGTCCTACCTGGCAAAAAGAAAAATGGTTGTGGTAGTTGGACTCGAATGATCTCATTTCAAGGACATCGCTGCAGGAGTTCCTCAGGGCAGTGTGCTAGGCCCAGCTATGTTCAGCTGCTTCATCAATGAACTTGCCTCCATTATTAGGTCAGCAGTGGGGATGTTCGTTGATAACCACACAGTGTTCAGCGCGATTTAGAACTCCTCAGATAATGAAGAAGTCCATGCCCGCATGCAGCAAGATCTGGACGACATTCAGGCTTGGGCTGTTAAGTGGTAGGTAACATTCGCGCCACATTTGTGGCAGGCAATGACTATCTCCAACAAGCAAGAATCTAACCACCCCCCCTTGACATTCAATGGCATACTAACGTCGAAGCTTCCACCATCACCATGCTGAGGATCATCATTGATCAGATACTCAACCGGACCAGTCACTTAAATGTCATGGCTACAAGCGCAGGTCAGAGGCTGGATGTTCTGCAGTGAGTGTCTGACCTCCAGCCCCGAAATGTATCTCCACCATCTGCAAGGCACAAGTAAGAAGTGTGATGGAATACGCTCCATTTGCCTGGATGAGTGCAGCTCCAACTCAAGAAGCTCGACACTATCCAGGACAAAGCAGCCCGCTTGATTGGCACCCCATCCACGATCTTAAACATCCACTCCCTCCACCACTGGTGTACCGTGGCTGCAGTACGTAGAATCTATAAGATGCACTGCAGCAACTCACCAAGACTTCTTCGACAGCACCTCCCAAACCCTCGACCTCTATCACCTGGAAAGGGCAAGCGCAGCAGTCGCATGGGAACACAATCACCTCAAACTTTCCTCAAGTCACTCGCCATTCTGACAGGGGAATATCTCGCCATCCCTTCGTCGCGCTGAGTCAAAGTCGTGGAACTCCACTGTGGGAGTCCCTTCAACACACGGAGCACAGGGGTGCAAGAAGAAAGCCCAGCACCACCTTCTGAAGGGCAACTAGAGAGGGACAATAAATACCGGCCTTGACAGCGACACCCACATCCTGAGAAAGAATCAAAACACCAAATATCTGCATTATTATCTGAATATTAAAATCACATTGCAGCTTTCTGGAGTTTTCCTTCAAAATTCTTCAGAACCTATATATATTTTAAACTGGAGGGCCTAGAAATTCGTCATGGGCGTTGGCGCGAAACGGGCGGTATCAGATGGGACACCCATTATCTGCAGCGCCTAATATGCATTCCATTGTGGGTCTGAGTATTAGGTGCAGCGTTTAACGGGTGGTATCAGATCGGCCGCCCGTTTTCTGCAGTGCCGGATATTCATTCCATTGTGGGACTGAGTAACAGGTGCAGCGCTTAACGGGCGGTATCGGATCGGCAGCCCGTTATATCCAGCGCCTGATATTCATTCCATTGTGGGGCTGAGTATCAGGTGCAGCGTTTAACGGGCAGCTGACCCGTTACCGCCTGTTTTGCGCCACCGCCAGAGATGAATTTGTAGGCTGATATGTAAATGCAGGAACTGGCCGTCACACGCCGGACAGTGTTGGCTTCGGCACCCATTGATGCTCAGTTAAGAGATTTGAGCTGAGGCAACATATTGGGTGTTAGTTTCAGTCCGAATCTCCCTGTTAAATTGTCAACACAAAGATTGAAATTTCCCAATCGGTATCCGGGGACCCACCTGCAGCAAAGGTCCCGTGTGTGAGTATGGGCTGGAGACGGGATCAGTCTCAGCTCAGACTCCCCGCTCTACTTGGCGAATAGTCTGTCCAGTCTTACTATCCCGAGCCAAACATGAAGAATGCCTACCATGGGGAGGTCACGGAGAGGAGGCGTGGCTTCCTCCGGTGCAGGGGAACCGGACCCAGCACGAGGCACCGGCAGCAGGAGACAAGGGGAGAAAACTGAGAGAAAAACCCACATTCACACAGCACGGGTGGGGAATCGCCACACGGGAATGGTTCATTTAAAATGTGTTCATATTGGATATGCGGTGGGCAGCCTTCTTTCAACTCACGAAATACATCCCGAGAACAGTCAACCAGCTCATGGATTTCCTTATCTCCAAGATCGGGAAATTCTTCTGAGCGGATGTCGTTGCTTTCTCCCGTTCCTTCGATCCCCAGCTAACCGTCTCCAGCCCATTCCCTCCACTCTTAACAACTGTACACTCCCAGCGCATCTTTCCGCAGTTGCCCGCACAATTCTCTCATGCCTCCTCCACATTAATTATCTCCATAACACCAACCTCTTTCCCGTTGATCCCAGCACATTGAATTCCCGACCACTCAACTCCACTCCCTCTGTGTGAGAAGGTTGTAGTTTCAGATTCAAGTCCCACTCCTGATACTTGAGTATATAATCCAGGCTGGCATTCCAGTGCCCTGAGAGAGTGCTGCACTGTCAGAGCTCACCTCTTTCAGATGAGACGTTAAACCAAGTTCGCCCCATCTGCTCGCTCAAGTGGACATAAGAAACCCCATGGCACCATTGGAAGAAGAGCAGAGGAGTTCTCCCATATCCTGGCCAATATTTATCCCTTAAACAGCATCACTAAAACAGCTGCACTGGTCATTTATCTCATTGCTATTTATAGGGTAATTGGTTGCCCAGTTTCCCGACAAAGCAACTGGACCAAGTGGCAGTGCAAACAATATTCTTATCTGGAGAGGCAAAGTAAAAGATTAATAAACACGGTAAAATACAAATAAAGTCTGATGATTTTCCTCAGTTCTTTTCTCGCACAGTGACATTCCAGCATGGCTCTTACTCGGAGCCGAGTGTAGGATTGTAAACCTCTCCCAGCGTTCACTGCTGCTCCACAGTGGCACCGTGTGGACCGATCCTGTCACTGCATGCAGAGCAGAAACCGGTCATAAAGTTCCCGGGCGTCAACGACTGTCGCGTTAATGGAGATTGAAAACTTCACACGTAAAGTGTCATCCGCATTGTAAAACCAACCAACGCTGTTGACACAGGATCAAGCGTTACTGAGACGTGAGCTGCGAGTATTTCCAGGTGTCTTTCCGGGGTCTGTGAGTACTTGGTGGAGGGTTTTCACAGAATCACAGAATCACAGAATCTACAGTGCAGATAGAGGCCATTTCGGCCCATCGAGCCTGCACCGACACATATCCCACCCTATCCCCATAACCCCACGTATTTAATCCCCTAACACTAAGGGTCAATTTATCATAGCCAAATCAACCTAACCTGCACATCTTTGGACTGTGGGAGGAAACCGGAGCACCCGGAGGAAACCCACGCAGACACAGGGAGAATGTGCAAACTCCACACAGACAGTTGCCCGAGGCCCGAGGCCAGATTTGAACCCGGGTCCCTGGTTTTCTTGATTCTTGAAGCAATGGAAAATAAGGTTCTAGGAACACCGGTGGGAGGCTGGTGATCTGCGATGGCTGGAAGTCAAACAGTGTTTGGATGGCGGTTTTGTAGCATTGAAAGTTTGTGTGTTGTGGTGGTATTGGGGCGCAGGGTCTAACAGCCCGTGGGGAGCGTGGTAAGAACATAAGAATTTGGGGCAGGAGTAGGCTATACGGTTCCTTGTGCCTGCTCTGCCATTCAATATAAGCATGGCTGATCTTCGACTGCAACTCCACTGTCCCGCCTCGTCCTCATAGCCTTTGATTCCCCTAGAGTTCAAAAATCTATCTATCTCAGCCTTGAATATACTCAACGACTCAGAATCCACAGCCCTCTGGGGCAGAGAATTCCTAAGATTCACAACCTTCTGAGGGTAAAAATTAATCATCTAAGTCTTGAATGGCCTACCCCTTATCCTGAGACTATGCCACCTAGTTCTGGACTCTCCAGCAGGGGAAACAACCTCTCAGCATCAATCTTGTCAACCACCTCAGAATCTTATATGTTTCAATGAGATCACCTCTCATACTTCTAAATTCCAGAGAGTATCGGCCAAATTCACTCAATCTCTCCTGATAGGACAACCCGCCCATGCCAGGAATCAATCTAGTGGACCTTCGTTGCGCCACCGCTAAGGCCTGTATGTCCTTTCTCAGATAAGGAGGCCGAAACTGTGCACAGTACTCCAGGTGTGGTCTCACCAAAGCCCTGTACAATTGTAGTAAGACCTCCTCACTCGTGTACTCCAACCCACTAGCAATAACGAACAACATGCCATTTGCCTTCTCAATTGTTTGCTGTACCTCCATGCTAACCTTCTGTATTTCCTGCACGAGGAGACCTATTTTGTCAGAACACAAACATTTAATAGGGTCTCAACATTTTAAAAAATATTCTGCTTTTCTAATATTCCTACCAAAGTGAATAACCTCACATTTCCCCATATTATGCACCGTCTACCACCTTATTACCCTTTCACCTAACCTGTCTATATCAGTTTGAAAGCTCTTTGTGTCCTCCTTAGAGCTTACATTCCCCCTAGCTTTGTATCCTTAGCAAACTTGGATACATTGTTCTCAACCCCTTCATCTAAGTCATTGAGATAGCTTGTGAATAGCTGAGGCCCAAACAGTGATCCTTGCGACACCCCACTAGTTAGAACCTGCCAAATGGAAAATGACCCGTTTATCCCTCCTCTCAGTTTTCTGTTGGTGAACCAATCCTCCATCCACGAAAATATGTTACCCCCAAACCCATGAACCCTTACCTTGCCTTGCAACGTTTTATGTGGCATCTTCTCGACTGCCTTTTGGAAACCCAGATACACTACATCCACTGGTTAGCAATTAACTACCCTGTTAGTTACATCCTCAAAACACTCTGATTAATTTGTTAAACACTATTTCCCTTTCATAAAACCATGTTGACTGTGCCTTTTCATATTATGACTTTCTAAGTGCCCTGTGTTCATTTACTTAATAATGTATTCCAGCATTTTATGACGACTAACTGGTTTGTAGTTCCCTGTTTTCTCTCTACTTCATTTCTTGAGTAGCGGTGTTACATTTGGTACTTTCCAATCCAATGGGACCGTTCCAAAATCTAGGGAAGTTCAGAACCAATGCATCCACTATCTCTGTGGCCACCTCTTTTAAAACCGTATGATGTGGGCCATCAGGTCCACGGGATTAGTCGTATTTCAGTCCCATTAATTTATCCAGTAATGTTTCTTTACTAATATTAATTAGTTTAAGTTCCTCACGATATTTAGACCCTTGACTCCCTACCATTTTGGTATGCTTTTTGTGCCTTTTACTCTGAAGATAGATACAAAATATTTGTTTAACGTCTCAGCCATTTCCTTGTTCCCCATTTTAATTTCAACTGTCTCAGCCTCTAACGGACCCACGATTACTTTTACTATTCTCTTCCTTTTAATATACTGTAGAAGCTCTTACCATCTGTTTTGCTATTTCTTAATAGTTTACTCCAATATTGTGTTTTCTTCCGCTTTATCAATGTATGGTCATCCTTAGCTGGTTTCTGAAACTCTCACATTCCTCCAGGTAATTTATCTGCTTGGAAACATTATAAGCCTCTTCTTTTAATCTATTACTATCCTTAACTTCATTAATGACCCACAGATGTATCACTTTTCCCGTGGAGTTTTTATTTCTCAATGGAATATAAATTTGTTGAGAATTATGAAATATTTAATTAAATATTCCCATTGCTTATCTACCATCATATATTTTAATCTATTTTCTCAATTTACCTCAGTGCACTCGCCCCCATACCTTTGTAATTATCTTTATTTAAGTTTAATACTCTAGTTTCGTACTTAAGTACGTCACTCTCGAACTCAATGTGAAACTCTATCATATTATGATCATTCTTCCCCAGAGGATCCCTTACTATGGGGTTACTAATTAACCCTGTCTCATTACACAAGACAAGATCTAAAATAGTCTCTTCCCTGGTTGGTTCGACGACGTTTTCTTCCAGGAATCTGTCTCGAATTCATTCCATGAACTCCTCCTCCAAACTACATTTGCCAATTTGATTTGACCATTTTTTATGAAGATTAACGTCCACAATGATTATTTTATTACCTTTGTTACAGGCTCCTCTTATTTCTTGATAAATACTCTGTCCAGCAGTATAGGTATTGTTCGGGGGGCTACAAACTAACCCCACTTGTGTTTTCTGCCCCTTGTTATTTCGTATCTCCGCCCAGACTGATTCTACTTCTTGCTCTTCTGAGTCAAGATCTTTCCTCACTACTGGCCTTATGTCATCCTTTAAGTGGAGCCCGTCACAACGGAACTGCCCCCTCTTTCCCCAGTACAGATGCCAATTAACTGTGAATCGAAACCCCTGTGTTCCATACCACTCCTTGAGTCATGCATTCAACTCGCCGATCTGTTTGTCCCTATGCCAATTTGCGCGTGGCTCAGGTAACAATGCAGAGATTATTACCTTTGAGGTTTTGCTTTCTAACGTGAACCCTAGCTCCTCAAATTGCCTCAGAAGGAACTCATTCCTAGTTCTACCTATGTCATTGGTTCCTACGTGGTCCATGACAACTGGATCCTCCTCTCATGCTCGAAGTTCTTCTCCAGCCATGCGGATATGTGTTTAACCCTGGCACCGGGCAGGCAACACAGCCTTTGGAACTCCCGCTTGCAGCTGCAGAGAACAGTATCTATCTCCATCACTATACTGTCCCCTAACAGTACCACATTCCTTTTCACTCCCATCCCTTGAAAGGCCACATGTACCACGGTGCCATGGTCAGTTTGTTTATCCACTCTGCAGATTTGCCCTCGTCCACACAGGCCGCAAGAACTTCGTATCTGTTGGATAAGGGCAAAGGCCGAGGCTCCTCCAGCACTGCACCTGGTGTCAACTTAACTGGCTGAGTCGCAGTCACAACCTCCTTTCTATGACCTGATCTGTACCACTTCCTAACCTAAGGTGTGTGAGTGCCTCCTGGATCAAAGTGTCGAGGTAACTCGCCCCCTCCCTGAGACCAGGCAATGTCCGAACCTCGGACTCCAGTTCAACAACTCTGAGCAGAAGTTCCTCGAGATGCAGACACTTATTGCAGATGTGGTTGTCCGGGATCGATATATTCCCACAAACTGCCACATGCTGCAGTTGTGGCACGCCACCTGCACTGCCATCCCTATCAAACCACGTTTTATTTATTTAGTTAATTAAAGTTAATGTATTTAATCAACTTAGCTTACAGTTTTTAGTTATTAACTAATTACCTGACCTAGCTTATGTTATAGACAGATTAAACTAAATAGTCACCGGTAGCACAAACCACTGCAAGTATTGGAGGTAAAACCAGCCCTTCCTTCCTGCTATGCACCGAAATCCCACTCTCAACAAATTCCCACGTTTACACTCTGGTTATGATGCACTCCGTTTATTACAACTCTGTACGACCATTACTTGTGTCAGCAGATAACTGTTTACTTTTATACAACTTTTCGAGCCATACCCAGGCTACAAATGCTCACTGAGCTTCCTGCTCGCAATCATTACCCGCGATTCAGCCAATCACTTAAAGTTGTCAACTGTTATCTGCCAGTGACATGCCATGACTCTGTTAACTCGTCATAGTCATAGAGTCATAGGGTCACAGAGTCATAACGGCAAAGAAGGAGGAGATTCGGCCCATCGAGTCCATGCGGCTCTCTGCAGAGCCATCCAGTTAGTCCCATTACCCCGCTCTATCCCCATAGCCCTGCAAATGTATTCCCACAAGTGCCTTTCCAGACACCCCTTGAAAATATCGAGTGTCTCCACTTCCACTACTTCCATTGGCAGCGAGTTCCAGGACCTCGCCACTCACAGCTTTAAAAAGTTTTTCCTCACAACCCCTCTGTATCTCTTGCCCAAAACCTTAAATTTGTGTCCCTAAGCCCCTGTAGCATAGAAACATAGAAGATAGGAGCAGGGGTAGGCCATTCGGCCTCTTGAGCATGCTTCGCCATTCAATAAGATCATGGCTGATCATCCAAATTCAGAACCCTGTTCCTGCCTTCTCTCCATATCCCTTAATCCCTTTAGCCTTAAGAAATATATCCAACTCCTTCTTGAATATATTTAATGAATTGACCTCTACTGCCTTCTTTGGCAGAGAATTCGACAGGTTCACCACTCTCTTGGGTGAAGAAATTCCTCCTCATCTCTGTCCTAAATGGCTTACCCCTTATCCTTAGACTGTGACCCCTGGTTCTGGACTCCCCGACCATCGGGAACATCCTTCCAGCAGCTAGTCTGTCTAGTCCTGTTAGAATTTTATAAGTTTGGATGAGAACCCCTCTCATTCTTCTAAACTCCAGCGAGTACAAGCCCAATCGACCCAATCTCTCCTCATAAGTCATTCCTGCCATCCCAGGTATCAGCCTGATGAATCTTCGCTGCACTCCTTCCATGGCAACAACATCCTTCCTCAGATAAGGCGACCAAAACAGCACACAATACTCAAGGTGTGCTCTCACCAAGGTCCTGTACACCTGCAGCAAGACATCCTTGTACTTAAACCCTCTCGCTACGAAGGCCAACATACAATTTGCCTTCTTAACCGCCTGCTGCACCTGCATGCTTACTTTCGGCGACTGGTGCACAAGGACGCCCAGGTCTCGTTGCAATTCCCCTTCTCCCAATCTATTGCCATTCAGATAATAATCTGCCTTCCTGTTTTTGACAGCAAAGTGGATAACCTCGCATTTATTCCACGTTATTTTGCACCTGCCATGCTTTTGCCCAATCTCACAACCTGTCCAAATCATACTGCAGTTTCTCGGCATCTTCCTCACTGCACACACGCCCACCCAGCTTTGTGTCGTCTGCAAACTTGGAGTTATTACATCTCGTTCCCTCGTCCAGATCATTAATATATATTGTGAATAGCTGGGGTCCAAGGACCGATCCCTGTGGTATCCAACTAATCACTGCCTGCCACTCGGAAAGCGACCCGTTTTTTCCAACTCTTTGCTTTCTGTCTGCCAACCAGTTCTCTATCCAAGTCAATACCTTGCTCCCAATCCCATGTGCCTTAATTTTGCACGCAAATCTCTTATGCGGGACCTTATCGACAGCCTTTTGAAAATCCAAATACACCACATCCACTGGTTCTCCCTTATCTATTTTATCAGTTACTTCCTCAAAAAACTCCAGTAGATTAGTCAAGCACGATTTACCTTTTGTAAATCCATGTTGACTTTTTCCGATCCGGTCACTTTTTTCCAAGTGCTCGGCTATTACATCCTTTATAATGGACACTAGCATTTTCCCCACTCCCGATGTCAGGCTTACCAGTCTGTAATTCCCCATTTTCTCTCTACCATTCTTTTTGAACAGTGTGGTAACATTAGCTACACGCCAATCCATGGGCACTGTACCAGAGCCTATCGAATTTTGGAAGATGACCAGCAATGCATCTATTATTTCTAGGGCCAGTTCCTTAAGTACCCTAGGATGCAGATTATCAGGCCCTGGGAATTTATTGGCCCTCAATCCCATCAATTTCCCTAACACCATTTCCCTACAAATACTGATTCCTATCAGTTCCTCCCTTTCATTAGACCCTATGTTCCCCGACATTTTTGGGAGGTCATTTGTGTCCTCCTTTGTGAAGACAGAACCAAAGTATGTATTTAATTGGTCTGCCATTTCTTTGTTCCCCATTATAAATTCCCCTGATTCTGACTGCAAAGGACCTACGTTTGACTTCTCCAATCTTTTTCTCTTCCCATATCTATAAAAGCTTTTACAGTCAGTTTTTATGTTCCCTGCAAGCTTACTCTCATACTCTATTTCGCCCTCTTAATTAATCCCTTTGTCCTCCTTTCTTGGATCCTAAACTGCTCCCAATCCTCAGGTTTACTGCATTTTCTGACCAATTTATATGTCCCCTCCTTGGATCTTATGCTATCCCTAATTTCCCTTGTTAGCCACGGTTGAGTCACATTTTTTGTTTTATTTTTATGCCAAACTGGGATGAACAAATTCATTAGTTCATGCATGTGATCTTTGAATGGTTGCCATTGCCCATCCACCGTCAACCCTTTGAGTGACATTCCCCAATCAATCCAACCCAAGTCGCACCTCATACCATCATAGTCTCCTTTATTTGAATTCAGGACCCTTGTCTCTCAGTCAACTATTTCACTCTCCATCTTAATGAAGAATTCTATCATATTATGATCGCTCCGACCCAAGGGGCGTCGCAAAACACGATTGCTAATTAATCGTTTCCATTACATAATACCCAGGCTAGGATGGCCTGATCTCTAGTTGGTTCCTCGACATATTGGTCCAGGAAACCATCCCGTATACAATCCAGGAATTCCTCCTCTGCAATATTTTTACTAATTTGGTTAGCCCAATCTATATGTCGATTAAAGTCACCCATGATAACTGCTGTGTCCTTATTGCACGCTTCCCTAATTTCCCTTTTAATGCCATCACCGACCTCTGCATTACTGTTTGGAGGTCTATATACCACTCTCACTAACGTTTTCTGCCCTTTGGAATTTCTCAGTTCTACCCATACAGATTCCACATCGTCAGAGCTAATATCTTTCCTTTCAATTGTGTTAATCCCTTCTTTAACCAGCAATGCTACCCACCTCCTTTTCATTTTTGCCTATCTTTCCTGAATATTGAATACCCCTGGATGTTGAGTTCCCAGCCTTGGCCATCCTGGAGCCATGTTTCTGTAATCCCAATCATATCATATTCATTTACCTCTATTTTGTGCAGCTAATTCATCCACCTTATTATGAATGCTCCTCGCATTAAGACACAAAGCCATCAGGCTTGTTTTTTAACGCTATTAGAACTTTTAGAATTATTATTTAATGTGGCCATGTTTGATTTAAACCCTTGATTTCTCTGCCTGTCACTTTTGTTTTTCTCCTTCCTATCTTTTGTTTTTATCCCTGTTTCCCTTTCCTCTGTCACCCTGCTCAGGTTCCCAACCCCCTGCCATTTTAGTTTAAACCCTCCCCCAGAGCACTGGCAAACACTCCCCCTAGGACATCTGTCCCGGCCTAGCCCAGGTGCAAACCGTTCAGTTTGAACTGGTCCCACCTCCGCCAGGACCGGTTCCAATAACCCAGGAATTTAAATCCCTCCGCCTTGCACCATTCCTCTAGTCACGTATACATCTGAAATATCCTTCTACTTCTACTCTGACTAGCACGTGGCACTGTTAGCAATCCTGAGATTACTACCTTTGAGGTCCTATTTTTTAATTTACCTCCTAACTCCCTATATTCAGCTTTTATGACCTCATCCCGGTTTTTACCTATATCATTGGTATCTATATGCACCACGACAACTGGCTGTTCACCCTCCCCTTCCAAAATATTCTGCAGCCGCTCTGAGACATCCTTGACCCTTGCACCAGGGAGGCAACACACCATCCTGACATCTCGTTTGCGGCTGCAGGAACGCCTATCTATTCCCCTTACAATAGTATCCTCTATTACTATAGCTCTCCCCCTCTTTTTCCTCCCGTCCTGTGCAGCAGAGCCACCCCTGGTGCCAAGAAGTTGGCTGCTGCTGCCTTCCTCTTGTAAGCCATCCCCCCCATCAGTATCCAAAGCGGTATATCTGTTTGAGAGGGGGATGGCCACAGGGGACCCCTGCACTGTACATACTATTCTGCCTGTTGGTCACCCATTCCCTTTCTGCCTGTCCAACCTTTGCCTGCGGTGTGACCAACTGATCAAACGTGCTATTCACGACGTCCTCAGCCACGCGAATGATCCAGTATCTATCCAATCGCTGCTCCAGCACCGCAATGCGGTCTGCCAGTAGCTGCAGCTGGACACACTTCCTGCACACATGGTTGTCAGGTACACAGGAAGTGTCCCTGAGTTCCCACATAGCGCAGGAGGAGCATACCACGGGGCTGGGCTGTCCTGCCATGACTTACCCTTTAATTAATTGAAATTAAATTAAACAAATCAATCCCGCCAATTACACTGCACATAAATGATATATTTAAGGGCCCTGGTTTAGCAACAGTCCCCGCGACACCACAGAGATCTTAAAAACTATAAACCACAGAGTTAAAGTTTAAAAAGGAGAGAAATACTCACCAACCAATCACTTACCTGCATTCTAGTCTGTATCAACTAGTGGGAACAGCCTTTCCCTGTCTAGCCTATCCAAACCCGTAATAATCTCGTACACATATATCAATTCACCCCTCTTCCTCCTTTGCTCTAATGAAAACAAATCCAGCTTCTCCAACCTGTCCCTGTAGCTAAGATCCCCCAACCTCGGAACCATTCTTGTAAATCTTCTCTGCATGCTCTCAAGTGCCGCCACATCCTTCCTGAAGTGTGGTGACCAGAACTGACGCAATACTCCAGTTGTGGCCTAACCAGCACTTTATAAAGGTTCAGCATAACTTCTCTACTTTTGTACTCAATACCTCTATTTATGAAGCCCAAGATCACATTTCGTATTCTAACCACTCTCTCAATATATCCCCCCACCGTCAGGGACCTATGCACATTAACTCCCAGGTCCCTCTGTCCCTGCACAAACTTTCCAACTGTGCCATTAAATGCATATTGCCTCTCCCTGCTCCTTCTGCCAAAATGCATCATCTCACACTTCCGTGTATTAAATTTCATCTGCCACTTGTCTGCCCATTCTGCTAGCCTTTCTATGTCCTGTTGCAGTCGATTGGTATCATTCTCACTGTTCACCAAACCCCCAAGTTTGGTGTCATCGGCAAATTTAGCAATTCTACCCTCTATTCCAATATACAGGTCGTTTATATATATCAAAAAAGCAGTGGCCCCAGCACTGACCCTTAGGGAGCACCACTATCTACCATACTCCAGTCTGAAAAACAGCCATTTACCACAGCATGCTGTTATCTGTCCTTAAGCCAATTCCGTATCCAAGCTGCCACTGACCCACCTCTTCCATGAGCCTCAATTTTCTTAACCAGCCTCCTATGTGGTACTTTGTCAAACGCCTTCCTAAAACCAATGTAGACAACGTCCATTGTCTTCCCTTCATCTATCCTCCCTGTTACTTCATCAAAAAATTCAATTAAATTAGTCAAACACTATCTGCCTTTTACAAATCCGTGTTGGCTCTTCTTAATAGAAACATAGAAACATAGAAGATAGGAGCAGGAGTAGGTCATTCGGCCCCTCGAGCCTGCTCTGCCATTCGATGAGATCATGGCTGATCATTCAAACTCAGTACCCCGTACTTGCTTTGCTTAAACCTCTCCAAGTGCCCGTTAATTTTTCCGTGATTATCGTTTCTAAAACTTTACCCACCACTGATGTTAAACTGAACGGCCTGTAGTTACTAGGATTGTCCTCACACCCTTTCTTGAACATTGGTGTCACATTTGCCATTTTCCAATCCACAAGCACCTCCCCCGCATCTTTCCAGTACATTCTGTCTATCAACTTTCACCCCTTCCATTGCTTCTACCTTTTCCACTTCTAACAATAATTTGTGAGCCTTCACCTCCATAGTAAACACCGATACAAAGTACTCATTGAATATTCTAGCCTTGCCCTGCACCTCTAAGCATTTGTCACCTTCTTTTTCTCTAATAGGCGCCACCCGCCTCTTACTAGTTACGTGCCGGTAGAAGATTTTAGAGTTCCCTTTTATGTTCACCACCATTCTACTCTTACATTCTCTCTTTGCCAATCTTATTTTCATCTTCACTTCCTCTCTTAACCTATTGCATTTGGTCTGGTTCTCCATTGAAGAATTCACTTGACATGCATCATACGCCCTCTTTTTTGTTTCATCATCTTCTCTATCTCCCACGCCATCCAAGGGGCTCTTTCTTTGGTTCCCTTCCCCTTCCCTCTTGTTGGAATGTACCTAGCCTGTACTTGGAACACCTCCTCCTTAAAGGTCACTCATTGTTTTGCTCCAGTTTTCCTGTTAGCCTTTGGTTCAATTTTACCCTGGCTAGATCCTTTCGCATCCCATTGAAGTTCGCCCTATTCCAGTTTAGAAGTTCTACTCTAGATTGTTCCTTGCTCCTCTCCATTGCTAATCTAAACCTTATGATACGCTGAACATAGGGTCTAATGAGATGGAGGCATTGAATGAAATCATTATTTGTAGGGAAATGGTGTTAGGGAAATTGACGGGATTGAAGGCCAATAAATCCCAAGGGCCTGATAATCTACATCCTAGGGCACTTAAGGAAGTGGACATAGAAATAGTAGATGCACTGCTGGTCATCTTCCAAAAGTCTGCAGATTCTGGAACAGTTCCCATGGATTGGAGGGTAGCTAATGTTACCCCACTATTTAAAAAAGGTGGTAGAGAGAAAACGGGGAACTATAGACCGGTAAGCCTGACATCAGTAGTGGTGAAAATGCTAGAGTCCATTATAAAAGATGTAATAGCAGAGCACTTGGAAAACAGTGGCAGGATCAGACAAAGTCAATATGGATTTACAAAAGGTAAATCATGCTTGACTAATCTAGTGTAATTTTTTGAGGATGTAATTGGTAAAATAGATCAGGGAGAACCAGTGGATGTGGTTTATTGGACATTTAGAAGGCATTCAATAAGGTCCCGCATAAGAGATTAGCGCGCAAAGTTAAAGCAAAGGATTGGGGGTAAGGTACTGACTTGGATAAAGAACTGGTTGGCAGACCGGAAGCAAAGTGTTGGAATAAATGGCTCTTTTTTTGAGTGGCAGGCAGTGACTATTGGGGTAACGCAGGGATTGGTGCTAGGACCCCAGCTATTCACAATATATATTAATGAACTAGACGAGGGAACTAGATGTAATATCTCCAAGTTTGCAGACAACACAAAGCTGGGTGGGCGTGTGTGCTGTGCAGATGATGCAGAGAAACTCTAGTATGATTTGGACAGGTTGGGTGTTTGGGCAGATGCATGGCAGATGCAGTATAATGTGGATAAATGCGAGGTTATCCACTTTGGTGGCAAAAACAGGAAGAACTTTTATTATCTGAATGGCAATAGATTGGGAAAAGGGGAAGTGTAACGAGACCTGAGTGTCCTTATGCACCAGTCACTGAAGGTAAGCATGCAGGTGCAGCAGGCGGTTAAGAAGGCAAATGGTATGTTGGCCTTCATAGCGAGCGGACTCGAGTACAGGAGCAAAGATGTCTGGCTGCAGTTGTACAAGGCCTTGGTGAGACCACACCTTGAGTATTGTGTGCAGTTTTTGTCCCCTTATCTGAGGAAGGATGTCCTTGCCGTGGAGGGAGTGCAGTGAAGATTCACCACACTGATACCTGGGATGGCAAGAATGACGTGTGAAGAGAGATTGGGTCGATTATGCTTAGATTCGCTAGCGTTTAGAAGAATGCGAGGGGACCTCATTGAAACTTGTAAAATTCTAACAGGACTAGACAACTAGATGCAGGAAGAATGTTCCCGATGGCCGGGGAGTCCAGAACCAGAGATCACTGTCTAAGGATAAGGGGTAAGCCATTTAGGACAGAGATGAGGAGGAATTTCTTCACCCAGAGAGTGTTGAACCTGTGGAATTCTCTACCACAGAAGGCAGTTGAGGCCAATGCATTAAATATATTCAAGAAGGTGTTAGATATATTTCTTAAGGCTAAAGTGATCAAGGGATATGGGAAGAAAGCAGGGACAGGGTACTGAATTTCTATGATCAGCCATGATTTCCTTAAATGGCAGAACAGGCTGGAGAGGCCAAATGGCCTAATCCTGCTCCTATCTTCTATGTTTCTATGTTTCTATGATCACTCGTTCCCAAGTGTTCTCCCACAGACTCTTGGTCGACCTGGCCCACCTCATTCCCCAGCACCAGCTACAGCAATGCTCCATTCTAGTTGGGCATAGATCATACTGGTCAAGGAAATTCTCCTGAATACATTTCAGAAATTTCTCCCCTTCCTTTCCATTTACCGTAGCATTATACCAATCGATATTTGGGTAATTAAATTCCCCCAATATCACCACTCTTTAACTCTTGCATATCTCTGCGATTTCCCTGCAGATTTGCTCCTCTACCTCCCTCTCACTGTTTGGAGGCCTGTAGAACACCCCCAATAGTGTGATCATACACTTTTTACTCCTCAACTCTAACTAAATGGATTCTGTCCTGGTCCCCTCAAGAGCATAGCCCCTTTCCAACACTACAATGTCTTCCTTTATCAGCACTGCCACCCCACCTCCCTTTTTTCCTACCCTATATCTTCTGAACACCTTGTACACTTGAATATTAAGTGCCCAGTCCTCACCGTTTTTAAGCCGCGTTTCCATTATTGCCGCAACATCATTTTGCCACAAGGAAAGTTGTGCTTGTAGCTCAACAACCTTATACACCACACTTTGTTCATTTACGTACATGCATTCTAAACCCATTTTTCATTTTTTTGTAATCTCTGTTAGGCTGCTGCTATCTAATATGGTACTACTTCCACCTCCAGCACAACCTTCTCCACCAGCACCATCCAACACACTGAATCATCCATGCACCCCATTCCTCCCTTCCATTTCTTCATGCTGGTGCCCACGCCAAGCTAGGTTAAACCCTCCACACAGCACTAGCATCCGCCCCCTCCCCCCCGCCCCACGAGAATATTGGTTCCGGCTTTGTTGAGATTCCGGCTTGTACAGGTCCCAACTTCCCCAGAAATAATCCGAATGCCTCAGGAATCTAAAGTGCTCACTCCTGCACCCTCTCTCCAGACACACATCCATCTCTTCTATCCTCCTACTCCTCTACTCACTAACATGTGCACCGGGAGTAATCCGGAAATGACTACCTTTGAGGTCCTCCTTTTTAATCTCTTTTCTAGCTTCCTGTAGTCTGCCTGCAGGACCTCTTCGCTCTTTCTGCCTATGTCATTGGTACCGATATGCACGATGACCTCTGACTGTCCACTGCCCCCCTCAGAGTGTCCTGCAGCCGCTCAGTGACATCATTGACCCTGGCACCAGGGAGGCAACATGCCATCCTGGAATCACGTCTGCGTCCACAGAAACGCCTATCTGTTCCCTTAACCAATGAATCCCCTATCACTATTGCTGTTCGACTATTCCCCCCCCAAACCCCGTACAGATGAGCCACCCGTGGTGCTGTGGCCTTAGCTCTGGCTGCTCTCCCCAGAGGAAACATCACCCCCACCAGTTTTCAGAGCCGTGAACCGGTTAGCGAGCGAGATGCACACTGGGGATTCCTGCCCTACCTGCCTGGTCCTCCTTCTCTGTCTGGTACTCACCCATTCTCTCTGTGCCTGCACATTCTGAGACTGCGGGATGGCCACTTCCAGCCTCGTGGATGCACTGTAGTGACTCCAGCTGGCTCAGGCTCCGAAACCCGGAGCTCGAGTTGCTGCAGTTGGCGACACTTCCTGCACACGTGGTCGTCCAGGCCGTAAGAAATGTCCAGGACATCCCACATGGCACAGGATGTGCAAATCACGGGACTAAGCTGCCCTGCTATAACTCTATTTGCCAGATTATGGAGGTAATTTTGCAGAAATAAACTTAACAAGAAACACTCAACAGCGATCCACCAATCAGCACTTCCGTCTATTAGATAGGCTATGAACTACTTAGCAGAAATATACTCAAACAGAACAAAAAAAAACTGACCACAAATACTCACCCGATACTCACCTCTCAGCTCCCTTGTGCCAGCGACACCTTTGAATTCTGATGTCATTCCTTCGTTGTGTCGATTGCCGACTGTCTCACTCGCAGGTAGGCCGCTCACTCAGACTCCAAAGTATCTGCTCCACGCTGCCTTTATCCTCGGTCTCCGACTCCGTTCCTGCCGCAGGCCTGCTGGCTCGGACTCGTGACTAACTTGCAGCTTATTTTTTACAGTTTTTAAAGTTCTAAGTTAAATTCCAAATGTTGAACAAAATTTCAGATTGAGACCTACTCACCCACGACTTACTAGAGTTCCATCTTACCGAATTCCCAACTTTACACAATGTATAAGATGCACTCCGTGTATGACCAGTCTCAACTCTGTTTGGCAAACTATCCGAAACCAATGGATGTTTATAAAACATGAGCTACGGTTGCATTCAGTAGGAGTAGAACAATAAACCGAAAGGGTATAAGACATACGCCATGATTTTATTAGTTAGAAAGAAGGAAATAAGGAAAGAAAGTTGCATTCGAACTCCTGCAGTGAAACAGGCTTGGAGAAGCCATTGTCACGATGTCTTATTAAATTAGCACACAGTAAGTTTTGGGCGCAGGGTTGACGTGCTCTGTTCCCTATGGTTGGTTAATGTGCTTTAAGATAAATTCTTTGTCGGGCACACAAACCAGTCTGCTGTACACTTGACGAGCATTGGTCCCAGGGTCCTTCTCCTGCAGCGCACAACCCAGTCTGGTGTACATGTGAATAACACTGGCTCTAGACCATCCAGGGCCGTGTCTCGTTCAACAGTCTTGAGCACGCAACCGAGCCGGGTGTACACCTGACAGCTATTCTCCCCAGCATACCCAGGGCTGTGTTCCGTTCAGCAGCATTGGGCACACAACCAAGCCTGGTGTACATGTGAATAGCCCTGGCCCTGTAATACCCAGGGCCTTATCCTTCCGTACACAACCACGCCTGGTGAATACTTGACTGGCATTCGCCCTACCCACGTGATTCACGCTACATTTATCGATATTTACTTAAGTCTGCCAGATGTGGGCTGATTCCCCCGCCCCATTTACATCTGCCTGTAATATATTTCTCTCATCTAAGGTCCTAACTCCCACACAATTTCTGATATCACCTCTGAGTTTGTGGGAAGTTCCCCGATCCATTGTTGAAGATCGTTGTTAAGATAGTGAAGAGCAACCGTCCCATCACTGCTGCTTACGTAACTCCATCAGTTACAGGTCCAGACATAGAACCACTGCCATTAATAACTACCTCTGTCTTCAAGAATGCAGCCGGTTCCTTAGTAAGCCCAAAATCCACCTGCTAAACCCACAGGTCTCAAACTTATGCAGCAGCCTTACATGTGGCACCTTGTCAAGGGCATTTGAAACTCAAGATCCAGAAGGGTAACCGAGTAACCTGCATCCACCAAACTTGTAACTTCCTCAAAAGTTCAACTAAGTAGTGAGAACAAATCTTTGTCTGGAACCTTTCTGAGATCCTCTAATAACCCGTTCTCCATAAAGGTGGCCAAACAGTACTTCATTGAAGTGAAACTAACGAGCCTGCAATTTTCGGCTTTTTTAATTCTTGGAACCACATGGGCCTCGCACCAGGCCACGGAAAACAGACAGTCACGGAGGAGGGTGTTGTTTTGCGCTTGAGAAACGGAATTCAGTTTTGGGTTAAGAAACCGATGAAAAGGTTTGTAGTGCCTGACATCAGAAATGGCTAAAAAAAAAAGTAGTGCAGAAAGGAGCTGAATAAGGAATTGGCGTTTGGGCGGCCTCAGACTCGGGGTTTTATATCCTGTATGAGGATCGGAAACTGTCGTGATAAGGCATTTTTGGGTGTGCGGATCTGTGGGCAAATTGGTTCCAAAGTGAAAAGGAAATGGTAATCTACGTGTGACGTTCAAATATTTAAATAAAATAACGTCACACATTGGTAAGAAAAGGCAAACAACATGTATTCAGCTCCCTGAGCACAGGGTGAGCAAAGTCTAGATCTTTATTTCTTTCTTTCTTTCTTTATTTCTTCCTTCTTTTATTTCTTCCTCAGTAATTCTTTAATACGCACTGTGCAGCGAAAGGTTACATTCGAATGTTGCGGCCAAGCTGTATCTCGATACCTGCTGTGTTATTGTGCAGACTCTCCCTGTGACTATTACACTGTGTGTTCCTGCGTACACTGGTAAAGCACAGTGTCTCCGACTTGTACACCTGTGATTACCAGTTTCATTTGCCGCTTTACATGGTGGATTTTAATGGAGAATTTCCCTGCCCTGTATTGGGTATCAAACCCTGCGATGCCGTGCTCGCTGTACCGACCAATGCCTGTACGTGGTTGCGATCTCTTCATAGTTACACCGCATCGTTGCATTTCCTCCTTCATCAACTGCTGACGACAGAGTGGACGGTTTGAAATCAACTTCACACGCCAGCCCTGTGAGACAAATGAACAAAGTCAATGATCATTCCAACTCTACGATTGGAATTCTTTCTGAAGTTAGGACAATCTCCTACACCATGTAAAAATGAACAAGACGCCGTGCTGTCAATTTTCTATTCATATCTCAGAATAAATTGAATTCAGTAGTTAAATAAAAGCTGAAACTGTGTATCATTACTGCGCTGAGCCAGTGGTCAATCGATCACAGTGCCAATGGCCTTATGCCTCGTTTCCAACTTCAGAACGCAAATTTAAATATGCAAACATATTGCCTGCTGTTCTCACGTCACTGGTGACCTTGGGAATGACCCCTCACTGTGTGCAGGAGTCAGCGGCCCAGCATGAAGGGTTTCCACCTTCCCCATGATAACAAATGTGTAAAATGGCTCCGGAAGAACTAATTGGGGATTAACTGGAAAGGCGATCCTATGAAATCCAGCAGCTGTGCTGGAAACTGTCGGCCATTTTAGGCTCCACACTATAGCAATGGTACTGTGGTTATAGAGAGGGTATGACGCAGAGTCACTGGGATGGGACGTGGTGTGTGGGAATGCAGGGAGGCACGAGTGCAACTAGGGATCGGCAATAAATGCTGGCATTGCCAGCGACGCCCTGATCCCATAAACGAATAAAAAAATACAAAAGGAACACTTGAAAATTGGGGCTGTATTTATAAGCAGGAGAAACAGTTTTACACAGAGGGTTGTGAGGCTGCGGAATGTACTACTAAAGGCAGAGATTGAAACAGAGGCCATGTCAGCACTGAAGAAGAGGGTAGATTGCTGGTGGAATGAAAGAGGATGAAGGGAGAGGGGAACAGGGCGGGGCTGTGAGATTAGGACTGCCGCTCATCTGGAGGATCAACACCAGCACTGATTGGTTGGGCCCAACAGCCTCTTTCAACGCGGCAATTTCTAGGGACATTCTTGGATGTCGAAAATGCATCAGCTGGGAAATAGCACTCTGTGATATTGGGGCAAAAAGCATTAAAATTCAATAGGGAATAATTCTCTCCTTTATTGCGTTAGAATTGGGCAAGCTGGAATGTCACATTAATGCGTTGAATGTTGGTGGATTAATATCGCACACGGTGATTTTCGGGTTATAATAATTTCACTATTGTACTACCGGTAGTTTGCAATGCAGATCAAGATGCATTATTGATAGTCCGCGATATTATATCAATATTGTTTTGTATGAATAATTGTTTGCAGGACACATGTGTATTGTTCAACTAACGACATTACAAGCAGCGCAGTGAAAAGACACTAATGCTCAGGATGACAATTCCTCTGATAGCCTGAGATTGGGGATTGATTCTAAAAGCCCTGCATTATTTCACAATGACAGTGATTCTGAACTGGGTAAATGGCTTCTTCCCATCTGATTTTCTCAGCGCCTTGTTTACAGAGGCTGAAACATCCTAAATTTCCAAGTTCTATTTCTTCAGAAACAGAGTCCATTCAGGGACACGTGTCTCTGCCCAAGAGAGGGGCGAACATTTAATCGGATAACGAAGCTGCGAACAGACAAAAGGCGCTGGAATGATGGCGACAAGAAGTCATTGAATGGTCGGCCACTTCGCTTTTTTCAGGTAGCTCGTTTCCTCGCTAACAAGGTTAAACATTGGCCCGGATTTTCCGACCCCTACGGGTGTGTACAAGGTGTGTACACACCTGTAGGGGCCTCGCAAGTGCCGGCCATCAAGCCCTATCTATTCTAATCCCATTTTCCAGCACTTGTTCCGTAGCCTTGTGTGCTATGGCGTTTCAAGTGCTCACCTAAATGCTTCTTGAATGTTGTGAGGGTTACTACCTCTACGACCCTTTCAGGTAGTGAGTTCCAGGTTCCAACCAGCCTCTGGGTGAAAAGGTTTTTCCTCAAATGCCCTCTAAACCTCCTGCCCCTTACCTTGAAACTATGCCCCCTGAATATTGACCCCTCTAATAAGGGAAAAGTTCATTTCTATCTACCCTATCTATGCCCCTCATAATTGTGTACACCTCAATCAGATACCACTCAGCTTTATCTGCTCTAAGGAAAACAACCCCAGCCTGTCCAGTCTGTCTTCATAGTTGAAGTACTCCAGGCCAGGTAACATCCTGGTGAATCTCCTCTGCACCCACGCCAATGCAATCACATCCTTCATATAGTTTGGCGACCAGAACTGCACACAGTATTCCAGCTGTGGCCTAACTAGCGTTTTGTACAGCTCCATCATAACCTCCCTGCTCTTATATCCTATGCCTCGGCTAATGAAGGCAAGCATCCCATATGCCTTTTTAACCACATTATCTACCTGTCCTGCTACCTTCATAGATCTATGTACATGCATAGCAAGACCGCTCTGATCATCTGTCGTTCCTAGGGTGTTACCATTCATTGTGTATTCCCTTGCCTTTTTCATCCTCCCAAAATGCATCACCTCACACATTTCAGGGTTAAATTCCATTTGCCACTGTTCTGCCCATCTGCCCAACCCGTCTATATCGTCCTGTAGCCTGAGGCTTCCCTCCTCGCTATTTACCACTCCAATAATGTTTGTGTCATCTGCAAACTTACTGATCATATATTCATCTCTAAATCATTAATGTACACTACAAACAACAAAGGACCCAGCACCGATACCTGCGTTACATCACTGGACACAGGCTTCCAGTCACACAAAAAACCTTGGAGCATTACCCTCTGCCTCCTGCCACTAAGTCAATTTTGGATCCAAAATGCCAAACTGCCCTGGAACCAATGGACTCTTACCTTCTTGACCAGTCTCCCATGCGGGACTTTGTCAAAAGCCTTACTGAAGTCCATGTAGACTACATCACTGCACTACCCTCATCCACACACCTAGTCACCCCCTCGAAAATTCAATCAATTTGGTTAGACATAATCTACCCCTGACAAAGCCATGCTGACTATCGTTGATTAATCCTTGCCCCTCCAAGTGGAGACTAATTCTGTCCCTCAGAATGTTTTACAATAATTTACCTACCACTGATGTTAGGCTCACTGGCCTGTAATACCCTGGTTTATCCCTACTACCCTTCTTGAATAATGGTACTACGTTCGCTTTCCTCCAGTCCTCTGGCACCTCCCCTGTGGTCAGAGAGGTTCTGAAAATTTGTGTCAGAGCCCCTGCAATCTCCCCCCTTGCCTCACACAGCAGCCTGGGATACATATCATCTGGGCCTGGGGATATATCCACTTTTAAGCCCACTAAAACATCTAGTACCTCCTCCCTCTCAATATTAATTTGTTCAAGTATATCACAATCCTCCTGCATGATCTCTATGCCTACATCGTCCTTCTCCATAGTGAACACAGCTGCAAAATATTCATTTACAACCTCTCCCACATCTTCCGGCTCCACACACAGATTGCCACTTTGGCCCCTAATGGGCTCCATTCTTTCCCTGGTTATCCTCTTGCCCTTAATATACTTATAAAACGCCTTGGGATTTTCCTTTATTTTGCCCACCAGTGTATTTTCATGTCCCCTCTTTGCTCTCCTAATTTGTTTTTTAAGTACCACCCTGCACTTTTTATACTCATCTAGGCTTCCACTGTTTTTAGTCCTTTGTATCTGCCAAAAGCCTCCCTTTTTTTCCGAATCCATTCTTGTATATCCCTTGACATCCAGGGTTCCCTGGGCTTGTTAGTCCCACCGTTGACCTTTACAGGAACATGTTGGCATTGTACTCTCTCTATTTCCTTTCTGAAAGACTCCCTTTGCACTGATGTGGATTTTCCTACAAGTAGCTGATAGAAAATCTACTTTGGCCAGATCCTGCCTTATCATATTACAATCAGCCTTCCCCCAATTTAGAACCTTTATTTCCGGTCCATTTTTGTCCTTTTCCATGGCTACCTTAAATCTCACCGAATTATGGTCACTGTCAACAAAATGCTCTCCTACTGACATTTCTACCACTTGCCCGGCTACATTCCCTAGAATTAGGTCCAGTACCACCCCCTCTCTTGTAGGGCTTTCTGCATGCTGGCTCAAAAAGCTCTCCTCGATGCACTTTAAGAATTTCCCGCCCTCTAAGCCTTTCACACTCTGACTATCCCAGTTAATATTGGGGAAGTTGAAATCCATGACTATTATTACACTATTATTTCGACACTGCTCTGAGATTTGCTTATCTATCTGTTCCTCTATCTCCCCCTGACTGTTTGGGGGCCTATAGTACACTGCCAGCAAAGTGCTTGACACCTTTTTGTTTTTAAGTTCTACCCATATGGCCTCATTAGAGGAACCTGCTGAACATCATCCCTCCTAAGGCAGTAATTGACTCCTTGATTAATATTGCGACATATCCTCCTCTTTTACATCCCCTCCGTCTCGCCTGAAGATTCTATACACCCAAATATTGAGCTGCCAGTCCTGCCCCTCCCTCAAACATGTCTCTGTGATAGCAACAATATCATACTCCCATGTGTTCATCAATATCGTCAATTCATTTGCCTTACTCGCAAGACTCCTTGCATTAATATAAATGCCATCCAGCTTTGCCATACTCCCTTGTGCCTTTACATATTTGCTCTGTCTTCCAGGCTGACTTGATTATCCCTGTACATTTGGCTGTGCGTTACCCCCGACTATAGCTCCACTACCTATCCCATCCCCCTGCCAAGTTAGTTTAAACGCCACCCCAGCAGCAGTAGCAAACCTCCCCGCAAGTCCCCATGTATTCCGACTAACCATTGCACTATCATTCCCCATGTAACTTTACTGAGCATTGCATTATCAGTCCACATGTATCCTTACTGACCATTGGATTGTCAGTCCCCATGTATTCTTATTGACCATTGTATAATCAGCCACCATGTATCCTTACTGACCATTGTATTATCAGTCCCCATGTATTCTTATTGACCATTGTATTATCAGTCCCCATATATTCTTACTGACCATGGTAGTATCATTCCCCATGTATCCTTATTGACCATTGTATTATCAGTCCCCATGTATCCTTACTGACTATTGTATTATCAGTTCCCATGTATCCTTACTTACCATTGTATTATCACCCCCATGTATCCTTACTGACCATTGTATTATCAGTCCCCATGTATCCATACTGACCATTGTATTATCAGTACCCATATATCCTTACTGACCTTTGTATTATCAGTACCCATATATCCTTACTGACCTTTGTATTATCAGTCCCCATGTATCCTTACTGACCATTGTATTATCAGTCCGTATGTAACCTTATTGATCATTCTATTATCAGTCCCCATGTATCCTTACTGACCATTGGAATATCAGTCCCCATGTGTCCTTACTGACCATTGCATTATATACCCCAGTTATCATTACTGACCATTGCATTATCAGTCCCCATGAATCCTTACTGAGCATTGCATTTCCAGTCCGCATGTATCCTTGCTGACCATTGCATTATCAGTCCCCATTAATCTTTACTGCCCATTGTATTATCAGCTCCCATTAATCTTTACGGACCATTGCATTATCTGTCCACGTGTTATTTACTCTCCATTCAATTGTCAGTCCACATATATACTTACTGACTGTTGCATTTTCAGTACTAATATATCCTAAATGACCATTGCATTAAATGCCTTTTTGTACATTCTGACCATTGTATTATCAGCCCCATGTATTCTTACTGACCATTGTATTATCAGTCCGCATGTATCCTTGCTGTCCATCACATTAGCAGTCCCCATTTACACTTTCTCACCATTGCATTATCATTCCTCGTGTTTCCTTATTGTCCATTCATTTATTAGTCCCCATGTACACTTACTGATCAATATTTGTATCCGCACAATATATCCTTACTGACTACTGTATCAGCACCTATGGATGCTTATTGTCCACAGAATTACCAGTTCCCCTGCACCTTATCTGACAATTCATTATCAACCCCCATGTATCCTTATTCACCACTGCATTTTCAGTCCCCTTTGCATCCTTACTGACCATTACATTATCAAGCCCATGTCGCCTTGCTGACTAATGTATTATCAGTCCCCATGCATTCTTACCAACCATCGTATTATCAGTCCTCCTCTATCCTTACTAACCAGTGTATTATCAGTCACCATGTATCCTCATTACTATTGTATTATCTGGACCCATGTCTCTTTACTGAACATTGTATTATCTAGCCCCATGTCTCCTTACTGACCATTGTGTTATCTGGCCCCATGTCTCCTTACTGACCATTGTATTATCATTCCCCATATATCGTTACTCACCATTGTATTACCTGGCCTCATGTACCCTTACTGACTATTGTATTATCAGTCTCCATGTATCCATACTGACAATTGTATTATCAGTCCGCATGTATCCTTACAGACCAGCTTTTTATCAGTTCCCATGTATCCTTACTGACCATTGTATTATCAGTCTCCGTGTATCCTTTCTGACCATTGTATTATTAGTGCCCATGTATCCTTACTGACCATTATCTTATCAGTCCCCATTTATCCTTTTTGACCATTGTATTATCAGTCCCCATGTATCCTCACTGACCATTATCTTATCAGTCCCCATTTATCCTTACTGACCATTGTATTATCAGTCCCCTTATATCCTTACTGACCATTTGATTATCAGCCCCCATGAATTCTTACTGACCATTGTATTATCAGCCCCATGTATCCATACTGACCATTGTGTTATCAGTCCCCATGTATCCTTACTGACCATTGTATTAGCTGTACCCATGTATCCTTACTGACCATTGTAGTATCAGCCCCATGTATCCTTACTGACCATTGCATTATCAGTCCCCATGTATCCTATCTGACCATTGTATTATCAGTCACCTTTAATACTTACTGACTATTGTATTATCAGTCTCCATGTATCCTTACTGACCATTTTATGATCAGTCCCCATGTATCCTTACTAAACATTGCATTATCAGTCCGTGTGTATCCTTACAGACCATTTTATTATCAGTCCCCATGTAACCTTACTGACCTTTGTATTATCAATCTCCATGTATCCTTTCTGACCATTGTATTATCAGTCCCCATGTATCCTTTCTCACGATTGTATTATCAGTCTCCATGTATCCTTTCTGACCATTGTATTATCAGTCCCATGTATCCTTACTGGCCATTGTATTATCAGTCCCCATGTATCCTTACTGACCATTGTATTATCAGTCCCCATGTATCCTTACAGACCATTTTATCATCAGCCCCCATGAATTCTTACTGACCATTGTAGCATCAGCCTCCATGTATCCTTTCGAACCATTGTATTATCAGTCCCCATAAGTCCTTACTGACCGTTACTTGATCTGCCTCTCTGCATCCATTTTTTCTTTTGCACTTATGTTAAGTTCACCCTATGAAATGAATTGAAAGTCTGAAATTACATGGTTGCAGCATGTCGCAGTAATAATCGGAACTGTGTAAGTGAAGCTGCTCACTTCACAGTCATAATTTGAGATTGCAGGATGCCCTATTTCTGTTTTTAACAACAGAGTTAAAAATACATTTTTTGGTTGTGGATGAAGTCACTTGATAAGAATACCACGTTGCTTTTAATATGTTGTGCAATAGAAGGTGATGGTGTGAAAGGATTATGTCGCTGTGTTTGTTAAGTGACTATAATTAATGTCAGTTAGTGTGCAGTTTAATGATCTCACTGGAGATTTCCCTGAGGCTATAAATAGGGACAGTTTTCATTGTGTCCATCAGTGTTTGACTGAGTGTGGTCTCCAATATAAACTGCGACCATTGGATCTCACAATCAATGAGATCATGTTCTGGGAGATTCCACCTGAACTCCGGATACTGTGGGCATTTTTCGATGTACAAAGGATTTATTATCCGCTCCTCGCTGCTGTTGGTGTTCCTGGTGAGTCATTATTTCAGCAATTAATTCTGTGAACCATGTTTCGCTGTATTTACTGTCCTCGTCCTTTAGACCTGATTATTAATTGTATTAAGTTTAACGCTCTTCTTCTGTGTCTGGTAATGCATCGTATTTCTATCATGTAATGTTTGATCAGTTACCGATTCAATGCTCCCAGTTCACTGAAGTTTCTACTTTTCACAACTTGCTTCCACTGATAGTCTTTTACAGAATGTGACTGTTATTTGAATTGTTTACCAAATGTTAGTGGGCGATTCTCTTTATTGAACAACTTGCAATCTGCGCTCTGCACTGAACCCTATTATTGGACCAAAAATATGTGTTCGGGGTAACAGGAGTTTTAACACCTGCTTGATGTAGTTAATGACACTGATCTGTGGAAACCAGCGCTGACAGCTAGATCACAAATACACTGAAATATGGGACAATACCCACTAATGATTCAGCTCCAGGCAGCTGTCTTACTTTCCACCATCTCCCGCTCTGCCTTATGGTCACTGATTCCAGATGGCCAGGACAGGATTTAACTGTAATATATGTTCCAGTAAAATGTTTATTCAGTTATGTTTGAACTGCTTTATTTCCATTGTTCAGCCACAGTTCAGGAGATCTCGGTGAGGTCCGCATGGACTATCCAACATCTCCTGTAGGTGGAAATTATTTCTGCCGATTGAAAATGGAGGATTGAATCGTGAAATCTTGCAATATTTCCTTGTCTCATATTCCCTCTAACAATTTGTGATCTGTTCAGTTCTCACAGCATGTGAAAGGCAGCAGGGTAACACGGCTCCAGCTGTGTTCAGACACTTTCTGAAATTCCACCGTGAAATCTTACAATGTGGGTCATATTATCAGTCTATTTAAAGTGACAGTCCCTTCTTTACAGGTTATTTGTGATGTACTCGGAAAGTCTTCCTTTAAGCCACTTACAAGTTATGTATTAAATACGTTGGTTGTGAAGGTTCTGTTTCCAACAAATAATTCAATTATTGATTACAATTTCAGAAAACAATTGAAGTCATCATCTTCGGCCCTTGCCGTTACATCCATGCCTTTGCCACAGATTCCATTCCCCTCCCTGGACACAGACTGCATTCTCCTCCCTCGCCACAGACTCCATTCCCCTCCCTGTACACAGAGTCCATTCCCCTCCCTGGACACAGACTCCATTCCCCACCCTCGCTGCAGATTCCATTCCCCTCCCTGGACACAGACTCCATTCCCCACCCTCACCACAGACTCCATTCCCCTCCCTGGACACAGACTCCATTCCCCACCCTGGACACAGACTCCATTCCCCATCCTCGCCACAGACTCCATTCCCCTCCCATGACATTGACTCCATTCCCCTCCCTGGACACAGACTTCATTCCCCTCCCTGGACACAGACTCCATTCCCTTCTCTAGACAGAGACTCCATTCCCCACCCTGCACACAGACTCCATTCTCCTCCCTGGACAGAGACTCCATTCCACTCCCTGGACACATAATCCATTCCCCTCCCTGCACACAGACACCATTCCCCTCCCTGGCAATAGACTTAATTCTCCTCCCTGGTCAGAGTCTCATGCAATTCGCAACTGCAGCTAATAATTCCACCCCCATTGAATTAATTTTTAAAGTTGGTTCTTGGAATGTAGTTGAGACCGGCAAGGCTTCAGATATTGTCGATCCTTGGTGACCTGAAATGCTGGTGGTGGGTCTTCTCTATGAGCTGAAGTAGTTCTTCTGCCGACGGTGCTCTCACGTGGTGTTAGTTGGAGAATGCCTGGATTCTGACTGAGAACCGATGAAGGGTCTGGGATATAGATAGACTAAGTTACCGGGCAGTAAGGTGGCAGATGGAATACACTGTAGGGAATTGTGAGGTTATTCGCTTTGGTAGGATGAATAGAGAAACACATTTTTTTTAAATGGTGAGAAATTTTCAAATGTTGATGTTCAGAGAGATTTAGGTGTCCTCGTGCAAGAAGCACAGAAAGCTAGCATGCAGATACAGCAAGCAATAAGGAAGGCAAATGACAGGTTGGCCTTTATTGCAAGGGGGTTGGAGTCTAAGTGTAACGAAGTCTTGCTACATTGTATAGGGCCTTGGTGAGTCTACACCTGGAGTACTGTGCACAGTTTTGTTCTCCTTATCTAAGGAAAGCTATATTTGCATTGGAGGCGATTAAACAAAGGCTCAGTAGATTGATCCCTGGGATGAGCGGGCTTTCCTATGATGAGAGATTGTGTAGAATGGGCCTATACCCTCTGGAGTTTAGAAGAATGAGAGGTGATCTCATTGAAACATAGACGATTCTTAAGGGGATTGACAGGGTAGATGCTGAGAGGTTTTTTCCCCTGGCTGGAGTGTCTAGAACTAGGGGGCTTAGTCTCAGGATAAGGGGTAGGCCATTTAAGACTGAGATGAGGAGACATTTCTTCACTCAGAGGGTTGTGAATCTTTGGAATTCTCTGCCCAGAGGGCTGTGAATGCTGAGTCTTTGAGTATATTCCAGGCTGAGATCGATAGATTTTTGGACTTTAGGGGAATCAGGAGATATGGAGACTGGGCGGGATAGTGGAGTTGAGGTCGATTATCAGCCATGATCTTATTGAATGGCGGAGCAGGCTTCTGGGGCCATGTGGCGTACTCCTGCTCTTTTTTCTAATGTTCTTATGTTCTTATATGTCCAAGTCAGGATGGTGTGCTGGAAGTGATGGTTCTCACGAAATTTCTTCTCTTCTCCTCCTGGTGTAAAGATCACAGGGGAAGCAGGTGCTGCCGAAGTAACTTTGGTGAGTTAATGCAGTGCATTCTGTAGACCGAGCTTACTGCAGCCGCAGTGCTGGAGGGGGTGGATAATGAATCTAGTGGTACACAGACACTGATCAAAAACTGTTCTGTCCTGGATGGTGTTGCGCTTGTTGGATGTTGTTGATGCCCATCCAGGTGAGTGGTCTGTATTACATCACATTTCTGACCTGAGACTTCTAGGTGTTTGGTAGGTTTTGGGGATCAAGCAGTAAGTCACTCTCAAAGGATGCCCAGCCTCTGCCCAGTCTCTACCCGCCCTCTGACCAGCCTCTGCCCAGTCTCTACCCAGCCTCTGCCTAGTCTCTGCCCCACCTCTGCCCAACCTCTGCCCTGCCTCTGCCCAGTCTCTGCCCAACCTCTGGCCAGCCTCTGCCCAGCCTCTGCCCAGCTTCCGCCCAGTCTCCACCCAGCCTCCGCCCAGTCTCTGCCCAGTCTCTGCCCAGTCTCTGCCCAGTCTCTGCCCAGCCCCTGCCCAGCCTCTGCCCTGCTCTTGCAGTCACAGTATTGATATGGCTGGTGCAGTTCAGCTTCCAGTCAATAGTGATCACCAAGTGTTTGTCATTGGGGACTCTGTGAAGTTCACGGGCAGGTGGGTGTTCTTTGTTTTGATCAATACACCTGGTACTTATGAAACTGGCTTATTACCTGCCACGTATCAGCCCAATCTGGGTGTTGTGCAGACGTTGCTATTGGAGGAGTTGTAAATGGCGTTGCAAACGGCAGAATCATCAGTGAATGGAACTAATCCTGACCTTATGAAGGCGGAATGTCATTGATGAGGCAGCTGGAGTTGCTCACTCTGAGGACACGTCCCTGAGTTACGACAAGAACAACCACATTACTTGTAGCAGGTATGACCTCAACCATTGGAGAATTCCCCCCTTGGACCCCCATTGAAACGATGTCTGTATCAAGGCTGTGAGAAGTTTGCATCCGGGTGCATCTGGCAGGATCCAAACTGAGTATCGGTGAGCCGGGTATTAGTGAGTAGATGCGACTTCACAGCAATACTTAAAACTCGTCAATCACTTTACTGAGGATTAATAGAAAACTGATAGAGCGGTAATTGGCCGGGTGAGATTTGTCTCGAATTTGTTGATAGGCTATACCGAGGTAATATTTTACCTTCTCTGGTATATGTCAGTTTCATCACCAGAACAGCGAGACAAGGGGCGTGCCTAGCGATGAATTTCAAATTCCACACTGTATAGCCTTTGGCCCTCCATTCACCATGACCTTTCTGCAGCTACCGATCTGGTCAATCACACCCTCACTTCCACCTTTGATGCCCCTGACCCAATAAACCATTACATTCTCTGGTGGTTCACAATGATATGACTCTCATCTCTGCTTCCATGTCCAAGGAACATAGACTTGAACGTCTATTGCAGACAACTAGTTTAACCTTTCACCGGCAGACCTTGCTGCACCACATAAAGTACTATCGGGTCCTCACCCTCACCACAAACAACAAGTGCAAGGAACCTATGAACTTCTTTGTTACAAAGATTGAGACCATCCATTCAGCTGCCTTCGCCACTTCCCTCCCTTCCCCCAGCCACCGGGCAAAACTTCCTCATAGATTAACCACCACCCCACCATAGCCCTGAAATGATTTATTTTTCTAGTTTCTCTCCTATTTCCCCTCATGCACTCTCCAACCACATCTGTAGGGTTCGCAAAAATCCATGAAATGCAGTATCCGGGTAGGGCCCCTGAACTGGCCACATTGTGAGAACACAGAATGGAGTTGGCTGTTCTCATGGCCCAGTTAAAAGGGCATACACACAGTACCTAACAGCAGTCTGAGTCATCATCGATTAGAAGAATCCAGAACTTTACTGTTTTTGATATTGTAATGTGGTTACAGCAGTAAACAAAACTATTAGCACCTGGAGGTGCGCTAATCGCTGGCAGAGCGGTAACCGATCTCAGAAACCGCTGAGCACACACAAACGGAGGGCACTAAACGGATTCCCATTATGGCTAAGCGGTAACCGATCTCAGAATCTGCTGAGCACACACAAACGAAGGGACACTAATCGGATTCCCATTAGTTTGATTTGCGAGCAGTTAAAATTAATGTGCTTGCTTTTGTTAAAGAAACCTTAACAAAGGAAAACGGTTGATTTGGCGCCAAGATTAGGGCCAGAAAAGAGTATAACCGTTCAGGTAAATCGTCAGCAAGTCAGTCTAAGATTCGACCAGAGTAAGGAAGACTCCTCTGGAGACGGTTCACACCATGAAGTCCAAGTCCAGTTACCATCAGGAGTTCGAGGACCGTGCGGAACAGAAAACGGCTCGAGGATTTCGGAGGACTTCCAATGTTTGTACAGGGGAGCGAGTCCAGGAGCCAGTCCCATAAGGAAGGGCGGAGGTCCCGGGCGACACCAAGTAACAGGGTCCAGGAGCCGGTCCCATAAGGAAGATCGGAAATTCCAGATGTAACAAGAAGTACCAAGGTCCAGAAGGGTTTTGAAATTCTGGTGAGCATAAAGGCCCAACTCTACCTAACTGACATAATTGAGGTATATTCAGTAACGGGAGGGTTTGTAACGTTAAGGGTATTTGTAAGTCAGGAGTGTGATTTATCCCTCGATGTGTCCGTGTGCTTCCCTCACCCCCGCTTTTAGCTTATCGCTATTTTAGAACTGTTTATATGCTTTAAAGTTATTTTTTCTCAGTGTATAATTTAGTCCTCTGCGAGAAACGTTATTTTTCGTCTGCATTTATTCTTGCCATTTTCTCTGTGTACATTCTCTTTCAAAAATAAAGATCGTTTTGATTTAAAACTCAACCTGTCTCATCTGACCATTTGTCTTCCGAGTCACGAGTTGGGCCAACACACAAAGGATGTCTGGCAATAAGCCCAGTGTCTAGAACCGTGAGGGGGGAGCGCTTCGAAACCGCTCACGAGTAGTGCAAAAATCAAAATCGATTTAGCACACCATAAGCTCGTTAAAACGACCCCTTGCAGAATGGCGACCGCGGCAGGACACTGGCTACAGAAACCTTGTGTGGTGGACAAAGACTCGGGTGAGACAGATGTGATGGAAGATTAGTTAGCTTCCTACGTGTGTGGGAAAGTCAATGTAGCGAAAAAATGGGTGTATGACATGTTAGGAGCCGAGCGTCACCTAAAGGCAGCCGCTCAGTGGACGGCTAGTAAAAAGCACCGCAAGGGCATTGAGACAGCGGTATGGCTCATGTGTTACAAAAAGCAGGTTCTGGTACTGGACCACGCAGTGGCCAGTAAAGAATCTAAGATTAGACATTTGTCCCAAGAGCTGCAGGAAAAGGTTACAGCAGAAGGGAAAGTGCTAGTGGCCCTGGAGGCAATAAGCCAAGAGAGGGCAGCGATGGTCCGGGATCATCGGCGGAAGGTAGAGCACATGGAAAGCCAGGCCGCTGAAGTACAGCGTGAGCACCAAGCCAGGGTAGAAAGGCTAAAGGGCAAGATAGCTGAGTTAGAGGGGAGTGCTAGTTTTAGGGTAGAACATGTTGAGTACCAAGCAAGGGAATCTAGGGAAAGAGAAAGGAAGTTAAAGGTGGAAATTAGCCATCTCACGGGGGAACTTAAGGCACAGGAGGAGAAAGTAGCCGAGGTAAAAGCAGCTTATAAGGTGGCTTGCGCTCAGGGGTTTGAGGAAGCAGACCACGGCCCCTGTAGGCAGGAAATTGAAAGCCTACGTATGGAGTTGGCCAAAACAAAGGGGATGATATGTCTCATTAGCCCAAAAATCGGCCAGGCCGAATTTAACGGCAACCCAGTCAGTGCAGTCCCGCAGGCAGCCCCTAGAACTAAACGGGTTAGGGAACCTGAGGTTGCACAGCCACCACCCTTCGCCCCTAGTTTTCCAGAGGTCTGGGAACAGGAGCAGGTGGGGGATGAAGAACCCCAGGTAGACCAGGCTAGCCCAAGAGAGAGTCAGGGACCGGGACCGGTGTACCCCGTTATACAGCGGAGGTACGGACCACCCGGTAATGACGGGGAAACTGGGGACATCCAGAACCAATTCCAGATTCCACACAGTACGCAACAATTGCGTTCATTGGTGAGCTACATCCCCAAGCTTACCATGAGGGGGGACCCTTCCCTGCACTTTAGGGAGATAGAGCAGGCGGCCTGTGTGAATGACTGCGATGAGGCAGAAAACGCCAAAATGATGCTGTTCTCCCTGGGTAGCGATCTCCTCCAGACGCTACCCAATGAGTGTAAGAGGGGTCAGGAGAATTATGGCAAGCTCAAGGAAGAGATCCTGGAGGCCATGGGGATGAACGAGGGGAGTCCGTTCTCCCGGGTAGAGAGAACAGTCCAGCTCCCCGGGGAATTCCCGCAGGCGTTCGCGGACAGGCTGTGGCCAGTCTACCAGGATGCGTGCCCGGGAATGCCGGCGCGAGCGCACCTGGACGGGGAACCGTTAGTTCACTGGCTAAGGTGCCTTATGAATAACTCACTGCCCCATGTTTGAATGCAGTCAATGGCTTGGTTCGACCCCCGAAACCTTCTGACCACGGAGGCGATGGTAATCCGTCAACTCACAGTCACTTTTAGAAATGGTAGAGATAGTGAAACCCCCCCAAAAAATGGGAAGGTTTGTGAGGTCAGGCCTGGTGACCAGCCCCATAAGGAGTGGCGCCAGGAAGGGAGCCGTCCCAACCAAAGCAGGCAAACTTGCTACGGTTGCAGAAAGGAAGGGCATTGGCACAGGACTGCAAAAATCCTTGGAAGGATAACAGGGAGAAGGTCCCAACAGCCCAGCCCAAGCCCCGGCTACAACCCCGACCTCTGCCCCAGAAAAAGAAACGGAGCCAAATGCTCCTCAAGAGCTGCTGGACATGCTGCTAGCTTCAGTGAGATCATTGGTCCTCACAAAGGGTAAGATAGCAGACACCACCGGTCTAGAGGTTCCCCCAACCCTTTCCCAAGGTGGCCCGCAATGACTGGAACCGGCGCAGCCCGTCTATCTGTGTGCGCTCCGGTATGACGGATGGAAGAGACCGCTCGTGCAGATGGAGGTAGAGAAGGGTACGGGGACTTATCTGTTGGATACGGGGGCTTCCTGCATCGTGATTCATGCGGAGAATCCCACCATCTCACCTCTGTCTAGCGGGGTTCCATACGTCTTATCGGGGTTCACAGGGGCAGAGCAGGCGGGTGCGTTCTCCAGGCCGCTCTCGATCCGCTTGGGCACACTACACACAAAGTGGACATGTGTCCTGGCGAGATGGGACGTGGAGGGAGGTAAAGGGATCCTAGGGGCCGACTTCATCGTCGGCCATGGGATCCTCGTAGACCTCAGGAACCATTGCCTTTGGGGGCCAATACCGGGAAGGAAAGTGGAGTAGTAGTAATCCCGGGAAAGGATGGGAAGGGAAACCTGTGTACCATGAAGCCGAAAGGGAGTTACGAGCTCGGTGAAATGATGGAGGGTATCCCGGTAGCATTTAGGGCCGAAGTGCAGGCTCAGTTAGGTGCGTTTGCCACGCACAAACACGACTGTGGGAGAGTTGTCATCTTTGTGGTCAGGGTAGATGGGGATCCCATGGCCTGGCCCCTAAAGCAGTACAACTTCCCAAAGGAGGCAGAGGCTGATATGGAGGTGGACATATCAGCGCTGGTACAGCAGGGGGTGCTAAGGCCTATAGCCGCCCATGTGAACTCTCCGCTTTGGCCGGTTAAGAAACCGGACAATTCCTGGAGAGCCACGGTGGGCTATCGGGTGTTGAACAGCAACATCCCCGCCTGTGCCCCTACAGTGGCAGCAGTGGCCGACCTCATTGGGAGTATTCCTGCATCCGCAACTACGTTCACGGTGCTGGATATTTCTTGTGGGTTCTGGTCAATCCCTGTGCGGAGGGAGGACCAGTATAAATTTGCCTTTACTTTTAAGGGGCAACAATATACTTGGAACTGCTTGCCACAAGGCTTCCACAATAGTCCCAGCATTTTCCACCAATGCATGGTGGACAGCCTGAAGGAGTTCAGTCAGCCCATTCAGTTAGTGCAGTGTGTGGACGACCTGCTCCTGTTTACCGACATGGTCGGAGAGCACGGACCACTGCTGGCTGAATTGTTGGAGCTGCTGACCCGAAAGTGGTTTAAGGTTAACCCAAAGAAGGCGCAGATCGGTCAGAAGGAAGTCAAGTTCCTGGGGCTGACCATCCACGCCGGAGAAAGGGCCATTGATAGGGCTAGGAGGGAGGCGGTACAGGAGTTACCGGTCCCCGTCACTATAAAGGGTGTGAGGTCGTTTCTAGGGCTAACCGGGTACTGCCGAGACTTCATGGAGGACTATGCAGCCATGGCAGCCCCGCTACTCCGACTCCTGCACAAGGGAGTGGAGTGGTCGTGGGATGAAGGATGCCAGGCCGCGTTCAAGCTCCTAAAAAGGAAGCTGCAGACCGCACCGGCCCTGGGAGCGATAGATGGGGGAAGGGAGTTCTTCCTGGAGGTGGCGGCCAGCGGGGACAGCCTCAGCACTGTGTTGCTCCAGGAGCGGCATGGTAGGCTGAGACCCGTGGTTTACTCCTCCAGGGTGCTCACCGATGTGGAGAGGAGCTACTCGGTCTGCGAGCAGCACCTCTTGGCCACACACTGGGCCATGAAGTGATCCGCAATCTTCACGGGCACCTCCCCCATCACCCTCCTCACACACCACACGCCTACCAAGATGCTGTTGGATGGGAGGATCAAGGATGGGACCGTGAGCAGTGCCCACATTGCGCACTGGACCCTACTCCTCTCCCAAATGGATCTGCGGGTAAAAGGCCTGTGGGAGCCCAGATTAGCCGCCAACCTGGCTTACCCTGGGACAGCCCATCAGTGTTCTGTAGAATGGGTATGGGAGGTCGACGTGGGTCTCCGGGCTGGGATACATCCCACCGGCCGTGAGATCTACGTGGATGGTTCCAGCATAGTATCTGCTGGAAAACGGCTCACGGGGTGCTGAGTTTATGACCCGACGGCAAACATTGCATTGGCAATTAAACTCCCCAGCACCATGAGCACCCAGCAGGCAGAACTGTCCGCTGTGGCATATGTGGTCACCCACCCCGAGGTCTTCCCTACCCCGTACAGGATTTGCTCGGATAGCATGTTCACATGCAATTCGTGTACTGAGTACCTGGCCATCTGGTCCCATCGTGGATTCACTTCTGCGGATGGGAGATCCTTGGTGGTCAAGCCCCTGCTGGAAAAGATCCTGGCAGCCGTGGGGGAGAAGGGTGAGGTCTTCATCCACAAAGTGAAGGCTCACTCCTCCACAGAACCTCGTGGTCAGGGAAACCAGCGAGCTGATGCACTGGCGAGAGAGGGTGCCATGTCCGGCATTCTCCGGGACCCCTACGGGCCTGGACCAATGGCAGCTGCAAAAGGCAGGGATGGTATTCAGAAGAGTGTAGGGGTAGCACTAGCCCCGGACCTCAAATCGGTCCAATCTCAGAACCCTGCCCTGAGAGGGGTATTTAACGCAGTTAGCGAGGGGAAGAAAATAGAAGGCCCATATGGCACAGCATCTCTTTCCATAAGAGAGTGGATGCTGTTTAGAGAAGAGCGGTGGGTGGTGCCTCAGCAGCACCGGAGGGAATTCCTTCAACTGGCCCATGAGGGGCCGGGAGCAGGGCACCCGGGCCCGAGGTCACTTGGCAGCGGGTAGAGCAGGCAGGATGGTGGCCAGGACTCCGGGAGGACGTCCAGGAGTTTTGCGCAAACTGTCTTGTGTGCACGGCAAATAACCCCGACCCTTACAGGAGGAAGGTGCCGATGGGACACGTTAGGAGGGTAGAGGGACCATTGCAGTCAATCAGGAAGGCTATAAGTATTGCCTCGTTCTGGTGGACGTGTTCTCAAAATGGGTTGAAGCCTTCCCCTGCCGAACAGCCACAGCGTTAGGAACTGCAAGAATCTTGGTGCGGGAGGTGTTCTCGAGATGGGGACTGCCCCATTTCGTGGAATGCGATCAGGGAAGCCAGTTCACCGGCCAAGTCATGCAGAATACCCTGATGCTGCTGGGCATTCAAGGGAAATGGCACGTCGCCTACAATCCCCAGTCACCTGGGATTGTGGAGCGGATGAACCGCACCTTAAAAGAGAAAATAAGGAAGGAGAGAATGGGTTCGCCCCAAAGGTGGGCAGAAGTCCTGCCTCTTATCCTCATGGGGGTCCGCGCCAGCCAATCAAAGAGTACGGGGTACTCTCCGCATGAGCTCATGACCGGCAGAATCATGAGAACCCCCACTCATGTCCTGGCCCCTGTCCTAATGGAGGGGCAGCTAAGGGAGGTGAATTGGCACAAATTTGCCCGCACACTCCTTGAACGCCTCCAAAGGATTTATCAGGGAGCCACAGGTAACATGGGGAGGCAGCATCAGGGAAATAAAATGCTGCTCGAGCCCAGTAAAACCCATCGCTGGGAGGTAGGGGACCTAGTAATGGTAAGAAACTTCGCCCGTGTGGGGAGTTTCGAGCCACTTTACATGGGTCCCTGCAGTATTGTAGATCAGGCCAGCCCCATGGTGTATGCTGTGAAACTGCCCTGGCGCACTAAATGGTTTCACATTAACCAATGTAAACTGTTTAAACTGGAGGCAGGGAAACAGGCAGCGGGGGCTGAAAAGGCCAGTAAAGAATCAAACGCTGTAGGGGAGCTGCAGCCACAGGTCACACAGGCTGGACGTGCAGCCTGCGTGAGGGGAGGAGTTGTCCCATCTAAGCGGGAGACTCCCCCATTGTTCTGGGACCCAGGAGGGGAGGAGCCGGAGGTCCTAGGTCCTGTCCCTGGCCAAAGTGAAGCCGAGTCGGAGGACGAAGGTCCCGCCCCTGACAGCGGTAAAGGGGAGGAGCCAGAGGCCTTAGGTCTTGCCCCTCAGTGTAGCATTGAAAAGGTCTGGTCGTCGGTTACTGTAAAAAGATACCCCCGTAGGAAAGCTGTGGGAATTTTAAACAGTTCACAGCCAGCAGCTACAGGCTGCTAGGGACCAGCAGCTGAAACTGAGGTGGGAATGCCACAGGGGAAGGCCTGCGACAGTCCCCACTGATTTTAAGCTGGCCGTCCGGAGACGGACGGCACATGTACATACACCATAGTTTGCTAAGTAAGGTTTAGTTATTTGTAAATTTAGTATGTATGTATAAGGTTTTTCTGAGGTATGGTGGCATTTTGGAACAGTACAGAGTGGCAAGTTAAGTGAGCTAGGGTCACGGGACCCACTCACCCCACACCCAAGCCGAGGAGCCCAAGGAGCCCGGCTCGAACATTCTCTTTTATCTCTCCAACTGATATTAATCCAATGATGCTACTAAGAGGCATCATCCTCACGGCCCTGGTGGGCCTCAACATCACGTGGCGAGGGGAGACGGAGGATCACCACATCTTCAGATGTACCGGGGAAATGGCGCCCCTGGCTCACGATGGGCAGGGCCTGTGCAAGGCAGAGGAAGTCGCTGGATATAACCACGAGGGCAACTGACCGGGTTGGCTGGGATCGAACACCACTAAATACTCTAATGACATTGGTTTCAATTATGGAGAAGTTTCACTATCGTGTCCGCGGGTCACGATCAAGGCCACGTGGATCAGTGTTACTGTGGGAAAACGAATTTCTTTAACATGCAGGGGGAACGTCCCCCTAAATAAGTGGTGGTGGCTCAGGAAATTGACCAAGGACATGGGGAACCCCAGAGGACAGTGGGAAAGTTTAGGGAACAGCACTCACCGGACCATCACAGGGACCCAGGGAGGGCTGACAGTGTGCTGGGAGAAATGGTGGGAACCCGATCAAGGGATTTATGTATGTATGTGGGGTTCAGGAAAAGTCTGCCCCGCAGGTGTTTCCATCATTTTCCACAGCCAGTGGCAAGATAACAGGAGGGGGATGGACTGGGAATCGCGCTTGGATGCATGCGCGGTCCCCTACTCCCCAATCGCAGTTAATGCCACTGAGTTAGTGACCCACCCCCGACAGCCCCTGCCCACGACCCAGACACCACGGACGGTAACAGAGGGGTGCCCCACCACCACCAAGGGACCGGGGAACGGTTTAGTTTTAGTTCCGACTGATCAAATGGCTTACCAGGGGGTCCATTACGTGGTGGCCTCGGTCATCCTCAACCTGACCGAGGTGCACCTGCCGGAATGGTGCCCCATAGAAACAGGAAGGCTATATCAGGCCCTGCTAAAAGAGACCCTGCAGAAGTTCTTTGAATTTGACTTCGCAAGGGTCAACAGAACCAAGCTGTATACCGAAAGCCACAAGCAATGGGAACAAGCAGGGAGACAAAACAGGGGCACCGTGAATGACTGGTTCACAGGGTTTAACACTGGGTCGTCCATCATAAATAGTATGGTCGACATCGAATTGCAACGGCAGGTTAACGGGTTAAAGACCCAGTTGAGGGGGATCCTCACAGACGAAAATCGGGTGGTGGGTTCGGAGCTCCATGAGGATCAGGCTATGACTCTCCGCTTAAAAGAGATCATAGCAGAGCTGGAGAAGCGGGCTCAGACGGTCAACGCTCTCATTAGTGAGGACAGGAACGCCTCAGATCATGCTGCACAGAATGAGGTGTGCGTGCTGTACGGGGCATGGTTGCTGGGCGAGGGCCGCAGCAATCTGGAGGATTTGAAACAGGGTTTGGTCCCCTCCTGGATCAGTAACAAACACCTCGCAGCCCTCCACTCTTTTGAGAACGTGTTGAGTCCATGCCAGCTCCGGCTTGCTTCTGAGGCCTATCCAGTCCCGGTGGACTGTGGCCGCTCCAACCATACCATCATGGAGGTCGTCGTGCGGATCCCCATAATGAGCAGGACAACCCGACCTGCGCCGGTGTATAGGGTGGTGAACATTGGAGTCATTCGGGGGGGAGCTCATGTCCGTTTTGCAGAGGTCCCACCCTACGTCATTAAGTGGGAGCATGCTATGACGTGGACTGACTTCTCGGGGTGCAGTAGCCGGGGAGCACACATAATCCTGTGCCCCCAGCTCCTGAATGCCTATTCAATACCACAATGCGGGTTCAGGTCTGCTGATGCTAAGCCTATCAATTGCACTATGGAAGCCATGGCACAGGGCCATGTTCCCCCACAGGTGGCATACATAGGAGGTGGGACATATTGTGTCACCACCGCAGCGTCTCACTACCGGCACGGACAGCATGGCTGGTGCGCGGTCAGTGACAGCAGCTTCTGTTTTAAACCCGAGGCAATAGTTCAAGTGGCACAGCTGCAGATTATCCCGATCCCCAAACCATCCACTGTTCACCTCACCGTTGAGGAGAATTTCACTGATCTCCAAAAGTATGTAGCACATTTTGGTTTTACGATTCCCCCTCTCCCAGAACACCTAGCCACGGTGCTCAAAGTGGTCGCCATCTCGCAGAAACACTTTTTCACTTTGGAACAAAAGACCGTTGATATAGGGGCAGAAATTCAGGATATAGTGGTTCCACCGTGGTGGGACCTTTTTGATAATATAGAGGTCCCATCATGGATCCGACTGGCTTCCCACATTTTGGTGGTGTGCCAACTGGGGATAGTTTTGTACCTGGTCTGTGTACAGTGCAGAAGGAAGGGACACAGCAGGGAATTCCCTAGTCAGCCGAATTGGCGGGGCCACTATGTCAGTATAAACGGGGAGTCGCCCGTGTAATTACTGTTGTTTTAATATTTTGGATTGTTCTGTACCTTGTTTGATTTCGCATTATATTGTATTATGATTATTCTGTTATGACTCTAGCTGAGTCTGTATATTGTTTAAAGGTTTGTCTCCAATAGGAAATGTTTTCTCAAACTTCGTTGTTCGGAATGAGGAAAGTGCGGGCGAGGTACACTCCTTAGCAAGGTAAATTATGGGGAAGGTCAGTTGGGGAGGGAACGGATTTGTGCTCACCCAAAGACATTTTATGATACAAAGACGATTGAAGATGCTCATTGTATCACAGGGTGGACTGTAGGATTCGCAAAAATCCCTGAAATACAGTATACGGGTAGGGCCCCTGAAGTGGCCACATTGTGAGAACATAGAATGGAGTTGGCAGTTCTCATGGCCCAGTTCAAAAGGGCACACACACAGTACCTAACAGCAGTCTGAGTCATAATCGATTAGAAGAATCCAGAACCTTACTGTTTTTGATATTGTAATGTGGTTACAGCAGTAAACAAACTATTAGCAGCTGGAGGTGCGCTAATCGCTGGCAGAGCGGTAACCAATCTCAGAAACCGCTGAGCACACACATTCGGAGGGACACTAAACAGATTCGCATTACGGCAAAGCGCTAACCGATCTCAGAAACTGCTGAGCACACACAAATGAAGGGACACTAATTGGATTCCCATTAGTTTGATTTGCGAGCAGTTAAAATTAATGTGCTTGCTTTTGTTAAAGCAACCTTAACAAAGGAAAACGGTTGATTTGGCGCCAAGATTAAGGCCAGAAAAGAATATAACCGTTCAGGTAAATCGTCAGCAAGTCAGTCTAAGATTCGGCCAGAGTAAGGAAGACTCCTCCGGAGATGGTTCACACCTTGAAGTCCAAGTCCAGTTACCATCAGGAGTTCGAGGACCGTGCGGAACAGAAAATGGCTCGAGGATTTCGGAGGGCTTCCAAAGTTTGTACAGGAGAGCGAGTCCAGGAGCCGGTCCCATAAGGAAGGTCAGAGGTCCCGGACGACACCAAGTAACAGGGTCCAGGAGCCGGTCCCATAAGGAAGATCAGAAATTCCAGACGTAACAAGAAGTACCAAGGTCCAGAAGGGTTTTGAAATTCTGGTGAGCATAAAGGCCCAACTCTACCTAACTGACATAATTGAGGTATATTCAGTAACGGGAGGGTTTGTAACATTAAGGGTATTTGTAAGTCAGGAGTGTGATTTATCCCTCGATGTGTCCGTGTGCTTCCCTCACCCCCGCTTTTAGCTTATCGCTATTTTAGAACTGTTTATATGCTTTAAAGTTATTTTTTCTCAGTGTATAATTTAGTCCTCTGTGAGAAACGTTATTTTACGTCTGCATTTATTCTTGCCATTTTCTCTGTGTACATTGTCTTTCAAAAATAAAGATCGTTTTGATTTAAAACTCAATATGTCTCATCTGAACATTTGTCTTCTGAGTCACGAGTTGGGCCAACACACAAAGGTTGTCTGGCAATAAGCCCAGTGTCTAGAACCGTGAGGGGGGAGTGCTTCGAAACCGCTCACGAGTAGTGCGAAAATCAAACCCGATTTAGCACACCATAAGCTCGTTAAAACGACCCCTTACACATCTAGTCCACGAGACCCACTCCTTCTCCCTTGACCCTATTCCTAACAAACTGCTGAACACCCAACTTCCCTACCTGCCCCCGTGTTATCCAGTATTATTAATTTTCTCTCTCCTCAGTACTGCCCACCTCCCCTTCAATTATGTCGTCATCACCGCTTTTTTCATTTTGACCCCTCTGTCCTTGCAAACTACTGCCTCATCTCAAACACCCTTTCTTCTCCAAAAAAGTTGAACATGCTGTCGCCACCCAACTCCATGCTCATCTTTCCCACAACTTCATGTGTGAATCCCTCCAATCAGGTTTTCATCCCGAAACGGCAGAGATCAAAGTCACAACTGATATCCATTGTGATTGCGACTGTGGTAAACTATCCCTCCACATTCGTTCTGCAGCTCTTGACATGGTTAACGACACAATCCTCCACAAAGTCTCTCCACCGTCGTCCAGCTGGGTGGGTCTGCAATCACTTGGTTCCATTCTTATCTATCCAATTATAGCCAGGAATATCCTGCAATATCTTCTCTTCCTGCTACCACGCCCTTTCGTTTGGAGTCCCTCAAGGACCTATCTCTGATTTGTCAGACTGCTTGTCCGACATTCAGTAGTAGCTGAGCAGAAACTTCCTCCAATGAAATACCGGGAAGACCAAAGCCATTGTCTCCGGTCCTCACCACGCAATCCGTTGCCGAGCAACCAACTCATCCCTCTGCCTGGCAAAATTCTGAGGCTGACCAGACTATTCCAAACTTTGTGCCATATTTGACTCCGAGCTTAAATTCCGGCCACATGTCTGTTCCACCACCAACACAGATACCTCCATCTCCATAACATCGCCCAACTCCTCCCCATGCCTCTGCGTCTCTGCTGCTGAAACCCTCATCCATGTCTTTGTTACCTGAACATTTGACTATTACAATGTACTGCAGGCGGGCCTGTATTCTTCCACCCTAAATAAACTTGAGCTCATCATAAACTCTGCAGCCTATATCAAAAATCGCAATAAATCCCATCCACTGGGTTATTCAGTCCTAACCCAATACACACACGTCCCAACCTCTGGTTCATTCAGTCCTGACCCAACACACACACGTCCCATCCAGTGGTTCATTCAGTCCTGAGTCAACACCCACACGTCCCATCCACTGGTTCATTCAGTCCTGACCCAACACCCACACGTCCCATCCACTGGTCCATTCAGTCCTGACACAGCATCAACATGTCCGCCCACTGATTCATTCAGTCCCTGACCCAACACCCACACGTCCTATCCACTGGTTCATTCAGTCCTGACCCAACACCCACACGTCCCATACACTAGTTCATTCAGACCTGACCCTACACTCACATGCCCCATCCACGGGTTCATTCAGTCCTGAACCAGCACCCACACGTCCCATCCACTGGTTCATTCAGTCCAGACCCAACACCCACGCATCCCATCACTGGTTATTTCAGTCATGACCCTACACCCACACCTCCCATCCACTGGTTCATTCAATCCTGACCCAACACCCACACTTCCCATCACAGGTTATTTCAGTCCTGAACCACCACTCACAATTTCAATCCACTGGTTATTTCTGTCCTGACCCAGCACCCACACGTCCCATCCATTGGTTCATTCAGTCCTGACCCAATAGCCTCACGTCCCATCCACTGGTTCATTCAGTCCCGACCCAACAACCACACGTCCCATCCACCAGTTCCTTCATGCCTGACCCAACACCCACACGTCCCATCCACTTGTTCATTCAGTCCCGACCCAACAACCACACGTCCCATCCACCAGTTCCTTCAGTCCTGACCCAACACCCACACCTCCCATCCACTGGTTCCTTCAGTCCTGACCCAACACCCACACGTCCCATCCACCGGTTCCTTCAGTCCTGACCCAACACCCACACATCCCATCCACTTGTTCATTCAGTCCTGACCCAACACCCACACGTCCCATCCACTGGTTCCTTCGGTCCTGATCCAACACCTACACGTCCCATCCACTTGTACATTCAATCATCAACCAACACCCACATGTCCCATCCACTGGTACATTCAATCCTCACCCAACACTCACACGTTCCATCAACTGATTCATTCATTCCTGACCCAACAACCACACATCCCATCCACTGGATCATTCAGTCCTGACCCAACACCCACACGTCCCATCCACTGGTTCATTCAGTCCTGACCCAACACCCACACGTCCCATTCACTAGTTCATTCAGTCCTGACCCAACACCCACACGTCCCATCCACTTGATCATTCAGTCTTGTCCCAACAGCCACATGTCCCATCACTGATTCATTAAGTCCTGACCCAACACCCACATGCCGCATCCCCTGCTACATTCAATCCTGACCGAAAACCCACACGTCCCATCCACTGGTTCATTCCACCACCTCTTTTCCAAACTGGCAATGGGAAGCTGCTCCCACTCTGCTGCTGACTCCATCCTCTAATATCATGCTCGCATAAAGATATTTATGTTTTCCAATTCAATATTCAATTATCCAACCCCTATCCTGCCTTCTCTAATAAATATACTGCCTATTACTGCTTTACAGTTAAAGGGCTTTGCTGTATTGCAACAGTGCCACACTTCAAAACGAATGCATTAGTTGTGATTAGCGAGAGCCAACATGAATTTGTAAATGGTAGGTGAGGTCTGACAAATCTAATTGATCTTTTTGAGGAAGTAACAGGGGAATGTCTATGATGTAGTTTATATGGACTTTAAAAGGCATTCAATAAGGTTTCACAAAAGAGATTTTTGGCTATAATTAAATCTCATGGAGCTGAAGTAAAATTATTGACCAGAATAGTGGATTGGTTAGGTGGTAGCAAACAGAGTGTAGGGATAATGGGTATGCACTCGAATTGAAAGGAATTGACCAGTGGTGTCCCACAAGCTTCTGTGTTGGGGCCTCAACTATTCATTCTATGTATTAATGACTTAGAATACACAATAGTTAGCCATATATCCAAGATTGCCGATGAGAGAACGATTGGTTGTACAGTAAGTAGTGTAGACAGGAGCACAGCATTACAAAGAGACGTTGATAGATTACGTGATGGACAAAACTGTGTCACATGTATTGCAAAGCAGCTAGGTGTATTGGACTAAATACTATAGATAGCAATATTATTTAACTGGTGAAACGTTAGAAACAGTGGGGATCCAAAGGAATTTATGGGTCCATGTACACAGATCTCTAAAATGTTCTAGTTAGGTACACAAAGTAATAGAAAGGGCAAATGTCATATTATCCTTTATAACACGAGGTCTAGAATATAGAGGGGAGGACGTTTTGCTGCAGCTATACAAAGCCCTGGTTAGACCACATCTGGAGCACTGTGCACGGTTCTGGGCACCGCACCTAGAAAGGATATATTGACCTTAAACGAGTACAGTGCAGATTCAGCAGAATGTAACCAGGGCACCAAGGGTTAGATTATTAGGAGAGATTACACAAACTATGCTTGTATTCGTAGGTTACAGGTGATTTGCTTAAGGATTTTAGGATGTTGAAAGGAATTGACAGGGTAGTTATAGAGAAAAAACCAGCTGGTGGGGGAGTCCAGGGATTAAAATCAGAGGCAGAGCATTCAGGATAAAATTTGATAAACACTTCTTCATGCAAAGAGTGTTATAAGTGTGGAACTCCCACAAAATGGGAGCTCAATTACTCCTTTTACATCTGAAATCGATAGATGTTTGCTAGCCAAGGGTATAAAAGGGTGTGGAGGCAAGGTGGTTGGATGAAGTTAACATACAGATCAGACATGATTTCATTGAATGGCGAACAGGCTGGCGGGGCTGAATGGTGCACTTCTTTTCTTATGTTCCTAAGTGCTTTGGGACGTCCTGTGGTCATGGGAGATACTATATAAATGCAAATTCTTCAAGATTATGAAAGGGTTTGATAGGGTACACGTGGACAAGATGTTTCCCCTTGAGGATGAGACCAGCACTGGGCGGCATAAATATAACGTAGTCTCTAATAAAGCCAATAGATAATTCGGGAGGAGATTATTTACACAGCAAGTGGTTAGAATGTGGAGCAGGCTCCCACAGGGGGTAGTTCAGGCCTGTAGTAGTTCAGGGGAAGCTAGATAAGCACATGTGGGAGAAAGGAATAGAAGAATATGCCGATGGGATTCGATGAAGTAAAGTGGGAGGAGGCTCGTGTGGAGCAGAAACAACAGCTTGTGCCTGCTGGGCCGATTGGACTGTTTCTGTTTATTAAATCCTTTGTAATACAGGGTAAATACTGCAATAAAAACAAAAAATGCTGGAAATACTCAGCAAGTCAGGCAGCATCTGTACAGAGAGAAAGAGAGTTAACGTTTCAGGTCGATGACCCTTCGTCAGAACTGGAAAAAGTTGGACATGTAACAGGCTTTTAAGCAGGTTTAGGGGCAGGGAGAGGGGGGAGGGAGGAATAAACAAAAGGGAAGGTCTGTGATAGGATGGAAGGCAGGAGAGATTAAGAGACAAAGGGGATGATGGTGCAACGCAAAAGGAGATGTTAATGGGACAAGTTAAGAAACACAAGGCGACTCTAGCTGAAGTGTAAATGCCAATGGCAGGATGATCAACAGCTGCCGTGTGAGAGAGAGAAAAAAATGATAGGGGCAGAGGTTACGGTCTGAAAAATATTTTCTTGCTTTCTGGAAACGGCTTATGAAATTGTACCCAGGTTAACCGTTCAAAAACGGAACCATTCTTCTGCTGAGCCCAGACGAAATATAGTTATCAAGGTCCACACATGCGCAGTTTCCAGCAGGGTCACAGGAGAATGATCCGGACTAGAATCCCTGGGTTATTGTCGCTCGTAACACAAGGTCATTGAGGCCATTGTAGATTCCAATTGCCAGCCCCATCCAGGCGGGGAATTGGAGCTGGTTTCCTGCTACGCCAGGGCGGTGTTTTACTATAAACCCTTTCTCCAGCAGAAAGTACTGTTACTGGTAAAGTCATTAGAGTCCGTCTCTGGATTCAGTAATAACGCTGCACATTTCACCCTGAATTCGATCATTGCTGCTGTTGCTCTCAGTCTGAACAATAAGTTCCCTGTTTTTCTCTTCCTTACAGTGAACTTAGTGACGATTGTGATCCTGTCTCGGGGAAGCTGCGGTCTCTCCAAATGTGTCACCCGTTACCTGGAGTCCATGGCAGTGGCGGATCTACTGGTCGTCATCACTGATCTCATATTCAGGCAGATTCCTATTCTTTATCAGGATCACTTTCAGTTCAGGTGGAAGATTAAAGTGTGTAATATCCACGCCATCCTGCTTTACGCAGCCACAGACTGTTCTGTCTGGTTCACAGTCACTTTCACCTTTGATCGATTTGTGGCCATTTGTTGCCAGAAATAAAATATTGCACCGAGAAAACGGCGGCTGTGGTTCTAGGAACAGTGAGTGTGCTGTTCTGTGTAAAGAACACTTTCTGGTACTTTATGTATGGAGATAAATATAAGTTTTCCAATATTCCCTGGTTTTGTATTTTAAGATGGGAGGTTGCCGAATCTCCAATATGGGGTGTAATTGAATTCCTTCATTATATTTTAACTCCATTGGTTCCATTTGTTTTGATTCTGCTGCTCAATGCTTTAACCGTCAGACACGTTTTATTGTCGAGCAGAGTCCGCAGGAGACTCCGGGCCCACAGCAGTGGGGAGAGTCCCAGTGACCCAGAGATGGAGAAGCGAAGGAAATCCATCATTTTACTGTTTGTTATATCGGGGAATTTTATCCTGTTATGGTCCGTATTTCTGTTTTATTCTGTGTGTAGCCGATTGAATCAGTTGAGATATATTTATGTAAAGCTACCTCAATATTTATTGGAACTGGGATTTATGCTTCAGCTCCTGATTCGCTGCACCAACACTTGTATTTATGCCATGACCCAGACTAAATTCAGAGAGGGGTTGAAGAATGTGGTGCAATATCCCTTTACTGTAATTGTTAAGTTCATTAAATAATGAGAAGACTTTGCACCATCACAACGTGTTGCTCTGGTGTTCTGCCCAATCCCCTCATCTCTGTGAGACACACACATTGAGGCCGGTTTTTATCTTTCACCGTCCGGATTCAGCGACTAACAGGAATGCGAGAGGTGGGGAGTCCGCAGAAATCAGTCCCGCTGGATTCCTGCTGGTTTTTTATCCCCGCCAAGTCCTCTGGTGCGGTCTGGGGCGGGTATATCAAGCTCCCGCCCGCCATGCTCGAGTTTCATGTCTTTACCAAAGGGGGCGGTGCACGGAAGGTCGCTCTGTCAGTTTACAGTCCACGGACGGACGGGCCGCTCCGTCCCCAGCACCCCCAGGGAAACCTCAGTGGACATAACCTGGGGCCAACCTGCAGCCGGAGAGGGACGTTTTAAATGTCTCAAAGGTCAGCCTTTAAAACACCTCGGTGTAGTTGTCCCAAGGCCTTTTATGCTGAGCAGCCCCCGGGCCAGGTGATGGGGAAATGTCCCTGTTTCTTTACATACATCGTTGGGATTAAAAGTTCTTCTGTAGCGGGAGATTTCCCAGTGAAATTCACTAAACAAAATGTCCCTTTGAAGTCTGCATTTGGGGAGGAGTAACCAAGACGTCTGCCCAGCTCACCCTGGGCAAATGCAGCACGTGGTTTGTGGCGCAGAGAGTCAAATTCTTATAGTCATTGAACATCTCTCAATGTTATACTGCCTGAGCAATGTGATGATGTCCAGGTTAAAGTGATCCCCGGACACATTCCACAAACATTGAATCCAGCTCCTCTTCACTGTCTAGGAAAGCTGCGAATAAACGCAGTCATTAATAAGCAGTTTTGAGAGAGGTTGGTCACGAGGTTGGTTGCTAGGTACTGCAGTATCTGTGATGTCATAAAGCGGCGAAACTTTCATGATGCTGTTTCTGTGTATTGTGACATTACAGACCTGCCCTGCAGACCACGCCCTCGTCTGTGGTTGACCGAGAATCAGCCTTTCAAGCAATCATTCTCCTGCACACATCACCTTATATAGAGTTACAGAGATTCTGCAGCAGTGAAACAGACCATTCGGCGCTCTGCGGCTGCAGGTTGGTCTAATGCCGTTTTGCCGAGGTTTCCCTGGGGGTGCTGGGACTCAGCGGATCATCCGCCCTGGACTGTAAACTGAAAGGGCGACCTTCTCCGCCATGCCATCTTACGGCCCAACAGGGCATGCCAGCGTTCACTCGATCAGCATATGCTACTCTTCTATTTCTCCCCATGCTCTTATCTAGCTCTATCTTAAATGCATCTGGGCTATTCGCCTCACCTAGACAAATATAGACCAGTCAGGTTAACATTGGTGGTGGTAAAGATAATGGAATCCCTACTAAAGGAGAAATTTAAAAAAAATCAGAAACCAAAAATATAATAACGTATAGTCAGCATGTATTTCAAAAGAAAAAATTGATTGGTCAACCTCATTGGTATTTTTAAGGAGGTAACAGAGGGAGTAGAAAAGGGTAATGTAGTAGATGTAATTTATCTAGATTTACAAAAATCCTTCGATAAGGTGCCTCATAATAGATTAATGAATAAGATCTGAGAATGGGAATTTAGGGGACCAGAAGCAGAATGGATAGCTAGCTGACTTCAAGAAAGAAACAGAGCTTAGGGGTAAAGGGTAGCTATTCAACGTTGCAGAAGGTGGAAAGTGGGGTCCCAAAAGGATCAGTGCTAGGATTGCCAACAATATATATAAACGATTTAGATTTTGAAATGAAAAGCACAATTTCTAAATTTGCGGATGAAACCAAACTGGATGGGAAGGGGGGTGGGGGGAAGGGGCTGGAGATCATCAATACTGTGGAGGACTGCAACAAATTACAAGAAGACATTAATAAGCTTTCAGAATGGGCATATCATCAACAAATGAATTTCAACACAAATCAGTGTGAGTTATTAAATTTTGTAAAGGAAAATAAGAAGGTCACATATTACATGGAAAATACGTTTCTAGATGGGGTAGAGGAACAAAGGATCTCGGTGTATAATTACACAAATCACTAAAAGTTGCGAAGTCTAAATCGTTAATAAGGCCATAAAAAGCAAAACAAGCATTGGTTTTATTTCTAGCGAGATGGAATTGAAAAGTAGAGGTTATGCTAAAGACATATTGAAACTCGATTAGATCACACTTGAGTACTCCTCCTTATATTGGCCCAAAATTTGCGATCCTGGACTCCGACCTATAAAAAATCTACACATTTACCTGGTGACCCGGGAGATATGGAGGCTTGCAATCCTGGGCTTCTCCACGTGCGCACGGGCAGAGGCCCACATATCCCAGGGGTGCATGTGGTTTGCAAGCACCCCTGGGATCACGTGGGCCGGCCCAACCAATGAAAGAAGGGAATCCCCATTCATACTTATTGGATTTCCTAACGTACGGAATTCCCATAGTATAAATGGGGATCACTTAATAAATAAATGAAAACATTAAATAAATATTTTTAAAATTACATATTTAAAATTAATTAAAATGCCATTTAATTAAATATTTTTAACATTTTTTTTGTTTTAACGGGGCTAAAAATAAACTTACCTGATTGGACGTAGTTTTTAATGTATGAATCATAGAATCATAGAATCATAGAAAGTTACAGCATGGAAGGAGGTCATTTCGGCCCATGGTGTCTGCGCCAGGTAACAAAGAGCTATCCAACCTAATCCCACTTCCCAGCTCTTAGTCCGTAGCATGGCAAGTTAGAGCATACCAAGTGCACATCCAAGTACTTTTCAAATGTGGTTAGGGTTCCTGCCTCTACCACCCTTTCAGGCAGTGGGTACCAGACAACCACAACCCTGTGGGTGAAGAAATTTCCTCTCAAATCCCCTCTAAACCTTCCAATAATACTTTAAATCTGTGCCCCCTTGTTTTTGACCCATCTGCGAAGGGAAATAGGTCCTTTCTATCCACTTTATCTATGCCCCTCATAAATTTATGCACCTCAATAAGGTCTCCCCTCATCCTCCTCTGTTCCAAGGAAAACAGACCCAGCCTATCCAGTCTTTCCTCATTGCTCAGATTCTCTACTCCTGGCAACATCCTTGTAAATCTCCTCTGTACCCTCTCTAATGCAATCACATCTTTTCTGTAATGTGTTGACCAGAATTGCACGCAGTACTCTAGCTGAGGCCTAACTAGTGTTTTATACAGTTGAAGCATAACCCCCTGCTCTTGTTTTCTATGCCACAGCTAATAAATGCAAGCATTCCGTATGCCTTCATAATGACGTTATCTACCTGGCCTGCTACCTTCAGGGATCTTTCAACATGCACTCCAAGGTCCCTTTGTTCCTCTACACTACTCTGTGTCCTACCATTTAATGTGTATTCCCTTTCCTTGTTAGCCCTCCCCAAATGCATTAACTCACACTTCTCCAGATTGAATTCCATTTCCCACTGTTCTGCCCACCTGAACAATTTATTGATATCTTCCTGCAGTCTACAGCTTCCTTCTTCAGTATCAACCAAACAGCCGATTTTAGTATCGTCTGCAAACTTCATAATCATACCCCCTATATTCATGTCTAGATCATTGATATATGCCACAAAAAGCAAGGGACCCAGTACTGAGCCCTGTGGAACCCCACTGGAAACAGCCTTCCAGTCACAAAAACACCCCTCAACCATTACCCTCTGGTTCCTGTCGTTCTGTCGGATTACAGTGCACGGGCGGGCCGCTCAGTCCCCAGCGACCCCCGGGGAAACCTCAGGGGAACTTTCCAGGGACCAACCTGCAGCCGGGGAGGGAGGCTTTAAAAGACTCAAATGTCAGCACAGCGAGAGCGGGCCAGCGACTGAGAGAAGCGGGGAAAGAGGGAGGTGGAAGTTTGAAGTGGTTCCACGTAAACTGGACTGGGATCATTGTCCTGGTGAATCAAATAACTAGGACTGTAAAAAGAGCTTTAAACTAAAAAGGGGATGAGGGTTCATGTGAGGGGAAATGTATGAATCACAAGATATATTCAAAGCCATAAAGTAGTCTTACGATTTGGTTAAAGATAGACAGAAGCAGATGGGAAGCGACAGAAAGGCTAACTGTAATAGTGCAAATCAGGGGAAATGGTAAAAAGTTAAAATTAAAGGCTCTTTATCTGAGTGCATGAAGTATTCGCATAAAGATACCTCCTGCTACCTCTGCCTGGACCATTCACTCAAATCCAACCCCGACATTGTCATTAAACCCGCTGACAAGGGTGGTGCTGTTGTTGTTTTGTGAACCGACCACTACCAAGTGGAAGCTGAACGCCAACTCTCTGACACCTCCTCGTACCTCCACCTGGACCATGACCCCACGACCGAACATCAAACCACCGTTTCCGAGACTGTCACTGACCTCATCTCCTCTGGAGAACTTCCCCCCACGGCCACCAACCTCATAGTCCCGCACAGCCCGCTTCTACCTCCTTCCCAAGATCCAAAAACAGGACTGCCCTGGTAGACCCATCGTTTCAGTCTGTTCTTGCCCCACGGAACTTATCTCTTCCTATCTCGACTCTATCTTTATCTCCCCTTGTCCAGTCTCTTCACACTTACATTTGCGACTCTTGCGATGTCCTCCACCATTTTAACAGGTTGCAGTTTCCTGGCCCCACCCGTCTCCTTTTCACTATGGATGTCCAATCCCTCCACACCTCCATCCCCCACCAGGATGGCCTGAGGGCGCTCCGCTTCTTCCTAGAACAGAGGCCCAACCAGTCCCCATCCACCACCACCCTCCTCCACCTGGCTGAACTTGTTCTCACATTGAACAACTTCTCCTCTGACTCCACTCACTTCCTCCAAATTAAAGGTGTTGCTATGGGAACCCGCATGGGTACTAGCTATGCCTGACTTTTCGTGGGATATGTGGAACACTCTTTGTTCCAGTCCTACTCAGATCCCCTCCCTCACCTCTTTTTCTGGTACATTGATGACTGCATCGGTGCCGTTTCCTGCTCTCAACCTGAACTGGAAAATTTTATTCACTTTGCTTCCAATTTCCACCCTTCCCTCACCTTCACATGGTCCATCTCCTGCTCTTCCCATCCCTTCCTCGACTTCTCTGTCTGCATGTCTGGGATAGGCTTTTGACAAACATTCACTACAAGCCCACTGACTCCCACAGCTACCTGGACTACACTTCCTCCCACCCCGCTTTCTGTAAGGACTCTATTCCATTCTCCCAGTTTCTCCATCTCCGCCGCATCTGTTCTGACGATGCCACCTTCCACACCAGTGCTTCCGACATGTCTTCCTTTTTCCTCAACCGGGGATTCCCCTCTACCATGGTTGACACGGCCCTTGACCATGTCCATTCAATTTCCCATACTTCTGCTCTCCCCCTTCCCCTCCCTCCCGGAACTATGATACTTGTCCTCACCTTACACCCCACTAGCCACCACATTCAACGGTCATCCTCTGCCATTTCTGCCACCTCCAGCGTGATCCCACCACCAAACACATCTTCCCCTCACCTCCACTTTCAGCATTCCAAAGCAGCCACTCCCTCGAAGACACCCTGGCCACTCCTCTATCACCGCCAACACCCCTTCCCCTTCGCCCAGCACCTTCGCGTGCAAGCGCAGGAGATGCAACACATGCCCCTATACCTCCCCCCTTCCCACTGTCCAGGGCCCCAAACACACCTTCCAGGTGAAACAGCGATTTACTTGCACTTCATGCAATTTAGTATACTGTATTCGCTGCTCACAATGCGGTGTCCTCTACATTATGTAGACCAAATGCTGATTGGATGACCACTTTGCAGAACACCTCCATTGAGTCCATAAGGGTGACCCCGAGCTTCTGGTCGCCTGTCACTTTAATTCTCCACTCCATTCCCACTCAGACCTCACCGTCCTCGGCCTCTTACACTTTTCCAATGAAGCTCAACGTAAGTTCGAGGAACAGCACATCATCTTTCGATTAGGCACTTTACAGCCTTCTGGACTCAACATAGAGTTCAACAATTTCAGAAAATAACCTCTGCCCCTATCATTCTTTTACCATTTAGTTAATTTATTTTTATTTACTTTTTTTATTTTGTTCTCTCTCCCACAGGGCAGCTTTCTTTCATACTGCTCGTGCCATTTACATTTCTCTAGAACCATCATTTGTTTCTTAACTTGTCCCATTACCATCTCCTTTTTCCTTGCACAATCTCTTAATATCTCTTAATGTCTCTTAATTTTTCCTGCCTTCCATCCTATTACAGACCTTCCCTTTTGTTCTTTCCGCCCCTCCCTCATTTCCCTGCCCCTACACTTGCTTAAAATCTGTTACATCTCTGGCTTTTTCCTGTTCTGACGATGGGTCATTGAGCAGAAACGTCAACTCTGTTTCTCTCTCCACAGATGCTGCCAGACATGCTGTATATTTCCAGCATTGTCTGTTTTTATTTCAGATTTCCGGCATCCGCAGTATTTTGCTTTTGTAAGATAGAGGCAGTCATGGCACAAATAGAGATAAATGCGTTTGATCTAATAGCAATTACATAGATGTGATTGCAAGGTGACCAATGAGGTATCCAAATATTCCAGCGTATTGAACATTGCGTATAAATAAGCAGAATGGAAAAGGAGGGTGTTTAGCCCTGATAATAATGGATGACATAAGGACTGTCGCGAGGAAGGCTCTTGGCTCAGAAGATCCGGAATTTGAATCAGTATGGGTGATGATCAAAAATAACAATGGGCTGAAAACACTGGTAGAAGTAGTTTATATGCCCCCAAGGATGAGTTAATGGAATCCATTCGAGGCTGTTTCCTAGAAAAATACATCGTCGAACCTAACAGGGAAGAAGTTATTTCAAATCTTTTCTTGTGTCATGAGAGAGGGGTAATCAGTATTCTCATAGTAAGGGATCCTCTGGGGAAGAGCGATCACAATATTATAGGATTTCAAATTCAGTTTCACAGTGACGAACTTAAGTCCGAAACTAGAACGTTAAACTTAAATAAAACCAGTTACATAGGTTTGAGGGGGGTGTTGGCTAAGGTAGACTGGACAATTAAATAAAGCCAATTACATAGATATGAGAGGTGTGTTGGCTAAAGTAGAGTGGACAATTAAATAAAACCAGTTACATAGGTATGAGGGGTGTGTTGGCTGAAGTAGAGTGGACAATTAGATTAAAATTTATGAAGGTGGATGATCAATGGCTAACATTTAAAGAAATATTTCATAATTCTCAACGAATACACATTCCATTGAGAAATAAAAACCCCACGGGAGAAATGATCCCTCTGTGGCTAACTAAAGAGGTTAAGGATAGTCGTGGGTTAAAGGAAGAGGCTGATAATATTGCTAAGAAGAATAGTAGGCCTGAGGCTTGGGAGAGTTTTATAAACCATCAAATGATGACTAAAAATTGATAAAGAGGGAGAAAATCGAACATGAGAGCAAACTAACAAATCATATAAAAACAGATTGAAAGAGCTTCACCATGGTGTGCGCACCAGAGAGTCACCATTTAATAATAAATTAACGTCTCCATATTTGAAAACTGTCTGAACAATGTTGTGATGTCCAAGGTAAAGTGACCCCCGCACACAATGAACCCAGGTCTTCTTCACTGTCTGGAAAAGTTCTGAGCAAAATATAGCCCATAATAAGCATTGTTCAGGGAGGTTGGTCACGAGGTTGGTTGCTAGGTACTGCAGCATCAGTGATGTCATAAAGCGGTGACACTCCCATTACGCTCTGCCTGAGTATTGTGACATCATAGACCTTCCCTGCAGGCCATGACCTGGTCTGTGGTTGACAGTGATTCAAACAGCCCTCCTCCTGTACACATCACCTCTAGTATGAATGATTCCTGAAGGAAGCTGTGTGGGGCTCTGAATACTCAATCTTTCCAATGAAGACCTTGGTCTCCATATAGGGAGGGACTTTAAAGTGGTGCAGAGACAGATACATCTCACAGGAGGAACCCCCTCTTGTCTCCTTGCACTTCCCTTTCCCTGCCCTCCGGGGAAGGCAGTTACTGGCCCTCCAACAGGGTGAAAGCGCCTCAGAACGGCTGCTCACAGACACTTGGTCTCACTCCCAGCCACACCACTCTGTTCACAGACAAGTACACTCTGAGGGTCAGGGTGTGGGGATTACTGGGCTGATGTTAACAGTTCCCGTGTGTGCCCCACTGTATCCCACCTGACTACATGTAGCAATCTGTGGGTTCCATACAGGCATTGGGACACCAGTCAAACACTGCCCGCAGCTGGCACCTTATGAACTGTGAGATTGTGATTAGACGGAGACACACAGGTGGTTATATTTCGGCTATTATGGGTTTAGTCCTGGATAATGCAGTCGGGATCAGGGGGCCGGACTTGTTTACAGGTATGGGGCAGCTTAATCTGAAGACTGAAATATTTATTGACTGCCTGTGTGCAATATCATGGGAGATTGGCTAGTTTATACACATATACACAGAGACTACTCTGGCGTTCCAAAAAGGGAGTCAAGGTTAAATGTATTCCACAGATGAGGCAGGTCTGGAGGCCAGGGGGAAAATGGACAAACGCACATAGGCATAAATGAGTCCCATTTAAAAGTCATGCACTCTGTCCTTATCTCTATATTTCAATGTTGCATTAATATGTCCACATTTATCATGGGAACTGCCTATGTAAAATTCCAACGTTGTGATTCAACCCTCCTGTCTCGGATCTGCGGGTGGGATTCTGGGGATGCAGGGCTGCCAGAGAAGCTGAAGCAGATTGAGAGATCAAACGGTGAGGTGAGTCGAAGAGGAGCGGAATGGGAGGAGAGGAGGGGAGAGGAGGCAGGGAAAGAGGCAGAGGAGAGAGAAGGAGGAGCAGTGTGTAATATCAGATTGGTGAGAGAGGGGGAGAATAATGAACGAGGAAAGGGAAGAGCAGTATGGATATGGCTGAGGTAAGGTGAGGATAGGTGAGCAGAAGTGGCAGAGAAACAGAGAAAAGGTGGAGATTAGGGAGGGGGATGGGTGACGGCGTGGTGCTTAAGGGAAATGAGGAGAGTGGGACAACAAGGATAAGGGACGAGGAGAAATGGGAAGTGGAGAGTGGAAGAGCAGCGAGGCAGAAGGGAGGAAAGGAGGAGGAGGAAGAGGAGGAGGATTAGGGAGGGGTTAGAGGAGTGGGGATGAGATTGGAAGAGGAGAGAAGTGGAGGAAAGAGGAGAAGAGGTAGCAGGCATGGTTTGTCCAGGGACACTCAAAATCTTTTATTTCATTCAGTTCACAGGAATTTGATTGAATTCTGGAGTTAGTTCAATCCAGCTGACGGTATGTTCAAACCAGCTGATGGTGAGTTCAAACCAGCTGATGGTGTGTTCAAACCAGCTGACGGTGTGTTCAATCCAGCTGATGGTGTGTTCAAACCAGCTGACGGTGTGTTCAAACCAGCTGACGCTGTGCTCAATCCCGCTGACGGTGTGTTCAAACCAGCTGACGCTATGTTCAAACCAGCTGACGGTGAGTTCAAACCAGCTGACGGTGTGTTTAAACCAGCTGATGCTGTGTTCAAACCAGCTGATGGTGTGTTCAAACTAGCTGATGGTGTGTTCAAATCAGCTGACGGTGTGTTCAAACCAGCTGACGGTGTGTTCAAACCAGCTGACGGTGTGTTCAAACCAGCTGATGGTGTGTTCAAACCAGCTGAGGGTGTGTTCAAACCATCTGATGGTGTGTTTAAACCAGCTGATGCTGTGTTCAAACCAGCTGATGGTGTGTTCAAACTAGCTGATGGTGTGTTCAAATCAGCTGACGGTGTGTTCAAACCAGCTGAGGGTGTGTTCAAACCATCTGATGGTGTGTTCAAACTAGCTGACGGTGAGTTCAAACCAGCTGAGGGTGTGTTCAAACCAGCTGACGGTGTGTTCAAACCAGCTGACGGTGTGTTCAAACCAGCTGATGGTGTGTTCAAACTAGTTGACAGTGTGTTCAAACCAGCTGATGGTGTGCAAACATTCCTGGGAGGGTTTATGCTCAGTGTAATTGAACGTATTTCTATTTTACAACGTGTTTGTAAAGTACACCTACATCTGCCCCCAATACCGAGAGTGCGGGAAGGAGCCAATGGAATGAGACCTTCACTCGCTGATTTAGATCACGTTCTGTGGGGAGATTTGTGCTACAAATTCTCCTTCACCCAGGAGCTAAATTCACAACACTAATGAAGAATGGGTGCACTTTCATCAAGATGAAACAAAAGAAGTTTGTCCAATAAATGGCCAATTTAGACATTGTGCTTGGAGCTTGTATTTTATTAACCTCAGATAAATTGGAAAATTTACAAGCTCAGCGTCCCAAACAGCTTAAAGTAGCTTGAAGATACAATACCAGTCCATTCGGCAGAAGCATTGCAGAATAAGGTGAAACACGGGAGAAGAAACTAAAAGCTAATAATTGATAATCAAGGGGCTATTGGGTTTGGGTGGAACTTAAAAACATAAGAACAAAAGAAATAAGAGCAGGAATAGGCCACTTGGCCCCTCGAGCCTGCTCCGCCATTCAATAAGATCATGGCTGATCTTGAGCTCAAAGCCACTTCCCAGCCCGCTCCCCATAACCCTTCACTCCCTTATCTTGCAAAAACCTATCTATCACCACCTTAGATGTATTTAATAAACCAGCCTCCACAGCTCTCTGGGGCAGAGAATTCCGCAGATTTACGACCCTCTGAGAGAAGAAATTCCTCGTCATCTCAGTTCCAAAAGGGTGGCCCTTTATTCTGAGACTATGCCCCGAGTTCTAGATTTCCCCACAAGGGAAACATCCTCTCTGCATCTACCCTGTCGTGCCCCCTCAGTATTTTATATGTTTCAATAAGATCACCTCTCATCCTTCTAAATTCCAATGAGCATAGGCTCAGCTTGCTCAACCTTTCTTCATAAGTCAACCCCCTCATCGCTGGAATTAACCGAGTGAATCGCCCCTGAACTGCCTCCAATGCAAGTATATCCTTCCTTAAATAAGGAGACCAAAACTGTACACAGTACTCAAGGTGTGGTCTCACCAATACCTTGTATAGTTGTAGCAGGACTTCCCTGCTTTTATACTCCAACCCCCTTGAAATAAAGGCCAACATTCCATTTGCCTTTTTGATTACTTGCTGTACCTGCATGTTAACTTTTTGTGATTCCTGCACAAGGACCCCCATGTCCCTCTGAACTGTAGCATTTTGTAATCCAGCTCCCTTTAAATAATAGTTTGCTTTTTTATATTTCCTGCCAAAGTGAATAACCACGCACTTTCCCACATTATACTCCATCTGCCAAATGTTTTCCCACTCACTTAGCCTGTCTATATTCCTTTGCAGATTATTTGAGCCCTCTGCACAACTTGTTTTCACACTGATCTTTGTATCATCTGCAAACTTGGCTACATTAGCCTCGGTCCCTTCATCCAAGTCATTAATGTAGATTGTAAATAGTTGAGGCCCCAGTACTGATCTCTGTGGCACCCCACTGGTTACCGTTTGCCAAATGGAAAATGACCCACTTAATACAATTACTTTCACTAGAGAGAAAGTGATACACTATCAATTCCTCATAAAAGACAGAGAGTTAATTAATAGGCTTTTATTAGCAAAGAACAGAGCATGCCTCTCGTGGTTGCCTGGTATCCAAAAGGGCAGGGGGCTGCCGAGCAGTCACCGTTATACCCGGGCATGTGGGTGGAGCCAGGGGTGGAGTCAGCTGAGGCATGCATAGGCACAACAGTGTGCAACAACAACAAAAACAACAACAATAACAAACAGTGGTTTACCACATTCACCCCTTGTTTAAAATTGAGTCCGGTGGGGTGAGGTGTACTAAAAGTTCGTGTAAACTAAAAGTTCGTGTAGTTAAGTCTATCAGGTGGCCTTGTATGCCGTCCAGATCGTCGTAGCAGTGGCGGTGATGATGCAGCATCCAACGCCGAACCTGGCGTCTCGTTGATGAGAGGTTGCGTAGTCAATGGCGGGTCCTGGGGCTGCAGCATGCCGTCTACAGGGGTCGGGGTGTGGGTAGTGTTGGGTGGCGATGGTGGTGTCTCAGGGGCACCCGAAGGTGCGAGGTCTCGTGTGGAGACAGTATCCTCCCGCCCGTCCGGGTACGCTACGTAAGCATACTGGGGGTAGGCGTTGGTAGTGGTGGGTGGCGAAGGAAGTGTTTCGGGAGCACCCGAAGGTGCGAGGTCTCGTATGGAGACTGTGTCCTCCCGCCCGTTCCGGTACACCACGTAAGCATACTGAGGGTTGGCGTGGAGGAGGCCCACCCTCTCGACCAGGGGGTCCGTCTTATGGGACCTCACGTGCTTCCGCAGTAGGACGGGTCCTGGAGAAGTCAGCCATGTCAGTAACGAGATCCCCGATGTGGACTTCCTGGAGAAGGAGAACATTCTCTCATGAGGGGTGGCATTGGTGGCTGTACAAAACAGTGACCGAATGGAATGGAGCACCGCAGGGAGGGCCTCCTGCCAGCGAGAGGTCGGAAGGCCCTTAGATTTCAAGTTTAAAAGGACTGCCTTCCAGACCGTCGCATTCTCTCTTTCCACCTGGCCATTCCCCCGGGGGTTGTAGCTGGTGGTGCTGCTTGTAGCAATACCTCTCGCGAGCAGGTACTGACGAAGTTCGTCGCTCATAAAGGATGAGCCCCTGTCGCTATGAATATAGCTAGGGAAACCGAACAAGGCGAAGAGGTCTTTCAGACATTTAATGACCGTGGTACTGGTCATGTCTGAGCAAAGGATGGCAAATGGGAAACGGGAGTACTCGTCAATTATATTGAGGAAGCACACATTGCGGTCAGAGGAGGGGAGGGGCCCTTTGAAATCGCCGCTCAGCCGCTCGAAGGGGTGCGTGGCTTTGATCAGGCTCGCTCTGTCTGGCCTATAAAAATGCGGTTTGCACTCGGCACAGATTTGGCAGTTCCTGGTCAAGGTCCTGACCTCCTCGATGGAGTAGGGCAGGTTACGGGATTTGATGAAATGGAAGAACCTGGTGACCCCCGGGTGGCAGAGGTCATTGTGGAGGGTCTTCAGTCTATCAACCTGCGCGTTGGCGCATGTACCACGTGATAGGGCATCTGGGGGCTCATTGAGTTTCCCGGGCCGGTACAAGATATCGTAATTGTAGGTGGAGAGTTCGATTCTCCACCTCAAGATCTTGTCATTCTTGATTTTGCCCCTCTGCTTATTATTAAACATAAAAGCTACTGAACGCTGGTCAGTGAGCAGGGTAAAAAGTTTTCCGGCCAGGTAATGCCTCCAATGTCGCACAGCTTCCACAATGGCCTGAGCCTCCTTTTGGACAGAAGAGTGTCGAATCTCGGGGCCCTGGAGGGTCCTTGAGAAAACGGCCACGGGCCTCCCCGCCTGGTTAAGGGTTGCAGCTAGGGCAAAGTCGGATGCGTTGCTCTCCACTTGGAAAGGGATGGACTCATCCACTGCGTGCATTGTGGCCTTCGCAATGTCTCTTTTTATGAGAGTGAAGGCTGCACATGCCTCTGCTGTCAGGGGGAAGGAGGCGGACTTGATGAGGGGTCTGGCTTTGTCCACATAGTTGGGCACCCACTGAGCATAGCACGAGAAAAACCCTAGGCATCTCTTCAGTGCTTTTTGGCAGTGGGGGAGGGGGAGCTCCATAAGGGGGCGCATTCTGCCGTGGTACGAAACATACATTTGTCCTTGTTGTATTTTAGGTTCAGCCTCTGGGCCATACGGAGGAATTTCTCTAGGTTAACATCATGGTCCTGCTGGTCGTGGCCGCAGATGGTATCGTTGTCTAGATAGGGGAAAGTGGCCTGGAGCGCGTTCTGGTCAACCATCCAGTCCATCTCCCGTTGGAAGACTGAAACCCCGTTGGTGACGCCGAAGGGAACTCTGAGGAAGTGGTAGAGACGACCGGCAGCTTCAAAAGCTGTGTACTGGCGGTCCTCAGCCCTGATGGGGAGCTGGTGGTGTGCTGGCTTCAGATCAATCGTCGAGAACACCCGGTATTGTGCTATCTGATTGACCATGTCAGATATCCGGGGGAGTGGGTGTGCATCCAACTGGGTGTAGCGATTGATCGTCTGGCTGTAGTCGATAACTAGGCGCTGTTTTCCGCCAGTCATCACCACCACCACTTGTGCTCGCCATGGGCTGGTGCTACTCTCAATAATCCCTTCCTTCAGGAGTCTCGCTACCTCAGATTTAATGAAACTCCTATCCCCGGCACTGTAACACCTGCTTTTAGTAGCGATGGGCTTACAGTCACGGGTGAGGTTAGCAAACAAGGAGGGGGGGACTTTAAGGGTAGAGAGGCTGCAGGTGGTGCGCGGCGGTCGATTTAAAAGCTGCTGGCTGCAGACTGTGAGTGGGGGGAGGGGTCCGCCATATGCCAATGTGACACATTTAAGGTGGCACTGAAAATCCAACCCCAGTAGAACGGCAGCGCAGAGATGGGCAGGACCAGAAGTTTAAAATTTTTGTATTCTGTGCCCCGTACCGAAAGGGTCACCACACAGTAGCCACCGACGTCTGCTGACTGGGCTTTGGAAGCCATAGAGATCCAATGGTGCGTCGGCCGGACCTGGAGAGAGTAACTGCGCACCGTGTCGAGTTGGATAAAACTCTCCGTGCTCCCGCTGTCAGATAGGCAGGTAGTGGCACGGCCGTTTACCGTAATGTCCATCATGGACCTGGACAGTTGATGAGGGAGAGATTGGTCCAGTGTCACGGAGGCCAGCGTATGGCCAAGCGAGTCGATGTGGGCGTCAGATGAGGCGGTGGTTGAGTCCGGGTCCCCCGTGATTGAAGTTGGAGGCGTCCAAGATGGTGGACAAAATGGCGGCGCCCATGATCCCGATCCCCACGCAGCTGGGGGTGCCCAAGATGGTGGGCAAGATGGCTGCCCCCACGGTTCACACGTGGCGCTGCTGGCGTTAGCAGTTTTGCCTTTGCAGGCGCTGACATAGTGTCCTTTCTTCCCGCAGCCGGAGCAGGAGGCATTTTTCTCCGGGCTGCGTGCTCTGGGGTGTTTTGCCTGGCCAAAAAAATAACATTTCTGTGCCTTGGACATCGCTGCAGCAGCTGGAGGTGGCGGTCCCATGACCCAAGCTTGCGGCGTCCACGGTGCGGAGCGGTTAGGGGAGAAAGCGTCCATATTCCTATGGGCCGCATCGAGTGAGAGCGCGAGGGACACTGCCTTTTTCAGGTCTATTTCTCCCTTCACCAACAGTCTCTGCCGGGAGTAGTCGGACCTTAGGCCCGCAACGAAAGCATCTCAGATCAGTCCCTCCGTGTGTGCTGCGGCTGATACTTCTTTACAATCGCAGCCTCGGCCGAGTATCCGCAGTGCCCGTAGGAAAGCCTCCACCGATTCCCTGGGCTGCTGTCTGCGGGATCTTAAAAGGTGCCTGGCATAGACCGTATTTACCGGGCGTGCGTATTGCCCTTTTAGCAGATCGATAGCCGCCGCGTAGGTCGTCGCGTCCTTGATTAGAGTATAGACTTGGTGGCTCACTTTTGAGGCCAGGATTTTCAGCTTGTTTTCATCTAGGGTCACAGCTGAGGCTTCCAGGTATGCCTCAAAGCAACGCAGACATTGTGCGAATTTGGTAGCCTAACCCGCTTCTTGGGGGTCTAGGTCCAGGCATGTTGGTCTGAGGGCTTGCAGCAGCGCCTGCTGCTCAGCATTTGGCGCCGTCGGTTGATGCAGCTCCTGCTGTTCAACATTTGGACCCGACATTTTGCTTTGCTAATAAAATTGATACACTATCAATTCCTCATAAAAGACTGAGAGTTAATTAATAGGCTTTTATTAGCAAAGAACAGAGCATGCCTCTCGTGGTTGCCTGGTATCCAAAAGGGCAGGGGGCTGCAGAGCAGTCACCTTTATACCCGGGCATGTGGGTGGAGCCAGGGGCGGAGTCAGCGGAGGCATGCATAGGCACAACAGTGTGCAACAACAACAACAACAACAACAATAACAAACAGTGGTTTACCACAGAAAGTACTAGGTAAACTAATGGGAATAAAGTCTGACAAGTCCACTGGACCTGATGGCCTGCATCCTAGGTTCTGAAAGGAGGTGGCTGCAGGGATAGTGGATGCATTGTTTGTAATTTAACAAAATTCCCTGGATTCTGGAGAGGTCCCAGCAGACTGGAAAACCGAAAATGTAACGCCCCTATTTAAGAAAGGAGGGAGAAAGAAAGCAGGCAACGATAGAACAGTTAGCCTAACATGAAGAAAGGTTGAGCAGGTTGAACCTATACTCATTGGAGTTTAGAAGAATGAGAGGGGATCTTATTGAAACATATAAGTTTCTGATGGGGCTTGACAGGGTAGATGCAGAGAGAGGATGTTTCCCCTCGTGGGGGAATCTAGTACTAGGTTCATAATTTCAGAATGAGGGGGGCACCCATTTAAAACGGAAATGAGGAAGAATTTCATCTCTGAGGGTCGTGAATCTTTGGCATTCTCTTCCCCAGAGAGCTGTGGAAGCTGGGTCACTGAATATATTTATGGTGGAGATAGGCAGATTTTTGAATGATAAGGGAGTCAAGGGTTATGGGGAACGGGCAGGGAAGTGAAGTTGAAGTCAAGATCAGATCAAGCAAGATCTTATTGAATGGCAGAGCAGGCTCGAGGGGCCAAATGACCGACTCCTGCTCCTACGTCTTATGTTCTTATGTTCTTATGTAACATATACTAACACCTCATCCTGTTAGAGCTCTAACATGTGCCGCTGTTTCTGGGGTAACTGTGGTCGTGGGTGCTCTATATCTCATGAGCCGAGTATTGTCAGACACGCTGGAGTATTTTGAGCCCCGATCGTAATTGAAACACAGTTTCTGAGATTGTACCTGAAATAAATCCATAACCTGATGATTTGTGCGGTTATCATGTGTCGAACATATTGGAAATGGCATTTACATTCTTGAAATGCATATTTTGGGCACATTAATATATTTGAAAATCACAATGTTTATCAGGACTTGGTGGTATGTTACAGAATGTCACAAGAATAAATGCTTTATCTCCCGCTGAAACAGGTCCCAAACTGGGCATTTATCTACCCATTGGTAGCCGGTTTATGAGAGGGCTTGTTGAGGAACCCAAATCAGCACAAATTAAACTGCCCAGTGCGCGGCTGCTAATCAGTAATAAGGGAGCCTTTAGTTTAAATCAGGCGCAGAAGTCTGAGAATATTCAAGGAAGTGCAGCGGGTTCAAGGCAATTCCACCTCTATTTTATTTACTTTGTGATTCCCACTCATCTCATTAGAGTGTGGGTATGGAGTCATTAAAATCTCTCTCCAGCACTTTATGCTGTGCTGAATAAATGGACTGAATTATCTAGAATTGTATTTATTTGACAATAATTTAATTAAATGGTATGTGGACCAATTTAATACTCTCTGATCCTATTATATAATATCGTGAGAAACTCTTCCCATCACTTAACAAAGAAACTTTAACCAACATCTCGGATACCCTGCTAGTCGCAACAGTCAGTTGGTGGATCTGTCCAACACATCACAACCCTGTAATAGACAGAGAGACAGACAGACAGATAGATAGATAGATAGATAGATAGATAGATAGATAGATAGATAGATAGACATACAGACAGACAGACAGAGAGATAGATAGATAGATAGAGAGAGAGATAGAGAGATAGGTAGATATAGTTGGATGAACGGAGTGCTGGATGGATGATTGGAAGGATGGATAGATGGGCATGTATACTGCCGTGCAACTTTCTCATCTTTTTGATGGTCTACTATCTGACATGATGCAGCCCATTTACATTTGTATCAGTATGGTGCCTTCAGTCCTTCCTGATTTTCTGCATCATTTCAATCCCTGTGGCATCCATAACCAGAGAGATGAATTTCAACAGGAGAAGCCTGAAGTAATCCATACGGTACTGATGCTCCTTCTCTGGTGATGGGGAATATTCATCTCAAAGATATAAAGCAAACACGTGACTGGGATGAGAAGAGGCAAGTATAATATTTGGAGCATGTGGTCCTTCATATACAACAAAGAACTCAACATATCCTCACCCGAATTTCTTCAACCACATCGGGAACATAGCAGATCAATGGGTACCTCATCATCGCACTTCCCCACCTAAATACTTGCTCCTCTGTGAGACTGTTGCGGTCAGAATATTCTGAACAGCGTGGATAAAAAGAGCATGAACTGTGACTTTATTTCCCGCCATATATTCATTGTAATCATTGCCACAGTGAAATATGTCCTGTGGATTTCGCACATTGTGGTCGCAAATTAAAATGGCCATAACCCCTTTAACCGCTCTCCCCAGAGTCTTTCCATTGAGTCCATTCATCCACGGAATAAATTGTTCACGAGTTGGGCAGGTGAGATCAGTGCTTCACTGAGATGTGCTCAGGTTGGTGGTAAGGGTTCACCGCGATGGAGCTATATGGTTTGAGTGGGCATGGTACATCATACAGACAGCGCTGAGTCAGTGAAGTTGCTGTACATGGTGATTTGAATCATAATTTTTGACAAGATTATAGAGTCAGTGCTCTATGACATGAGATGAAAAGAATCCTATTTCTCAGAAGGTTGTATTTTTGCTGTGCGATTCTTTAGGGTCATGGAGAACTGGTATAGGGATATAAAGACTGAAATAAGATGCCATTTTCTAGGCTTCAAAGCTTCAAATCATTTCTTAATGTCCCAAAGTGCTTCACAAATAGTAATTAATATTGAAGTGTTGTTGGCGATGTGCTTTCCAGTGAGTGGCTCCGATTTGATTGATTCCTGATTGGACCCCTCCCCTTGTATAAGAGGCTCTCTTCCATAATCTAGAGATTACTAATGTGGATTCTGTGCAGTTCCCATTCCCGCTGTCAGGAGTAATAAACTGTTTCTGCACCAACTGACAGAAATTGCGACAGATGAAGAGAGAGAGATTTCCAGGCACACTGATATTTTCAAGGTCGCCATATTATGAACAAGTGTTATTTCTCAATACTTTCGTCCTTCGTTGTGTTTTCCAGACAATAGATGTTTCTGAATGCAGTGATGTTTTCGATCTATTGATTGTTCCCCACCACTCAATTTTCTGAAACAATGGACAGCTTGCAATCGATTAATGTTTCTCGACCTTTCAAATATTCCAAACATTGTTATCACTCCGAATCGATTGACGTTTCTTGATCTAGCAATGATTCCCCAGACTTTCATCACTCCCAATCAAATCAAGTATTGGCACCGGACATGTGGGCCCTTAATTATGGGGCTCAAGTCTCTGGAGTGCGGGGCTCGAACTCACAACCTTCCGACTCAAGGGGCAAGAGTGCCTATACTTCAAAAGTACTTCATTGGCAGTGAAGCGCTTTGGAACGACTGAGGTTAATAAAGGTCCCGTATCAATACAGTCCTTTCTTACTGATTGGAGCAGAGAGTGTGCCAACATTGAAGAATTGGTTGGATATGTGGTTGAAGAAAGGGGGATAAAGGGATATGGACACAGGGCTGGAAAGCGGGATTAGGAATAGTGCAGTTGTAGAGGGCTAACACCGACAACAAGGGCCGAAGGGCCTGTTCTATGTGCTGTAATTTCCGTGTTGTTCAGTGACAGGGAGCCTTGTCAGCTTGTCACTAATCTCACAGTCTGGGGTTCTGATCGCAGCCCTCCCCAAATTAAAGTTATGCCACCCATGTAATTCTCGATTGTTATTATTCAGCCTCCCACTAAAGCAACATTTCGACACCTATAAACAGAAAAACAGCGGCTTTGAGATGTAGACTAAACCTCGTTTCAGCTGAAATGATGGTTGCTTCATATCTCACGCGAAGGGGTTGGTGAAGCCTAGGTATAACAATTGATAAACTTTAAATTGCATTCATTAGCAATAACTTTGATTCATGAACCACTTTTAACTGAGTAAAGCCTTCCAAGGCGCTTCACAGGAACATAAATAAAACAAGATTTGACACAAAGCCACGTAAGGATATATTAGGAGAGGTGATTAAAAAGCTTGGTCAAAGAGGAGCATCTTAAAGGAGGAGAGCGGGACAGAGACGGAGAGATAAGGGAATTCCAAAGCTTAGCGCCTTGGCATCTCAAGGCACAGCCACCAATGGTGAAGTGATGAAAATCGTGGATGCACAAGAGGGCAGAATTGGGGCAGTGCAGAGATCATGGAGAGTTGTAGGGCTGGAGGAGATAACAGAGATAGGGAGGGGTGCGGCCATTCAGGGATTTGAAATCAAGGGGGAGAATTTGAAAATCAAGGTGTTGATGGATTGGGAGCCAATGTACATCAGCAAGCACAGGATGATGGGTGAATGGGGCTTGGTGTGAGTTAGGATGATGGGATAAAGGGCTTGGTTTGGGTTAGGATGATGGGTGAATGGGCCTTGGTGTGAGTTAGGATGATGGGTGCATGGGAATTTGAGCGAGATAGGATGATGGGTGAATGTGGTTTGGTGTGAGTTAGGATGATGGGTGAATGGGCTTGGTGTGAGTTAGGATGATGGGTGAATCGGCTTAGTGTGATTTAGGATGATGGGTGAATGGCGCTTTTAGTGAGTTAGGGTGATGGGTGAATTGGGTCTTGGTGTGAGTTAGGATGATGGGTGAATGGGTCTTGGTGTGAGTTAGGATGATGGGTGAATGGGTCTTGGTGTGAGTTAGGATGTTGGGTGAATGGGGCATGGTGTGATTTAGTAGGTTTGGTGAATGGGGCCTTGTGTGAGTTAGGATGATGGGTGAATTGGGTCTTGGTGTGAATTAGGATGGTGAGTGAATGGGTCTTGGTGTGAGTTAGGATGATGGGTGAATGGGTCTTGGTGTGAGTTAGGATGTTGGGTGAATGGGGATTGGTGTGTGTTAGGATGTTGTGTGAATGGGGCTTGGTGTGAGTTAGGATGATGGGTGAATGGGCTTGGCGTGAGTTAGGATGATGGGAGAAAGGAGCTTGGTGTGAGTTAGGATGAAGGATGAATGGGTCTTGGTGTGAGTCAGGATTATGGGTAAATGTGGTTTGGTGTGTGTTAGGATGATGGGTGAATGGGGTTTGGTGTGAGTTAGGATGCTGGGTGAATGGGGCTTAGTGCAAGTTAGGATGATGGGTGAATGGGTCTGGGTGTGAGTTAGGATAATGGGTGAATGCATCTGGGTGTGAGTTCGGACGATGGGTGAATTGGGTCTTGGTGTGAGTTCGGATGACGGGTCAATGTGGTTTGGTGTGAGTTAGCATGATGGGTGAACGGGTCTTGGTGTGAGTTAGGATGATGGGTGAATGGGTCTGGGTGTGAGTAACGATGATGGGTGAATGCATCTGGGTGTGAGTTCGGACGATGGGTGAATTGGGTGTTGGTGTGAGTTAGGATGTTGGGTGAATGGGGCTTGGTGTGAGTTAGGATGTTGGGTGAATGGGGTTTGGTGTGAGTTAGGATGATGGGTGAATGGGCGTGGTGTGAGTTAGGATGATGGGAGAATGGAGCTTGGTGTGAGTCAGGATTATGGGTAAATGTGGTTTGCTGTGTGTTAGTATGATGGGTGAATGGGGTTTGGTGTGGGTCAGGATGCTGGGTGAATGTGTCTTGGTGTGAGTTAGAATGATGAGTGAATTGGGTCTTGATGTGAGTTAGGATGATGGGTGAATGGGGCTTGGTGTGAGTTAGGATGATGAGTGACTGGGGCTTAGTGCAAGTTAGGATGATGGGTGAATGGTTCTGGGTGTGAGTTAGGATGATGGGTGAATGCGTCTGGGTGTGAGTTCGGACGATGGGTGAATTGGGTTTTTGTGTGAGTTCGGATGACGGGTCAATGTGGTTTGGTGTGAGTTAGCATGATGGCTGAACGGGTCTTGGTGTGAGTTAGGATAATGGGTGAATTGGTCTGGGTGTGAGTAATGATGATGGGTAACTGGGCCTTGGTGTGAGTTAGGATGATGGGTGAATGGGTTTTGGTGTGAGTAAGGATGATCGTTGAATGGGCCTTGGTGTGAGTTAGGATGATGTGTGAATGGGACTTGGTGTGAGTTAGTATGATGGGCGACTGGGGCTTGGTGTGTGTTAGGATGATGGTTGAATGGGTCTTGGTGTGAGTTAGGATGATTGCTGAATGTGGCTTAGTGCGTGTTAGGTTGATGAGTGAATGGGGCTTGGTCTGAGTTAGGATGATGGGTGAATGGGTCTTGGTGTGAGTTATGATGATGGGTGAATGGGTCTTGTGTGTAAGTTAGGATGATGGGTGAATGGGTCTGGGTGTAAGTTAGGATGATGGGCGACTGGGGCCTGGTGTGAGTTAGGTTGATGGGTGAATGGGTCTTATGGAGTGAGTTAGGATGATGGGTGAATGGGTCTGGGTGTGAGTTAGGATGATGGGCGACTGGGGCCTGGTGTGAGTTAGGATGATGGGCGACTGGGGCCTGGTGTGAGTTAGGATGATGGGTGAGTTGGGTTTTGTTTGAGTAAGGATGATGGGTGAATGGGGCTTAGTGTGAGTTAGGATGATGGGTGAATTGGTCTTGGTGTGAGTTTGGATGACGGGTGAATGGGGCTTTATGTGAGTTTTCATGCTGCGTGGTTGGGGCTTTGTGTGAATTAGGATGATGTGTGAATCGGTCTTGGTGTGAGTTAGCATGATGGGTGAATGGCTCCTGGTGTGCGTTCGGATGATGGGTGAAGGTGTCTTGGTGTGAGCTAGAATGATGGGTGAATGGGTTTAATGTTAGGATGACGGGTGAATGGGGGTTAGTGTGAGTTAGGATGATGGGTGAATGGGTGTTAGTGTGAGTTAGGATGATGGGTGAATGGGGGTTAGTGTGAGTTAGGATGATGGGTGAATGGTGGATAGTGTGAGTTAGGATGGTGGGTGAATGGGTCTTGGTGTGAGTTAGGATGTGAACTCTCGCGTTTTGGATGAGTTCAAGCTCTTAAAAATGCAAGCTATGAGGCCGGATCAGAAGACCAATAGGTTGTCAAGTCTTGAGGCAGCAAAGGCCAGTGTGAGGGTTTCAGCAGCAGATGAGCTGAGACAGCGGCGGAGATGGGTGATGTTCCAGAGGTGGAAATAGGCGATCTTGGTGAAGGACCAGATAAGTGATCGGTAACTCATCTCAGGGTCAAATAGAAGGCCAAGCTTTTCAACATTCTAATTTAATCCTCAGACAGAAGCCAGGGAGAGAGATGCATTCGGTAAGCAGGGAACGGAGTTTGTGGGGGGAGAGGACATTGGCTGAAAAATGGCGGTTGGGCAGCGTAGACACGGACTATGCCACTGATCTGCAAAAAGAAAACGAACGTAGCCAGTGTGAGGTCTAGAATGGAGACTGGTTTCTCGGCGTTGCAGAGTTCTGAGCAGTGTATGCCCTCAGGAGGGCCAGGAGGGCAGCGTACCGCCTCTTCACGTGGAGGACACGCCCACAAAAGCTGTCAAAATGAAGCCACAGCCACAGAAATTTCTCTCAGTATCTTCCAATGCAATTACATCTATTTTAAAATTCTGAAACTTTTCCATTAAAGTTATACTTGGACATATTTCATATATCAGCATTTTGATTTTATTACATGTCTCCTACAAGTCATTATGCTGAACTTCGAAGGACCATGTGACATTATCTAATGTAATGTAAACAGATGCAGGGTCTAGTGTAATACAACAAGAGGCAGGGTCCAGTGTACTATAACCAGAGACCATGTCTAGTGTATTATAAACATAGACCCTGTCATGAGTGATATAAACAGAGACCCTGTCTAGTGTAATATTTATATAGAAAGTGTCTAGTGTAATATAAACAGAGACAGGGTCTAGTGTAATCTAAACAGAGACAGGGTCGAGTGTAATATAAACTGAGACAGGTTCTAGTGTAATAGAAACAGAGACAGAGACAGAGTCGAGTGTAATATAAACAGAGACAGGGTCTAGTGTAATATAAACAGAGAGGGCCTAGGATAATATAAGCTGAGAAAGGGCCTAGTGTAATATAACCAGAGACAGGGTCTAGTGTAATATAAACAGAGACAGGCTCTAGTTTAATATAAACTGAGACAGGGTCTAGTGTAATATAAACAGAGACAGGCTTTATTGTAATATAAACAGAGACAGTGTCTAGTGTAATATAAACAGAGACAGCGTCCAGTTTAATATAAGCAGAGACAGGGTCTAGTGCAAAATAAACAGAGACAGGGACGAGTGTAATATAAACAGAGACAGGGTCTAGTGAAATATAAACAGAGACAGGGCCTAGTGTAATATAAACAGAGACAGGGTTTAGTGAAATATAAACAGAGACAGTGTCTAGTGTAATATTAACAGAGAGGGTCTAGTGTAATATAAATGGAGAAAGAGCCTAGTGTAATAGAAACAGAGACAGTGTCTAGTGTAATATAAACAGAGACAGGCTCTAGTGTAGTATAAACTGAAATTGGGTCTAGTGTAATATAA